>NC_136290.1:12148458-12748458 GCF_964198595.1 Lampetra fluviatilis
TAGCAGCAGTAGTAGCAGTTGTAGAAGCAGCAGTAGCAGCAGTAGTAGCAGCAGTAGTAGTAGCAGTAGCAGCAGTAACAGCATTAGTAGCAGTAGTAGCAGCAGTAGCAGCAGTAGTAGCAGGAGGAGGCTTTCGCGACCAACATTATCCATATTATAGTTTTTTGGGTTGGATCGCGTATAGATATATAAATGTGTCGTGAAACCCGCCACCGCCCGACGTAACGAATTGGCATGTTTTGTCCACGTGAAAAGCCTTACTTAATTGGCTGTGTAACGACACATTTATACATTTACGCGATATAACCCAAACAAAAAAACCTATATTATGAGTCTAGAACATATCGTCAGGCAGATAAACCACGACGTGGAACGTGTCTTGTTTGTTTTTACGTACCTTGTTGAATCAACGAAGCTTGGGACGTCACCTTTAAAAAAGAAACCCCCTAAACTTTATCCTTGTGGTGTTGGTGGTGGTTCAGCGGTGGAGCGAGTGGCTCGCAAATCGGAAGCGTGCGAGTTTGACTCCTGGTTGAGCGGTTGACTCTGCCCATCAAATTTGCTCCGGCGTCGATGCAATAAGTACCACTTTGCGGGGAAGTCAACAGTGGTTGTCCTGTGGATAAACTCACCACCCACCCCCAACCCTCAAATAGGAATATGGAATTTCCACCACTGGCTAGGTAAGGGCTGCAGACATGAAATAAGCTCATTGGTACATCCCAGTGTCGCAGGAACCTCCTGAAAGAGAGCCTTGTGAGACTCCTAAGCGAGGCTTTCCAGGATAAGTAAAGACGCTTCTCGGTAAATGTTCACCTTTGGGCCAACAACGTTGGGTGACGGTCGCGAACGTCTTCACGTTTACTGGATACTGCCTCCGGCAACAGAAGTCTAAGAGCCGACGCTCAGAGAGAATACACCGCAAATTGGCACAGTCAACGGAACGGCAGGTGGTGCATCTGCCAGCCACATTGGTACGGGGAAACTCAAAACATCTGCCTCTGTCAGACCCGCATCCTCCTTGCCAGCGGGCCTTCCACACATCACGTGTATGCAGGCTTTGACGACGTGCACCTAGACTGGCACGAGCGCCCCACTGACAACTCACTGGCTGCGTCTGCTGCTTGCTGCTGTTGCCGTTGTGTGGGTTGTAGAAGTGGGAACTTTCGTAGATCTCGTCCTTACGATTTGTCCGACTTTCCGGACGAAACAGAATGGCACCACCACACGAGATTCATTCTTACCCCCCCCCACCAGTGGCGTCGTAACTCGGGGTGTGTCAGTGGCGTAGTAACTCGGGGTGTGTCAGTGGCGTCGTAACTCTGGGTGTGTCAGTGGCGTAGTAACTACATTACTACATTGTGCTGCTTACGTTCAAACGAAGTTCAAATCTCAGCTATGGTCAAACTATAGCCCATTGTTGTCGTCATCGTCTTCAAGTGTTTTCCGCTTGCTGCGGCAGGGATTGGCGGTCACCCCGGTTAATACTGCGAGAGTGCTCGCCGTTTAAGACCCCTTGGCACAATTCGACAAAGAGAAATGGCTCCTTTCTCGACATCTCCGTCTGATATCTTGAGTCTCTCTCTCTCACCACTTATTCTCATCCTATACACGCGTGGCGCTCTGACATCCATTGTTTAAGGGCGTCTTATACATCTAAATTCTTATTGTCGTTGTTGTGTGTGCCGGTGCCATGTTCAAAATTGCATACATCGCTCGCAGATTACTTCCTTGGATGGTCCCCTTCCGTGGCAGGCAAACAGCCACGTGCAGGTCGGAGCTGAGTCGACGTTGCGCCGCACAGGGGCAGCTGCCGCCCCCCGTCCCCCCCCCGCCTGCCCCCCACGAACATTGCCCTCCCACCAAACCCCCACCCACCCCCCACCACCAACCCCCCCCCTCACATCCCTCGATACACGCACGATCGCCCAAAGCAGAGTCACCCGCGCAGTCTACACGACGGAGCAGCCATCAGCCTTTATTAACACCAAACCCCTACAGTCTGCAAAACACACGGGACAACACAAGCATACACAAATGCATTGCCAGTCTCACTCACTGCTGGATGAATTAAGGTATCTATCCCCCCCCCCCACTACGACATACACTATTCGTTCGCGGCTCCTGTCGAGGCAGCTTGGTTATGGCCAGCCCCACGTGCTGCCCTCCGTTTCACCTCTCCCCCTTGGTCGTCCCACACCACGCTTCGCACCGGAGTCAATCAAAGCGACGTCTTCGTCAAACGCGCAATCGGGGCCTTTGCTCATCTCCGAATTGTGCGCGTGGGCCGTGAACGACCAAAATTATTATTATTCGTAGTTCGTACATTGTCGGTTTAAATCGTCGTGTCGTGTATTGTGCCAATGTTCAGCTATACCCTCCGCTCAACAAATCAAGTCGCCACGTGGGCAATATTGGGTATGCACATTGAGATTGGTATTCCGATTTGATATTGGTATGCCGACTGAGGTTGGTATGCCGATTTTATATTGGCGTGCCGATTGAGATTGGTATTCCGATTTGATATTGGTATGCCGATTTGATATTGGTATGCCGATTGGGAATGGCATATTTTGACAATTGTCAATATTTTCTCTGCTTTTCAACAATCCTCCGGTCTGCTCCGATTCGCATCGTTGGCTGCGTGCGATGCGAAAGAAGTTCAACGTAAGTGCGTAGATACATTGCTGAAACAAAACAAATCAATTCGTATACTTGGCCCCACGTGACAACTTGTTGTTGATTGGCCCTGTCGGGTGGCAGATGGTGTAGCTGAGCATTGCCATGATGCCTCCACGATGATCTTACCAACAATTAACTCGCTATGTTCATCTCCTGTTTACAAACTTGCGCCAGTTGTGGGAGGAGGAGGAGGAGGAGTGGGGGGGGGGGGGTTCAGAATTTAATCTGTAAGGATAACTTTCTGTTGACTTCCCCGCAAATTGGTACTTAAGGAGTGTATGATGTGGAATCGACTTTGCATGCTGTTGGTTATAATGATGCTTGATTCTGCACTGTGCAAGTACAGATCAAAATTGTCTATGAAAACGAATATTTTGCACACACACACACACACTGGACTTATAATTATGTGTGAAAAAGTTACATCTCTTATAGGAAACATACCCTTATTCTCGTTGACTGTGACTTAAATACATTTAAACAAAAGAGGGACGTGTACATTATTGGTGGTGTAATGGTCACACGATTATGTTGTGATGTATTAAGGTCACGGACACCACACACACATATGGTGTACAGATTTTCCCTGGTCTTCATTGGGATGTGTTCTTTTCTTTTTTCATGGACTTAGAATTATCGATCGCATCTTATCGATCCTCCGAGTGGGTTTATATGCGTTTGAGTAAAGGGCCACGCAAACCAAAATAATTGAATTGTAAGCCCAGTGACGACGGAAGGGCGGTGTTGCGGGTCGGATGACTTCGTGTTTGACTTCGCTTGAGCTCCATGCCTCTGTTGCTTTACCTAGAATACAGAAAAATAAGCAAAAGACAAAGATCCCCCGTATAGCTTTAACAAACTGTTGGGGCAAGTGCTGTTAGCGAGCACCTATCAAGGCCGGAACGACACAGGAGGGGATGGGTGGCCAGCACCACGCCCGGCCGCCTTTGTCTCCCTAGTGGTGATGTTTTTACGCACCGCACCAGGTACTCATTTGAGGCTGAGTCGACCTAGGGGAGGCCCAGGACTGGTTCAGATAATCGTCACTGATATTGACCGTGAGCAGGAATCGAACATCGGGTCGCCAGGTTCGTAGCGCAGCGCAGCTAACATTCAACCGAGACACGTGAAGAGCCGTCAGCCCCCACCACCTCCTACATGGCCACGGCCACTGACACCACGTGCCCTGCCCACAGGACTAGCAGCGTTAAGTCGACGTTTCGGGCAATGGCCTTTCACATCATTTTGAATGACCATTGCCCGAAATGTCACCTTTCGTTCTAAGGCCACAGTGATTACTGAAGATTGTTTTGTGGTTGTTGTTGTTGTTTGTGCTCTCGTGCCAATGCAGCAGTCTCACCAATAATGCGTTGAGTTGTGCGAGCTGTGGTTGAGAAAAGTGGAATTATTCACTCCCCAGAAGGCCGTGGGACCGGTGGGTTGTGTCAGAAATACTTTTGTTTTTAGTTGGGTGGAGAGACGGGATGCTTGTATTGATGTGAGACACAAGGTCCGTCTGGCTATCTCTTTTTGTTGACGACGGACAGCTGCAGCCCCTTCCCGCTAGGCGGCGGTAGAGACTTCGACACGGGCTGAGAGTCGAATGGATACAAATCCAGGCAGCCCGTGGCACAACACACGCGTAGTGGATTATTAAATCAATCGATTCAAGTGTATTATTGGGCTTACAATATTATAATAACCTCGATCGAATCATGCGTGCATCAACGATGAAGGAAATAAGAGTGTGCATGACTCGCGCAGCATTATCCTTCTGGGCATCTGTGAAAGAAACTGGATTACGGATGATATTGGTCGCGACAGCCGACGTGTTAAACAAACTGGACATCTGTGAACAAGAGCTTCATAGCTCATCGGATTTCTCCCGTCTCAATTAAGTTTCTGACAATCAATTAGCGTGTTTGCGGAGAATATAAATAACAAAGATAGATACATCTTGATTTAAAGCTTTCGTGACTGTAGTAATTCATACTCTTTCGATCTTTCGGTAAAGTCACGTAGGTGAAGACGATTGCTTGTGTTGCGATCGAAACGTCGTGATCTATTATTTTTCTATCGACGTAACGTTACCGAAAGACCCAAAGAGTAAAAATAGATTAGCAATATCTACTCTCATATGTCTGTCTCTGCACTAAATAATAAAGTATATTGATTGTGTAAAACAAAACAACTTGCATTATTTTGGGTATACATATGGAGAGACACGTATGGAGGAGACATATTGTCTGCTCATGTATCTTGTCACGTGTTCTGGAGTTGTGCGTCGAACTCGGACCCATACATGAACACAGAGAGAGAGGATGCTTGACAATACAGTTGGCATTTCGCCAGCATTATTTTAAGCAAGCCTGCCTTTGCTGATGAGACACCCAGTTGGCGAAACCAGTCCTAGATTTTTCTGTTTGCGCATAGTCACTTTAAGATGTTTTCTTGTTCATGTTTTTGTTTTGTTGCGGTATGGCTCACAGGGCTATACCAAATAAATGAAACTGAAACTGTGTGCGAGACTCCCATCCGTCGTGAGTTACGAGATGGCCAATGCAGCGAGGAGGCGTCTGATCTCTCTCTGCGTGGAATTCGAGCGCCGTCTCCTCACTGGCACCCGTACTCACTGTCCGCCCTGGGAGTCGAAGATCTTCTTGCGTCCCTCCATGCCGGACAGAGCCTCGATGTTTTTGCGCCAGTCCCCAACTTCTTGCCGCTCCTGTGCACCGCGAGGCAAAGACAAAGGACCCCCGCCCCCCCAAAATTCTAGTTTTCGACGGCCTTTATGAGACGAGTGCTGTTGGCGAACTCCTTGTCAAGGCTGGCGCAACAAGGGGATGGCGTGGCAAGCAGCCTACGCCCCTGGCCAACTTTTATCTTCAGCGCCGATGTTTGCACGCAGCACCAGATGCTCTATTCAATTGTGAGTTGCCCAGGTGGGGGGGGGGGGACCTTTGGACCGGTTGAAATATCTGTCGCCACTGATGTTCGCCGTGAGCGGGAATTAAACTCGGGTAGCCGGCTTCTTAGCCTCACGCGCTGGCCGCTGAGCCAACGCCCCGCATACAAAGACAAAGATCCCCTGTATAGCCTTAACAGACTGTAGAGGCAAGTGCTGTTAGCGAGCACCTATGAAGGCCGGCACGGCACAGGAGGGGGTGGGTGGCCAACACCACGCCCGGCCGCCTTTGTCTCCCTAGTGGCGATGTTTACACACTGCACCCGGTACTCATTTGAGGCTGAGTCGACCTAGGTGAGGCCCAGAACCAGCTCAGATAATCGTCATTGGTGTTCGCCGTGAGCGGAAATCAAACTCGGAAAACTGGGTTCGTAGCGCAGCGTGCTAAACCGCGACACTACCGCTCCCCACGAAGACACACACAGACACATACACGCAGACACACACAGACACACAACCTTGTCTGTATCCTCCTTCTTGACGGACTTGAGGTTGGCCCTGAGGTCCATGGACACTTTGTGCTTGGAGCCCAGCAGGGCCCGCAGCATGGCGTCGGCCGACATGCGGACGCGCTTCAGGTTGGGGCGCTTGAACTTTCCCTTGAGGTCGAAGATCTTCTGGTTCAGGTCGGTGATCTGGTGGGGGGGGGGGGTTGGGTTCGTGGAGAGACAATAACAACCATTGCCACAAATCCTTCGAACCATGGAGGAGCCTGACTGGCATGGGCCCCTGATGCAATGAATGAAAGGGGCAAACCCCTTCGAACTCAGTGGTTCAGAGATGTTAACTCCCTCATCCGGTATACAGGAGGTCGTGGGTTCGAACCTGACCCTGACGCTTGCCACTGCTGTATATTATGGAGTTTGTGTGTCTCTCTCCCCGTGGTCGCGTGGAGTTCTCTCCGGGCCCTCCGGTGTTTCCCCTCCACGTTTAGAATCAACAACGCGCGCTCAGAGCATTTGGCTGCTTTAAGTTTCCACGTGTTAAGCCACTTCGTTGAGCTGTCATTTGTAATAGCCACGTCGCTTCTGAAAAATAAGCTAATAGCTCAGTGGGCCTTACCTGGTCCCCAGTGTAGTTGCACCGCCTGCACACTCGATTCATATACAGTACTACAGTACAGGCCTTTGTCAATCTACTGCTGGATGACGGCTTGCCCACGCCATACGGGTCGCGGGGTGGAGAGCCATCGACGTGGACGCATATAAGTACAGTACAGTAATACCTCCGTTAACGAAGTAGTTGGGTTCCGTGGCATCGCGTCGTTGTCAGAAACTTCGTTCCCAGACGCTTCTCTAACAGAAGTATTCACAAACTATTTAACTAACTTCTTTTTTAATTTTACCGAATAAGGCCCACTGAGCAATTTCAGAAGCGGCCTGGCCACAAACGACAGCTCAACGAAGTGACCCCCGTCGTCATGTGGACATCTTATCGCAGCCAGAGCACGACGTTGGACTTTCGCGGACCAACTCAACGGCCCCGCGTCCGCAAAGGACGAATCACTTTCGTACCGTCCAGGCTGACAACAACAAAACCATCCTGCTTGGCTTCCGAGACCCGGTGAGACCCGGGGATAGTTTGTGGGGGGTGGGAGATTTGATTTGCACTGTGGCCGGGTCTCACCTCCGCCTGGGATTTCTTCACTTTGTACTCGATGTCGTATCGCTCCTCGTCCACCACGTCCACCTTCTGGTGCAGCTCCCGGCATAGTTCCTTCCGGCATAGAAACAGACACGGTGACACGCAGAGACAATGCTCCCCACCCCGTGTGTGTGTTCGTGTGTTAGCACGCTGCGCTACGAACCTGGCTACCCGGGTTCGATTCCCGCTCACGGCCAACACCGGTGACGATTATCTGAACCGGTCCTGGGCCTCCCCTAGGTCGACTCAGCCTCAAATGAGTACCTGTTGCGGTGTGTAAACATCGCCGCTGGGGAGACAAAGGCGGTCGGGCGTGGTGCTGGCCACCCACCCCCTCGTGTACCGTTCCGGCCTTCATAGGTGCTCGCTAACAGCACTTGCCCCAACAGTCTGTTAAGGCTATACGGGGATCTTTGTCTTTGACTATTCTAAGCATGTTGGGGCGAGTGCTGTCAGCCCGTTAAGGCCACAACAGCACACAAGGTGGGTGGTGCGTATGATGAACTTATTTCGTATCGTACTTTGAACCGTACGTAGCCAACCGTGCTAATGGGAGGTTCGGGGGAAGGACAACACAAAAAGCAGTTCTACAGAAATTAGTTTTCAATCGAGATTATTTAAAAGTGCGTAGCTCCAGTGGCTTCCTGATATCGGAAGGAAGAGCGTTCCAGACGGCCGCAGAAGCGCATCTAATAGCGCGTGCGATGCGGCGACCCTCTTTGTTCGATGGCCAACCAAAGGCCGCTGCTGCAAGGATGACCGGAGTTCATGTGGTGATTTTGCGTCTGATACCACACGAAGGTGATTACAATGATGACGATGTTGATGGTAATGCTGCTTCTGCTGTTGATGATGATGACGATGACCTTCACCACACCTGCAGCTGCTGCAGAGTGAACCCCGACAGCTGTAGAGGTGGCACGCGCTCCGTCAGCACATTGTTCTTGTCGTCCTCTCGGTCTCGCTTCTCTCGCTCAAGGTCCTCCTGGGCCTTGGCGAGCATCAAGCTCTGCACCGTCGCAAAGACAACACGTCGGGAACGCGTCACGAACACGTCGAGAACACGTCACGAACATGTCGGAAACACGTCACGAACACCTCGGGAACACATCGGGAACACGTCACGAACACGTCACGAACACGTCGGGAACACGTCACGAACACGTCGGGAACACGTCACGAACACGTCACGAACACGTCACGAACACGTCGGGAACGCGTCACGAACACGTCGGGAACCACGTCACGAACACGTCGGGAACACGTCACGAACACGTCACGAACACGTCGGGAACACTTTGCAAATCCTCATCATGAACACATTGGGAACACATCAGGAACACACCACGAACACATAACGAATAAAAGTGAATATGGGTCGGGAGATACACCAGAGGTTGGGTAGAGTTCTTGTTACAGCAAGTCGTGGCAAGTTATGGCCAGTATGCGGGGTTGTGGTCGATTTGGATGCAGATCTCGGGACAAATAAGAACATATTCTAATTCTGAGTGTGGTTAAAGGTGCGGCCAGTTCTGTACTAGGGTCTGGCTGGCTCGTTAGGGGTAGGGGTATGGCTCGTGTCTGATTGCCTTTGGGGGAGCTGAAATAATTTTGAAGGGCGGCGGTGGTGTGGAGGAGGGCATACATTAATCCTTTAAATATATAAGAAAGATTTTTGTTCAATAAATGTTTTTGGTTTTAAGTTCAGAAACATTCGGGCACGAGGGTGCCACTAGGGGAGCACGTGGGTAGGTAGGCTGACACGACACAAAGAGAATGCATATTCTCTTTGTGACGTGCTCTGCTCGTGGTGACCTTCAGAGGCTAAGCCCTGCTTAGCCATAGCCGCCCCACAACCCATTGTCATCGTTCAGGAGTCAGTCTTATTCGGGAGTCGATATCATCTGGTTGGAGTCATCATCATCATCATCTAGGATTGCATCTTCATCAACGTCATATTTATCAATGATGTTGTTTTCATCTACATTGTCATCCAGGAGTTCATCTTTATCATCGCCATCACCTTCGTGAATTATCGTAACGCCATCATATCAGCCTGAACCCGAGCACGAGACGAGCCATTGCCCGCGTCTCACCTTAAGCATGAGCTTGCGAGAAGCCGTGATCTTGCTGACTCTTTTCTGAAAGTGAAAAATAGAACATGTGTTTATAATGATGATTATTATTATTTGTCAATCCACTGTTAGATGAAGGCCTCCCCATGTCGTGTCAGTCACGAGGGCTGTCTGACCATGCTTGACCGTACTGGTCAGTGTGGGTGAGTGAGGTATCATTCGCCACCGATGTTAGTCGCGGAATTTAAAGCGCAGTGTGCTGTCCACTGTGCCACCGCTCCACCCCAAATTAACCGCTGTGCATTTTTTTTTAAACGTGAATTTATAGACGCAAGTCCATATCTCCACATCAAAGGCCTTTTGCCTTTCGAGACGAATATTGACGAGCCAGCATTTGTTTACGCAGCAAACTCCGGACGCGTTTTCGTCACCGTGGTCCGCCCTGTTTTCCAATTGCTTCCTGGGTTCCCAGATTTTATTGGTGACCGGCTAAGGCCCCCGTCTCACCTACGCGTGAGAACCCCGTTTAATCACCGGCGTCGTGGAACCCGGATTCGAACCCAGGTTCTCAGTGGATCCAGCTAAAGAGTGTCCCCCTCCCCCCTGACGTGGCCACTGTGAGCCGTCTGAGGAGGCCCTCTGCCAGAGGTCGCAACCGGGTACCCGATACCCGTACCCTACCCGATACCCGGCTACCCGTACCCGGCCGGGTACGGGTACGGGTACCCGTTTGCGACCCTGGTGTGGCCGGGTATGGGTACGGGTAAGGAATCAAAACCCGTGTGCGACCTCTGCCCTCTGCCACCTCACTGCTCACTCGACTGGCAGGTGCGGTATGAGAACGACTTCGCTCACCTCCTCACTGGAGTCGCCCGCGGAAACGCCACCGGGGCGGTAAGGAAGGGAAGAGGCGAGACAAGGTAGAGAACTTAGCGTTGATCACAAACGACGTGAAGAGCACCATTGGAACCTCATGGTGCATTGTCTTTGAGTTGTGCGCCTTTTGGCGTCATTTGGTCCAACCCATGTGAGACTAGGCTCTAAGGAAAGCTGTCTCGGGTGTGGACCAATCAACTTCAAGGACAGTGCATATATTATCAGAGTTATGTTTTTTGTTTGCATTATGCCTGCAGGTATTGTGGTCTATGCAAACATGACTCCTTGTAAAAAAGGTGTCAGTTTTGTTGCCAGATAGAAGGGTAAAAAAACAAGTATCGACTTGAAGACCTTCAACTATAAACTATTCTTGTGTTTTAGCAGGTAAGGTCCCCACTGAGCTATGTGAAGCATTTTTTCAGAAGCGACTTGGCTATCACAATCGATAGCTCAACCGAAGAAGTGGCTTATCACGCTGAAGCGTATTGCAGCCAAACACTCTAAACGCGTGATGTGGAATCTAAATGGGGAAGGGAAAAACCTGAGCACCTGGAAAAAACATCCACGCGACCACATGGAGAGAGACACGCAAACTCCAAATAATACAGCAGGCGTCAGGGTCTGTATCAAACCCACGACCTGATGCATACCAGGCAAGGTATATGACGTCTCACCACCGTGGCACCTCGCACGCCACGTGCTGCATCGTGTCGAGATCTCAGAGTACAAGGACACATACTCTTTGGTTTTTTCGGTAAAGTCACGTAGGTGAAAACAAAATAAAATAAAAAATAAATTAAATCACAACGTTTCGGAAGCAACACAAGCATCCGAAACGTCGTGATTTAATTTAGTTGTTTTATTTTTTATTTTGTTTTAACCTACGTGACTTTACCGAAAAAACCAAATAGTATGGATCCTTGCAGTCACGACAACTTCAAATCTAGAGTGAACAAGGACACGCACGGGGCAAGGGCATTCGCGGAGAGAGTGAGTGAACACGACTCCACTTGAGTTTGTGAGCTGAAAGGGGCGCGCTTTGGCGAGTGAGATTACACGAGTAGTGCCTGCGCCTATCGTGGTTCTGGCGAAAGATCGCCACCAAACTGCCCGCCGCTGCTTGTCTGTGGCTGTTTCAATGTCTACACCACCCGCACGAGGTTCTAAACCCGTAGCCGGACAACTGCAGGATTCGTACGCCGCAGTGTTGATTCTTAAGAGTTCACTTGCTAAGACCCGAGGCACACAGTGCCAGAATAAGGCCCCTTTCAATTCCTCTCGTTCGGTGTTAACATGGCCCAAAGAGCCGCGGGCATTCATTCGTATGCCGTGAGATGAGTGTAGGTTCAGAAGTAATGCCCAAGGCTCGTAGTTTCCAGACTAAGGCATCTTTTAGAACATTTCGTGTTCGGCGCAAATGCCGTATTAAGAGTGTTTAGTCTATATTTTTGTATTAACAATGTTTGGACAAATGCGATCGCGGCAAAGACAACTGCTGGGACCGCTTGGTTGTGTTACGACTGAGGTGGACTGTTTAACCTTCGAGCGCGACGTGCATTGTGAACCGGGTGGAAACTTACGGCATCTTGGCTGGTGGAGTCTGACAACGGACGTGAACTTGGGAGACTGTGGGAAGTGAGACAAGTGTGGGCACACACACACACGCACGTGTCGGGTCAACAGAGCCGTCCCCTAGGGTGCACGGCCAATCGGGGCGACCGCCCCGGGCCCCGCGCTTTGGGGGGGGGGGGGGGACCGCGCGCTTCGACGTCACGGTGTGACCTTCCGGTTTCGTTTGAAGGCGTCGAGGTGGGGGGGAGTTGTCCCAGGCCCCGCACCCCCCCCCCCCGCCGGCATGGACGGCCCCGACTGTCAGGCATCATCGATGACCTATTATTTATTATTTGAAACCGAGTGTCGTTTTTATTGACGAATGTTTTCACGTGGACTTTCGAACCTTTAATTTGACAACATCGTGTCCGTTTACAATTCATTCGATAGGGTGCGGGGGGTGGGGCGATGGGTGAGGGGTGGAGAATCACAGAGACCCACGAGTTCGAAATGCGAGTCTCGCTCCTCGATTGCACTTCGTGTGTCTGTCCTGTCCGGACGACTGCCTGCCCGCGTCTCGTCCTCTCTTACGCAGTGTCCATGGGCCATGCGCGCACAGCCGCTTTCTCTGAACTCGAGTTGCCCGTCCCGAGCCTCGCCTTTCTCCACGTTCGACATTTAAAGTCGACTCGCGTGTGGCCCCTGAATTCTGTCAGTCAGCCCGAATTCCCTGGGGTCTGTCATCGCTTCACGCGCTTGCCCAACGAACAGAAGGACATTGCCACGCCTGTTGTTCTTACAATGGGGGAGGGGAGGGGGAGGAGATGTTTATAGGCGGTGGGAACGTTTTAATTGGAAATCTAAATGAGGCAATTGGGTTTCCGCACGGCAGCAGTCATCGCCCTGAACCGCGCAAACCTGGCGCGATCATCCTGAATAAGATGCCTGAGACTTGGAGAGCGCTTTCACGGCTAAGCAAACACTCGTATTAATTAGAATATCGACATCGAATTAGTAGAGAAACGCGACATCTACAGGGTACCTCTGCGACGGACCTGCCCGCGTCAGGCGGCAACATCATGGTTACACCACGTCCCACACCAACTACGAGTTGTTTAGCGGTCTATTGAGCTCTGGGTGAAATCGGGGCGACTCTACTCAACTCTGGCTGGCTGTCCCAACATCGTTCTGTCACCCCAACGATCATTTCTATGGATACATCTTAAGTCTATAAGCAGGGAGTCTATGTGCCTGCCTGCCTGTCCGTCAATCCATCTATCCTTCCAGGATTCCTTCATCTCTTACTACGCTGGGCCATGTGTTCGTGTGTCTGCCTGAAATTCGAACTGTGTAGTCGGGCAACGCGTGCGGGATGTCGGTCACCCATCATGCGGCAACGTCGCACGACAGCGCTATCACCATCGTCATCAGCAGCAGCAGCCCGAGTTCCAATGGAACGCGAAACAATAGCGCTAAGATAGTAACCATCACCTCCCCCCACCAACGCACCCAGCCCCCAGCAATCTTTGGATCCCCCTCCCCCCATCCCCCCTTCGAGAAAGAATTGCACGCCATGTATGGGGCCCGAGCCACGAGGCCGATTGTCGTGGGAGGGGAGGGGGCAAAAAATAACCACGGCCGCCTCGCCTGGGGAGGGAGTCCTGCTGAGCACTTTCACAATGTCACATTCCCCTGGCGGAGTGGACGTCTGGAATGGGGAGTGGGGGAGTGGGGGTGTGGGGGGGGGAGTGGGTGTTTGGGGGAGTGGTAATGTGGGGGGGAGTGGGGGAGTGGAGGTGTGGGTGGGAGTGGGGGTGTGGGGGAGTGTGGTGTGGGGGTGTGGGGGGTGGGGGAGTGGGGGTGTGTGGGAGTAGGTGTGTGGGGGATTGGGGGTGTGGGGGTGTGGGGGGGGTAGTGGGGGTGTGGGGGTGTGGAGAGTGGAGGAATGGGGGGGAATGGAGGTGTGGGGGTGTTGGGGAGTGGGGGAGTGAGGGGGAATGGGGGTGTTTGGGCGAGTAGGGGTGTGGGGGAGTGGGGGTGGGGGTGTGGGGATAGAAGCGACCGGGGGCTGCGGGGTGGTGGAAGCACACAACGGCTTCAGGCGTCGCTCGCCGCCACTGCTAATTAATTAACCGTGGCAGGGAATCTAACTCTGGTTGCCGAGCTCATATGTGCACTGCGCCACCGCTCCCACGTGGTCGTCGAATGCGAGAAGCTCGCTCGCATCGCCATTCGCTTACGCCATCACCCTTGGGCAAGTCTCCGTCACCCGCCGAAAAGTCGCCGCCATCAAATTTTCCGAAGATCGTTGGCATCATTCAAATTTACCGACATTCCATTCGCAGCCCATCTATTCCTGTCCACGTATTCTGTGTCGGTCGTAATTGGCCCCAATTAACATGACCGGCGTACCGTTGTCTTACGCAGCCGACTCTGGAGGATTGCTGTTCATCCTCATCACGCTGCACTCCCTCCACGCCTTTTACTCTCCCTGGATTTCCAGGCTGCTGTCCACACCGACCTCACCTCAAAGAGGCGAACGCTGGGTGATCGTGAATCCTGCTGCTATTGCGCCCCAGACTGCGGTGGGCACGCTGCTATGTATCAGCTCTGTGCCAGGAATTGTGACTGTTAGCAGAGCCACGGTGGCGAGATGCTAACCACTTCGCCTGGTGTGGAGGAGGGCGTGGGTCCGATCCCGACCCCTGAAGTTTGTATATTTGGAGTTTGCGTGTCTCTCCCCGTGGTCGCGTATATTTTTCTCCGGGTCCTCTGGTGTTTCCCTCCACATTTAGAATAGACGTGCGTTTATAGTATTTGGCTGCTATAAGTTTCGACGTGATTATCCAATTCGTTGAGCTATCATTTGTGGCTTCTGAAAAAGAGCTCGATAGGTACGTGGGCCTTACCTGGTCAAATAAAACGTTGTTTTTACTTTTAGATCCAGCTTGGTAAACCTATTTTTACGAATTGGCACTTCCTGTAGCCTTCGTGGATTTTACCCGGACGTGTGATATGTTGTTGTTATTATATCGTAGTTATTCCAATTGTCTATTGGCATTTAGGAGTGTAGTTATTCTTGTTATTATCAGTCTTCATTTCCTTTGAAATGTATTTATATTTTGGAGGACTTTTTCTGTACAGCGCATTTGAGATTTCGTCAGGGACGTCGCTTTTATGAAATCAACAACATGATTATTATCAACTATTACAATTATCAGCGTCGTTCTCAGTGACTGCGCGTGAGAAATGAATGTTTTCCTTTTTTTCTTATCATTTGATGGCAGATTAAATCGTACATTTAAATAACACATTGTGGTCACTGTCATGGCCATGTTCGTAACTAATCTTCGGTTAACCTTCCTCATTACAATTTCCTGAACAAGGCCAGTGGGCCGAAACGTCAGGGTTTTCCCCCTTTCAATTCTCGTTACAGTATTAACAACATTTACACAAGACGCTGTGAATTAAACTCGTTAACCCACTGGGTGCACAGAGGCAGTCGGAGGGGATACAATAAAAGTTCAAACTAAATAATTATTTATTTTACCAGATAAGGCCCACTGAGCTATGTAGCTCTTTTTCAAAAGCGACCTTGTTGTCACAAATGATAGCTCACCGTAGTAGCTTATCACGCGTAAACGTATTGCAGCCAAATACTCTAAACGCGTGATATTGAATCTAAATGGAGAAGGGAAAAACCGGAGTGCCTGGAAAAAAAACCCCACGCGACCACGGGGAGAGAGACCCGCAAACTCCAAATAATACAGCAGGCGTCAGGGTCGGTAAGCAACATGCCCGACGTTTTGGCTACCGCGCCGGAAGATGAAATCGAGCCGCCAACCTCTGGATTTCAAGTCGAGCGTGCCGACCGTTACACCACCGCAGCATCGCCATCGTCACCACCACCACCACGATAATTATAACTCTCAAACGCCTCGTCGATGTCTGAATTCATCTTTGACAACCGATGAGCGCCAGTTAATCTGTTGAAGCTGTCGCCTCTTGCTGACGTTACTGAGCTATGCGTTTGCTCACCTCCGCCACCCTTATCCGAAACGACCCTGTGAAACCCGACCCCGCGCTCTGGCAAGGCGGAGCCCATCTGCTGTTTGGCAAAAGTGGTGTGACAATCCTTCCTGCGATCGGTGTCACAATCCTTCCTGCCATCGGTATCACAATCCTTCCTGCCATCGGTATCACAATCCTTCCTGCCATCGGTATCACAATCCTTCCTGCCATCGGTATCACAATCCTTCCTGCCATCGGTGTCGCAATCCTTCCTGCCATCGGACTCACAATCCTTCCTGCCATCGGTATCACAATCCTTCCTGCCATCGGTATCACAATCCTTCCTGCCATCGGTGTCGCAATCCTTCCCGCCATCGGTATCACAATCCTTCCTGCCATCGGTATCACAATCCTTCCTGCCATCGGTATCACAATCCTTCCTGCCATCGGTATCACAATCCTTCCTGCCATCGGTGTCGCAATCCTTCCTGCGATCGGTATCACACTCCTTCCTGCCATCGGTATCACAATCCTTCCTGCCACCGGCAGCTTTTTGCTGGTTAGTTTTGTGCGATTTCGCGTATATGTAGCTAATCTATTTCGCGATCTAACCCCAAAAACCTCTATTATGAATCTATTTCTACCCAAAAGTCGCACTACTCTGCGGTTTGAATTGGATGTGGGATAACATTGTGTGTGCTGTATGTACCTTATGTGTGTGTACTGTGTATGTGTACTGTGTGTGTGTACTGTGTGTGTACTGTGTGTGTGTACTGTGTGTGTGTACTGTGTGTACTGTGTGTGTGTACTGTGTGTGTGTACTGTGTGTGTGTACTGTGTGTACTGTGTGTGTGTACTGTGTGTGTGTACTGTGTGTACTGTGTGTGTGTACTGTGTGTACTGTGTGTGTGTACTGTGTGTGTGTCCTGTGTGTGTGTACTGTGTGTGTGTACTGTGTGTACTGTGTGTGGACTGTGTGTACTGTGTGTACTGTGTGTGTGTACTGTGTGTACTGTATGTGTGTCCTGTGTGTGTGTACTGTGTGTACTGTGTGTGGACTGTGTGTACTGTGTGTACTGTGTGTGTGTACTGTGTGTACTGTGTGTACTGTGTGTGTACTGTGTGTACTGTGTGTACTGTGTGTGGACTGTGTGCACTGCGTGTACTGTGTGTGGACTGTGTGTACTGTGTGTACTGTGTGTGTGTACTGTGTGTACTGTGTGTGTGTCCTGTGTGTGTGTACTGTGTGCCCTCCTCGGCAGGCAGCGATCTCGTGCGGTTTCGCTTTTGTGCGCCCTTTTCTTCGAACGCATCTACCACACAAAGCGAGGGAATCCCGTGTACTTGCAGTCGCCACGACGCTCCTCAGGAACGTTGTCACTTATATTGCGTGCGACAGGAACGCTTCAGATGCCACCCTCCACTGTCGTTAGCCGTGGTCGGGAAGGCAACTCACGTTACCGGGCTCAGAGCGCAGTGTTCTAATTAATGCGCCACCACCGCTCGCTGCATTCGGGACGCTATTCAAGTGTCTCGTACGCGCATCATGTACCAACATATCTCGTTTACAAACGCAGATGTCCTGAACCTCCGCGGACGTCTTTAAATTGGAGTACCTGATGCAGCAGCTGACACTGGGGAGACACAAGCGGTCGGGCTTGGTGTGCTGGCCAGACGACTAACCTCCCGCGTGATGTACCAGCCTCAATCACCTTGCTCAATAGCGGTCATTTAAGTCGCTAGAAGCGTCATACAACAACGTTTCCTAATCAAGTGTCACTAGCTGATCTTGTGTTGCAGTCGAAACGTAGTGAGAATTTTGTTTTGTTTTATATTTATATTAGTTTATTATCTCCCTTCTGCGTGACTTTACCGAAAGAACCAAGAATATGAATCCCTGCAGTCACGAAAGCTTTAAATCAAAAATTGTCACTAGCTAATTAATATTTTAACTTGTGACACGCTGTATAAAACTAGGTGAACCCCCGTCTCTATCAATGCAAGGGGCATTTGTCCCTCGCTATCTGACAAAGCAAATCCTAATGATTGGCATGAGCTGTGGTCTATCCACTGCTAGATGACGATCTCCCCTTGTCGCCGCCGACATCCTAAACCATTCTGCGACGCCACGATCCAGAGGGGGGGGGTGCAGCGAGTACCGTGCCCGGCCGCCTTTGTATCCCCAGATGCTGATGTTAACACGCCGTACCAGCCGTTCATTTTAGACATTCGATCTGCGTCGAGGTCCGGGGTAATTTTTTTGCTTTGCAAACGAAACATGTTAAATGGATAATGACAACGGCACACGTCATGACGATAGCAATGCAACTCTGACCGACACAAACTTCTGTGCACCGGAGCTACTTTGCAAATGGTCACGCCGGTAAAGTTGCGCACACGGACGTGCAATGTAGACACTGATTGAGCACGAGTGACTGATATTCTCATGTTCTAGAAGGGTGACGACCCGACCGTTGGGTATACAAATTCATAGCTGAGTCTACATCTTCATAGAAACATCCAAAAAAATTCACAAATGTCACAATTTTGCCACATCAAAGACATTACAGCCTATATAGGTTGGAAACACATTTTTAAAATGGTTTTTAATAACGAAATTTGCAAATCAGAATGAGAATATGTATTTATACTGGGGGAATCCGATGAGCTATAAAGATATTTTTAATAGATGTCCAGTCGAGGTGGGTACGAACGTTCTAACAACAAATCAATATAACAAAACGAGAGATATTAAGGTGCCAATTCCAAATATTACATCAGGTTAGATATCTTAGAACAAACAATGTTGACCATTAGTATAGACTGACTCATTTACAGCTAAATTTACCCCAAACACAAGCTTCTAAAAAAATGTAATGTGTTGCAAATCGGTAGGTGGAAAAAAACGGTTTTGAAAATCAGCAGCACCACCACTTAAATCGGTTAGCGTTGGCAAGCATGGCTATACAGACACGCACACCCCATGGGCCAGAACAGACATTGGTACGACCTAACGTAAGCAAAACGTTAGTAGCACC
This sequence comes from Lampetra fluviatilis, assembly GCF_964198595.1. Taxonomy (NCBI): domain Eukaryota; kingdom Metazoa; phylum Chordata; class Hyperoartia; order Petromyzontiformes; family Petromyzontidae; genus Lampetra; species Lampetra fluviatilis. The sequence continues at coordinate 12,167,301 of NC_136290.1, forward strand.
GATACATATACATGTATGGATGAGTGTATCACTTGATAACCCACTCAGTTCACACGGTTATCACATCATTCACCCCCCTTTGTTATCGGCCACCGCGCGAAGAGAAAGTGGCACAGTTTCAAAGTGATGCCACATCAGGTGGCACCGACAGGATGAGATCTCTGGTCGGGGCTCTAACGCGCGCAACACGCAACAGCAGACGCCGCTCTGGCTACCTGTGGTTGATGGCAAGCAAGCGGCGAGGAACTGTCGCTGGTCGCAGGCGACTAAGCGGACACACCGCGCCCCCTTCTCTCTTTATTGCCGTATCGTGGAGTGGGGGGGGGGAGCGAGGGGGTGGTACAGGTTAGGAGGTGGTGGCACTGATGATAAGAGGCGGGTGGTGGCGGGCGGGCGGGAGAGTGAGTTGTGTGCTATGTTGAATTTTGGGTGCCAGCAAAAAATAGACCCTTGGAACAAAAGTGAGTGGCCGTCTCTGGGCGGCTGAGCTTATCGCAATTAGGCGAGAGGCACGCGGTAATGGAGTGGGGTGGTGGTCGGGGAGGAGGTGGGGGAGTGGGCCAAGGCCATTCGCACGTAACTGGACCCCTACGTAAACACGAGGCTGTCCGGGCACAGGGGGCAAACGCAAGAATGGAAAGCTATGACTGACAGCTGGATGTGTGTGTGTGTGTGCGTACATGTGTGTGTGTTGATCTTCTTTCGTACCGTACGTAGCCAACCGTGCGTTTCATTACAGCCAAGAGAGTCCGGGAATTCTTTTTGTCGCGCAGCGTCCAACTTGCCGAACGTCGTTCTTGTTAGTTTTCACTGAATGAATCAGTTCGCAGGATGACAGGGATGTGGGGTACAATAATATGGGGTTATTACGGATAGGTGTAATGGTTGTGCATACGCTTAGCAAAAAATAAACCCAACCCCTACTCCAAACCAGCCTTTGGCAGCGTTCCGGAAAATATCGAGCGAGAAATAAGCCCTGGCAGTGTGGTGGTGAGCGCAACGCTGCGCTACAAACCCGGCGACCCCGAGTTCGATTCCCGCTCACGGCTACCAACACCGAAGGCGATTATTTGCACCGGTTCTGGGCCTCCTCTAGGTCGACTCAGCCTCAAATGAGTTCCTGGCGCCATGTGTAAACATCGCCACGAGCGAGACAAAGGCGGCCGGGCGTGGTGTTGGCCACCCACCCCCTCGCGTGCCGTGCCGGCCTTCATAGGTGCTCGCTAACAGCACTTGCCCCAACAGTCTGTGAAGGCTATAAGGGGGATCTGTGTCTTTGTGCACGTATAGCAGTGATGAATTGTATTGTGCGTAAATTTTTACTCTGGTTGTGCTACAACAATAAAAAAAAAATAGACTGGTACTCGCCATGGTATTGTGGACTTGCATACAATGGGCGAGGGCCGGCGTAAGGTTATGAGCAGGGAGCAATGTTCATGGCAGCGTGGGAATACGGACTTTGGAGTACATTTTTGGCGAGTAAAAATATTTAATTGTGATGCATCATCATCATGATCGTCGGTAGATGTGAATGGAGGAGTTTAGCGTTCAATGTCATTCAGTGGCCGGAGAGGGAAAGGATGTGTAGACATAGAGATGAGTGAGTTTTAGGAACATCATCGTTGGTGAATAATGTGGATATTATAACCACCATTGCATTAATATCAACAATACCTCTTTATCAAACCATCACTACCCAAGTTAACATCAACACAATTCAATCATCATGAATTGTATCATGAGCAATACAATTCCATCATCGCGATCATCACCGTCATCGTCCACAATCACACCGTTGTTTCTTGTACAGACATTTGTTCACCTCCAGACACTAATCTCCGATTATTTTATTTAACCAGATTCATATTCAAATCTAGAATTATTTAACCAGGTGACCAATCTCGGGACCAGGGTTGCGAGAGTGACCGTGCTCACCGTAAATGCAAACAAAACGAAGCAAATAGAAATAGGTGCAAAAACAACCGCGTCGAAAATATTGCACCAACAGAATTCGACAGTGAAACAACACGTTCCCCGTCGCGCGAGTCGGCACGGGCAGATTGTGTTCGACTGATCACAGCACAATTCATTAGGACCACACAGAGCCCTGCTTGTGTACTCCGGAGTGCCGAATGGCTCGTTCCTCTCTTTGCGCTTTCGCTCTTCGTCTCGGCTCTCAGCTGTCACATTTCCACTGCCACGCGCACGCGCGCGCGCACTTACGCGTGTTACTCGGTCAAAGTCAGGCCTCTGGGTCGTGTCCCTCCCTCTGGAGCTCCGTGTTTAACGATGACGGTATTGGTCTTGTGCAATAATGTGTGTGTGTGTGAAACGTAAACTTATGTTGTAAGAGTTTATGCATTCGCTCGGTCAGTTTGTAACTGGGGGGACACTATAGCGCTTGTAAAAATGCTCAGAGGCGAACCAAACTTTAGTGTGAAGTCGTGTTACTAATGAGAGACTTGCCCTGATGGCCCAAGAGTTACCTCAACCTAAGATCCAGAGCAAAGTGGACTATTTTCCAACATGCAAACGCGTTCGCCCCGACAGCTTCCACGCTGAAGGTGAAATGCTTTCAAAGACAAAACGTACGTTGGCAATCATTACGGAATTCACGCGTAAACTATTCTTCTTCTCTTTTTCTAACCCAAAAACCTCTATTATGGACAGTTATTGGTTGGATGAGGCGTTGACGGTTAGGAGTTCTCAACTCGATTAAATGAAAAATCCTTCAGGTGCTGTTCATAGCTGGCTACTTGATTGATGGTCACATTCATTTGCACGTGCAGAACCTGTTTGTGCGCTTTGAGACGCGACTTAAGTACGATTTGGTATTGAACAATGCGGTGACGTTGATGACGCACCTTGATGATAAAGCATCAACAATCTCCACCACCGATGAAAAATTAACGAAAGGCCACGGGTCATGACCACAGAAGTCAAACCATGGACCACTCTGTAACGCCACAACGCGCTCCGATCGTTTCACTCACACGCCAGGCGACCACTCCTGATGCCATCCACTGGCTCGCTCACACTCACCTCCACTTAGAAATATCGCTCAATCCCCCCCCCCCGGCTACGAGAGAAGCACTGATCGACTCATATGATGATAGCACATCAATGATGAGTATAACACCCATGTGATGACAATGGTAGTAAAGATTTGTTTTAGAAATCGCGCCCTCCTGTTCAACAGGGCATCTCGGAGTGATTTGCATCGCATCTCATCTCAGCACCTCCAGTTGCGGCTGTCCCCGTGAGCGCAAGGCGATTCATCGCCTAGCCTGCCAACGGGCAGTTGTCTGTCCGTAGAGGGCGATGATTGCTGTCTGTAATCCCAATTGAGAATGTACAGATTTTATTTGCCAGATTGTGCCCATTTCACCGGCACACAACGGCCTCCTCCTGGCCCTTTGACGTCAGGGGATCGTGAACAATCCACTGTGAAGCAGGACGCCGCGTAGCATTTGTACGGTTATTACAACCGCAGTGATAACCAGGGCGAACGCTGGATTCGAACCGTGAATCCCCTCGTAACAAGCGGCGAACGCGCCGCTGCTAGGCCACGTTACCTATGAAGATGGTAAATGGCATGCTATCCTCAATGATGATGATGATGACACCCGTGATGATGGTGACTGTAATCATAACACCCATGATGATGGCAATGATGACACCCATGATGATGACTCCTTGATAATGATCACACCTTGATGATGAGATTATAATCACGTCCATAACGATGATCATGAGGTCAATTATTGCAACGATTGTAATAATAACAATGATAATGACGATATAATTGCTATCCCCCATGAAGATGATTGTAACTATGATGATGATGATGGCAATGCTTTGGTTAGGTGGCCCAACAGGGCAATTGAGGTGATCGCCTCCCATGAGACGTAAGGGGCAGATGACGCCACACATTCACCGCGGGGTGCGTTGTAAATTACGGGTTCACACGTGTGTGTGTGTATATATAGATGCTGTATAGTTGGGGGCAGAGAGGCTATACATGCGCTGAGCGTGCTGCCAGAGCCACTTGCCATAGGTTCTAGAAAGTTCCCCTCCACCCCTGGGTGACACGGGGGGGGGGGGGTCACCATGCTTGACGTGAAGTAGCAGGAATGTTTCGCTTGTCTATAAAGCAACACACACACACACGTGCGTGTGGCGTGCGTCATTTGACATTGGCCATCCTTCGCGACGCTTTAAAACAAATTAAAACACCCTCGCGAGAGCCTCTTATACGGCCGGCATCGCCAGAGAGAGTGGCGTGCAGAGAGCAACACGCGCATTGGTGAACACGGGCAAGTTGGATACACAAACACACACAGAGACATCGTCACATTGACCGTTAATAAGAGTAAAGTGGGCTCGGGCAGGATAAGTCATAACTCAAAGCAGGGCCGTCTATAGAGGGACGCGAGACCCGGGGCAAATCCCACCGTGTTGCCACCCCCCCGCCCCCGCCGACGCCTTCAAACTAAACTGGAAGCATTACATCGGACGCCGTGATGTCGAAGCGCGCGGCCCCCCAAAGCGCGGGGCCTGGGGCTGCCGCCCCGATGGTGGACGGCACTAACGACGGAGTGGCAGCCAAAGGAGGGGAAACGCCGCCCAAGAGGGCCGAGGTGGAGCGATGAGCTCCTGTGCGGGTGCGAGGGTGGATTGTTGCATCGCAGAGAAGCGGGGGAGACAATCATTGACATTTGTACGGCGGATTGCATGCCGTAGGTTGCCGATGTACCGCTTATGGAAAGCAGGACATAAACAGAACGGCCAGAACTAGGGGGCAAATGCCAATTTCAGGAGGTGACTTTTCAAGAACGGACTTAAACATATCTAACGATTCTGCTTGTCTTATAATTATCAAAGACAAAGCGTTCCAAAGCTTGGAATCTGCACTGGCAAAAAGCCCAATCAGCCCAGGAAATGAGCCTTGCCCTGGGAGTACCTCGTAGAAGGCGATCCAATGATATCGGGCACCTTAGGCTGCCATTCATCCTGCAGTGAATGGAACATGGTCTTTCTCGCCGCCGCTTTGACCATCACCGTGACCATGATGTGTGCGCAGGTCTTGTTATCGGAGCTCGTGGAGTTGGGAGGAGCAAGAAAAACAAACGCCGACGGGCACGGTCAGCCTGCCTCGTAAATCAGAGTCCGTGTTTGTGTAACGGCTTAACATTTTGGGACCCGCGGTGACAGCGAAACCCGCGTGGAATGGCAAGACCACCGTGACCTCCACTACCACCACCACCACCATCGCCATGTTCTGCTCTCACCTCCAGCCCACCCACACCCAACTAGCCCCCTCGGTCATCTCCCTCAGTGTCGCCTATTAGAGGAAACGTGCAGTGCCGGATTGTCTCAGTAGCAAAAGTAGCTACATAAGTAGCTACGGGCCCCGCACTTTTAAGGGCCCCGCGCTAAATGCTTTCAAGCTATCAATTCCGGTTCCGTGATTCTGCACTTGCTCTATTACTATAGTACTATACTGCCTTCCACTTTTATGAACAACTGGGTGTTTAAGGTTAGGGATTTGTCGTATTTTCTGGCTGTATAGCAAATTAAAAAATACAATTACTTTACTATGCAAGTTAGACATTTGTGTTTGAATATTTATGCCTTTTTTTTTATTTATGGCCCCTTTATAACATATGCTACAGGCCCCGCACTAGCTTAGCTCTGGCTCTGGAACCGTGCACAGCTGATGATGTATAAACCTCGTTACCGACCATGCACCCACCGCCCCGCAAGTGGTCGTCAGTGATCCAAGTTCTTTCCCTGTAACATCGGCGGTTCGCCAGCAATGAATGAAGCGAAGCTTGACTGCTGATGAGACACTGAACGTGTTAACCGGTCCAGAGTTGGCTTGCATTGAACCAATGCTGCTGGATCATGCACTCGAAGAAGGCCGATGGGCTGTGTAACACAATACTTGTTTTTTTTTCTATGCGGCCAGACGGATATGGAACGGGGGCGTCTTGTATATCGTCTTACTTCTATTAATCCCCAAGGACCGACAATAGTTGGTTTATCTTTCGTATCAACAAGTGGGCTCGCCTTGGACGTGACTCATGCGTTCGTGGTCACGAAGGCTCGCGGCGCAACACGTGGCACGATCGCAAACGTTCCAGTAAATGCGCGTGTGGGTTTCAGCAGATTCTGTACGTGATTAGCGCTGATGCGTCACATCGGTGGTGGTATGTTAGATTGTTGTGAATTTCGATTTAAAGCTTTCGTGACTGCAGGGATTCATCTTCTTGGTTATTTCGGTAAAGTCACGTAGAAGTACACAAGTAGTGACTAATCCCATATCTGCATTTCCCATAAATATGCTAAATTCCTCTTGATATGCAAATTCCTTTGTCAAGGCGCCCCTTCCCCCCTCCAAACCAGCTTAAATAAACGCTGACAAGCCTGGTGGTGCCCATTCAGACGCTGTCTTTCCGACAGACCTGTTCATCACCTGAGGACGGCTGCTTGCGTTGTGGCCGAAACGTCGTGAGAATTATTTTATTATGTTTTATTTGTATTATTTTATTATTTCCCTTCTACGTGACTTTACCGAAAGAACCAAGAAGATTGTTGTGAATGTTATCTCATTATTGTTGTTGATTGAAAGAAGGCCTGTGAGTGTCAATGGAAAGCGAATCCCAGGACATCCACATCGGTTGCAATTCACGTTGGCTACATCCCCGCACGATATAGTCCTGTATAGTCCAACAGATACATCGCAAACTGTAAACGCGCGCCTGCCATCTGCTGGCTCGTATCGGCGTTGTGTGTTGTCCATTTGGAGTGAAAAGGATATAAGTGAAGACTTGATTGAGAAATATCAAAAACAGAATCTTTACTTCGACTGGAGAATGAATCCGATGAGCTATGAAGCTCTTCTTTCACAGATTCCCATTAGGGGCAGGTAAACAAGTTAAAACAAACAATACACAAACCCAGTGGCGGCTCCTGCAAAATCTCTCAGGGGGGGCAAATGTCTGGATGATTGATAAGGATAAGGTCCACCCATGCAATGGATAAATTAACAGCTTAAGCATGTAAAGGCAACTTCACTTCTTTAATATTAATGAAAAATAAAGTGACTCTTACAATACATCTTGTTTGTTTCTATACTCACTATAAATATACAATCCACTCAAGTTTATTTTATTAAAGATTCCACTAGGTGGCGAAAAATTATATTGTTGGATGAAACGTGCTTACGTATGATGATGTAAGCACGTTAGGGCGAGCCCTCCCGGAAGCCATAGAGAATGCATTGCAGCGCCCCCGTTCGAAAAAAAACATCTTTGAATGTAAGTCTATGGGGCCACTCGGAGCGATTCTCAGCCGGAGTGAAATCGCCCAAAAAGAGGCGGTACTCCACAGAACGTGAAATGACGCTGATTGGACTATATCCAGAGGCACAGTGACGGCTAGCGTGACTCTGTGGTTGAATGACATTGGTGGTGCGTCGCCCAATCGCCCTAATGAAGAAACCGCCCCTGCACAAACCGATGATCCAGAAGTATACGAAAGGTAAGCAAGTCACTAAAAATAGACGCGCAAAAGTAGGTACAGTAAGTATACATAAATTCAGCCGCACCGCGCTACAAATCCGGCCACCTGAGTTTGATCCCTAGCCAGGGATAAAGTTGGTGGTGAGTAATATCTAAACCGGTACTGAATCCACACCGCCCTGTCCCTCCACTCCCCCTTCACACACTGACCCATCGTCGTTTAAGCATCGACAAACAACCTCCATCATCGATACGGCGTGGAGGGGGCTTCATCCGTAAATGGCTTGACAAGGGATACCAATTGTAGTGAATGCATATTATTATTATTATTGAGGTTGCTAGACGCAGAGGAAAAAGCAGCAACATCCATTGTTGTACTGTAGTTTCTATGCTCCTGGGTCGATGCTCCCAATCGTCCGCAACCCGCACTGACCAGCTTAGCGCAGCGGTGAAGTGAAAGAACCCGCACGACCCGCAAGGCATGGAGGAGGTCCCTACATCAAGTCGTGGATTCATATACACGACACAGTATATGTGGCGCAATACATATAGAGGCGCTTTAGTACCACATATATAAAACGCAATTTTTACGATAATTTGGAATTTAAAAAAAGAGTGAATGGAAGATAGTCTTGCGTAAGACAATGCGCACTTTGTGTGTCATAGGCATTCATGAATCAGCCCCAGTGTGCTCTGTGGCTGCGGGTTGGCAGTGATCCAGCTTTGCTGGCTGAAATGCAGTAGCTCAGCTCCGGCTCCAGGCTGACTCCAGTAGCTCATCTCTGGCTCCAGTTGGGCTCCAGAGCTGATACCCCCGTCATGCTTTTCCCAGGATGTCATCTTCGTTTTGGGGTAGTCTCCAGTTTATAAGACTTTCCTGAAAGTAAGGCACACCACAAACGTGTGCCCGATGATAGTAAAGTTAAATGAACCTGCTCTCACACACACACACCTACTGGATTATGATACGCATGTCAGCTTTTGTTTTAAAGTACCAGAAAATAAAATATATCTTCTAATCCAGAGCATACGGTAATGGTCCAGGGAAACCTACCAGTATTCCTGGAAACAGTACAGATTAAAATCGCTGGGTTTTGTTGTAGATGTATGTCTCATCCTTTCCGGGAATTGTAAGACATTCTTTTATGGCTCAAATGTGTTGATGTTTATTTGTGTATCTCCACGAGGTATCAACCAGATCCTACCCCCCTGCTCCAGCAAACCCTTGCCTCTCTGCACACTTGCTGCTACGGCTACTTTTAACCTGGCTTCAAACTTCGCAGCACAGCCCATTGTAGAGCTGAAAATTAGCAAAGTTCACTCTGGAGCTCCAGTGCTGGAAGACACCCAACCCTGCTGACTTAATGAGATCCCCATAGAAACGGTTACACGTCTTTTTAAATCCTTTATATTAAGTTCACTTGCTTGCTTGCTTGCGCGCTTACGACCGTGCAAATCTTTCGGTCGTTTTTTAACCCACTTCCCGTGATCCAATCGAGCTGACATTTTGCACACAGACTCGTTGTGCGTGACAATTTATTTTCGTGAACATTTTTTTCCATAACTTTACACTTTTTAGGAAACAAAAAATTATATTTAATTACCAATTGCTTAATGGTGGCAGGCAATCATCTGACCCATAGGTGGCAGCCATCTCAAGCCAGAGGACGAGAGGACTCTAGCCGCCACGCATATAAAGGATTTAGAGTGAAAAACTTTGTTTTTACGGGTTACATTTTTTTTGTTCTCTCTGACTCTCTCACTATTTATTCCTCCTGTATTGTTGGAGTCGCATTTCAAATGAGCATCGAACCCATATTTGAAAGAGCTGCGTCCTTTGGATTTGACATCTAGCCCTTCATCGGAATTGGTTCAAGCAAATATGACTTTGCCGATGATATGCTGTACTGCAATTCGAAAGCAGTCCAGAGTTTTGCTTGTGCGTGTACTTAATGCTGCAGAAATTATTCACTCACAGGAGCCCGATGTGTTGCGTAAACTGAAAAGGATAATATTCTTGGTTCTTTCGGTAAAGTCACGTAGAAGGGAAACAATAAAATAATTGTATTGTTTTATATTTTATTATTTTATTGTTTCCCTTCTACGTGACTTTACCGAAATAACCAAGAATATGAATCCCCGCAGTCACGAAAGTTTTAAATCAAACTGAAAAGGATAAGTTAATGTTTGTGTAGAGAGATACATCTATCAAGGAGATATTTTCTGCGCATCTATCTTAATATTTGACACGATGTTTTTTTTTATTACATACCGTCCGTATTTGCGGATTATAAGACGCTTCGGAAAGTAAGATGCATCTAGAGCTTTGGGACCGTTTTGAAATAACATATCGTTTATAATCGGGATAATACGGTATTGCTTTGGAAAACCATCTTCCAGGGGGTGGAGATGTCCTCTGGAAAACGATTCTGAACAACCAGAATTCAACTTTTGTTCCCATAATTGATTTATGTTGGGTTAAAGCGTGTAAGTATAGAGTCAATTAGCGCTATGCGGCCTCCACCAGTCGACAGAGCCACACTCATCAAGTTGTCGCGTGGCGCACATTTGGTAATTGTTTTTCAGCAAACCGGTTGCGTCGAAAACCAAGGTACAGTGTTGTACATTTTGACACGTTGGTATGGCGTTTCGCTGAACACTGCATCCAGCATCACCGGGCGTTAGCCATAGCTGGGCTCTCATTGCGTGAATGGAATTCCTGATCTGAGTTCTGCATTAGACGGCATGGCGTCATCAGACCAATCATGCAGGTGAACCGGTTTGAGTTTGACTCATTGGAGGGAGAGGCTCATATTGCCGATTGCCTGGATTCCTGGTTGAGTGTAATTTACAGGGCTAAAATATGGTGAATGTATTCAATTGTGGGTGAAAACAGACTATCCTGAATTATATTTAGGTGTGTATAGTGTCAGTTATAATTTTTATTAGTTACTTTGAAAGTTGAACTGTTTATAAAGTCACCTGGGGGGTGGGAAGGTAAAAGTTATAAAAGTTACAATTATATAATTGTATCGGCTTAAAAAAAGGTTTTTGTTTGTTACAATATTTGGGTAAGGTTAAATATATTGTTAATTGATTATATTATTGAAATTATATAACGGGTTACTGTCACTTTAAAAATATATTTTTAAATATATTATCATTTTGATGGGCATTAATTAATACGATTACTTTAATTAGTACCATGGGTAGGTCACGTGTGCAGGAGGAGGGTGGGACTGTGAAAGAGGCGTTAGTAGAGCAGATGACGGTGCTGATGATCGCGGTGATTAAAGGACTGTCAACTGTGGAACCAGACAATATAAAAAATATATTTAAAATAGTTTATTCACACTTACACTCAAGTGAGTGAGAGCAGCCGACATGCGATAGCTGCGTGCATCATTTCAGATTTTTTTCTATTTAGAAAAACAGCGATGGTGGTGGTGGTGGTGATAGTAATGCGACTGTAATAAGAGTGGGCCTTGAATGACATATCAACTTTGTGACAAGAGGATGACCCAAATCCAGATGGTGGTGGTGACGATTAGACTGTGAGCGGTCCTCATCCGGTCGGGTAGCAATTTGGCAACAGCAGCGAAATCTGACGCAAGGCAGGAAGCAAGCGATGTCGAGGTGTTCTGAAATCCAGAAGGGGCAGGAGAAAAATATTGCACGTCTGTGGAAAAAAATAGCGCTTCATAGCTCATCGGATTCCTCCAGCATGCACGATCTCGAACACGCATTTGCGTGGTGCTGCGTCCGGTGACTTGACCGACACGTGGCATTTTGGTTGTGTGTGCGTGAAGTTACGGCCGACGTCCACATTGCTTGCTGTGCCGTACACTTGCAACTGGAGCGTGGCCACATCAGTGGCGCGCGATGATGAATCGTTTCCTGTAATATCCATGATCAAATTCACGATGATATTCATGTAGAGTACATTGCAATCGCACTGTGGATACGATTTGATGCCCCCCCCCCGCCCTTCCTACGTGTTGTGTGCAATCATCATCAACCATCAGAAGTAGCCGTGGTCAATCCACTGCTGGATAAATCCCCCCCCCCCGTCAGAAACCAAGCCACTAGACAGCCTACGACGACCCTGTGATGTAACAACCTCAATGTATTGCTCCATCTCCTGGGTGGATGGGCTTTGGGACGCGTTTCATTCTTTCATACCTTGGCCGCCACGATAATAATTATCCTTCCGTGTGTGTGGGTTTCGCGGTTTATTGAAGATACAATGTTGATGCATGTGACTTCCCCAGCAGGGCAAAGCTCGCTTCTTACGAGATCTCCTCCTCCTTGGACAGAATCACTTTAATAATTCCTAAAACCATCATCCCTTCTGGCCACTACGCGCGCTTCCCAAGTTATTTAAATGAGAGTCTACGCGTAAGACCCCCACCCACTACCACCACAGCACTTTCCCAGGATCGCTGTCATTGCCCCGATGTGACATCGGCCAGCCCCTAATTTCTCGGAAGGCGGCACGGGGGGGGGAATCTTGTTTGTGCAGCAGTGGGCTCGCCCGCGGCTCCGTGTCGCTCTAAATCAATCCCCGTCTCACGTGGAGGAGCATCGCAGAGACGTCGATTCTGAATACGTTTTGAGTAAAGGAAATGTTTCCATTTTAGCGAGTTAACTTCCTGTCACGCCCAAGCCGCAACAAGGGAAGACTTCATCACTTATATTCAATGAGCCACATTTTGCCCTGAAATCGAAAACGCAATGTTGATCATCGTGATCTCCTATTTGGCATGGAAGCCTGTATCGTGTAGGAGAGCAAGCAACCCCCAGCAATCCAACGTTTCCGACCGCATACCAACGCTTGGCATGTTTACCGGGAAGTCGTGTTTTAATACGAATTATTTACATTGATGGATGAAGGCCTCCCAATATTTCGGTCGTTGGGGTTGTTTGGGCCCCCAACTTGACCACCAACGCCGGTCAGTGCGCGTTGGTGAACGCCACGAGTCCAGACATCACTCGCCACTGATGTTAACATGGCAATCGATCTCGGGTCACCGGGTTACCGCACGGATTCGAACCGTGAACTTCTGCAAAAATTGCAAGCGCCGGGGAGCGTGTTACCCCCCCCCCCCCATCGAACACCTCAAGCATCGGTGGTTTCAAATAAATACAACACGCACATGCTGCATTGTGACCCGACAAACAAGTACGGTGAACCCACATCCTTCGCTGGCAGCGTTCCGTACGGCGCACATTGACGGTGCAGTGATTTGAGTGTTTCTCTCGCTCGGGGGGGGGGGGGTGTGCTCTTCTGCTGTGTATCGTGGCAGCAATACATGCGGGAGGTAAACGCCAACGTCGCGAGGTTCCTGTTCGCCACGCCGAGAGGGGCTTCAGCAGTGTTCACGTACGCGTACTGTATTGTACATGGTGGTCCAAATGTATTGTGCCCCCCCACCCCAATTAATTCACCAATACATCCCCCCCACCCCGCCGCCCCGTGATATGTTCATTTTTTTTAAAAATAAACCTTACTTTAAAAATATTAAGTTTTCGATAATTAAATAGGGGTCACAAGACATCTTGACCCCGCTGTAGTTGTGCCATCCCCGACGTTGAACACAATCGTCAGTGATTCACTATCTGCATGGCCACAATCGCACGACTGTCGTTTGCCTTTTAACTTTCCACTCATGAAGGAGCTGTACCCATCGGGGAACTATTGTTTTACATTGTCAACCACACAATCAAAAGAGAACACGTGGATTAGAGAACACACGCGGGTTTTTTTGGGACAAATTCAATCAGTTTTTGAGAGAATGAGTGGGGTGGGGGCATGACGGACAACTTCGCTAGACGGGATGACAGCAATGAAGTGAACTGCCAAGGAATGGAACGCATCTGTGATACCGAGGAGGATCAGAAAGGAGAAGACATGGAGCCACTAAATCAGCTGGTCGTGCAGGTGGGAGTCGGTGGATTGTTACATGGCAGCCAAGAAGCCCGTGAAAGATGGCAGAGGCTTGGTAGAGGCAGTCATCCAGCAGTGGATTGACCATGCCTACTGGTGCTGATGATGATAATGGCTCGGGTTAAAAAAACGCCCTCTTACAAAAAAAGTTACAGAGCATCGATCGGTGGCGAGATGTTACCTACCTCTCCGGGTATACAGGAGGCTGGTGGGTTCGATTCTGATGCTGACACCTGCTGTATATTTGGAGTTTTCACGTCTCTCTTTTTCTCCCCGTGGTCGCGTGGATTTTTCTTCGGGTCCTCCGGTTTTCCCCCTCCACATTTCTAATCGTCTCTACGCCTTTAGAGTATTTGGCTGCTGCTATACAATTCCACACAGTGATAATAAGACACTTCATACCTGTCAACCCATACGGTTTACCCCGTGTTCTTCTACAGGGCAATTGAGTTTTCAGGTCCACACGGCGTACAGCCTTTTCAATACGGGCAACATTTTTTAGTCAATTGGTTTGTGTTTCCCACCCTTGTGATGGGACTTTGTAGGATGAACGTTGAGATTCATAAGGGCACGGGGTGACTAATACGGTCTGAATTGGTCTGTGATAAGGTAGGGCGCTGATAAGGGATTGACAGATGTGTAGTAGTGTAGTGTATATCGTAGTGTATATGTTGCACACTCGAAATGAAGGACGTGGGCAGGTGCTCCAAATCGAGGGCAGACACATTGATTGTGGTTAATCTGTAGAATGCCACAGTACGTGGTGTCACACAGCAATTATTCACCGAGTCGCCATTAACCACGTGACTTGTGTCCACGTCCAGTTAATCATTAACAGTTTTCTCTTCAACCCACTTCTACTACTGATAAACCATCTTTGTCTTTGACAATAACATTTGCACTTCGGCTATTCGAATATTACTTTAATCTTAAGCTGTATGTCTATCTATACCATCCACTTATATTGGTATCTTACACCCATTATCTGTACTGTATGTGTACAGCATACGTACTGTATTTGTCACCATTGTACAACTTACTACTTTCCATGTGTTCTATTCTCAATAGCATTGCAAGTAGTCATACTCTGGGTGCATGGGCATGGTTATAGAATAAACAGTATTAGGGTTAGAGAATTAAGAATTACAAGTATTAACTACAGTACACCATCTTCTTCTTGGTTCTTTCGGTAAAGTCACGTAGAAGGCAAGTAATAAAATAATAAAAATAATAAAACATAATGAAACAATTCTCACGACGTTTCGGCCACAACGCAAGCAGCCGTCCTCAGGTGAAAACCAGGTCTGTCAAGGTGACAGCGTCTGAATAAAACAGCACACACAGTACACCATCCTTACAATGCACAGTGCTAAAACCCGTCCAATTGAATATATCACAAACTAGCAATTCAAAGCGAAGCTTGAAGTCTAGAACAAGTCTAGAACATTTCTATAACGGTCAAAAACAACATTTGGGTCCTTTGCCTGTAGAATGCAACTGCACGTGGTGTCATACACAGCAATCTTCACTTAGCCGCCATTAACCACGTGGCTGGTGTACACGTCCGGTGAATCAATAACTCTGCCTACCACCCACAGGCCCAACTCAGTCATCACATGCTGGTGTACACACGTGCATTGATGTACTGCACAGGACTTAATAAAAGAGTGGTCCATTCCTAATGTGCCACATATAGTAGTGTAGTGTGTAGAATGAACTTTGAGATTCATAAGGGCCTCGGGGTGACCAATAAGGTCTGAATTGGTCTGTGATGAAGTAGGCACTGATAAAGGATTGACAGATATGTAGTAGTGTAGTGTATAGTAGTGCATAGCGTAGTGTATAGTGTAGTGTATAGTAGTGTAGTGTGTAGGATGAACTTTGAGATTTATAAGGGCACGTGGTAATTAATATGGTCTGAATTGGTCTGTGATAAGGTCGGCACTGATGAGGGTTTGTAGACAGATGTGCACTCGTCGTTAAACTATCATTTGTGATAGCCAGTGTCGCTTTTGGGAAAAAAACAAGCTGTACAGCCCAGTGGGCCTTATCTGATAAAATAATCAACAGTTTACAGTTTCGATAATTGTTTTTTTACCCTTCTATCTGGCAACAAAACTGACACCTTTTTTTTACAAGGAGTCATGTTTGCATAGTCTCACATGGGTTGGACCAGATGACGCCTTTTGTCATCTGGTACAACCCATGTGAGACTAGGCTCTAAGGAAAGCTGTCTCGGGTGTGGACCAATCAACTTCAAGGACAGTGCACATTATCAGAGTTATGTTTTTTTGTTTGCATTATGACTGCAGGTATTGTGGTCTATGCAAACATGACTCCTTGTAAAAAAAGGTGTCAGTTTTGTTGCCAGATAGAAGGGTAAAAAAGCAATTATCATATTTTTTACTGGCAAATGAGGTTCCAATGGTGTAAAAGTTTACAGTTTCATTCACGTCCCCATTAGTTCTACCTGATGACGGTTGCTTGTGTTGCAATCGAAACGTCGTACTCTATTATTTAATTCATTTTCTTTCTACGTGCCTTCACCGAAAGCACCAAAGAGTAATTCCTGTAAGTCACGAAAGCTTCAAAGCAAGTCCCCCATTCATCCCATTCACGAAATGTCACTCGGGAATCGATTCCAGTTCTCCCGCGCGCTAAATCGAGCGTCGGCCTTGAGAATCGATCCGGCGTCTCCTGCCCCTCCCACTGCCCTTGCCCTGCCCCCCCCCGCCCTATCTCACGTTGCCTGCTGCCACATTTGAGCGGTCGTCATTATCCTGTTGTGTAGCGAGTCAATAAAGACACAACACACACACAGCACACGATACGCAACAACAGGCGGCGAGTACACACTTAACATACGCACGTGTACTCGTACACAACACAGACGTTCACGCAACAGCATACACAGCAGCAGCAGCAGCACACCACGTTGAAGAGAGACCAACAAACCATCATGAACCCTCAGTACCAACGCTTGGACGAGGCCGGTGGCTACCGACCGGGTCCCATGGGGGTCCCGATGCAAGACGTGTGCGCCGGGGTGGTCGTGGTGGGGCCGGGATACGATCGTGGGGGTCCACCCCCATCGTCTGGGTCGCCTCCCGTCATGGTGAACGCCGGCCCCTGGGAGTCGGGCATCGTGTCGGAAGTCCGCGACTATTTGGCGTGGTCGCTGTGCAGCATGATGCACGTCAACGTGTGCTGCCTTGGATTCCTGGCGGCTGTTTTCTCCATCAAGGTGAGATCCCCCACCCCACCCACCCCACCCACCCACCCGTACCTCCGCCGTCGCTTCCTTACCTATGCTAGTCCTCACACCTGTCACCCCGTGCCCCTTTAAATCTCAACGTTCGCCCTGCAAAGTCCCGGCACAAGGGAGAAACACAAACAAATAGACAAACACAATAGGTTGTTTTTTTTGCCCCGTATTGAAACGGCTGTTCAATGCGTGCAACAACAAAAAAAACGAATGGACCTGCAGAACTCAATTTCCCTGCACAAGAACACGGGGTATGAACCGTGTTGTGTTGACACGGTTATTAAGGACTCCATCATCGTCGTCGTAGTCGTAAGCACCGCCACCATCTGACCTCCTAAGGTCGTCTCCGCGCTCACACAGGCGACGTTGGCCTCCTCCTCACCGTCTCATCATCACCACCACTTCTGTCCAGGAGTCTTGGGTCTTTGTTGCGAAAGAAGTTCAACGCATGGTACGGTCCGCGTGTAAGTTGGCCTTCAACGCAGGCGCCGATCTCTGTGTGGTGCCACGCCAATTGTCTGTCCGTAACATTTCTCCCCAACTTGCACAGCAGATGCAACCTCCCTCCTTAATGTTTAGAGAAACATGTCACTGCCCCCACCCCACACCTTCCTCCACAACATACCCAAAACAAAACAGTAAAATGTACCCCCTCCTTGAAGATGGTTTCCACTTATTAAAAATGTGTGTTCCACTACACGTGGACGGATAACATGGAAGCATGGCCGAGACTCGCGAAGGAGGAAAGCAGAAGTCGGTGGCGAAGGGTGATTGCCCAAGGTGCGTCCAACCCTCGGATCGAGGATGGTGAAGTACTACGATAAGAATACACTGCCGTATATTACAGCTATTAAACACCGCACCGAACGTGTACTGAGTGAACTGACCTTGCTCGCACTGCCTATAAGTAGGTTTTGTTTTCGCCCGAAAAAATAAATGCACATTTCGGGATCCATCAGTGGTCTCCTAAGTGAACAAGACGACCCATACAGCAGCATTATAAGGCACGTTGCAGCGTTAACCTTGGCGTCAATGAATATGATCAAATCAACGGGAAGAAGCTAAGCTGCTCTGAGCCTGGACAGTGCTTGGATGAGCGACCACCATGCATTAAAAACTGGTACTCATAGGATACTGCAGTTCTATGTTGTGGATTGCAGAGCCCATTGCAGCAAAATCCTGTTGTACTGCATTTCAATGCCCCCCCCCCCCCCACTTATATGCAACTCCGCCTTAACTGGCATTGACCAGTGTGGTGAACTAAGGTCAGATGACCACCACGACTCACACGTAGGCATTGTTTGAGTCGAGCAGTGGCTTGACAGTGGACTGCACAAATCTGGCTGTCGCCTGATGATGCTGGTTGTAATTGCTGGCGAAACGTCGCACTCGAATTGTGAATGTTGTGGGTTTACTCTCCAACACACCGGTGTGCTATGCTCGTAACGAATTAGCACGTTTTGTTTACGTGACAAACCTTACTAATTGGCTGTGTCGGGTGGTGACGGGTTTAACAACACATTTACGCGATTTAACCCAGAGAAACATCTTATGGATAATATCGGTCGCGAAAGCCTACGTGTTAAACTTGGGCTGCACTTGTCCAAGACGTCTTTGGATAATAACAGGCAAAGGTAAAACCACAACCATAAACCCTAACCACAAACCCGTAACGTATCGTCCCGACTCCTACACCCCAACCAATAATCCCAATCTAAAACAAACACCACTGGACAACCTGAAGTGCGGAAGGCCGATAGGCCGATGTCATAAAACGTAATTGTATTTTTGTACTTGGAGAGTCAGACTTGTTGATATACAGTATTGTTGTCTTCCTCGATGATAAACAACGCACACGATGAGGGTTTGTGCACTTTTCCTGTGGTGTACTCCGAGAAAGTAGTGTTGTTGGGTGTATGGATCTTATCTGTGACATGGCACCCAGATGGCATCGTTTAATCGGACTGACATTTCTGAAGAATCCCAGAGAGTTGACACCGATGCACGTGCTATTGCTCCTCGACAATATTGGCGTAGGCCAATAAGTATGTATTTATGTTGAACGTATTTCGAACTTTGCTAATGCGTGGTGCGGGGAAAGGACAACAAACTAAACACAACAAGCAGTTCTAAATAAATTAGTTTTCAATCTAGATTTAAAAGTGCATGGCTCCAGTGGCTTCCTAAATTCGGGAGGAAGAAAGGTGGCAACGTGGTTAGACTAGTGTTTCACTCACTAACATGGTGTAGGTTATGAGTTCAAGCTCTGGTCTGGGGCCAACTTGACGTCGTATCTTCCTATTCATTCATTGAGATAAGTTTTCGACAGCCCTTGCCAAGGGAATGTGGAATTTCCATTGTTGGCTAAATGTCCCCAATGGATGAGAGTGATGCCCCCTTTGCTTGTTTGTGCACAGGGAGACATTTGGTACACATGAAAGGAAAATGCACGCTATTCAGTAGCGTAGCATGGTTGGCATGGTTCCCTGCTTCACGGATTGAAACAGGGCCTCCTGTCCGATTTCCACCACCTTCATAGTCGGCACCTTGACCCCTCCGGCCCATGGGCCGTGGTGCAGTTGCACCGCCTTTCACACTCTCATCTGCGTGCAACTTTGAGGCTATTACTATAGGTAAACACTGAGAAAATAAAACCTTCACTTCCCATGTAAAACACTTCACCGCTTACCCATCGGATACTGTACTCATTATTTTTTAATCATTACTGAGTGGCAGCCAAGGAATGGAACGCATCCAAGATTACATCCGGCGATGATGTAGATGGATGTAATTAGCTCATGTTTAGGTGCTCGGTGGATAATTGTATCCCAGGGTCGTGAGAGATGGCGATGGCTTTGCTAGCCCTTAATATAGCAGTGGACTGACCATGGCCGTTGATGAATTATTCCCTCTGCTAAAAACAGGATCTGTGAAGAACAGGAAAAATAAGTGTGTTCATCAATGATTACACAGTCTTTTAAATGCCAGTGTCTGGCACTAAGGCACATAAGTTACACATTGCAGTGCCTTGTGGGAATGGGCTGTACACACTGTATAGAGTTGGCAGAAAGTGCTTATACTCCTACCTTAGCGGTTAATCTGTCATCAGCAATCCAGTGCTGGATGAAGACCTCCTCAAGCCTTCGCAATCTGTCACGGCCCAGCGATGCGACAATTCACCCAGCTCCTGGATGCAGGCAGAACTTAACATCGGACCAATCGCGGTGGCCATATTTTTCGGCGTGTTGCAGTCTTTGGCTGCCACTCCTCCATCCATCACGACCACCAGTCGAGCGGCAAGGTCGCAGCCAAGTAATGAAACGCGTCCTAGACTACGTCAGCCAAGGAGACGGAGCAATAGCTAGGTGGATTTTTACATTGCTGGAACGGCGGAAATTTCGGCGGCTTGGGAGGGCCTTCATCAGATGTCAACTACCTTGCTTGGTATACAGGAGGTCGTGTGTTCCATCCCAATCCTTGCATGTCTATCTTCCCATGGTTGCGTGGTTTTTTCTCCGGGTCCTCCGGTTTTCCCCTCCACATTTAGAATCAACATGCGTTTACAGGATTTGGCTGTTATAAATTATTTCCACGTGATAATCCACTTCGTTCAGCTATCATTTGTAATAGCCAGGTCACTTCTTAAAACGAGCTTTATAGCTCAGTGAGTCTTAACTGGTAAAAAAATAAAAAAGCAGTTCATCCAGCAGTGCATTGGCCATGATTTATGATGCTGATGAAGATGTTGGTGAAAGTTGCAAGGGGTATAGAGAATTCCCCCACCATCTACGTCCTTCCCAAGTACAACTGTGTAGGTTTTTCATGGTTTTGTCCATGCAGCTTTCCACTGCGTTTTCTTCGGGTTGTTACTACTGTGTTTTCGGTTCCTGTAGAAGCTCCCCCAGCATGTGCAACGAAACGCTGGGACGTCGTGCTGAACAACACGCTGCACACATCCGAAGACACGGTCACCCTTTGCAGGCATTGGAGCGATGACTTTTAATCTGTGGAGACGAGAAAAACCGGAATATCACAATAAGAGAAACCGCTTTGTGCCGGACTAGGCATAACACGGTTGTAGCCACGGGGAGGGGGTGACTTTCAATGTCTCCTCTTAAAACAACAGTTCATGGCCGAGATCAGATAGTAATCCTGCCATTGTCGATACCAACCCCAACCCAAGATAAAATGTAATAATACAAAACCATTGCAAGCCTTATATGGTATGTTGAATTTCTTTTGCACTGTAAGTAGCCAACCTTGCTAATTGGAAGTGCGGGGAGGGATCAACAAACTAACTTCTTGGTTCTTTCGGTAAAGTCACGTAGAATGGTAATAATAAAATAATAAACATAATAAAATAATTCTCACGACGTTTCGGCCACAACGCAAGCAGCCGTCCTCAGGTGAAGAACAGGTCTGTCATTCAGACTCTGTCTTATCGACAGACCTGTTCTTCACCTGAGGACGGCTGCTTGCGTTGTGGCCGAAACGTCGTGAGAATTTATTATGTTTTATTTTTATTATTTTATTATTTTCATTCTACGTGACTTTACCGAAAGAACCAAGAAGATGAATCCCTACAGTCACGAAAGCTTTAAATCAAAGTTCTTAATTATTTTTATTTGAACGTTCCCCCATTTTTGTTTCACTTGTTAAACGCGACCGTGGATGTTTTCCCCGCCCCCCCACCCCTCCGTCTGCCGTTGCGTTGTGGCGCAGGCCCGGGATCGCAAGCATCTGCACGACGCGGAGGGTGCACGTCACTACGGCAACATCTCGCTGACCCTCAACATCATCGCGTTGCTGCTTGGCCTGGTGGTGTGCGGGCTGTTCATATACGGCGTGATTATGCTCGCCAACAGCTACGTCGACATCATGCACAAGCTGGACCACGAGAATCAACCCTCCACCTTCAACAACGACAACAACATGAATGGGTAGTTGTTGGCCACGTGGGTTGTGTAGGGATGGGCTAGGAGGGGAGGAGGGAAAGCCAGGCACGTGGGTGTGGGAACAAGGCAGTTGGGGTAGCGCGAAAGGTTTCATTCGCGAATTTGTGGCTTGCATACTTCGCGTTGGGTTTTTTTTGTGGAAAAGGTGGAAAGTTGCCTTATCAGTTGCAAGTTGACTTTTTTTTTCGAACGAATATTGTCAGGAAGTACTTCATTTTGTGGGGTTTTTTTAGTGGTAATATGGCCGAATTGGATTGCTGCATGGCCAGTATTTTCCACTAGATATTGGCGGAAAGCGCTTGCACAATTTGTCAGAATGTTTCATTCCCTGCCAAGTGTTGGTTGGGGGAAATTCTTCTCCCAAATAATTAGTAAAAAGTGCCTCCGCCAACAAATTGAGACCCGCACGGTGTATTAAACCTTAAAATGGTATTGCAGTCAACTTTACAAAGAATTGGACTTTTTAAAAATTACGTGAAAATATAATTTTAACTAAATTGTGTTTGCGGGGAAAGGGATTTGAAAACAATAATTGCAACAAAAATATCTACCAGCACCACCCCCACTGATTTTTTTTTTACTTTACTTCTTCAAAAAGACCCAGACTGTAAAATTGTAGGATCACGTTAAGATTCACATCTTGACGAAACGGCCGATTCACTTTACATCGTGTCAGCGATTTGCTTTATTTTTTTGCCAAAATAATCGCAGAGGAAAGCCAACATCGTTGTGACAAAGACCACCCGTATAGCCTTTAACGGAATGATCGGGCAAGTGCTGTTGAAGGCCGGCATGGCACACAACAGGGGTGGGTGGCCAACACCACACCCGGCCGGCCGCCTTTGTCTCCCCAGTGCTGATATTTAGACAACAGGCTGAGTGGACAAAGGGGTAGGCCCAGGATCGTTTCAGATAATCATCACTGGTGTTGGCCGTGAGCGGGAATCCAACTTGGGTCGCCGGGTTCGTAGCGCTGCACGCTAACCGGTGCACTACAGACACACACAATATGCATTCAGAGCAAACAAATCAATACATGATACTTCATAGCAGTTTATACGGGAACCCATTGTACGCGTCAATCACCGGCAGTGCCTGAACTAATCCAATCAACGTGATTTGTTTGACACCTGCCGAGGAGAACCCTCAAGGACTGCAGTTGAAACTTCCGTCCCGTTTAACACCCGATAACCAACAGTAACACTTGTTCCGTCGCTGACTTAATTTCACTTTTAAAAGGGATTTTTATTTTTACGAGGTGGATGTAGACGAAAGAATCGCACGTGCCGTTTTAGTATAATCACATTGGTGTTGCTTTAGATAGGTGTCTTTTTTATTAATATGGATAAAAGCTCAAGGGGCAGTCCTAAAATGTCTTGCTTGTGCAGTTGCTGGTGGAAGGGTCTCCACTGGAGGGAGCCCTGGAGGACTAAGACGAGTCCAGTAAAAGCTTGGATTGCGAGTAACTTGGTCTGCGAGTGTTTTGCAAGACGAGCATTTTTTAGAATACATTTTAACTTGATGAACGAGCGAGGTCTTGCAATACGAGTAGTATGTATACGCTTTGTCTGCCGAACGTCACGTGATCACAACTGAGCCGATGGTTCTTCTCTCTCGCTGCGAGATTGTGGGTATTCATCTCCCATGCTCAGTCTCAGTCGGCGTGCTTCACTCGTATAGTCAACATCCGTGCGAGCGTAGACTGTTTACTCTAGTGTTGTGACCACGTGTGTGTGCGTAAAGCATTTTTTTTATTTTGTGTCCCAAGTGTAGTGACTGTTCTTTAGTACACATTTCCGCGAAATCCTCAAAAGGAGGCAAAAGCAAGTGTCATTGGATAGGTTCCTTGTTAAAGTCGCACAAAAAGAAAAATATTCCAGTGAGCCAACAGATGGCAGTGTGTGTACTGTGTGCGCTACTCGTCAGGCAGCCGCGGTCTCCGTGCAGTTTTTCTTTGTGCGCCCTTTTCTTCGAACGCATCTGCCGCATAAAGCCACGGGTGGCGAGATGTTAGCTACCTCGCCTGGTACACAGGAGGTCGTGGGTTCGATCCAGACCCTGACGGCTGTCAATATGAAGTTTGCATGTTTTCTTCCCATGGTCGCGTAGATTGTTCTCCGTGTCTAGAATCATCCATTTGGAGTATTTGGCTGCTAACAATGAGGAAAGTTTCTTCAACTGCCACCCCCCCCACACCACCGCCACTGGCCATCGATTAATACCATCGGCAGGCAGGTCGTGTCTGGTAAGATAAAATGTGGGTATTTCCACCTCTTCCAAGACGCCCACTTCCCCACTTACCAGCTTGCGAAAAGTAGGCCAAAACACTTTGTGGACGGGCTCTGTGGAGCCAGCTGCCTGTAGTGGAATCCCTTCGGCTAGCGTGGCGTTGATGCAAGCAATTGCAGGACTGCGCCTTTAACCTTTCACGCACTTTGTTCTGCTTCCAGCACTCAGAGTGCCCTTATTTTTGTGTGGTAGGAACGTGTGCGTGTGTGAGAGCTCTAGTTATATTTTTCTTATTATTAAAAAATCGTCATCAGGTTAGGCGACCTTTGTGTTAGAAGAGTATGTTGGAATGCAACTTTATACTTTTATAATGTTTGTTGTGTATGGTGTTTTTGTTTGCCATCCATCTATTTAGGGCCAAAAACCGCAGCTTCCTCACTACTGCTTAAAATAAATAGTGTGCTACTGTGAATAACAACACATGTTAAGCAACCTAATGCGTGCATTGTAAGCGATACAAATTGTACAGATCACAACACTCCCACTTCGTGCCAAGGAGTTATTCACCAACGATAACAAACACAAATTTAAGCTGTGCAGTCAGGATAGCCTGAGTTTATTGAAGGTTGCATTCAGGATGGTCCTGCATTGCGATATGGAGTAAACTGGAGTACCCGGATAAATCCAAGGGGATGACACTGTAAGACAGGGTTACCCCACACTCCAGGCCTCCCGTGACCCACTAAGCGAATTAACACTGCGGCAAGAGAGCCAAGTCACTTGAATTCTAGATTTGAAGCTTTCGTGACTGCAAGGATTCATACTCTTAGGCTTTTTCGGTAAAGTTACGTAGGTAAAAAAGAAAAATAATAATAGAAACTAAATTATTTTATTAAATGAAAATTAAATTAATAATAGAAATACTATTTTTTTTTTCTATTATTACTTTTATTTTAATTTTTTACCTACGTGACTTTACCGAAAAAGCCTAAGAGTAATTCACATGAAGCTTGCGATCTCCGTGTGCCCTTGACGCAGCGGGAATTGCTTAACCACAGCGCGTGGGACGTGTTTAACAATCATGCGGCGTGGAACGAGTTAATTCGCATGTTAAATGCCGCGTTAATTTGGGCAAATGCGGAGAGACGGAGTAGCGTTGTGGGTCGCGAGGACTGGAGTTTCGGAAATCCTGATCTCAGGTCTGCACACATGGCTTCAAAAAGGACACCCTCAGTGGCCAAATCCACCTGACCGTGCACTGATTGTGATTCATTTGATTGCCGTGTGGTGGAGTTCAAATATTTGCCCACTCGGACGTGTGGATGATGGGAGAGGCGCTATATAATGACGCGGTTCTTGTTGTTATTCGTGTGTTTATTTTGATCGAACGCAATTTGTAGGAGGAAAGGGACGAGAATTGCGCGGTTGTTTGTTGGGAAAGTGATAAGATTGTAACATTCTAAAGTTTTAGTCGCTTTTATATCGCTGTAAACCATTAAAGCGAACATTTTTGATGCTCACAATGGAGATCTGTTTTTATATTTGTGTGCGTTCAATTTTTGTATTTGGCTATTTTTGCAATGATAATTGTTTTTTTACCCTTTTATCTGGCAACAAAACTGACATCTTTTTTACAAGGAGTCATGTTTGCATAGACCACAATACCTGCAGTCATAATGCAAACTAAAAACATAACTCTGTGAATGTATGCACTGTCCTTGAAGTTTATTGGTCCACACCCGAGACAGCTTTTTGGCGTCATCTGGTCCAACACCATGTGAGACTAGGCTCTAAGGAAAGCTGTCTCGGGTGTGGACCAATCAACTTCAAGGACAATGCATACATTCACAGAGTTATGTTTTTAGTTTGCATTATGACTGCAGGTATTGTGGTCTATGCAAACATGACTCCTTATAAAAAAGGTGTCAGTTTTGTTGCCAGATAAAAGGGTAAAAAAACAATTATATTTTTTACTGCCAAATGAGGTTCCAATGGTATTCTTACAATGTTCTCATTGTGCCGTTGGGAGTCGTGCCGAGAGGTGAAGGATCCGTGCGGAGCTCTCGCAGCGCGCGCGACAACCCCGTCGTGACAGAACATGGCCCATGATCGTGGCCCTACGCACCACGATCCATTGCCAGCGGCGCTGGAGCTGCTACTACAGCGGGATTGGAGCCGACCTCGGGACCGACCACGGTTGGCGTGGACGCCAGCACGCTGATGAGGCATAACGCAGTCGCGTAACGAGCGTAGGGCAGGCAGGGGGTGCATTGCCCCCCCCTCCGCCCTGGTGGCCAATGCTAGGAGTTGGGGGGGGCCCTTGATAACCACCATGAGATTTGTTTTCAACAACAGTGTCAAAGAAAACACTTATTTAAAAGGCGGTTTAATTTTTGAAAGATAAAAATGCTCTCATTTACGTTCCACGTTTAATTTTAATTAGAGCAGCAACTTAATGCAAAGAGGAACTACGGAGCTGTGGTGGCTGCATTTTGCGAAGACGGAGCGCCCCTACAGCGTTAATTGTTAGAGACCGTGAGCGCAACGACGATGTGATTAGGTCAAAGGAGCCGCGACATGTAATAGCGTCAAGGTACGGACCGTGCAAAATCAAATTTTGGGGTCCCACCTGACATTGCCGCACCCCCTGAGCTGATAATGTAGTTACTATGCCACTGATAATGTAGTTACTATGCCACTGATAATGTAGTTACTACACCGCTGATAATGTCGTTACTACACACACTGGTAATGTCGTTACTACACCACTGGTAATGTAGTTACTATAGTGACTACATTACCAGTGGTGTAGTAACGACGTAGTAACGACATTATCAGTGGTGTATACACCACTGATAATGGAGTTACTACACCACTGGTAATGTCGTTACTACACCACTGGGTGGACGTCAAACACCCGGCCTCGTGCCGTGCTCAGCCCAGCGGCGTCGCCACGACAGCTCCAGGGGGTGTGGGAATCGATCAGGCGGGGGACCCCAATAATTCGATCGTCTCTCACGGTCGCACCTCGAGGATGTTGATATATCGCGCCTCCTCCTGCCCGATCACAGCGTTGCGCTCACCGTCTCGGATATGGAAGCCAAACGTTACTGCTGTCATTGAAATACGTTTTTTTTTAAAGAAAGCATGCCACGTTAATGAAAGCATTTTAATAAAACACATTTTTATCTAGTTTTAAAGAAGCGTTTGTTTGGGTTCCGTTACACTGTTGTTGAAAACATCTCGTGGCGGTTGTCAAGGCCCCCCCCCCCCAAACTCGTAGCTTTGGCCACTAGGGGGGAGTGAATGGGGGGGGGGCACGGCATTCCCTGGCTGCCTCGTTCCGCTCCTGGCTCAGGGGTCATGGGGGTCGCCTGGGGCGTCCAGTGGGGACCGCTCCGCTCCAGCCAGGGAGGGGCAAGCGACCGAGCGATGGTGGTGATGATGAAGACGGCGGCATGGAGTCCACGTGTCGCCTTTACATGACACGCGCACAACGTTGCCACTCGTCGTTACGGCCAAATAAACGAGAGCTGGAACACGTTTAAAAATGTATTGGCAACGCACGCGTCCGCTTTCTTTATATATATGTTTTAAAGTAACGGCTCGGTAACAAATAGAAAAAGTTGTCGGTGCTCGTGTAAAAAAGGGGGTGACTGATAACCCCATAACGGGACCTTGTTAAACTGGGGGATGTGGCGGGCATGACGCAGTCAATGTATGTAAGTTGAACTTCCTTCGCACCGTACCTGGCCAACCGCGCAAATCTCAGGGTGCACGAGAAGCAGTTCTAGAGGAATGAATACGAGCCAGAGGCGGAGTTTGACTTCGACATTTGGGGAGCAGGGGTTCGCTTTGTCCCTCGCATTAGGAGTCGTGGGTGTTTATAATGTGTTTGACTTTACCGAAAGAACCAAAGAGTATGGATCTTTGCAGTCACGAAAACTTCAAATTTTAGAATGAATCGCCTCTACGGGGAGGGCTTACCTGGTGATGATTGCTTGTGTTGCAATCGAAACGTCGTGATTTAATTTACTTTCATTTATTTAAAAAATAATTATATTTTTATCTCATTTTTATTTTATCTTTTACCTACGTGACTTTACCGAAAGAACCAAAGAGTATGGATCCTTGCAGTCACGAAAACTTCAAATCTAGAATGTATATAATTACTGTACTGAACATCAATTGATAGATGAGCCCCCGCCCGCCCACCCACACTCGACCCATGATATTCACACTTCAAACAGAACGAGCGACGATTCATCTACTACTTTCTTGCTTCCAGCTCTGGCTCTCATCCCACGGGTATCGAACGCAATGATTTGCGAACACCCCCCCCCCCCCATTTACTTGATTGATCTCACGTTTCCATTTCTTGTCCGATCACAGCGCTGCAGACAGTTACGACTATTTCACAAAATTAATCTCGCGAAATATAGGGGGGGGGGGGGGCTGAGTGTTTAGCTGCCGCACATCTCCACAGGTCGTGGTCTACACCAGCAGCAGGTCCAGTCATTTGCAGATGACGAGAAACGCTTTGAGTTTTCTACCACAAGGTGGCAACCGGAGAGAGAGAGAGTGGAAACGAGAGTGACTTAGGGAAGAGGAACTTCCGGCTGGGTGGGCTTTGCCAGTGAGGGCCCAAGTGGCCAAATACACGACAAACGAAGAAAGTTTCGATTTGAAGCTTTCGTGACTGCGAGAGAGGACGATGCTGTCGGCGACGTGAGTGTGGGGTCGAGGCGACGCCAATCGGGTCCCGGTTTGAATGTAAGTGACAACGTCTTTGCGAAACGACGTCAAATGGAGGAGACGTAATTCGGAGTATTATATATATTCTGACAATGGCTGTTTTACAAAAAGCAGACAGATCAATGATTCCCGAGCAGAGAGATATGAATTATTGATAAGGGTCGTTGCCTGAAGCGTCGTCTATGAAACACGTATTTCTCGGGGTTTTTCCGTTTTAGGGGACGCAGTGTTATTGACGGGGGCGTTGTGTGAATTTCGTCACGTGCGGTTATGCACCGCTGCTGACGCAGGAACTGTGCTGCATCACAACTCAAGAATGGAGAAACGAAAATGAGAGGCGGATGCTCGGAGCGACGTGGGCCACGGTGGGAGGAGGAGGTGGTGGTTGTTGTGGTTGTTGCGCGTTGGGTGGATGCAGGGGGGGATGGGGGCTGTGTGGGTTGAGAGGGGCGGGCCGCTGGGATCTCTTGGGCACAGAACAAGAGAACGTGCAGACGTGGTCAGGGTGGGGGAAGAGGGGGAAGTCGGGAGAGGAACCAATTGTGTTGCATTTTGAGAGGGCGGCTCCTGGAAAAATAAAAAAACGTGATAAGCCACACATGCTCTCTTGACCAAAGAGTATGGATTTTTGTTGAGCGTAACAGAGATTAAGTGAATTACTACGTTCATTTATACCTTGTGTCTTTTTTTGCGTTGAACCGCGGGCCACATCATTTTAAGAGAGTGCGCTTAGCAGCGGCATTTTACGAGCCAGACGTTTATGAAGTGATTCTCTGATTATTCTAGATTTGAAGTTTTCGTGACTGCAAGGGTCCATACTCTTTGTTTTTTCGGTAAAGTCACCAAACGGTATGGACTCTCTGATGGTTTTAAACCGCTCCAGATGATCGCTTACTTAATGCAAGCAACGCTTGCATGGATAAACATATTTTATTGGAGTGTGGAAACAGAACTCATTGTATTTGCTGTTCGGTTTATTGTGTGGCCATTCGTTTTGTGCGGGGAGCAGATGCGGGCTAGAATTGTAATTACTGTCGTGTGGATTTCCAAGAAGAGTTAGTGACATATAGGCGGCAATATGTTCAGGAGCGAAAGGCCAATGTCCCCGATGTTTGTTGGCCACGCCGAGAGGGCTTCAGGAAAGAGTTCTTTTAGTTGTGCTCTTCGCAGACCACAATTGCTTCCTCCAGTATCTGGCCCATAGTTTGGGTCGAATGGCCACAATCGTACTGTGGCTTGTAATGTTATGGTAGATTCAGAAAATACGTAGATTACGCTATGTAACACGATTCATTATCACGTTTTTTTACAGCACACACCCATCCTCCCCCTCGAGCGTGTTTTATAGAGGCTCTGGAACGAGGCCAATGTTTTGTGTTTCGAATATGTTTAGAGTCCCTCGTATATGTGGCACAGAGGTCGCAATCGGGTACCCGATACCCGTACCCTACCCGATACCCGGCTACCCGTACCCGGCCGGGTACGGGTACCCGTTTGCGACCCTGGTGCGGCCGGGTACGGGTACGGGTAGACCGTGAGTCACTGGTGAGTAACCGTTTGTCACTCATTTCCCAACGTCGTGTCTAGAATCAACCCACCCGCGCCTGCAACATGGCTTCATCCCAGAGGTCGCAATCGGGTACCCGTACCCTACCCAATACGGGTAGCCGGGTACGGGTAGCCGGGTATCGGGTAGGGTACGGGTACCCGTTTGCGACCCTGGTGCGGCCGGGTACGGGTACGGGTAAGGAATCAAAACCCGTTTGCGACCTCTGACGTGGCAACGGATCGTGAGCATCGGAGAGGGTTGTCACCAGAGGTGGGACAAAGTCATTGTTATGCAAGTCCAAGTCGAGTCGCAAGTCATCAAATTCATGACTCGAGTCTGACTCGAGTCCAAGTCACATGACTCGAGTCCACATCTCATAGGTGGGACAAAGTCATTGTTATGCAAGTCCAAGTCGAGTCGCAAGTCATCAAATTCATGACTCGAGTCTGACTCGAGTCCAAGTCACATGACTCGAGTCCACACCTCTGGTTGTCACCACCGCCGCGGAGATGGAGCAACGATGGCGGGTGGATTGTTCACGACGGGTGGCAGAGGCGGTGGCATGGGGAGGCCTTCAACCAGTAGTGGACGATGAGCAGGAGGAGGAGGATGTGATAATGTCTGCAGCCAAATGGAATGTTTCGTTTAAATAGTTTCAGTTTAAATGAGTTTATGATGATTAAGGGAATGTTCTGTTAATTGCAAAGCTATTCATAATATTATTATCAGACATGGATTGCCAAGTGTGGCAATTAAACCACGATGGGTTATCTCATAAGAAGAAAATGGTTAGTGTCGAATGCTTCTCAAGTTGTTTGGTAAAAAAAAACACAGTTGATGTCTGCAGCCAAAGCAACGGCAACGTGTCTAAGAGGGCGGAAACTGTGCAGATGGAGTTGAGTTCAGTTCATGTCTATGTATGTATGTTGAACTTCGTGTCTATGTATGTATGTTGAACTTCGTGTCTATGTATGTATGTTGAACTTCGTGCCTGTGTATGTATGTTGAACTTCGGGTTTATGTTTGGATGTTGAACTTCTTTCGCACAGCGCGTAGCCAACTGAACACAAAATAAAACACATTCCTGCGGAGGGAGCTGGTAGGAACGTTGGGTTGCTCGGTCAATGGCCAGGGTCAACGGCGGCGTGGTGTATTCCGCAAATATGGCCGACTGTGAGGGCGGGCACAAGCCGGCGTGAGTAGGTTAAGCGTTGAGTTTTATAAGGGCACCACGGGGTGACCAGCCCCTCTCCACCCAGCCCCACCCCTCCCACCCCCCACCCAGCCCCACCTTCCCCACCCAGCCCCTCCCCACCCTCCCCTCTCCACCCAGCCCCACCCCTCCCATTTTTTGATGCACGACGGACGGACACAATAATCCCCATGTGGGCTGGTGTAACCAGGAGGTTCCTACCAGTAAAACGTTCGTGTGTCGGTGCTGCGTTGGAGCGTTGCTTCCGAAGGGTCGTGCGAGGTGGCGGCGTCGTTTGCAAAAGAAATCGGGCAACACATCGCAGACCAACAAAAAAGCCAGCAATTTAATAAAAGTACCGGACGAATTTATTTTGCTATTTGTTGTTTACGTATTTACACACAAGATTAAGGATAACAAGAAATGTTTCCCAATTTGCCCGGTGTGTTTTCCGTGCGGAGACAAATATATATGTTCGTTACAATTTTTGTTTAATCTACAGTATTTCCAGAAATCACGTGATGTTTTCGTTGGCTAATGTTTTTTTAGCAGTCTCTCACTCTCCACCGCATTGTTGATGCCGTGAATCAACAGCCGCTGCTCGCACGCAGTGCGCCTTCACGTTGGGTCATTTTTGCCAGGCTGCGTTTTTAATTCGCACAAAAAAAACTGTTGCTAATCTCGTGGGATGGAGTTCATTTTTGCCAATACTCATTCTGGTGGAAAATGATAACACGGGGTGTTATAACGATAACATGGCGTGTTTAAAAAAAATACTTTTTTAAGTGATGTCATTAAGTTTTACGTTTGAACTTTTCCACGTGTTTTCGTTCTGTTATCTGTACGGTGTATTGTACTTTGTTGAATGTACCGCACTGGGACTTTTTTTTACTTTGGTATCCCTTGAAGAAGGAACTGTTGGTCACGGTGTACTCTCGTTTCTACACTGTTACTGTACAGTCGTTGAGTCAATCCACAGCACGTTCTAGTGTTGTTTGCGTGGAGTATTTAAAAATAAAAGCCTCATGAATGCATCAGCGAAAAATTGTACCGCGTGTCAGCGTTGTTTTCGCGATTTCTGCTGTACAGCTCTCCGCTGCGTTTGCGGGTTGTACCGTGTGGGCGTGTGTTGTTCGGTACGATGTTCGACGTTTCGCTGCAGGTGCCTGGAGCGTTTTTCGTTCAAACTATAAAAAATATGTTAAACTATCAACTGTTTTTCTTTTACCAGGCAAGGCATATTAAGCGATACAGTATGGCTCTTTTTCAGAAGCGACCCGGACACACGTGCTGATAATTATAGATGTGAAGCTTTCCTGACTGCAAGGATTCATACTCTGGTTTTTTCGGTAAAATCACGTAGTTTAAAAAAGAAAACAAATAAATAAAATTGTGATTAAATTTATTTATTTAAAAATAAAACAATTAAATTGTGATTTAATTTATTTGTTTTCTTTATTAACCGACGTCACTTTACCGAAAAAAAAACAAATAGTACGTGCTGATAAATCAACGAATGCTCATCATCATGTGGAAATATATTGCAGCCAAAATACTCCAAACGCACGTTTCTAAATGTGGGCGGGGGAGGAAAAAAATCGAAGGACCCGGAGAAAAATGCACGCGACCACGGGGAGAACATGCAAACTCAAAATATAGAAGGGTGAGGGATTAATCCCACGCCCTCCTTCATATCAGGTGAGGTAGTTAACATCTCACCACTGGTTCCAATGTGGCTCTCAGCACGACAGAGTGGCAGCCAAATAGGGCAAATTCACGAGTCGAAGTGGAGATACAGCGATGAGATTAACTCGTGCAGGATCGAGATTGTTTGCTCCATGCAGTGTGGTTGGAGGGGGAGGTATGTGTGTGCGTGCAGATCGTGCGTCGACCTGGTTGAAATGTTTTGCAGGGAAGTTAAACAATGGCAAGAGTTGTGGTTATGGTGATGGAGGGAGAGGGTTGCGGTGGGAGAGAGGATGGTGGTCGGCGAGAGGGTTGTGTGGTGGTAGTGGTGGTGGAAGAGAGAGTTGAGATGGTGGTGGTGGGAGAGAGTTGTTGTTGTGGTGGTGGTGAAAGAGGGAGTTGTGGTGGTGGTGGGAGAGAGGGTTGTGGTGGTAGTGGTGAAAGAGGGAGTTGTGGTGGTGGTGGTGGAAGAGAGACTTGTGATGGCGGTGGTGGGAGAGAGGGTTGTGGTGGTGGTGGAAGACGGGGTTGTGGTGGTGGGAGAAAGGGTTGTGGTGGTGGTGAGAGAGGGAGTTGTGGTGGTGGTGGTGGTGAAAGAGGGAGTTGTGGTGGTGGTGGTGGTGGTGGAAGAGAGACTTGTGATGGCGGTGGTGGGATAGAGGGTTGTGGTGGTGGAATAGGGGGTTGTGATGGTGGTGGTGTGAGAGAGTTGTTGTTGTGGTGGTGGAATAGAGAGTTGTGGTGGTGGGAGAGAGGGTTGTGGGGGTGATGGGAGAGAGGGTGGTGGTGGTGGAAGAGAGGGTTGTGATGGCGGTGGTGAGAGAGGGTTGTTGTTGTGGTGGTCGTGGTGGGAGAGAGGGTTGTGATGATGGTGGGAGAGAGGGTTGTTGGGTAAGTGGTGGTGGGAGAGAGGGTTGTGGTGGGAGAGGGGGTTTTTTGGGGGGGGGGGGTTGGGAGAGGAATTTTGGGGAAGGCATGTAATACGAGCCAGGATTCGTGAGGCCCAGTTTTGGGAACAGCCGAAAATGCGCCGGAGATGCAGCGTCGGTCTTTAGGAAGAGCGCCGACTTGTTTGAAGAAGCCATCAGCGATAAAGTGACTCGCAAAATCGCATCGCACGCAGGAACGATGTCATCTCCACTCAGGAACCATGTTCACGTAAACAATGTCCCTTACTTACCGACGAAAGCCCGGCTGGGTTTTGTAAGACGGCTTTCTTTTTTATCATTCAGCCTCGTAGTTCGTGATGCCGCGCGCGACAAGGTGGTCTTGAAAACCCGACGCCTCCACTGCATGCCAGATGTGTCGCGTGGAGAGTCACCGCATTGTGGATGAACGCCAACGCGATTTCTTCGCTCGGCGGCAGAGCTAACTTGCTCGCAATCCGGAAGGCTCTTCTTATTACATACTAATTGGTTCTTTCGGTAAAGTCACGTAGGTATAAAATAAAAGAAATCACGACGTTTCGGGCGCAACACAAGCGTCCATCATCAGGTGGGAAAGCATGGTCTGCTGCTGAGGCAGACTGTTGAAACGTCATGATTTATATTATTTTATACCTACGTGACTTTACCGAAAGAACCAAAGAGTATGGATTCCTGCAGTCAAGAAAGCTTCAAATCAAGCTCTTCTTCTTATTTATTATTCCGCTTGTTTACCCAGAAATGCCTCGGTGAGTCTCAAGATTATTTTTCAGGAGGGTCCTGCCAAATTTTAGCAATTGGGGGCGGGGGGGGGTGATGCGGCTGCTGCTGTGCATTAAATCCAGATAAGTGATTTGCAGGTAACTTTTCAGTATATATGTACATCGCGTGTTGTTCTTAACCTCGGGAGGAAGCCAGAGAATCCGATTTAATCAAAATACAGCACACGAGGGAGCACCTACAAACGCCACACACACCGAAAGGTGCCTTAGTGGGGAATTGAACCTAGGACTTTTTTTAATCGCAACGAGGCACAAGTGTTACCTGGTTGAGAGTTCAAATCCTGGTTGGAGGTTGACTCAGAGTATCATTCCTCAGAGAGTCAACGAGTATCACTTTGTAGCCATGTCAACTGGTTGTCAAAATTAAAGACTCTTCCCCACCATATGAATGTGCAATTACCACCGCTGGCTCAGGACTGGAAATAGAAAATGCTCATTTGTGGATTAAATGAATGAGCATCTCCTATTTTGGAATTTAACTTTGGGCATCTTCCACAGGAATTGTATGGCTCATCTTACGTCACAGCAGTTTAAATCCGGTATAAATGTAGTCCAACTGAGTCGTAGACGTTGTTCTTTAGAGGCAACACATTTATTTGTAACATAAATACGTAACACAAAGGGGTAGCTTGCCCCTTCACCAGATACAGCATAGGGTGGTGGCCACCCAGCTAACTACCCTATACGGAGGAGTTACAGCTACGGAGGGTCTGGCCCTCATTCGGGTCCCGGCCACGTGTTGATGCCTGTAGAGCTTCCAGCTTGTAGAATGCAGCGACCCCGTCCCTCTTAGAGACCCGCCTTATATCCCCCTCGGTCGGGGCTGCTCTGCCCTCTCGAGAAGTCTCCCCGGACACGTGATCGCCCCCTAGCCCCCCCCACCTGGGGCCCTATCTGTGGACTCTCCGGATCACGTGTCTACGGGGTCAACCAGAGTGCCATGGCCCGGGGCAACCCTGCCCCTGGGCTGCCACTCTCCCGCTCCCCCTGGTGGGAGCCCGCACTGCACGCTGTGCGTCGTGCCCGCGCTATCCCATCGCACGCCAAGCCCCGCTTGGGCTGGTACTACACCCGCCACGGGGTGTACGCGATGACGGTGCTTTGCGTGCCATGGCCCTCTCGGGCCGGCACCACCCAGTGACATCCCCGATGTCACTCCATCAACAAAGCAGCTAAAGAACGGAGCAAACGTGGGTCTATCCTGTGGGATAGTGTAAGCTAGCCAGGTTTTAGAGTAGAGGTTAAGACGGTGAACAGAGGGACAGCTTTGCTTGCTAATAATGGAGCGAAAGGCAAGCGGGATCTGTGTATTTGAGTGCTGTACCACGAGGAGATTTTGCTCATCATGGCATGCAATGCTTCGGTCCTGCAGGAATCACTCCGGAACGCCGTTTTTGGGAATTTTTTTTGGGCGTGCCTTTATCCCAGCCCATCTCGCCTCATTTTGTCCTGGTGTGACCAACCCTCTTGTGCTTGCCTTCAAACCCCCCTCACATGCACACACACCGACAACCTTCTCGCGACATCGTCGCCTTTGGCGAGCTGTCCCTGCGTGTCTTCACAACCAGCAGCCTTCGTCTTGCTTCTGTTATATTTCACTCCCGCGTTAAGGTTCCCATGGGTATGTGTGACCGGGGGGGAGGGAGGGGGGGGTCCTAAACAACGTTTTATTTATTACCTTCTCACGACAAAGGCCGCATGAGAGTGGATGACCCCCCTCACACTGCCGACATTCCAACGAGCAGCTTTTCAGTTTAACGCGTAGCCTCGTGAGGATGGTTGTAATTGATTTGAAGCTTTCGTGACTGCAGGAATCCGTACTCTCTGGTTCTTTCGGTAAAGTCACGTAGGTATAAAATGAAATAAATTACGATGTTTCGGGCGCAACACAAGCTTTCCCACCTGATGATGGACGCTTGTATTGTGCCCGAAACGTCGTTATTTGTGAGGTTATTTTAGGTGACATACTTTCGAATGAATCCGAAATAATGTTGATGAGCCGAATTTTCATAGTAACCTAAAAATCGGGAATTGCAATTATTATCTTTGCTCGATTTACAAGAAATGAGACTGATGAAACCATCAGCAGATGGTAACGTTTAACTTTTTTAATCGATTTGTATAACTGCGCTGTTTATGCACATGTTTGAGAACCGTAATCATTGTGGTTGGCACCAAACTTTTTCCATTAACCACGCACAACAACACATGCGCTGCGGCCACGGTTTTCAAAATAACTGCCGCACTGCTAAAAGGTAACCACAATCCAAGATTATAGAGCAATGCTACTGTATATATTGTAAGTTGCAATATTAAAGATGATTGTGATGTTTCGTCTATAATATAGGTTTTTTTGGTTAGATTGCGTAAATAGTATGAATAATATTGGTCGCGAAAGCCTCCTCCGTGTTGCGCTGTGTATAGTCTGTCTTTTTGTCTCAATATCATCACGGAATTATCATTACAGGTCGACTTAAAAAAGGAAAATAAAAAAAGCAATAATGATCACGATATAATCATGAAAGTAAAAAGATACAAACAATTTACCCATTAGATTTGTAAAACATATTCCTAATTATAGTAGTTGAGCTGACAAAATTACATCATTTTCTAACGGCACGAGCGTTTAAGCGATAGAGATTGTAAATGTACAATGATTAGAGTATTTATCACAGACTTACGTTGAGTGAACTCCACTTGTAGCTCAGCTGCCAGGGTTTCACTGGATCTCGTTCTGGTGGTCATATTAACCCCTGTTCTGGAATCCTTAACATTGCCTGAGTATTGTTCTGCATTGCTAAAGTACTTACCTTCAATGCCTCGAAATGCTTGCTTTCTCGCGAGTTAATTAGCCTAGTATCTGAATATACACTTGATCCAAATCTTCCGTCCACTGATGTTGGTCTTTTGCCTGTCCCCACGACCAGATTGCGAACTGTAGGTGACAGGGCCTTCTGCTGCTGTGCCCCTAGGTTATGAAGAGCCCTTCCCATTGAAAGTTAGGGACTCCGATTTTCTGGATGATTTAAAGTGTCATCTTAAAACTCAATTGTTCAAAAACTGGCTTTACAAAATCTATATCATCTTCAATTGCTTTTTTTTATTTTTATATACAGTACATCACTTTGAGTTGACTTGTGAAGAAAGTATTTTTATGAAGTAAAAATGTATATACGTATTATAAGGAAACACCAAAATATATAGCTTTAGCACGCAATTTCAGGCCACATTTAAAAAAATTATTGCGGACCACATACTCGATTTCTGGAAAACCATTTTGCGTCATGCCCAGGGTGTGTGGTGAAACACATTTTGAAAATGATGGCGATATAATCTGCAGTATTTGACAATGCAGTAGTTGTGTTCCATGAGAAGTCAACTCGTCTATTGCACAAATAATGTGTTGCTGCACTGGTATATAAACTCCGGTTTACTCCCATATGAAGCAGAACACCTGGTCAAATGGAATTGACCAAATATCCCAGTGCAGGTCCCTCTTGTAGAAATATTTTGCGATTTAAATGACCAAACTATTCCGACTACATCTTATTGAAAACCCTGGTCATTGACCCTTCACTTGACGATTTAATTTATTTAAAATGTTGCTATCATTAATTGTTATTTTGCATGAATTCGGAGAACCAAACCCCTTGTATTTTCTATCTTATTGATATTTTCACTAAACGCGTGTCCAGAGGAGGAAATTATGAGGGTGCACGACTTCCAAATGACCATAAATACACAAGTATAGCAGTTCCCAGCTACGATCTACACTGGCCATGTCTTGGTATATTTGGGGTTACCCAAATTAGTCCCCACCACACTCGACTAGCTGCTGGACTATGGTGCACCCATTGATACTTAAACTTGTTTTATTTTACCAGGTAAGGCCCACTGAGCTTTTTGGCTCTTTTTCAGAAGCAGAATTTCCAGAGTTACGACATGGAAGAGATACAAGGGATCTAGGTAGGATTTTCATCTCGACCAAGTGTACTCTGCTGGCCAAAGATATTGATAGTGAGTTCCAACATTAGTTTTATCTTGTCCCATTACAGCTGGGGACATGTATTGAATAAAGTTGTTTAAAGTTGCATCTCAGGTATTTAATTCCCATATTTTTCGATTTGAATATTTGAATGAGTTAGGTGACTGGGTTCTAAAAGTTTGCACAACACAGAGAAGAGTCGGGACCAATTGGTTGATTTCAAGCAGGGCAAAACCTTTATTTTATTAAGCTGTGTTTTGATGAAACACTTTGCATGGAGAAGCGAGTGTGTGTGAGGGTGGAGGTGCGGTTGGGGAAGAAGCCACAGGGTGATATTTAATAGCAAAGGCATAATATTGCGTCGATTAATCAATGTATAGCCAGTCTTAAACTAAACATTACAGGCATCGAAACGTGCGTCTGAATAATGTTCTTATATGTTGCAAGTAGAGTAACGAAATGGGTTCAATTGGCACAACCACGAGAGGCTGTTACATTTTGTAAAAACAAAAAAACACAAAGCCATAATAAAGGTGGAGGGTGCTAGTGGAGGCAATTGGTGAAACAATTAGTCGGCTTGTACGCTCAGGACATATCACATCTTTGCCCGCGACAACCACAACAACAAAAACCGTTTAACGATCAGGTAAACATGATTCATTTGGGCCAATGGAGCAAGCAAAAATTGCACTGAACGAGACAGAAAAACAATCGATCCGTGAACAGAATTACTACCTTCCATAACGTGCACTGTCATTCAACATGGCGGAACGATTCCATTACCATTGTCAGTAGCACCTCTCGTGGTTGCAACCCATTACAAGCGAACACGTGACATTCTTATTATTTGGTTCTTTCGGTTAAGTCACGTCTAAAGATAAAATAATAAATTAAATTAAATGATAGAATACGACGTTTCGATTGCAACACAAGCAATCATCATCAGGTATAATGAAATAGCGACATAATATCTAACCAGAAAACTATAGACAGACATATTAGCAGACAGATATCACCAAGATACATACATAGCGAGAGCAACACAGGTAACAGAGAGGGGTGATCGTCTCTGTGGGGTGGCCTTAAATAGACAGAGGGGGGGGCGGAGGCAGAGAGAGGGA
The DNA here is from genome assembly GCF_964198595.1 of Lampetra fluviatilis. Classification (NCBI taxonomy): domain Eukaryota; kingdom Metazoa; phylum Chordata; class Hyperoartia; order Petromyzontiformes; family Petromyzontidae; genus Lampetra; species Lampetra fluviatilis. The sequence continues at coordinate 12,207,216 of NC_136290.1, forward strand.
GGGGGGTTAGAGAAAAAATTAGCATATCAATGAGTGGTCAACAAAACGTGGTGCTGCAAGTACGATGACACGGCAAGCAAGCCTGAAAATCAGGAGAAAGACACACTAAAATTAAATAACCTAGTAAAATATCGAAATGTAATGTAATACAACACAGAGGGTCGGTCAACACACAATTAACGCATAGCCTGGTTGATTACGTATTTCAAAGATTGCTAAGTTAGAATTTAAGTGTGAACATTCTAAAGAGGACACAGGCAGAGAAAACAAGTCGCCAGAGAGAGAGAAAAAAGATAAGCTTAAAACTTCCCCGTAGAAGTGGTTCAATCTTAATTTTAGAACTTTCGTGACATTCTGATGAACAAAATAAGAATATGTTTTTACCCTTTCTGGCAATTAAACACCAAACAGTGTGTGTGGTTAATGTAGACTTGATGCCTTGAAAACGGTATCTAATTGGTGTTTGAACATCTTAACACCTGTTTTGTTTGACAGAAAGGGTAAAATCTGTTATTATTTTTAAAAATTATTTTCATACTAGCAAAATGGTCCCACAGATATGTCAATTTATTTGATCTATTCTCACGCATGTAATTTTAGGAATCAATATTAGCCCAAATAGATTTACTGATGTAATTTTATGCAATTGGTCATTTTAGCCATATCTGTATGAACTGTAATAAGATGTCGAATTGTGTATTAGAATGGACATAAAAATGATTGAGATGATGATTAGTAAGATGATCAACCCCATGGCAATCATGTTGAATAATTTGGCCATCTCTCCGTGGTCCTTGGCCCCTTGTAGATCGTTCACGTTCTTGCGATCTCGCGCCTGAAATACAACAGCAGTGACATTTGCGTCAAAAGGTACCCGCAAAGGCAAATGTGTAGCCCTGCAGTTGCTTGCTCAACGCTGCGGCTGGGCGAAAGGGACTGCAATGAGAGTGAGAGCGCTAGAGGGAGAGCCGCTCAACTAGCATTGGTTGATTCTACGCTGGCTATATGTCTTGGAATATGTGAGCGCACCCAAATTAGTCGCCACACTCGACTTGCTGCTTTACTGTGGTGCACCCATTGATACTTAAAAAAATTACAATTTTTTTCATGTTACCAAGTAAGGTCCCCGACTGAGCTATGTAGTTATTTTTCAGAAGCGATCCCGCGATCACAAATGATAGCTCAACGAAGTGGCTTATCAGGTGCAAATTTATAGCAGCCAAATCTTCTTGCTGCATGTCGATTCTAAAATATGGAGGGAAAACCCGAAGGATCCGGAGGAAATGCCACGCGACCATGGGGAGAATACGCAACCTCCAAATATACAGGCGTCGTCAGGGTCAGGATCGAACCCACGACTTCCTGTGTACCAGATGAGGTAGTTGACATCTCGCCACCGATACTGCGAGTTTCATAACCGTTATATTTTTCTACTGCCGTACCAGAAGATCAAAAGAACGCCTGCTGGATGACAAGTTTTGTGCCCAAACCATTACACCTCAACACACAATGAATGTGGGAAAATAATAAAATTTTAATGTTCGGCCCCTTTGCCAATTCTCACTGCCAGACGAAGCTGTCCCCCCCCCACCCCACGCCTTGTCGGTCCTGTGGAGGGGTTGGCAACCTGTGGCTCCAGAGCCGCATGCAGACTGCATTGCGGTCCTATAAATATTGAGGTATTTTTTTTACCGAATTCGAAAAAAATGGCTATTCTTGTTATTTTGGTTGCCGACCCTCTGACCATGGAAGTCCAGTTTACCATGGAAGTCCAGTTTACCATGGGAGTCGAGTTTGCCGTGGAAGTCCAGTTTACCATTAAAGTTCGATTCACCATGGAAGTCCAGTTTACCATTAAAGTTCGATTTACCATGGAAGTCCAGTTAACCATGGAAGTCCGATTTACCATGGGCAGGAGTCTGCAAACCCGGATTCGGAGCCGCATGCGGCTCTTCAAGGACTGCTTCGTGGCTTTATTTACTAAGGAGACCCCCACCGTCTCGTGTTCACTCGTATTGTAGCTCTTGAAGCATTGCATTCTCTTTTACCGAATTAAAACAAACGCATATTCTTGTTATGTTGGTTGAGGACCGCTGGTCATGTGCACTGGCGGAGCCAGTGGGGGGGGGGGGGGGTCAGTTGCACGTGCCCCTCCAATGATCCGATGTTTGACCATGCTTTGCCAAGCTTGGCAGGGAAGGGATTGGATACCAAGACCAATTCAAATATACATTTTCAGATTCACACTGCACTGCAATGCCAACACGCGCGTTTAACATCTTGATATATATATACGTACCTTGATGGAATAGATGAGGGCAACAAAGCCCAGGCAACAGATGTTGAAGTGAAACAAATTGAAGATAGACCAGATGAGGTGGTCCTTGACCCCCTGTGCAGCCGGGGGCTGTGGTGAGACGACCGGCGTGGGCATAAAATTCAGAGCCGTGTATTCTTGTCCCATGGACCCCGCCGCATACCTGGGGTCTACGCCGCTCATGGGCACCACCTCAGTTCTGTTGTCCATCGTGCAGCTCTTGGGAGGCAAGCGTTTGATGAGTGACCCGATAGGGCTTTTATATAGGTGCATGCGTGCGTGCAAATACAAAAGGCGATTTGCACTCAAGGCACTGTAGATAAGCATCTAAGGGGCCGTCCATAAATAAAGTCACGCACCTGGGGGGGGGGGAGTCAGACATTTGTGACGATGTGTGACGAGGGGGGGGGGGGTTGAGAAATATGACGTCACATCAAAATGCGCAACTTTAAATCAATATAGACAACACGTTCTACTTAATTAAATATACTTTTTAATAAATGTTTTCTCCAACAACATCAGAGTGCAGCGCCACATTAAATACGCACTACAATGACAATAGTTTAAAGCGATTTGAAGCATGTTTCATTTGGGGGGGCAGAGCTTTGTGACGACATATTTGAGGGGGGTCTGACTTTTTGTGACGCCGTGGGACGAAGGGGTGGGGGGTAAAAAATCGTCCAAAATCGCGTGACGTCATTTATGGACGGTCCCTAAGTGTTGCATACTCGATTTGGAGGATGTGGTCAGGTGCTCCAAATCGAGGGCAACATTTTTTGTAATAATCTGTAAAATGCAACGGCACGTGTGTCACACACAGCAATTCTCAACCGAGTCGCCATTAACCACATGACTGGTGTACAGGTCAGGTTACTCAATAACCCTGCCAGCCACCTACAGGTCCGACTCAGTATCGCATGCTGGCGAACACGTGCATTGATGGACCGCACAGCACATATGGGACCTTCACAAAACCACACTTTACTCAATTGCTGCACGAGGAAATCATTAAAAGAGTGGTCCATTCCCAATGTGCCACATAAGCTTATGTGAGTTATCCTTTTTTGTGCATGCAATCGATTCAAAGGAAGTCCACCCCGGAAATCTACAATGATAACCATAAGCAGGTGGACAATTGCTTAGCAGATTATTGCATTGCAGGACTACAAGGGGATGGTGACGATTTTTGGAGGCCTTCATCTATCTAGCTGTGCATTGATCACGGCTAATGATGCTCGGCTCAATAAGCACATTTTGATGGAAATGCTTCACACTGTTTCATTGATGAAAACCATCCTATAGAATCAATCATTCCGATACACAGTCTTACATATACATACATATTTATGGAGCAAAAGGGACACATTTTCATTGCCTATTGAAACTAAACTCCTATACGTAGTGCTGCAAGTAAGCTCTTTTTTCTTTATTACTCGTGAAGTCTCCACTAGGGCCTCAATTGGTCTGTGGTAGCCTTAGTGGATATAACCAGTATATAGTTTTAAAAGCGTTTCTTTTCAAACAAAAAACAATGTTTTTAAACATCTCAATTGTAAAAAATAAAAATCGCACAATAAATGTACAATTTGAGTTACATTTCCCACTAAAATTGTAGATTTGAGATACAATATCGCATCTGTACATTTTCACCTGGATACTTGGACTGTGACGAATTCTTGGAATGCCTTACAAACAATGTCTGCCAACGTTCTTCTTGCAAGCGAGACAAGGGTATGTCGCCATCGATGCCATCTTGTCCTTCGGTATATTCTGGACTGTACTTGGACAACCCATCTGCAATCTCCGGACCACCGGGACTGGCTGCAGCCCAGCTGTTCCAACCGCAACCTGGAATGATGCTGTTGCATGGAAAGCCCCTAACCCAGAACAGCACAAATCCAAGGCCGCTTTGAACGGTGGATGAAAAAAAAAACAATATGGCGGCCATTTTTTTCTCCTGAATTGGTCAGATTTGTTTTGCTTTCTTTTGAACCCAACAGCAGCTCGGGTCACCACCTTTGAATCGAACAAAATGTTGACCAAAGGTCACGCATGTGTGTTGTACTTAAAGCCATACAGTCATGGTCAAAGTGACATTTAACCCATCTGTTTAGAACTGCTTTTTGGTTGGCTACATACGGTGGCAAAAGAAGTTCAACATACATATATTGATGGAGGGCGGATGCCTAAAAGGCCCATATGGACCAAAGGGAGCAGGATGTGTCTAATGAATCCTTAAGAAGTTGGTGTTATGTCCTCATGCCATGTTTGGACCTTTTTGGCATGACCAAAAATCTTGAAAGTCTAAAGAGTGGCATTTATCTCGCTTTGTGCGTGTTTGCATCAATTAAATTACATGCATCTTTTTTACGTGCAAAATCCAGTGTGGCCAGTTACCAAGCTAGTTTTCAAGGGAGATCCGTGGTGCATCAGCTCAGAACAAGAATAACATCAAAGTGATACGTATAAAGGAACAAGAAACATCTGAACAAATGTAGAAGCAAAAAAAGTGTAAAGTACACAAATGAACAATATAAACAGGCATATTGCACCAAACACAAGGGGGAGGTAATGAACGGGTTGTAAAGGAGATGAGTGCGAGGTGAAGCGAACTCGATTGAGCAAATAAGACAACAACCATCACGGGAACGTTAAAAATAACAACGGGTCGGGGGACAGGAGTAGCAGCCACAAACTGTGCATTGTGAACGAGGCCTCCAACGTAGTCAATAAGCCCCCCCCCCCTCCTCCACCATAACCTTCTCTATTCGTCGGGGGGTGTACGCATCTGAGAGAGATAGAAGTGTCCATTGTCAGCCTTTGCCTGATCGTGAGCTTATAAGACATTGAGGGGGAACAAAGATTTCGTTGTTGGTGAGAAGTCTTTTTTGAGAGTGCATCTAGAAGGTCCTCTAGAGAGTCCAAGTGGAGGCTTCCAAAGCGTACCATTTCTTCAAGGTCAATCCTTCTGAGTCGGTGTAACAAGTGTGTCGGTCTAGTACAGGGATCGGTAACATGCGGCTCTTTAAGGACTGCTTCGAGATGTTATCCACACGCTTTGCAGCTCTTGCAATTTTAATGATTTTTTTTTACAGATTTTCAAAAAAATTGCTTGTTATTTTGGTTTCTGACCCCCTGATATAATGCCTTCTAACACAGCATATCGATGTAAATCCAAGAGGGTGCAACTCGCTGCTATCTAAGGTAATGGAAATGGTATAAGGCATATTCTTAGTGGCATTCATGGCTTTGGACATGATGACAATTTGATCTTAAATGTTTGGAGAGTCATTTCCCCATATGAAAGAGGATATGTTGGAAATCAATATTTCGAAGCAACGTGATGGAATTTCCTGAGTCAAAATGCTAAAAGATAACCAGGAATCTAGGGAGGATGATCGCCTTCACCGGTTCACTCTGCTGGCCCAAATATATAATTCAATCGTTTGATTCGGTTTATTACGGTAATGTGTGGAAATTTACTGAATAAAGTTGTGTAAAGTCGGTCTGGATGGTGGGTCTCAGATATTTAATGCTCCTTCCTTTCCATTCGAAGGTGCCGGAGGTTGGGTTTTGGATCAGGCAATTCTAAAAAGGGGCATCATTTACGATTTCTAAACGTGACAACCGCTTCGCTTTGGCCTTTCCAAATGTTTGCATAACACAGATAAGAGTCGATGTCAACTGGGTGATGTCAAGAAGGGCAATCCCTTTATTTTATTTAAGCTGCGTGTAGGTGAAACACTTCGGATGGAGAAGCGGGTGTGCTAGGGTTTGGATGTGCAGGTAGGGAAGAAGCCGCAGGATGATATTTAATAAGCAGGGGTGTAACGTTGCATCAATTGATCAATTTATATCCAGTCTTAAATGAAACAAACGAAGCATACGACAGTTAGAATCGATTTTTTTCCGTATATGTTGCAAGGTACGGTAACAGGTTCATGTGTTCCACCCCCAGCCGATAGACGCTGCTACAATCTTCGTTTGTAAAAAGCGCCCAATATAGTGGCGGACGGCTAACGGGAATTGTTGCACCTAGAGTCGGTTCAAAATACATAAATTAAACGATCGCAATCGGCTGTTTACATGCACAATACATCAATCACATCTTGCTCCGTGACAATCGAATTTTTTTATCCTCATGTAAAAATGATTTATTGGGCCCAATGGAGCGAAATTAAACTATACAAATGAAACGGACAAAATCATAGAATCGTGAATAAACTTTGCTAGCCCCATTGGCCATGACATGTCCTGTATTTACATTCTGATGAACAGTAGTGCCTCTAGTAACTGCAACCTATTACAAGCAAACATGTACGATTTTCTTTTGTCCACGCTTACACGTGTATTGTTACGAACCAATATTAGCCAAAATAGATTAATAGATGTATTTCAATGCAATTAGTACTTTGAAATAGCATTAGTTTTTGAAATTAGCATTGGTTTGAAGAGAACCATCGAGGTATATAATTTTCAGAAAATATAGCACCAAATAGGCTATGGTGCCAATGATGCAAATCGTCAGAGCGATGATGTTGTAGTTCTTGGCTCGCTCTCCGTGCATCTTGGCCCCGTGTAGATCATTGACGTTCTTGCAGTCTCGGGACTGAAGGGCGACAAGTAGTCACACTTTGTGTCAAACGTAAAAAGGACAGCCCAAATTCTTCTTAAGCCGCGTGGCAAGCGCCTCGCTCTGACACCTATGATTAGTTTTACATGTAGGCTTGCGCGACCAATATCATCCATAATACAGGTGTTTTTGGGGGTTAGATCGCGTACATATATAAACGTGTCGTTAAACCCGCTACCGCCCGACACAACCAATTAGTAAGGTTTGTCACGTAAACAGAACATGCCAATCTGTTACTGGTACAGCACACCGCTGTTTTGGAGAGCCAAGCCACAACATTTACAATCTGAGTACGACATTTCGCCAGTAATTACAACTAGCTTCATCAGGTGACAGCCACATTTGTGGCTGTCGTCTGGCAAAACGTCGCACTCAGATTGTAAATGTTGTGGCTTTGCTCTACTAGTAACGAATTGGCATGTTCTATTTCCGTGACAAACCTTATTAATTGTCTTTGTCGGACCGCTCCAAATATTCGCCACTGTTATTGGTGGTGAGCGGGAATCGAACCACCACCAAATCACACCATGCACACACTTACACTTTAATATAATTACCCACCTTGATGGAATATCTGAGAGCAGCAAAGCCGATGCAAAAAGCGTTGCAGTAGAGAAAGTTGAAGAGAGACCAGGAAATGTGGTCCTTGACCGCATGTGCAGCATGGGGCTGTGGCGAGACGGCCGGCGTGGTGGGCATTAAAGTCACAGCCGTGTATCCTTGTCCCATGGACCTCGCCGCATGCCTGGGGTCTACGTCGCTCATGGGCACCACGTCAAATTTGTTGTCCATCGTTGCAGCTCTTGGGAAGCAAGCGTTTGACGAGTGCGTGAGCGGTAGGGGGCTTTTATATATCTTGGCGCGTGCGTACGTGGGAAGGAATAGTACGTGGGACGTGTGCGGGATCCTCTAGATAAGCGTGCCAGCTTCTGTGGCAGGTGTTGCGGCGACGTGATTAGGCGAATGTATTCATGGAAAAATTACGGGGGGAAAACTGGGTTTTACCCTTTCTGGAAATCAATCAGGTGTGAAGATATTCAGATACCAAATGCTGTCGTTTCCTTTTGGAAGGCATGAACCACACACAATTGTGGCAAAACATCTTTATACCGGTTTTATTACCAGAAAATGTGAAACCAATTCTTATTTTTTTTCAAAATAATTTTCGATACAAGTAAAAAGGTCCCATTGATAGAACTGTTCGACTCGAGGTGTAAGTGCTCTGATACGCGCATTGTCTTTGTGCTGTTCAAATGTTGAGGTTCTCTGGCCTAACACTGGTGGTGAGACAAGACAATAAAGAATGCTGCCTCTGGTGTAGGCGATTAGCTTCCAAGACGACGATGAAATAGTCGCATGTGCAGGTGCTGGGTGTATTGTTACACGACAATGAGGGACGGTGACTGCTTGTGCGGAGGCCTTCATCCAGCAGCGTATTGATCATAGCTGATGATGATGATTGCCTCCTTTTTGTGTTTAGTTTGTTGTCCTTCACAACATATCCGATAAGCAAGGTTGGCTACGTACGGTGCGAAATAAGTTCAACATACATTTACGAAAACCATCTCTTTGAATGTACACACCTTTACGGAGTAAAACGACATATCTACCTAACTTGTTAAGCTAAACTCCTGGGAAATCCCATTATTTAAGCAATTGATTAACCTCGGATAACCTCAAATATAATTGGAAGGAAACTTTTGTTGATTTTGTCTAGCCATGGAACAAAGAGGTGCACTGCATCGTACGCTTTCAGATGCGCTTCTGCGGCCGTCTGGAACGCTCTTCCTTCCGATATTAGGAAGCCACTGGAGCTATTCACTTTTAAATCATCTCGATTGAAAACAAAATTTCTTTAGAACTGCTTTTTGTGTTCAGTTTGTTGTCCTTCCCCCGCACCTCCAATTAGCACGGTTGGCTACGTACGGTACGAAAGAAGTTTAATATATATACGTACACATGGCACGTGGCTTCTAGGGGTTTCCCGCCTTCGGTAGGCAGGAAGCCGCCATTTTTAAAGGGATCCGAATAATCGATCACAGCAAAAAGTCGTCGGTTATAATTAAAAGTGAGACCCACGACTATTGTCTACTTGCCATGACATTTGCACTGCAAATATGGACACTTTAAATTTAAAATGAAACTAAAGCTGAAAAGTGTGCCACGAAGTATGGGAAGGTGTATGCTTTTATTAACACTGCTAAGCAGGTGGAGGAACACATGGGTTATAGAATGTACACAATGCTGGAAACAACATTGACATCCAACGTTTTGCCTGATGAGCTGGAAACGTACTTAGGATCTGAATATTCAGTTTTTGAACCTATTTCCGTTTGCATATTTGACCTTGTCACACATCTGCCGAGACCTCAGTCCCCAGTGAGGCAGATATAGGATGCTGTACCAAGCCTCGTATATTCACAATTGTGCGGGCCAGTGGTGGGACTCTGGGACTCCCGGCCCTTCGGCCTTGTAAGGGCGAGGTCCGAGGAAGCCAGAGTTGAGACCCGCACCTTGGCTGGGTCGGGTCAGGTAGCCTGCCCTAGGGTAATCATAAATGGAGGACCCGAGAGCGAGAGCGTAGACAGTGTCAGGCACCCTAGAAGTAGGCTGTGTCCTTAGGCTGTATTAGTACTGTTGGAGTGGTGTGTTGTAATAAAGAAGTTGCCTCTGAAAGTGTCTCCGGAACCCATTACATAAGCATAGTTTAGTGGATTGGGAGTGTCAGAGGGGATTCGTTGGGGTGCGTAGGGTGTGGGTGGTGATGGTAAATAGACTCTGAAGGCTACAAGAGGCTGGGCTATTTGAGTTTGGGCAGAAAAAGTTGTGGGCTAAGGGAGGTATGTGGTGCTACGTGTAGGTTGACTCAGGATTTGCGATGTGTAAACATTGTCACTGGGCCGATAAAGGCTGCGAGCGTGGTTGCTGGTCATCCAGCAACATTTTTTGTATTGTTTGTTTTTGTAACGTTCTGTGAAAAATAACTTTGGGGCCGTCCATAAATGACGTCACGCACCTGCGGGGGGGGGGGTCAGACATTTGTGACGATGTGTGACGAGGGGGGGGGGGGTGAGAAATGTGACGTCACATAAAAATGCGCAACTTTAATTAAATACAGACAACACGTTCTACTTAATTAAATACACTTTTTAATACATGTTTTCTTCTTCTTAGGGTTTGTTTTCTACTACCACATCAGAGTGCAGCGCCACATTAAATACGCACTAGAATGAAAATAGTTTAAAGCGATTTGAAGCATGTTTTATTTTTTTTGGGGGGGGGCAGAGCTTTGTGACGTCATATTTGAGGGGGGTTCTGACTTTTTGTGACGCCGTGTGACGAGGGGTGGGGGGTTAAAAATCGTCCAAAATCGCGTGACGTCATTTATGGATGGCCCCTTTACAGCTCATCGGATTCCTCCACTACTGTCGTGTCCCGTGCCAGCATTAATAGGTGCTCGCTAACAGCACTTGCCGCAACAGCCTGTGCAAGGCTATGCGGGAGATCTTTGCTTTCTGCATGCTGACTCCGAAGGAAGATTTCAGGGGCTGCGGGAAGGATGCTTAAGAAGGGCGTGCAGCTTTCGTTGCTAATGATGGTGATTACCCAGCATGGTGGAAGGGATCGGTTTTACAGGGGGAGGAGGGGATGAGGGAATGTGTTTGGTGGTGAACGCGGGGTGGGAGGATGGTCGTGAGCAGTGGGCGGTGCAACATGAGCATTTAAAGCCCCCTCATCCCCCACCCCCACCATTACGCAATTCTTACAAGAGGACCTCCTTTAAATTCATCACACTACGCCTCCCTGTGCTGCATTGAGAGACCGCTTGAGACGACTGCTCCTGCTGCTGCTAGACACACAGACTTCGCCGAGGCTCTCACACGTTCAGTCGACCTTCTCTTCAGATCAATGGACAACTCGTATCCACTCATGGACGACGGCACGCGCGCCGACTATCGCAAGGGGGGCGAGCCCGGGTACGGGGCTCCACCTCTCTCTCAGCCGCAGGTGATCTTGGTGCCCCAAGGAGACCGTTCGCCGGCTGCTGGCATCCGAGATTTCTTCGCCTGGTCACTCTTCAACTTGATCTACTTCAACGTGTGCTGCATGGGTCTGGTGGCCACCATCTTCTCCGTCAAGGTCGGTGTTTTTTGTTGTTGTCCCCCCCTTCCCCCAGGTACACGTTGCATGATTGCTACATGTCACCGTGGAGTCGAGGTGAGCGGGGGGAGGGCGTCTCAAGTGTTGCCCTCACCAAGTGGAGGGATTCTCCGAAATGGGGCTTGTCCAGAGCAGTGGTTCCCAAACCCTGCGTGATTTGGTAATCGTGGAATCCCCGAGAGGTTGGGAACCGCCGGTTAGGCAACCAAAATAGAAAGAAGAGGCATTTTTTTTTCGAACAAATCTCTGTTTCAAGAGCCGCGATGCGATGTGAAATAGGAGAACGGTGGAGGCGAGTTTCCCTGATAAATAACGCCACAAAGCGTTCCTTAAAAGAGCCGTGCGGGTTGCCGATAGCTCGTTGTAGGAGTGTGCATGTTTTCGAGTGTAGGGCCTTGATTTTAATAATATTTTTCAAAGGCATCTTACATTGTCCGACAGAAATATGCAGTGTGGCCTCCACTGACCGTGGGTGTTAAATCGTTGTGGTCAAACACTTGACTTTGCAAGGTTCTATGAAAACAGACTTCCTCTATCATATTAAGCCACACGAATGTTAAATAATCTTTTTAACCGCAATCGCCAGTTATTTATATCTTAAAACTTTAAACAGACAATGTTCCCAACAATTCACTCGCATTACATAATTTCTTTGACGCGCGTCTTGCGTATGATAACATTTGCACTCATCTTCGAGAGAGTAATCTCACTCTAAAACACTGTAATGTTCAAAACACAAGTACACCCCAACAAGACTATAGAGAAATATGTGTGAAGCGCTCCAGGCGTATCTATTTTTGGACCACCTCATTTGAAATATTCACGTTGACTCGAAAAGAATGACATGAAATTGAACCCCAATTGCCCCACCTGTAAGTAAAGTAGTTGCAAAGTCAGTAAGGGTGAGTTAGCTGCATGCGAGTGTCAAGGAGGATTGATGGATTGTGTGTGGGGAGCGGTGGCGCAGCGGTTAGCGCACTGCCCAACGAACCCCGGCGGCCCGAGTTCGATTCCCCTTCAAGGCCATCACCATTGACAAATATCTGAACGGGACCTCCCCTAGGTCGACTCGGCCTCAAATGAGTATCTGGTGCGATGCGTAATCATCGCCACTCGGGGAGACAAAGGCGGCCGGGCGTGGTTGCTGGCCGCCAAAGCCCCACATGTGCCTTAGCGGCCTTCATAGGTGCCCGCTAACAGCACTTGCCCCAAAAGTGTGTTAAGGCTACAGGGGGGTGGGGGAACTTCGTCTTTGTGTATGTGTGGAGTGTGGGTCAGTGTGTGTGTCTGTATGTGAGTGAGTAGGTGCGCGCTAACAGCACTGGTCCCAACAGTCTGTTCAGGATCTTTGTCTCTGTATGTGTGTGTGTGTCTGGGTCCGTGTGCGTGTGTGAGTGAGTAGCTGCTCGCAAACAGCAATGCCCCCCAACAGTTTGTTACGGAATACACGGGTGGGGTGGTGGGGTGTGATCTGTGTGCAAGAGAGTGAGAGAGTGACTCAAAAGAGTTTGCAAGATGTTGCCTCGGAATGGCCAAGAGTTATCACCCCCTTCCCCCCTAGCGAGCTGCTGCTGTGGGTAATTGCTCGGGGTTTCCAACACCCCCCCCCTTCGTCTTCATCGCCCTCCTCTCCCCGTGGTTGCTAAGCTGGAGCCGCCATTTTGAGAAACTTGTGGACATTTTAGAACATTGACCACCACCCCTATCCCTTTTTTTACCTTACCGGGTTAAACATTTGCCGAGGGGGGGGGGGGGGTTACGATCTTAAAACGGTTTTACACGAATACTCGATGGGTTTTTAAAACAAAATGCAAATAAAACGTGTTTTGTGGGGAGTTCATAGTTGTACAAGACGAGCGGTTACACCTCACTGAGACCGTGTAGCGGTGTAGCCCCCATTTGTTAAACCGGGGGTCAGTTGCATAAAACACGTTTCGGGTCGATTCCTCTGGGCTCGTGTTTATTAATTCGGTGTAATTTTTAAGGGGGTGGGGGACGATTCTTATCACTTGAGGTGTTCTATGCAACTGGCAACAGGATACATTTTCCTCGCAAATGCAAATAGGCGAAATTTGTAAATACGGGAGAAATATTTCTATAAGTGGGCTAAATTTTGCCGACTTGGATTTAAAATTTGCTTTTCGTTTTAGATGTTTTATCATTTTAAATGTGTCGTGAACGCTAAGCCTAAATGCACGAACACCTATTGAAAACAGTTGAGAGACACCAGTTGACCAAACAATATATAATTCATCATAAACTGGGACCTATTTGCCAGGATCAAAGTATGAAAAAGTAATAATAGGTATTATTTGCCAGAAAGGGTAAAGCCTATAATTTTTTCATATCACAAACTACTTACGAAGCGAATACCCCACAGGAAGCCTGGAGTTTCGCACCAAAACCACACCCGAAGCTGCGATATAGCTCACAAAACTCCACTTTCAAGATTAGCTTTTCACTCAAAATCTGACCGCACTTGAGATAAAAAAGACAACCGAGACCTCAAAATCTCGATGAAAGGAAATAGATCTTTCTGAGTAAATAGGGGTGAAAGATTCCAGTGGGAAAGCGACCCCAATCATGTTTAAGCCAATTCACTGCGTTAAACCAACGGGAGGGAGATGTTTGGCCAAATGTGTGTGAATAAAAAAAAGCCATCAAAATGCACATTGTCTGATATTGCTTTCAGTGTCGTCTTCCACAGACGTAAATCCCTACGGCTTTGCAGGCTATAAAATGGAACAACATTTGTCAATAACACTGCCTTTAAAAACAAATATATAATGTGCAATGAAGAAGGGTCATGAAACGTCACCAATTTTATATTTTATCAGAGGATGGAAGTGATTGTATTTGTGCTTGTTGCACCACTGCCAACGCAGTCTTCACAAATTAGACAGCATTGTTTGTTTTTATTATTTATTTAAGTATCAATGGCCAATGGCCTTTGGAGCCACAACTGTTTCAGTTTTTTTCAGTTTAATTTATTAGGTATAGCCCTGTGAGCCATGCGGCTCTTGACTCGGGTGCAACCGCAACAAAAACATGCACAAATAACATCTTAACTGTTGACCGAGCACGTTGCCTTGTGCCCTCTGGTCAAATATGTAAATAATTGGGTACACTTCCTAACCAAATAATAGTGCAGGCTGGAAAAAACACAAGGTAAAGAATAGGCAATCGGGTAAACATCAGAACGGCCTCGGGCATTGTGCAAACTCGTTCAGCGCATTGCATTGTGCTCATATTTGATCCCAGTCTAAATATACTTGAGTAATGTGACCGACTGATTGAGAGCAACAGTGATAGACAACTATGGGTCAGTTTCATCATCATTAGGACTCTTGGGCACAGTATTATATAGTCACCAATGCTCACTGTTGCAAAGTCTGCCTCTGGAAACTTATAGTGTGTGGATTACCCACGTGCACTATGGGGGGGCCGATTTAAATGGCCTAATTCCAACAATAATATTATTCATAAATGGCCAGCAAAACCCAACTTTTTATCATCGGTTTGTTCAAATTTACATATTTGACATTTTATTCTTGCACAATAACGTCATGGACTAATGTATGCAACCAAATAAGCTTACTTACACACCTTACCATATTTGTGTCTCCGCATTTTATTTGATCAGCTGATGTGACCGCATGCACCGATGATTAATGACAGCATATATTTAAGCAGGCATACTGGGCCAATTTATATTTTACAAGTCTCATCAGCAAGAGTATCTTTGAATTGCACGCGATGCCCAGGCAACTTAAGTCTGCTCACTTGGCAAGCCCAAGACATGTGGTGTGGAGCTCGCGAAAACAGAGCCTGTCTTTGTTGACTGGCCAAACACGTTGCCTGCATTCATCGCATGTGGATGAGGAGGAGCGGTGGTACAGTGGTTAGTGCACTGATCCATAAACGCAGCAAACCCGAGTTGGATTCCTCACTATACCATTCATCGCAATGTAAAAAACAAATTATAATTTTCTTGCTGTGGATTTCACACCTGATGATGATTGCTTGTGTTGCAGTCGAAACATCGTGAGAATTATATTGTTTTACATTTTTTATTATTTCCCTTCTACGAGACTTTACCGAAAAAAACAAGAATATGAATCCCTGCAGCCACGAAAGCTTTAAATAAAATGAATAAAAGATTGTTGAATCAGACTGTGACCCTGAATCACGACAGGTTATGGAATCGTTGCGGGAATCGGTCATTTCACCCACAATCCATTACAAAAAAACCCCACCACATTATGTTTGCCTGCAATAAATAAATGAAAAATACGTGAACAAACACCGTTTCAGAAATGTATTCGCAAAAAAAACAGGTAAGTGGACTGAATCCCATTTTAATATGTGGAGAATGTGCTCTGCCGTTTACACATTGCACTGTTTTACCACGACACCACTGGACGGTCATATAATTTCTAATAATTCATACAGGTGTTTTTGTTCAACCGGAGCAGGGGGTCGACATCACGGATGGCTTAGGGGGAAGAGTTCCAGATTGTGGGGGCAGCAGAGTAGAATGACAAATGTATGGCAGATTCATTTTCATGAACATCATGCTTAATGTTCCACTATTAATCGTGCAGGCATAGGCTTTTATTTTCCCCAGCCTTGGACAAATCTTAAAACGAACGATGCGTCGGCTTCATCTTTATAATTATAAGAATTATGTTTAGAATTGTTACGCTATACATGCAAAAACATCCAAAAGGATGACCGCCATGAACACAGAGGGGCGAGATGGTCGCAGTACTGGACCATGAGGAATGGTGATGGTATGGGGAGGGTTTCATCCAGCAGTGGAGAGACAATGCTGACGGTTATGCACAAGATTATTTTATTCAACAGCAGAACAACAATACCAATTAAATTTATCAGTAGCCATGATAAATCCGTTGCTGGCTGAAGGCTTTTTTTATATATAGTATATAAATGCAACTACATTTCAAGACACTGTAGGGAAGCCTCCCTAAGGAAGGAAAGGAGAAAGATGTCCCCTGGCTGTCGGTGTAGATTTTGACCCTAGAATAGAGAATCCTAGCATGCTCTGCATGTGAAAATAACATCCCTAAAATAACATCGCTGTTTACGTGCGCATTCTCTACACAGCCTTGCGATGGCCACCAACTTAAACTCCCTCTCCAGCATCATTGCTTCCACTCCCTCACACTCCCGTAAAGGGAAATTTAATTTGAACCCATTTCAAAATCAAAATCAATCACTGTACCTTGATTGCAAACCGGGTTTCCTAATGGCATTGATTTTGTCGTGCGCGTAGGAGAAGTGTACCCGTTTGACACGTAGGCGTTCGTGACCAATATAGGTTTTTTTGGGTTATATCTGTGTAAATATAAATGTGTCGTTAAACCTGCCACCACACGACACAGCCAATTAGTCAAATTTGTCACGTAAACAGAACATTGTCAATTAGCTACTAGTTCAGCACACTGCCGGTGTGTTGTAAAGTAAACGCAAAAAATGTACAATGTTTCGCCGGTAATATACAACCAGCCTCATCAGGCGACAGTCAGAATTGCGTAGAAATCCTCCGTTGAGAATGAACATGTGAGAGCTTCTCGCATCCTCTGGGCATACGACACACAATATTAATTTAATTTCCATACGACCGCATATCAAGATGATGGCCAGAAATTGCCCACTGGGCAATCAGTCTGCCCTTAATCAAGCTTGAGGGCACGGAGTCCACAGCACAGATGGCTGTTGGGAGTTCCAGATATTGAAGGCAGAAGAGTGAGATGAGTGACGTGAGAGTGCAGCTTCACTTCACTTCCTAGCATCCAGACCTCAATTTCCAGGGCACATGAATAAACGCTGTCGAGAAAGTCCCATATACAACTATTTTCATAAGCCAAATGCGGGGCTTAGCAGTTGTTGACCTTTCCCTTGCCACCATTAGTGGTTAATGTTTGACGTGACTAGAACGTTACTCACTGGTCCATGCCACAGAAGCCTACCACATTCTCCAGATTGTAAGAAGCTCCAGAGAGTAAGATGGACGACCACATTTTAAAAATGAAAAACACAAGATGGAAAGTGTGTCATAATCCGGAGAACAAGGTAAAGCTGCAAAGCATTCTGGGGGTTTGCGCAATGAGATGCATGTTTTTCAAATTGCACATTACAAACATCTTGGGGTCCCGTTTCATGTTTTGGTAAACGTCTGTCTCTTTTGTTATAATTTTGAGCGACGACTTACCGATGGCTCCAGGGACATGGATCCCTGTTACCACTGCCGCATGAAAATAATGGGGGAACATTATTTATAGCTAACTTTTTAAAATCGTCTATACATCTCCTGCCAATCTCAATACACCTATTGAATGTGTTAAGTCTTCTGTAAGATATGGAGCCATCACTTTCACAATATTCAGGTAAGGGGCCGTCCATAAATGACGTCATGCAATTTTGGACGATTTTTGACCCCCCCCCCCCTCGTTACATGGCGCCACACAAAGTCAGACCCCCCCTCAAATATGACGTCACAAAGCTCTGCCCCCCCCCAAAAAAAAATATAAAACATGCTTCAAATAGCTTTAAACTATTGTTATTGAAGTGCGTATTTAATGTGGCGCTGCACTCTGATGTTGTAGGAGAAAACATTTTTTAAAAGTCTATTTTATTAAGTAGAACGTGTTGTCTACATTTATTTAAAGTTGCGCATTTGGATGTGACGTTACATTTCTCAACCCCCTCCCCCCTCGTCACACATCGTCACAAATGTCTGACCCCCCCCCCCTAGGTGCGGCCTCTAAGTGGGTAATTAGAAATCGATGGGATATCAATAAACGTATCGCCCTGTATTACTAACAATGGAGTAAATGGCAACGGTGCTGTATTCATACCTGTCAACCCATACGGTTTACCTGTATTCTTGTACAGGGAAATATAATTTTCAGGTCCATATGGCATACGGCCGCTTCAATACAGGCACTTTTTGTCTATTTGTGCTTCTCCCTTGTGATGGGATTTTGTAGGATGAACGTTGAGGTTTATAAGGGCACGGGGTGATCAATAAGGTCTAAAATGGTCTGTCATAAGGGAGGCACTGATAAGGGGTTGACAGGTATGTGTATTTTTGGCCAGTTTTCACCCACAATTGGATGGGAATAAAAACATTTTTGTCTAGATGAAAATATAGCCAAATGATTTGTAGTGCTTCCTCGCAATTGCACTCACAAAGTTCTTTCTAAATGCCCTGTTCAGCAGCTCTGCTGCGTTTTTGCGACACATGCTGGGAGTTTAATGAATTAAGAGCTACACTGCCACCTCCATGAAAGCTTGCTTAGTAGTCTTATGAATGTTCCTTATAATTTAATGCATTTTTCCAATTGTGTGCGTGTCTTCTCCGGCCTGCAGTCACGGGACCGGAAATATCTGAACGACCTGCAGGGAGCCACCGAATACGGAAGAAAGGCCAAGATCTTCAACATCATCTGCCTCATCCTAGGGATCATTTTGACCATCACAATAATAGGCATCTATGCGAGGATGTTCATCCACCTTTCGCAGCAGGTTCACAGAGATCAGGACTCCATTAACGGCTGAGAGCGGGACATACACACAGGAGAGGCACGCTGTCAACACCAAAAATAATTTAAGGCACTCGGGTTAAACGCCAGACATGGAGTTAGGTTCATGGTTAGGTCAAGTGCTAAGGGTTGGTTTAGTCGTTTGTTTTAAATTAACAGTAAGCTTGTGGATAAGCATTGCTCCCATAATGATGTGTTTCCAACCTGTGGCGTTGAACGGTTGGTATGGGACTTGGCGCGATAGATCGATAAACCCACCGTGTCCTCGCATGCCCACCATTATCCACGTTTGGCCTATTCACTTGTAGTTCTTTTGTTACTGTAGGGGCCCTGATTTCATATTGGTGAATATTTTTTTCATGGGAAAAAAAACATCCCGTTGGTGTCTATCATCAAAAATGGGTCGTACTGTTAACACGATGGCTTTTCGGGCATGCCATCAGAATGTTAATCTAACCATTGGTGTTCACAGCGAGCTTTTCCGTGATCCTCTACGCACACACAGACACACGCAACACGTGTACGGAGACGCAGGGACACACATGACACCACTTTTCGTTACATGCATTGTAGATTTGTATCTTGTGATAAGAGCCGGTGGGAAGATTGCAGGTGGGTGGGGGGGGTTCGCTGGGTTGGCGGTGTAGTTGTATGTGTTAGTGTGCGTACGTATAGCTTTTCGACAATGTGCTTTCGGGTTGTACTGCCCGCCGTTTGCCGTGACGTCCTACGTTTCGCGCTGTGTGCTGGGAGCCTCTCACGAAATGAAACACCACAACACAACCAGGTAACACATGGGAAAGCTATACAGCGCTACCTGCAAAAAAACACAAATGTAGTGTGGTAGTGTGTGAGCTTCATATTCTCTTGGGGTAAAATAGGGCTTTGGAATGCTTTTTGTTATCCAATTGTGTGTCTAAAGCTTTTTAGGCTCGGTGTTTGCATGGTAAACTGCTTAGGCCACACTGTTTCTAAGACCGATGTGACCTGTGCCTTTCGCAAACCAAAGCAAGCGTACAGGCGGCATTGTTATTAGAACCACACCTGCACCGACTCTTATCGACGGGAAGTATATGCGGTATACAGCCATTCTGTTTTTATAAAAAATCATGTATTTGGTTTCGTCTCTCTTTTTAATCGTGTATATTTGTGTTTAACTCACTTTGATTACATATGCAGTTGGCACAATGGGCTTATATTTTCACGTACTAATTGCATACTGCAAGATCGTAAAAACAATTTTACAGCAAATATAATTATGGTTTTGTCCAGATGACCTCGAGTCTTTATGTTTAAGTGTCGAATGAAATTATAACATTCGCTAAACGTTATCTTCTTGCTTATTGTATGCCTTGTTATTCAGCAGGTCGCACATATAATGCTGAGAGAGGGAGGGTGAAGCATTTTGTTATCCAAAGCCTTCGCTATTAACATAAAGGACTGTTTACAATATTTCGATACATCTCCTCGAGCCTGGAGCCAAACCTCAGCGATCCATCTTCTTAGGTTTTTTCGGTAAAGTCACGTAGAAAGTAAAATAAAATAAAAACAAAAATCACGACGTTTCGGAGGCAACACAAGTCTCCGTCATCAGGTGGGACCGTCACAGCCAGATTAGCTGTATCAAGTGATTGATACAGCTTTCTACGTGACTTTACCGAAAAAACCTAAGAAGATGATTCCTTGCAGTCACGAAAGCTTCAAATCTAGACTCAGCGATCCAGTAGCATGGAACTGAATCGCTCAATTGCATGCAACTGAATCGCTCATCTGTGGACGTCCCTGCAATCCGTTGTGAGCAGCTGCGCAACAGTAGAGACAGACCCGCGAGTATCGGTTCTGCTCCGCGATCGGTCGTGAAGTATTTCGCCGTGCGTATTTGTCGCCTACAATTGACCATTACGATCCTCAATCCCTGGCTGCGCGAGTGTGCGGAGAAGAAGCGGCTTATCGCGGATCATTAGGAAGAAGATTGCCACAAGTATTGGTGGGGGGGGGGGAAATGTGTGCAGACACGGGCAGGCTTGCTGCGGATAAGATGACCGCGGATGAAAGGAGTTCGTGAACTTAGCACTGGGCAAGTGTGTCAAAAGCAAAACATAATGTACAAGCCTCAATTGTTTGAAGGATTTTTAAACATAAAGGGAATTTATAATTAAGTACGGGGGGGAGGAGGGGGTGGGTTTTAATTTTGCTGGACTTTTCACTTGCCGGTGCTGTGAGACTTTAACGCGTGAACATATTGTCCAGTCTGATAAAAGTTGATGGTCTCTTGGTCAACGTCCTCGGTTCTCACAAGTATCTCTTAAGGGGGTTACCTAAGACTTAAGTTACCCCCAGCACCAAATAAAAGGGAATTGTTCATTATTTTTGTGACCCTCACATATCCATCCACTCATTCTGGCAGGCTTGCACGCTGCTTGACGCGTAAAAGGCAGCACTTACAGGTGACCATAACCCACAATGCCTTGTGATGCCTCCCATACCTCGCCGTTGATTCCTTCTGCCAGATCCATTAGTTACAACGTCGGCAGCTTCCAACGTCTTCCCTTATGCAATCCGATCACCAGCACCATCCGCTTTTTGAGGTCATCCCCTGTGACACCGTCGATACGTCCATCAAGGACCACTTTTACAGTCTCATCATCGCTGGCGTCAGGTTTCCCGTCTTGATTGAGGACTTCTGCGCGTGCCACTCCACCCAACGCCCATCTCGGTAACCTGCAGCGCCTCCGCGCTGGCCACGCGTTCCACCCAGCGCAGACTCCGCCCGATAACAATCGGGGATCACGTCTCGCCACGTAGTCTCAGCTTTCTAAGTCGCCTACCCCACCCTTTACAAGATATTCCAAGCATCCTCCGCGGTCACTTCTGTAGGTCTCGACGTCGTTAAACTTCAAAGACGCGGCAAAAGGAATTATCGCGCGCCTTTCACCGCCCGCGGTCCTCTGTTCTCCAAATGAGCCAGCCACATATATAAACAACAACCAACGATGCCTGCAGCCTTTATTTTTTTTCTCGGGAATGCATCGCCTGCACGAGGTATGGGCCAAACTCTGCCCGATCCTACGAGACGCATGCCAACGTTTTTCTCGTGGTCGAGAGCCGCATAACACGCGGTTGTCACGCGACCGGTCGGTCGTGCCAGACAATCGTGGCGTTTCTACATTCTGGGGGGGGTGGGCGAGTGCTCCAGACCGCTCCCGCGTCTGCAGGGCTGTTGTTTTTCTTCTGCTGAAATTCCATTTTTATTGACCGCCACTAAAATTTGCTTTGTGCCTCTGCCGAGCCACGCGCTGCAGGATCCGCTCGCGAGCTACATGTGTGACTCACAATCCACGCTTTGGCCACGCCTTGCCAATCGCTACTACGTGAGCAGTGTAAAACGTGGCCTGTTGACGCGGAATATATTTCGACATATATGTGTGAATGTTGTACCCTACATATGGATTTGTAATAACATTGATACCAATAGATACATAGCTTGGAATGCATTTGCCTCTGTGTTTTTTTTAGTTTGAGCCGTTTTCTTTTCTTATGCATTCTTTGTGTGAGCTTCACATATCCAGTGCATCTGCGAAGGGGGTCTGGGAGGTTTGAAATTCTTTACATTTGGAAATCATTGTGTGAGCTGGGAGGGCATTAATAGTGTTTGCACAGGAAACGGTTGTGGCCCCATAACTTCTACCAGATGCATTTCAGTTACTGAGCACCCCCCCCCACCCACTCTGACCCGTCCTAACGATGAGTTGTAAACACGGTGTGAGTTTAAGCATCACGGCAGAAGAATTGAACATTTGAAGCCGCCCTGTGCTGCAGCGGTGCCTGAGAGCGGTGGGCGTAGCTTTTGAGTGTGCAGGCGATGCAACTGCACAGACGCCCCACACTGTCAGAGAGGGGTGGGGCTGCACTGGGACACGAAAAACAGAGGGGGTGAATTGGATAGGGTGCTTCATTGTATTACTTTCCCCAGGGCCCATACACCACTGGCTGGGAAGACTCATTATAAGGGTAAATGCGAGCCACAAAACGGCTCCCATTAAATGAAAGCCTTCAGGCCTTGTTATTTAACCAAGTTGAAACGGTTCGAGCACAGCATGGAGATCATTATTATTATTTGTTTCTTTCGGTTAAGTCACGTCTAAAGATAAAATAATAAATTAAATTAAATAATAGAATACGACGTTTCGATTGCAACACAAGCAATCATCATCAGGTATAATGAAATAGCGACATAAAATCTAACCAGAAAACTATAGACAGACATATTAGCAGACAGATATCACCAAGATACATAGCGAGAGCAACACAGGTGACAGAGAGGGGTGATCGTCTCTGTGTGGTGGCCTTAAATAGACAGAGGGGGGGGCGGAGGCAGAGAGAGGGAGGAGGGTTAGAAAAAATTAGCATATCAATGAGTGGTCAACAGACGTGGTGCTGCGAATGCGATGGCACGGCAAGCAAGCCTGAAAATCAGGAGAAGGACACACTAAAATTAAATAACCTAGTAAAATATCGAAATGTAATGTAATACAACACAGAGGGTCGGTCAACACACAATTAACGCACAATTAACACAGAGGGTCGGTCAACACACAATTAAATTAAGATTGAACCACTTCTACGGGGAAGTTTTAAGCTTATCTTTTTTTCTCTCTCTCTGGCGACTTGTTTTCTCTGCCTGTGTCCTCTCTTTAGATTGTTCACACTTAAATTCTAACTTAGCAATCTTTGAAATACGTAATCAACCAGGCTATGCGTTAATTGTGTGTTGACCGACCCTCTGTGTTGTATTACATTACATTTCGATATTTTACTAGGTTATTTAATTTTAGTGTGTCCTTCTCCTGATTTTCAGGCTTGCTTGCCGTGCCATCGCATTCGCAGCACCACGTCTGTTGACCACTCATTGATATGCTAATTTTTTCTCTAACCCTCCTCCCTCTCTCTGCCTCCGCCCCCCCCTCTGTCTATTTAAGGCCACCACACAGAGACGATCACCCCTCTCTGTTACCTGTGTTGCTCTCGCTATGTATCTTGGTGATATCTGTCTGCTAATATGTCTGTCTATAGTTTTCTGGTTAGATTTTATGTCGCTATTTCATTATACCTGATGATGATTGCTTGTGTTGCAATCGAAACGTCGTATTCTATTATTTAATTTAATTTATTATTTTATCTTTAGACGTGACTTAACCGAAAGAAACAAATAATAATTCCTGCAGTCACGAAAGTTCTAAAATTAAGATTAGCATGGAGATCTTCGTCGTTACGTACACGGGCGAGCTCTTTTTTTTAATCCACTGCTGGATGAGTGCTTTTGCAACACTGGGGGTTTGACCATACGTCCCCACGCTCATCAGCGTGGGTCGGTGATGGCAGGGAGCGTGGCTGTGAAAGCATAGTACAGCACAACAAAGCATTTTGGTGCACTGCCGCAGACCGAAGTGGGAAACAGGATGGCGATGTGGGCAGGGTAGTACTTGCGGAACCAAGTTGGCATGGGGCCTGGGGCGAGGAATGCAATGGGGCCCACTGGACCCATTTCCTTCCCCGCTGCACACCTTGCAGCTTGCGCCACTGGTGAACCGTCTTGCGCAAATCTATACACCAGGGATTCAGATTTTTTTTTTCTTGGGGTGTTTATTATTTGAGCGATTAACAAAAAAATGGATTTTTTTTATACTTTGGTAGCTTTGGATTAAACTGTAATGGGTTAAGATAATTTTCATTCTTTTATTTTTTTTAATCAGTTAATACTTGTCCTAATTTTTTTTGGAAAATAATAACCAGATAATCTTTAGTAATAGAAAAAAACATTGCTCTTTTCTGGAGAGATTGCGATAAATGATTAAATAACTTACATATATTCAATCTTTTTTTCCATGAACGAAATTTTTAACTCGACACAAATGGAATAACCGTTTCTGTTGTTTTCGTGTTTATTGCGTAAGAGCCGAAGGACCAAGTGGCCCGCAATCCTAAGCAGAGTTGAGCCAGAATGGTGCTGGGATGGGTGAAGACTATTCAGAACAGGTGCTATAGGCAGTGGGGCTACATTGTGTGTGTGTAGCAGAGGGCAGTGCAGAACAATCCTTTATTGTACTCTACTTTCACGGTCCCGCACCTGTACTGACCAGCGGCGTGAAACGATAGCAATGTAACCCCAAGACACGAAAGATGTGGGTATACCGTTCATCCAGCAGTGGATTAGCCCCCCCCCCCCACGCCAGAGTGCGGATAAGAGGAGTGGGGGGCCCAAGGGGGGGGGGGCGTGAGGGAATAACTGTGGTAGTAGCGATAGGAGAGCAATATGGAGGTGCGTTGACCGACTTTAACTCGAATCCTAGGAAAGCTAAGTTCAACTTCGCACATCTCGAGTTCACTGTTCCATAGCAAACAAGGAGCTTGACCATGGTGTCATCTTAATAGCTGTGTGTGTGTTTTTATGCCACTGATATTGCCAAACTTAGACGGTTAAGTGTCAGTGAAGAGCGTCACGTCAAATGTATTTAGGACATTCTGATAACCGAGGAATGCCACTGCATACACTCTGCCGCCAAGCGAACTTGTGAGTGCTGTTGCAATGTACAGTTCATAAATACTACTACTTAAGGGCCCTCTATACATTCAGGAAAGCCCCAACATTAATCGCAAGCTCGGTTTTTTTTTGCTTTTGTTCAGGAGGGACCCGCCACATGCGGAGTGTTTGGCTAATTCCACGGTCACACGAAACAAAGTGTGCGTGAGGAAATCCGCGAGGGCGCGAACCTCTCACCTTCACGAGGGGATAACAGTCGCAGCTCTGCACGCGAATGGATTCTCAAACCTCATTGAGAGGCCCGCAGAGGAAGATGGTGCGGCCCCTCCCCCCACCTCCCCCCCCAATGAGAAGTTCAGCCGCTTTGTAATGTTCTGCACATGTGCAGCTTTTGTCCATCCATTGTCGGCGTATCTGATTTTTTTTGTTACAGAAAGCTAGGCAGATGTGATTATGAAGTATTATTTTCAGCATATATGCCAAGTCCCTCCCTATAGGCTGACTCCAAATAATCATGAGCGTCATTGTGGAGACTGTAAAGCAGGGATGGGGAACGTCCGGCCCGCGGGCCGTATAAGGCCCGCGAAATCATTGGGTCTGGCCCTGCCAAGGCAACCGCAGGCGGGACTCGAAATTAAATAAATCTCGGAGCAAACCTGGAAAAGCAGTTGCGAGTAGCAACATCATCAATACCAGCTAACATCACACGCCTCACCAAAGAGACGCAGTTCCAGCCATCGCATTAGGGGTGAGTTAATTAAATGTTTGACCAAATATAACAGGCTAATTTTTAAGTTGATAATTTTGTATGGCCCGCGAATGATGTTATATAAATATCCAAATGGCCCTTGGCAGAAAAAGGTTTCCCACCCCTGCTCTAAAGAATTTAATTCAATAATAAGTACGTCCGATTTATAACGAGCACAGAATTCGTGTAGCGAGTCGCTCACAAAAGTCAGAGGTGCGGCAGTCCATGAAGGAGACAATTCATCTCCTCCAGGTGTCTTCTCTCCCGCATTCTTAACGCAAAGCCATTGTCCCCACGGCCCTCTCCGGGGGTGATACTTTCAGCAGCATTGACCGGGTTGCAACGTGTGCACCGGTTTCGATACATAGCGTCTCATCAGCGGAGTCATGCCTGCTTCAAGCAATGCTGCTGAACTGCCGGACGTTTAGAATAGCACTCCCCAGCATTTTTGGCACCAGGGACCGGTTTCGTGGAAGACAATTTTTTCACGGACTGGCGGGGGGGGGGAGTTCATCATTGGGTTTTTCCCCATTTTCAAAGAAGCTCTCCAGCGACGTTTGTTTTTGACTGATTTTGGCTAGGGGTTAGCAGCTTGTGGGCTTACCACAACTGTGACAAGTGCGCAGTGCGGGAAAGAAACGCGGACGGAAGTGGTAAATACAATAATGGGCGGGCCACACGCGGACTCACCACTCACCTCGTGCTGTGCGGCCCGGTTCCTAACAGGCCACGGACCGGTACCGATCTTCGGCCCGGGGGTTGGGGACCCCTGGTTTAAAAGACAGGAACCCTCTCCCAAAAGGCGTGGGTGCTGCCTGGTCCAACACAATCTTATACGATACGTAACTCCAAATACTAATTTGAGTTGTTGTGGTTAAAATAAAAAAAAATAGATGACAAGCAATGCTAAGAGTATATCTACAGAGTGCTATTGAAACGACATGAACGACGAACTACTAGGAGCTTTCGCGACCAATATCATCCATAATACAAGTTTTTTGGGTTAGATCGCATAAATATATAAATGTGTCGCTAAACCGGCCACCACCGACACAGACAATCGGTAAGGTTTGTCACGTAAACATAACATGCCAATTCGTTACTAGTACAGCACACCGGTGTTTTGGAGAGCAAAGCCACAACATTTACAATCTGAGTACGACGTTTCGCAAGACGACAGCCACAAAACTGGCAGTCGCATAATGAAGCGAGTTGTAATTACTGGCGAAACGTCGTACTCAGATTGTAAATGTTATGGCTTTGCTCTCCAACACACGACCGGTGTGCTGTACTAGTGTAGTGCACTGACTTCGGAGACGATGTTTTAGAGGCACCTTCTTTTATTAACACACACGATCTCGCCTGCACACACTCCGTACTCGCTAGCCTTTGGCACAACACTCGCCGTCTAGCATCGGCGGCGCTGACCAAGACAGTTGACAGGCCATCTAGCAGCGCGACGTCGAGCGAAGACTGCAACGACATCTATGACGAGACGACATCTATGACGAGACGATCCAATTCCCACAACGGCAGCCTCGAGCTCCCCGCTCTCGGCCCCTTTTATCCTAGCAGCGTGGCCTGGCTCTGCCCTGGCCACGCCTCCCTTCTCGGACCCACTGGCAGGTTCCAGGGGCTTCCAGATGGGCCCCTCTATGACCCTTCCCCAGTTCTTCCGCCCTGCCAACACACCCGTGTATATGCTCACTGCCGTGTGTACTGTTTGTACACCGCAGTTGCCGCTGTTGGTCACCAGCCGGTGCTATTACACTACACTAGTAATGAATTGGCCATGTTCTGTTTACGTGACGAACCTTACTAATTAGCTATATCGGGTGCTGGCGGGTTTTAACAACAAATTTATATATTTACGCGGTCTAAGTCAACAAAAAAACCTATATTATGGTCAGTAACAATACTAGGTCCGGGCTTCGTGCTCGGTCTTGAAGCTTGTTCCTTCCCTTTAACATCCCCTTCTCTTGTACTCTGCCCTTTTATATCATTTTACCCCCCCCCCCTTTCTCGAATGCTCCCTCACTCTTTCCCCCCCTTAGACAATCCCCGTCCTTCTCCCTCTAACGCAGGGGTGGGGAACGTCCGGCCCGCGGCCCGTATAAGGCCCGCGAAATCATTTGGTGTGGCCCTGCCAAGGCAACCGCAGGCGGGACTCGAAATTCAATAAATCTAAGAGCAAACCTGGAAAAGCAGTTGCGAGTAGCAACATTATCAATACCAGCTAACATCACACGCCTCGCCAAAGAAAAGCAGTTCCAGCCATCACATTAGGGGTGAGTTAATTAAATGTTTGACCAAATATAACAGGCAAAATTTTTAAGTTGATAATTTTTTATGGCCCGCGAATGATGTTATAAATATCCAAATGGCCCTTGGCAGAAAAAAGGTTCCCCATCCCTGCTCTAACGGATCCCAACCGTAGCCAATGGAGTTTTCCCGCCCAATTCTCTTTAAAAAAACGTTTTTTTCTCCTCCAATCACCTCACAAGCCTGCCGCACGACCAATCCCTGTGGAGGCCTCTCGCCGCCAATCGGAGACCTTGATCGCTTTTTGAATAACCGTTATGCTGCACATTGGCTTGGGGTTGGTGAGTGTTTGTTAATTTCGGCCATTGTACACTATGAAGCAAAGGCCAATTGTCTGAAACGCCGCCCGTTAAATATTTCAAACGTTCAGGCCACAGTGGTGTGGACAAATATATGTGCGTTTGTTTTAGAGGTAAATATAGAGTGAGGTTGCAAAGAGTCCAAAAAACCCTGTGCGTATTTTTAAACTCCCCCGCCGAGGTATGTAAGTTTGTTTTCCTCTATAGGACGTATATGTGCGACACTGCAAATAGTAGTCCCAAAATACACGCTCAGGCACGGGGCGCACGATAAATCCTGAGCCTTACAAGGCGCCCAGTGACATAGGCTGAGAGGGCCACTCACAAATTGAACCAACAACGTTGAGCAGTCCGCGTGTCTCACGAGCCTCGACGGTTTTGCTAGTGCAAAAGGCCGCTTGCGAGTATAACAACGCTAGGATACCATCGTAATATGTGACGACGCTATCATTTCACCGTAAGATGTGACAATGCCACGATATCATCGTAAGATCTGACATATCATCCGTTCTGAATATTCAATTGCACTTTTTTGGGAAACGCGATCGTCGCTAGAATTGTTTCCTTTGGTGGGTGACATGAAACACGACACCTTCGTGGCTGCCGTACCTCAAGCGATTTCTACGGTGTGTGTGTGTGTGACGTCTACGGTGTGTGTGTGACATCTTCGGTGTGAGTGACATTTGAGGTGTGTGTGTGTGGCGTCTATGGTGTGTGTGACATCTGCGGTGTGTGTGTGTGACATCTGACAGACATCTGCCGATACCTCTGACATGTCTTAGCGTTGTCCTGCACGTTGGGTGAACACTAATACCTCACACCAAGAAATACCCCTGAGCTCCGATTCACGTAACTCGGGGATTTTGATCTGCATGGGTTTCCTCCAGATGATGTCGGACGTGATGGGAGCCTCGCTCCCCCCTAGGTCGACTCAGCCTTAAAGTATCTGGTGCATGGTGTAAAATATCGCATCAAGGGGTAGTGGAGTGTGTTGGCCACCTGGTACCCACTCGTGCGTCGAGCAGGCCTTAATAGGTGCTCGCTAACTGCTCTTGCGTTGACAGCATACGCCTGTCCCCAGCATGGAACGTGGGGCCAACGGTGTTCCATGGTTGCACACACATAAAATATGGTTCATGTAATTCTAGATTTGAAGCTTTCGTGACTGCAAGGATTCATATTCCTAGGTTTTTTCGGTAAAGTCACGTAGGTAAAAAAATTAAATTTAAATTAATAAAAGTTTAAAAAAAATAAAAATCACGACGTTTCGGAGGCAACACAAGCTTCCGTTTTCAGGTGGAACCGTCACAGCACGCTTGCTGTATCATTTACTTATTTTATTTTACTTTTATTAATTTTAATTCTTTACCTACGTGACTTTACCGAAAAAACCTAAGAATATGGTTCATGTAATATTTAGTCAGTCTGCCTTTGGACTTTTCCAGATAAATGTTGCCCACCATTATTGTTTTACAAATAGGCAAACAGCGAACCGGTTTCAATTTCTCTGATAGCCATCAGCAACGTTTTCCCTTTAAAAAAAATAAATGATATTACGGAAATATACCGCATACACATGTTAGGCTGTGCACTATGTAATTAGATTCTACAAGGGACAGTACAATTGCATGCAATCGTAGCTGCTTAACGACGGTGGCTTTTCTGTCTCTCCTTTCATGACGGCTTTCTCGAGGTTTTTAATCGTTTTCGTCAAAGCACAGAAGCCTCCCCCCTTTCCTTGTAAGGGCAATTCGACTGCACTGATGACCCATCACCTACTAAGGCCAGAGCTTTATATTGCTTTTCAAAACGCCAGCATGGGGTGTACTCTGTTCCCGAACTATCGGACTTGAGTCCATGGTACAAGCAAGGTGTTTTTTTAGTTGTACCCCAGGCATCAGGATAAACAGGCAAGAGGAGGTTGCCATTCCTCTATGCTCAACTAGTCTCAAATCTTCTCTCCCTCCTGCTCTTCTTCACGCCAGTTCAAGTGATGATGGACGGGTGGCAGGTGAGTATACGTGTACTGTGTAGTAAACGCGGGTCTCATAGCTGTATGTGTGTTTCACACGCGAAGCGTTCACCCGCGGAGATGGAGCGATTACAATTCAGTCCGTGTGTAGGCGCGTGGTGGACCGTTGAATCGCGGAGATGCCAGCGGCTTGGAGGGGCCTTCATCCAGCAGTGGATTATTAACCATGGCTAATGATGATGATGAACCGTCGGCTCACAGAGGAGTTCTGGGTGTGTGTGTTTTTGACGCGTGCGAGAAACGGGGAGTTCTCCGTGCAAGGCAGGAGAGCAAGTAGGTTGGTGTTCTCCGTCAGTGCGCTTGGATTGAGTGTTCGTTCTTGCCTACGAGTTCACGTGACCTCAAAGTACACAGCAACAATAACTGGTTCACGATCCACGTTACCATGACGGGGCTAGGTATACTCTTGACTTCCCACTGGCCGGTGCTGTTAACCCGCGCTGCGATTTTATATTTGAACCCTGCAGGATCAATAATAAAGTGGCATATTCTTACACGTTCACGGTGTAGTTGTAAGTTTGTACATAGTAAGGGTTTGGGTAAAAATACGCTTCAATTTAAATCCGTTAAGTTTCACGACTATGCATATACATCGACTGGTACGTGTGATAATCAATGGTTCGTTCCCTATAGGCTGGATTTGATGGATCTACAATGCGTGACCTCTCCACAAAGTTCAAATGAGAACCGAATATATGTTTTTACGTAACTAGGATAGTAAATCGCTGCAATTGTATCCCGATAGGCGTGTGAGTCTGGGCGAGGAGGGAGGGAGGGTGGTTATTCAGTCCACGGTGGCGAAATGTCAAATACCTCGCCTGGTATGGAGGAGGTTGTGGGTTAGATCCCGACTTTGACGTCTGTTGCATATTTGGAGTTTGCATGTCTCTTTCCCCGTGGTCGCGTGGATTTTTCTTCAGGTCCTCCAGGTTTTTCCCGTCCACATTTAGAATGGACAGGCGTTTCGGGTATTTGACTACTGCTAGACATTTTCACGTGATAAGCCACTTCGTTAAGCTATCATTTGTGGCCATGTCGCTTCTGAAAAAGAACTAGATAGCTCAGTGTGCCTTACCTGGAAACAATAGTTTTAGTTTAGTATATACCCTGAGTATAGTAAATAGGTTATGCGGAAAGCAATCACACTATACATTGATTCTGGCAATCGTGACCTGAGTGTAAGCCACGTGACGTGTAAACTCGAGTCGTGAGTTGGTCGAGTAACGAGGACGGGATGGAAAGCCCTTGGAAACTAATACTTGGAAACTAATACTTGGAAACTAATACTTGGAAACTAAGCATCAACAAATCAGATTTTGTCAAAAATTTAATCGAAGGGAAAATATCTTCATTTGAAGCTTTCGTGATTGCAGGAATCCATACTCTTTGGTTCTTTCGGTAAAGACACGTAGGTATCAAATAAAAGAAAATAAATCACGACGTTTCTGGCGCAAAACAAGCGTCCGTCATCAGGTGGGAATGCATGTATTTATTATTTATTTTTACCTACGTGACTTTACCGAAAGAACCAAAGGGTATATAAATAATTAAGCGTCGCGACAAAGAGCGTGCCACACGCATGCACAGTAAACAACCGTGTTTGCTTGACGCTATCTCTGCCCTTTGCACAAAGGTAGTGTCCAGGCTTAAAGTTAAGGTTGTTCATTTAACCGGGTGTTGTACTTTCTTCATGACAGCTTGAAAATTGTGAGGTGCTTAAGTAAAGGAACCGGTTACGTTGGGTATATATATAGTATTTACCAAGTAGCCTAAATGCTGCCACCCCGCATGCTTCACCTAAGCTGTGGGTCTGCAAGGGAGGTCCGTCCCATCCACCCTCCACCCCCGGCCGTGTATCCCACGCAAATTCCGCGGGCAGTGCTCGTTTAACAAAAAAAACCAATGCAATTTATAATAAGCTTCAGATGTGATAGCTCTTTTTTTAATCCTATACATTTTTATGATGGACATTGTTGTTTGCCACGGGACAACGTTCCCCATTACTGTATATTAAATCAATAAACGAATCTGTTGGTCGCAAGTCAGCAAGCGAAACGATATTGGGCCAGTCCACGTGTGGGTTTTTCGGAGTTGGGCTGCCGCACGCTGCTGTGGGCACCTTCACAAGTGGAAATTGACGATGAGCCCGCAGTAGCGAAAGCCCAGAAAGAATAAAAGCTCAACACGCAGCCCATCGTGGAAGAGAAAAAAAACCTCACTGATGACAAAACCTACTCGTTAAATTGCACCGACGTGGGCTACATTCTAGCTGTGTGGCTTGGCAGCCAGTGTTCTGCTTATCGGTGCCACGTATCTCTCCCCGCGTTGGAATTTTTCTACAAGGCTAAATGTGGCCATGTTGACCCAGTGTTCAGATCATTTTCCCGTTGTTTGACGCTGTTATGCTGCCTCGAATCTACTGTCACGACGCTTCGCGGTCCACCCTAAATCGCATCCGCTGCACAAAAACATGGCAGCAGATGCGGATACCTGATGCATACATGTTAAAATAAAAACTCTCAAGCAGTGTGCAACTGTGGTTATCCAAAACAGACCGTACAACGTCCAACGACGCAATGCCCCAATCCACAAGTACGAAGGGGACATCACAGCGATACAACTCCGCTGCTCCTGACGACAAGGTTAATTGGCTTGACCAACCTCGGTGTGAAATTCTAGTTGATGCTCTGCATCTACATGAACAGTCATACGAAAGAAGTAAGACTGCGAAACTCGTGCAACAGCACTTCATACAAACCCACAGTTCCATAGAGAAGTGCTCCAACCACAAACTTCCCTGCCGATTTAAGGAAATAAAAGCATGGTATAAAAGAAGCAAACCAGGTGGCAAAAACCCCCTTTGCCGCAAATGCGTGCACATATGACAACCGGTCATGTTCGACTTTGCAACCGTCCACAGATTCACATTCTGGCGATGTGGCATCAAGGTCGGGATCGAACCTGCGACACACCAGGCGAGGCAGTTAACGTCTCGCCACTGCGGCGAACAGGGCCAGGGGAAGGTCTAATGAAACGTGCAATGTGTGTAACGCCGTTTAGTAGAGTGAGGACACAGAGTCACCGTGCCATCTACACGCGAGAGAAGTTCAATGTGCATACGTGCGTGTGACGTCAGCGTCACGGCCCAGGTTCTACAGTGGAAAAAGAAATAAGCAATTTGGTGTTTCCTGAGCTGTGCCAGGCCGGCTCAGCATGGTCGCGGCTCATCTGTGCAGTGGAAAACAAATGTTTTGAGACGGTGTGTGTAGGGGACTGTTTGACCAAGTGGCAGATGTGGGTCACAGTGCGGTGGGTAGTCAATAGGACTGGCCATTTCATCTCTCGTCTCGTTTCGCACCTCCCATCAGCACGGTTGGCTACGTGCATACATCCGTACATACGTTGCCGGATGTTTTCTTCTCTTTCATCTCGTAAGTTATTTTTGCTCTGATAGTTGTGATGCATACCCCGCCGGGATCCAGAGAGATCAGCAACCAACGATCCAAACAACAAACCGCAAAGCCTCTCACATCGCACACGCCGCGGGGAGGCCCTCATCCAGCAACGCGTTGACAACGAGGCCTCTGCGTGTGCACTGGATGCATCGTTTCGCTCACCCCTCCCCACAAGCCTGAGTGCCAAACGCCAGGGCGACTGCTTGGCCAATTTCGCCGGAATGTGAACCCAGCTGTTAGTGTGTGCGAGTGTGTGTGGTGTGTGTAGTGTGTGTCGTGGTGACGTCACCGCCACTTAGTGGCGAATGGCGGTTGTTGTGTTGTTGTTGTTGGTGTGTGTGGTGTGTGTAGTGTGTGTGTGTGGCGTGTGTAGTGTGTGTGGTGTGTGTAGTGTGGCGGTCAGCGCGCTGCGCTATGAACCCGGCGACCAGGGCTCGATTCCCGCTCACGGCCAACACCAGTGACGATTGTCTGAACTGGTCCTGGGCCTCTCCCCTAGGTCGACTCAGCCTCAAATGAGTACCTGGTGCGGTGTGCAAACTTCGCCACTGGGGAGACAAAGGCGGTCGGGCGTGGTGCTGGGGCCACCCACCCCCTCGTGTACCGTCCCGGCTTCCATAGGTGCTCGCTAACAGCACTTGCCCCTACAGTCTGTTGAGGCTACAAGGGGGATCTTTGTGTGCACGTGCTGCACATCGTTGCTCACTCTGGACAGGAATGTCTTTGTGTTGGAAGGTCAGAGGTCGTTGCGATCTGCCCATTCCCTAGCAGCAATCATCATCATCATTCCCTTCCTCCCCCCTAGCTCTCTCTCTCTCTGGTGTGTTTTCTTTTTTTTTGGTTGTGCCGCGCGTTTGTTCGGCACGATGTCCGACGTTTCGCATCACGAGCTGCTCAACGTCACGGTCCGCGTACAACGCCGCCGCTGTGAAGGGAAATGATTGAGCGGTGCTTTGGTGAACGTGGCGAAATGAATGCATATCTGTTCATCTCATAATCGAGCACTGTCCATTATATACACACGATTCTCGATCACCAGACTCGACATGCAGCAGTTGTGCCAATTGCACTTTAAAATCTTAAAGGTTTTTTTTTTGGGGGGGGGGGGGTTAGATAAACCGTTAACCCATCACCATCCGACACAGCCAATTGGTGAGGTTTGCCACGTAAACAAAACGTGACATTTAGTTTCGACTTGCGCACACCCGTGTGTTGGAGAGTATACCCGCAACATTTACAGTAGTGTGACGCTTCGCCGGTGACGACGACAACAACGAGCCTTCATCAGGCGATTTGCCAGGATTTTAGTTTTTTTTATCACGAACAATATTGGTCGCGGAAAGCCCACGCGTTGTTTAAACTGCACTTTAAATGTCACGCGAAAGAGAGAAGGCAGAGTGCAACTCCCCAAACAAAGTACGTGGCAGTACCCTCCCCTCCCCCATTTCCTGATCCACGATTTGCTTCGCGTGTTTATCCCCCCACCCACCCCCCACCCACCACGCTTCCACCTCCAGCCTCTCTTCCTCTCTGCCTTCATTACAAATACGAGGAGAGGGTGAAAAGAGCCCCCCCGCCCCCTGCTACTCCGTTGCAGAAGATTCCATTTTCTGCTGTTGCATCGAATTAGGACCCATGGCGAACAGAGCGGGTGCCTGCCCGTAACATCTGCCAAATTGTTTTGGTTAAGCTGTACTGCATGGGCGTTGCTACACAATTTACGCAAATAAACCCAACCCATTCGTCAATAACACCGCCTTTGAATGGATATATAAAGATAAAATCGGTGATGTTTTTTGGCAATTGTCCTTCTTCATAGCACGTCTGACAGTTCGCCAGCATCGGTTTAAGCAAGCGCTGATTCGACCAATGAGACATCGGTGGGTGTTGAAACCAGCCCACAGTTTGCTCGTATCGAACCAATGCTGCTGAAATGATGCCCTGCTAGAAGGCCGTTGTGTAAAATAATTCAATTTGTCTTTGTGGGCAGACAGATATGGAACGGGGTGTGTATTGTTTATTGTTACTTATATTCTACACAACGACCGGCAATCGTTGTTTCGTATTTTATGTCAACAAGTTGGCACTTCCTCGAAATGACTCATGCCTTCCTCGGGACGGTCGCAAACGTTCCAATGAATGCGAGCGGGCTTGAGCAGGATGCTTCACAATGCACCGCACGCATCTCTTGAGTTGATGCGGGCCAACTTCGAGGCAGTGTTCATTGTGCATCCGTGTATCGTTAGGTACGTACTGGGAGTCACACCGAGAGACTGAAAGGCACACGTGAATTAAATAATACACACCGCTTGGTGACATCAAATGTATGTATGTTGAACTTCTTTCGCACCGTACGTAGCCAACCATGCTTATCGGAGGTACGGGGGAAGGACAACAAACTGAACTCAAAACGCAGTTCTTAAGCAATGCGTTTGCAATCGAGATGATTTAAAAGTGCATAGCTTCAGTGGCTTCCTAATATCGGAAGGAAGAGCGTTCCAGACGGCCCCAGGAGAGCGCCTGAAAGCGCCACGCGACGCGGTGACCGCCGCCTTTGTTCGACGGCGAGCCAACAGCGATGAGATCCGCGCACGTGCGGGAGCGCGACGGAGCTGTTGCGTCACAAAGCCACGAGGGATGGCGACAGCTTGGGGGAGACTTTCATCCAGCAGTTGATGAACCATTGCTGATGGCAATGATGAAGTTTTCCTTGAGTTGTGCACCTTTTGGCGTCATCTGGTCCAACACCATGTGAGACTAGGCTCTAAGGAAAGCTGTCTCGGGTGTGGACCAATCAACTTCAAGGACAGTGCATACAACCAATTATCATATTTTTTACTGGCAAATGAGGTTCCCATGGAATGATGAAGTTCACTACATAGGTCTGTGCAGTTGTTACCTGGAGCTACACAGCGTGGTGGTCTGCAATTAGGTCCGACGTTTTTGCTCCACGTGCTGTGTGAGCATCTTTGGGAACTTCTTTTGGGGAGCAATTGAATTCCCGACGGTAGCTCCGAACACGTGGAGAGAAACGTCGGAAATGGTGCCGAACAGCTCGCGGCGTGAAGACATCTGGAGAGCTCGCATCGCCATGAGAACGTCAGGAAGCGCGAGTCATTAGTCCAGTACACTGAGATGTACAGGGCACGTGCGGCTATTGGCAGGCTGATAAGCCACTTCGTTGAGCTATCATTTTGTGGCCAAATCGATTCTGGAAAAGAAGCTAATAGCTCAGTGGGCTTTACCTGATAAGATCAAATAAATCAGTTTAGTTTTACTTCAATCTTGATTTGAAGCTTTCGTGACTGCCGGAATCCATACTCTTTGGGTCTTTCGGTAAAGTCACGTAGGTAGAATTTTTTTAGTTTTACTTGTAGAAACGTGTTGAAGTGATTTGTTTACCTTTCCCATACGTTGCACTCATATCGTATTTTTGCATCGTTTGTTGTAGCAACGCGGTGACCCGCTCCTACTTAACGTCTGGAAAAAAAGCGCTTACATCTCATGGGATTCCTCCAGTATCAAATACATATTCTGAGTATTTGAGCGAGCGTTTTTTTTTACGATGGACAGCGACACCGCGGCTTTGCCTCGCAACGCGCGGTGCCAATCGACTGTTCCCAAGATACGGTGGGGCCAGGGCAAACGGAAAGGGGCGTTCGCCTCAACAATGCTTTTGCCGTCGTTCTCAGGAAGCGTACTGGGGACGCATCTCCACATTCGCATCTCAAGTACCAGCCAGCAAGAGCCAATGTCATGGGCGCAGTCTGGGAGTCGAGGGGAGGCACGGGGGGGCAAGCACCCCCCCCCCCCCAAACTGGACACCTTTTATGAATTTTCAGTAGTTTACAATTAAGATAAGCAATTAATTATTTACATGCACCCACGAAGCGTAATGTGAGGGACAAAGCGAACAACTGCCCAAACCCAAACCCCTGCTTCTTAAACGACTCACCCACCCCCTCCCGCTATGTATCGATCAGTGGGGCCCCAGGCCGCATGCCTAATGGAGCACTCACTGTGAGTGAATCTATTTCGCGGAGTGCGCTGTGTCAAATCAATTGCATCAGCCTTCTTAATGTTCTGCACATGCATGGAATAATAATATCAATAATAACTACATTTCCTTTGGAAGGAAACGGGGTTGGATTTCCCGGAGCGGAAGGTTTTTGGGCGCGCTATTTAGAGACGGATTGTGTCATGCCAAGACATATACGATACATTGCTTAAGAGCACGCATACAACGTGAACAATCGCAATGATAATGTCACCTTGGAAATGCGCTTCACGGTATTTGAAGTCCGCTCTGTATTAAGGCGTTATCAGTCAATTCATGATCGTTTCAACATGAGAGGAAACCGGATCGCCCCATTGTGTGTGAGATCCACCCTGCCTCTGCAGTGCTGCATTACAGCCCACGCATGTGCGTTTGTACGCACACAAACCGCATTGTCAATCCACTGCTGGGCGAATGAAGCCCCCCAGTCCGCCTCCCCCGCCATGGGCGTTACGTGACCGTGATTTGCGGCGCTGGAAGGGCGCGTAACCGTGAATGGGAGGCCCAGGCCGGGTTCATTTTCTAAGTGCATACATCTATAAATAAATATTTCTGGCGATTGATGTTTTTGTTCGGTTGGACCGATGGCACGGTGTTCAAGCGGATACGCAGTGCGAGCGTCGCGCGCTGTTCATGGTGGACTCTGCCCAATAGTGGACGCTGGTGGTATTTTCCACCCTAAGTGGTACCCACCGACCCCCGTGGCTCAAGGTCCTATACACGTGCGAGTGCATTCCAATGTTGACCCCCACCCATCCCTGTGCCTCCACTGTGCCTTCTTCTTGCTTATATTTCCTGCCGAGGACCGCACACAGCTTCCACTTGCTCAGAAAAAACGTTGGCGTGGCCACTCCTCTCCGTTGGGGGAAATTCCACAATCCTAAGCCAATGTCGTAAATTCTACATTCCTATGACCGCTGTCAGTCTGTCTTTAGAAGAAAGCAAAAAAACACAACAGCTGTTGGCATCTCACCAAGTTTGCAGCGTTAGTAACTAATACTCTATTTAATCAATTAACAATTGTTTTTATTTTACCAGGTAAGGCCCACTGAGCTATGTAACTCTTTTTCGGAAGCGACCTGGCCACAAATGATAGCTCAACGAAGTGGCTCATCATGTGAGGATTTATCGCGGTCAAATAATCTAAATGCGTGTTTTTAAATGTGGAGGAAAAAACCCGGAGGACTCAGATAAAAATACACACGATCACGGAGAGAACATGCAAACTGCAAATATACCGCAGGCGTCAGGGTCAGGATTGAACCCATGGCCTCCTGTATACTAGGCGCGACAGTTAAAATCTCGTGACTCCGACAGATGTGACGATCAGAGTTGAATCTGGTCCGGGTTCAAACCCGTGGTTTCACCGTTTTGGTGAAGGGAGCCCGTCCAGGACTCGTTCAGTTATCACTCACCACTTATGTTAGCCGTGACCGAGAATTAAACTCAGGTCACTGAATTCATAGCGCAGTACACTCGCCACTGCACCACTGGTCAGCAACTCTGTGATGTATAAGGAAGTGTTAGTAACAAGGCTGGTAATGTTTGTGTATGTGTAGGTAGGTAGCTTGGCTAGGTTATGTAGCCCGCATGCCCAGCCACTGTATGCCCAAGCAGCGGCTTTTTGGCCGGACACAGGATGCTTTACAGACGCGGTACGGGCTCGAGAAGAGATGGACTGATATGGTACAGAAGGGCGTGGAGCTGATTATAGTTGATGATTGGTAACAGCGGTGTCAATATCGGCCTCTTTGTGGAGGAGGCTCGTGAAGGACGCTACTGGCCAGTTGGAGGTAGTCACTCTCCAGCAACAACGGAGGAGTGACGCTCACAACAACGCCTTGAGCGTGGGTGGCTAAAACGCAACAAGTTGGCATAGTGGGGAGCCCAGCTGGTGCATCTGGCAGTCATCTCAGTCAACCCGTAACACCCGGCTCTGTTCCGTGGTCTCCTGCTAGCGAGCCCTCGACCCTTCACACGGCCTCGAAGTGCACCTAGCCTGGCACGAGCGTCGTGGTGCCGTCACCGCCACTGAGTGACGAGCGGCGGTCGTTGTTGTAGTATTGGCCATATTCATATTGGCCATATTCAAGAATAGTAAGTGGGCTTGGACAGGGCACGTCGCGGTAAGGGATGATTCCCGGTCGTCGGGACTGACAGCAGAGCGGGCAGCCGAAGGAGCCGACGCTTGTGCGAGTGGCCCTGCGCGGAGACGGAACGATTAAATTAGATCACGTGGTTGGGGCAAGATTGCTGCATCGCGAGACCGAGAAAAAATGGATGCGCCTTTGAGAGGCTTTCATCCAGCAGTGGATAGCTCACGGCTAACGATGATGTTGACGAGTGCATTAGGTATGTACGTTGACCTCAGAGTGCGCGTCCAGCGATGGGATTTCATGTAAGTAGCAAACAGAGTACCGCATACAAGCAGCACGTGTGTTTGCATGGGGGCGTCGACGAGCATGCGTGCTCTCGATCGGCATCTCGCGGCGTCATGCGCAGGATCCACAATTCGATCGAAATCAAATACAGTAGAATCCATGAAATAGCGAGCCGAAACGAGAGCAGGGTGGAGCGCTGTTGGAAATCTTTGCCCCCCCCCCAACCCCCCATTTATATTACGTGGCCCCGCAACGAGGTAGGTGTATCAGAGGCACCGGGCACTCGGCGCACATGAATGGAACAGCGAAAGAAAAAAGCGCTGAAACGTTCAGAGTTGAAAATAACAACAACAAAAAACGCACGGAGAGAGATGCGTGCTTTGAGTGACACCGAGGCTGGCAAAAGCACATGCCGGTGTAATTTGTGCAAATGAATGCGCATGTGTCAAATCTACCGCTGGACGAACGTTTCCTTTGTTCGACGGGATGTGTGCGACCCTCATGCGCGTTGGTCAGTCCGGGTTGGACAAGTCCGGCTGGCGGGGAAGGGAACTGGGTCTGGTTCGGATATTTTCTGTCCACCGATGTTAGCCGTGCCCAAGGTTCTTAAACTCGCGATTAGCACGGTCGGCTACGTGCGGTGTGCGAAAGAAGTTCAACGTAGATGGGTGCATCGCGTTGCGCGCGCTAACCACTGCGCCACCGCTCCACACGCACGCAAATTAGAGTGCATTTGGTATGAATCAGGGGCCGTCCATAAATGGCGTGCGTGGGCTGTGAGTTTGAACTGAGATGCGATCCTCAGTGCTGTACCCGATCGGGGGAGCGTGAGGTGAAGGCTGTCTTTGTTTTGAATCTGCAAAGGACTTCTTCTCTGCCATCGCGAGCCACAGCAGCTCCTTGTGATGAGTTACTAAATGGCCTTTGATTGAGAGACGGGAACAAGCAGCAGAGAATGGCTGAGGTCAATTCATCACTGTGGTCAATGCCGATGATTGCGGCCACCGGACGAGCTGACCATTACTCTACGAGTCACGCCTCTGGCCAGCATAGTCCGATTCGAAAATCTTTTCCGAAAATAGTCTAAGTGATTTCCTGCTCAAATGATTGTGTATGTATTTTGAACTTTTTTCGCACCATACGTGACCAACCACGCTCAACGGAGGTGCTGGGGAAGGATAAAACAATAACTAATCACAAAAAGCAGTTCTAAATAAAGTCGTTTTCAACTTAGGTTTAAACGTGCATAACTCCAGTGGCTTCCTTTGTTTTGTATCGGAAGGAAGATCGTTCCAGACGACGGCAGAAGCACGCATCCGAAAGTGCGCGATGCGATAACAATCTTCGTCATTCATATTTTTGGGTTTTTTCGGTAAAGTCACGTAGGTAAAAAATTTAAACTAGGTGGAACCAGGTGGAACCTGAAGACGGAAGCTTGTGTTGCCTCCGAAACGTCGTGATTTTTATTTTACTTTTATTAATTTTAGTTTAAATTTTTTACGACGTTTCGGAGGCAACACAAGCTTCCGTTCCGTCTTCAGGATCCACCTGGTTTTACCTGAAGACGGAAGCTTGTGTTGCCTCCGAAACGTCGTGATTTTTATTTTACTTTTATAAAAACAATTTTTTTATTTTTTACCTACGTGACTTTACCGAAAAAAACCCAAGAATATGAATCCTTGCAGTCACGAAAGCTTCAAATCTAGAACTTCGTCCTTCACTTTATGAAGAAGCTCGACACGCAGTACCAACCGGAAAACATGGGATGTTTCCTTTCTTAGTCACGTCAATTATATTTTCCTTCAATGTTGGCACGATTCTGCCACTAAAAGCGCCATCACTTCAATACACAACATAACAGTAGAAAATTATAAATAATGAGAATATATATTTTTTTTGTAAAAGTGCATAACTCCAGCTGCTTCCGAATATCAGAAGGTTAAAGCGTTTCAGACGGCCGCAGAAGCGCATCCAGAAGCACGCAATGCAGTCAACCGTCTTTGTACAATGGCCAGCCAAAAGCCGCTGCGCGGATGACCAAAGTTCGCGTACTGCTGGTTTAAGTTCCTTGACGAGATCACCAGCGAGCTCTCGTGGTTGATTTGTGGCAAGCACTTTGTGTGTAATGAGGGCGACGTTAAAATGTAGTGTGGCCTCGTGGCATCGAGGCAATGCTCACTTCCAATTTACAGCCCCGAGTCAGTGGCAGGAATTCCGCATTCATATTGTGGGGACGAGTTTATCCACAAGACAAACACTGTTGACTTCCCCACAAAGTGCTGCTCATTTTAGCGACCCCCCCCCCTACCCCCAGAAGGATGATGATGGGACGAGTTAACCAAACAACCGACCGAGGATTTGAACTCGCAACTTTCCCATCGCCGCTCACTATGCCCGCTGAGCAACGTGGCTGGAATTTCTTATCGCCATCTTGCACTGCATACGATAAGCGCGAATACCAAATGTACTGCATTTTTATTTTAATAATTTAAACGTCCGACTTCCTTAAATGTGGTTAATACCACAACACTATAAGCGTTCTGCTTGATTCCGCAAACGATTGAATTCCGTAAAAGTGATGAGAAAAAACATCTAATCGCAAATAAAATATGTAATTAGTGCGGGCTGAAAAACAAATAGAATTAATAACGCACGACATTTTTTTCTGTTGGGATGGCTTTTGTTGCCATTATGAAAATGCAAAATGGATCCATATAGGGTCAAAGGTTACATTCCTTTCCATGCATTATGAGGATCCCATAGGCATGCAGCAACAGAAAACATTGATTACTGAACTGATAAGCCCTAATAAGGGTATAAACTGTCTTCTTGGTTCTTTCGGTAAAGTCACGTAGAAGGGAAATAATAAAATAATAAAAATAAAACATAATAAAATAATTCTCACGACGTTTCGGCCACAACGCAAGCAGCCGTCTTCAGGTGGAGAACAGGTCTGTCAAGTAGACAGAGTCTGAATGGCACGCTCCAGGCTTGGAGCGACTATTTATGCCCCTCCATCCCAGCATAAATAGTCGCTCCAAACCTGGAGCGTGCCATTCAGACTCTGTCTACTTGACAGACCTGTTCTCCACCTGAAGACGGCTGCTTGCGTTGTGGCCGAAACGTCGTGAGAATTATTTTATTATGTTTTATTTTTATTATTCTATTACTTCCCTTCTACGTGACTTTACCGAAAGAACCAAGAAGATGAATCCCTGCAGTCACGAAAGCTTTAAATCGAAATTTAGGGTATAAACTGGTTTACAGTTTTGTATTTATTGCACTGCTGCCTGTTGCTTGTTCACAATTATCGTGGTTTTTTTGGCTTGGTGAGCCAAATCGACAAAATGGCCACACGTGCAGTTGTTTTGATAGTGTGGTCTGCATCAGGCTGAGTGAGAGCTCTTGTACATGCAATGTACATATTTGTGTGTTGCTAAATCTGGCAGTGTTCTTCACTAATTTTAAGAGGGTGGCCACTTTGGCCTATATGCCATCACCAGTGTGATGGCCGCCACACATTTCAAACCATTGGGTTTGACAGCACGATGGGGTTGTTTTCACTCTCTGTGTATTGTCGGGGTTCGGACATCAGGGGCCGTACTAAGGGCCACTAGGGGACCGCCAGTGACCCCGTGGGCCTTGCTCTAGCATTGTCAGAGCTGACACCTGACATTCAAGTATTATCACCACCAACCACTACA
This sequence comes from Lampetra fluviatilis, assembly GCF_964198595.1. Classification (NCBI taxonomy): domain Eukaryota; kingdom Metazoa; phylum Chordata; class Hyperoartia; order Petromyzontiformes; family Petromyzontidae; genus Lampetra; species Lampetra fluviatilis. Next base: position 12,251,434 of record NC_136290.1, read on the forward strand.
ATATAGGCTGTGGCCTTCTACTTGGTACATTGTCGACGCGTTCCCTTTACAGTCTCATCACCATCTGGCTTCATGCCATGCTGACAGAAGGCACTGCACTAGAGGGAGGCACAGACAGCCCCCTTTAGAAGGTGCTTGGCCTACTCTTCCATGCTAGCCAGACGTGTTGTAGGACGTTGACGTACCCACACTTTACCCTACCACACGTGACCTGCCGAGCAACTAACGGTGGTGTTCCCATCTATACTGCTGAGTGGGCAGATGCTGTTAACGGCGGGGGCAGAGGGATTTGGGGGGGAGGGGGTCATCGTAAAAATACATTCCCATTGTTTACCTGCCACGCCAGGATATCGAATAAAACCCGGCACAATCTCTTGGTTGAAAGTCCAGCGTGGAAACCATTACACCGTGGCAGCATTTCTTATCGTGCATTATAATTGGCGTTTCGTCGTATAAAACGATTCTCTGTGCGCTCTTGTATTATTTCCAAAGTAGCAGCAGCACAGGAGGTGAAACAGAAGGAATTGTTCCGGATAGACCCGAGGGATATCAACTGAAATGTATTTGCAAAGTGTTTTCGTGCGTGGGTGTGACATTTTTCAGATGGCCTGCAAATCTGCGTTGCGTGTGCCCCCGTGTAATGCAACGAGTCGTGAGGTTAATGTAATCTCCACAATTGCATCAGTTAATCTATGCTCGCGTGTGTGGGCGCAATTTTTCAACAACATATTGCACACAACTTATTTACGAAATGCACTTCTGTGTCGGGAATGTGTGGTATGCATATGTGTGTTGCTGTGCGTGTGTGTGTGTAGTTTGCCAGAAGCCGTGGCGGTGGGGGTTGGTAGCGATGCTGGTTAGAGCACTGCGCTACGAACCCGGTCACCCGAGTTTGATTCCCGCTCACGTTCAACACCAGTGGAGATTATCTGAACTGGTCCTGCGCCTCCCCCCTAGGTCGATTCAGCCTCAAATCAGTACCTGGTGCGGTGTGGCGACATCGCTACTGGGGAGACAAAGGCAGCCGGGCATAGTGCTGGCCACCTACCCCCTCGTGTGCCGTGCCGGCCTTCATAGGTGCTCGCTAACGGCACTTTGCTCCTACAGCCTAAGGCTACACGGGAGGGATCTTTGTCTTTGTATTTTCACGTCTGAATTTTCCGAAACAGCAAACACTTGTGTGGACACATGCGGTGGTGGTGTCAAATGCTTCGCAATCCTCAAACCATGAAAAGCCAACTAAGTCACCCACATTTGGCTTCTAACACAACCCAAGGGACGCACTCACAATCTCCGAATGTGCTCATCATTTACCGGCAGGGCAGGCTCAGGGCATGATGATTTTTTTTATTACACGCTTTTATTTAACTCTGTCTGTTGTTGTTGTTGTAGTATCCTCAAATCTTGTAACTCAATTTGCACTTCCCAATATGGTATCGACTGCAAACTTGGTATACTTATGTCATACTGATGACAATACTATATTCTATCATAAAAATAAAGTTTTTTTAAACATTCATTTTTATATGCTATGTTTCGCCTTGGGGGGGCGGGGGGCGGGAGATGGTGCCAACTCACCTTGTGTCTCGATCGAGCCTCCCTGAAACTTGGTATCTTGAGGATAAAATAATTGCCACAGAATGGCTATGAACAAGTTAAGATGAAGGGTTACAAATAAGTGAACTTCTTTTATATTTTACACATGCACACGCTGTCAAGACGTTAATGGCACAACACATCACCATGCCTTCCTTCTGCTTGAGCTTACATTTGTTGCAAAGTTGACATCTGGCCGTTAAGGTCTGCTTTTTCAATCTCATCTCCCCCCGCATCTGGCTTTAGGTTGACCCATCATAACCTGCCCTCGTCCACTCTGCACCTTCCCATTATAACCTGGTTTGCCATAAAATCTTCAACGATTTTCTCCCGCATTATGTTATCAACTTGCAAATTGCCTGCCCTATCCTTATATGATCTTAATACCATTTTCTGCATACAACTACATCAAAAACCCATGGGGTTATTTCCTCGTTGCTTTGTTAAAGTCCAGCTGGCTTACCCATACAGCAGCACTTGTGAAGGCAATTCTGATTAACACCCCCCCTTGGTGCTGTTGATCCTGCATAATGCATGGGCATAATATGACTTTGAAACCCCCCCCGCCCACCTCCTACGCATTTTTCCATGAATATGCTAAATTCCTCTTCATATGCACATTCTTTTTGTTAAGGCGCTCTTCCACCTCCAACCCAGTTTATATATAAGCTCCTAGCTTGGTAGTGTCTCATTCTTCACCTGAAGACGGCTGCTTGCGTTGTAGCCGAAACGTCGTGAGAATTATTTCATTTTATTATGTTTTATTTTTATTATTTTATTACTTCCCTTCTACGTGACTTTACCGAAAGAACCAAGAAGATGTGTTTATCAAGTTGCGTGTTATGGCCAAAGTCTTTGACGCTTTCGACTTTCTGCCAGAACCCACAGCTGCAGCCGCTGCGAGCACAGTCGACATGGGACGTCCAAGATCTGCCTTAACACTCGACGAGTATCGCACTAACTTGGCTGACGTCTTCCCCTTGCTTGGGAGGCTTGTGCAGACCAGTCCAATGGCTGTCCTCAGGAAACCGGTCTTAATCTAGCCTACGCTTGTGCAATTCTCACCGCAACCTTTCTAGACTGACGGTATCTACAACACTCGTCATATGCCACGTCCCCTTTCGGTCTCACGCATTGCCTATATCCTGTCTTGCCACAACAACAAAAAAAACCTCTTAACATCCGTCTCACACAAGGTTGCTCAAATGACAACAGCTCTTTGAATTGCTTACAATTCCAGCTCTCCGACCCATACACTCGGAGCGTGGTGGAGTTGCTGTACAGTCGAATAACCCCCCACTATCCGCACGGCATGGGGAGGCCCTCATCCAGTAGTGGATGAATACAAGCGCTGTACATGTGCACATTATCGCCAGAGGTTCAGCGAGCCACTGGTTTGTGAGAAACAAAAAATACGCAAACAATATCCCTCCTCTCCACGCAAAAAAAGAAGAGCATTTTTTATTTTCACATCCCATCGGCCATCACGGCCTTCTGGGGAGTAGAAGTTTTTCGGCCAGCATTATTGGTTCAACGCAAGCAAAACATACTCTGGACCAGTTGCAACATTTAAGTGTGTCTCATCGGTAAAGTAAGGCTCGCTTCAACCAAATGCTGGTGGGTGTTGTGTTTGTGAAAGTCGTGACCCCTCCGGATGTCTCGGAGACACGTGTTCGTAATCAGGGGTGGAATGCGTCCCTCCATCAACCGTCAGCAAAAAGCGCTCTCTCTCTCTTACATTCTTTCCTCCCATTGCTTGTACTGTATGAGTGCCACAGTTTATACAACGCTGCATTAATTAATGGAGGGGTCACGGTGGCGAGATGTTAACTACCTTGCCTAGTATACATGAGGTCGTGAGTTCGATCCCGACCCTGATGCCTGCTTTATATTTGTAGTTTGCGTGATCTCTCTCTCTCTCTCCACATTTAGAGTCAACGTGCGTTTAGAGTATTTGGCTGCTATCCATTTCCACGTGACAAGCCGCTTTGTTGGGCTATCATTTGTGATGGCCACGTTGCTTCTGACAAAAGAGCTACATAGCTCAGTGGGCCTTACCTGGTAAAATAAAAATAAAAAATGGTTTAGGTGTGTTTATAATATTGCCCTGTACCACAGTGTAGTGTTTTGTTGCACACTCGAAATGAAGGACGTGGCAGGTGCTCCAAATCGAGGGCAAGCACATTTATTTATTGTAGTTAATATCAATCTTGTGAAGAACCGCACCGTCACTCTGTAAAATGCAACAGCGCGTGTTACACGCAGCAAATCTTCCGAGACGCCATTAACCACGTGGCTGGTTTACACGTGCGGTTATTCATTAACCCTGCCAGCCACCTTCAGGCCCAACTCAGTCATCACATGCTGCTGTACACACATGCATTGATGCACTGCACAGCACATCAGGACCTTCACAGAACCACACTTTACTCCCTTGCTGCACAAGGATATAATTAAAAGAGTGATCAATTCCTAATGTGCCACAGTTTTCTCCTCTGTGCCTGTAGAGCGAGCACTAGCGATGTGTGTTCGGGTTTAACCGAGCCATGCTCTCTAATGAGGCCTGACCGTTTCGCTCCACGTGCTGGTGACTTCTCCAGGAGCTGAGTTCGAGAATTAAAGAGGCTTCCCAAACAGCTCCTGGAGTTCTCGCGAAAATATCAAATTCCCGTGTGAACCTCCCCAACCCACCCCGTGTCACGTCGAGTGAAACGTCGGACGTGACACAACATTTACAATCTGGGTACGACGTTTTGCCAGTAATTACAATCAGCATCATCAGGCCACAGCCAGATTGTAATAATTGGCAAAACGTCGTACCCAGATTGTAAATGTTGTGGATTTGCTCTCCAACACACCAGTGTGCTGTACTAGTAACGAATTGGCACGTTCTGTTTACGTGAGAAACCTTACGAATTTGCTGTGTCGGGTGGTGGCGGGTTTAATGACACATTTATATTTACGCGATCAAACCCAGAAAACCTGCATTATGGGTGAAATGTGCATGTCGCATGCAGTTGCCCGATAGTCTGTGTGGATCGCCAGGGGTGTGTGAGTGTGTGCCGTGAGATGATTGATGCAGTGGTTACCGCACTGCGCTGCTGACCAAGCGACCCAAGTTAGATTCCCGGCCCAGGTTCACGTCAGTGGCCTCCTGGGTCGACTCAGCCTCAAATGAGTACCTGGTGCAGTGTAAACATCGCCGTTGGGGAGGTGCTGGCCACCCACCCCTTCGTGTGCCGTGTCGGCTTTCATAGGTACTCGCTAAACAGCACTTGCCCCTCAAGTCTGTTAAGGCTACACGGGTGATCTTTGGCATTTTCAATCAATCCCTTAAGCCAAAAACCGCCTCGTGTGGACTTTCAATTGTATACTGCACGCAACATAATACCGTCATCATGCTCTGCAACGCTACTGCGGATTATATTGCGTTACGTTTTTGAAAGTTTCCCATTTAGTTTAGTAACGACCCATTAATAAGAGAGAGATTGAGGGACCTTGCCCTATGACACGCTAGTTCACATTCACCAGCAGTGCTTTATAACAACCCGGCCTGACGATTCTCATGAGGCACTGAATTTGGAAATCGGTCCAGAGTTTGTTTGTTATCGAACCACTGCTGCTGGGAAGGAAATAAAAAACGTGTAAAAAAAACACCCACCCACTAGCAATATATTTGTTACGTACAGAGACATATGAGAAGGACGTATTTCGTCCGCAAAGGGGATGTTAAATTGACCTTGGGTAACACATGGTGATAAAAAAAACCCTGCTTTGTTGACCCAGTGGCAATAGCAAACAGTTGGTCAAGTCCCGACTGTTTCAACACAACTTTCCAACTCTCGTGTTTTCCCTCTTTTCCCACGTGGCTTTTTTCTCTCAATAAGAGCTCCACAAAACATCACTTCAAATTGTAGGCCCTGGTAAAAAAAAAACCCAAGCCGAGGATAAGCAAACAATGAAAGTTGGGCTGGGTGACATGCCACACGGATAAGGCCTACAGAGAGTCAGAAGGTAGGGAAATCACTAGCCTCTGTCGTTAGGGCAGAGGCTAGTACGTACTGGTGTGCTGTTGGCTAGTTTTGTTAGGCTTAGTTATGATTACGGGTAGGGCTAGTGTTGGGCAGTGGTTAGGATTAGGGTTAGAGTTTAGTACCGGGGTCTGTTGGACTGATACGTTTAAATGTCGGGTTCGTGTTTGGTTGGGTAGTGTGGTGAGAGTCCAGAGTATTTTTAGTGCATGGTTGGCGATTTAGGGGTATGGCTATTACTCGTATCTCGTTCACTAGTAGCGTTCACTTCTGTCCTCCAAAATCTAACAATTTGGCAACTCCACCTTTGTTGTATTTTTCCATGTGTGTTGTCACAGCGATGCTTTCTCAAAGTGGGGTACGATTTATTTGTCCCTCCATTGAGCTTTCCCCCACGTTGACCGACGTCTCTTTTGGCCGACCTCACCAGCGCACTATTGTTCTGCATTGAACTGCATCACAACATTGCACAGTAGATGTGATGCTCCGATGCTTGTCTTCCAGAGGCGCCATGGTGGCCAGATGTTAACTACCTCGCCTGGTATGCAGGTTGTGGGGTCAATCCCAATCCTGGCGCCTGTATATTTTGAGTTTGCATGTCTCTCTCCCCGTGAGCGCGTGGATTTTTCTTCGGGTCCTCCTGTTCCTCCCTCCACGCGTTTAGTGCCTGTGGCTGCTATGAATGGCCACGTGCTAAACCACTTCGTTGAGCTATCATTTATGGCCAGGTCGCTTCTGAAAAAAAGCTATATAGCTCAGTGGGCCTTCCCTGGTAAAAAAAAAGTTTAGTTTAGACTTTGCAGCAGTGAGCACTGGTGATTATTCTGTGCTGATGAGTCCTAATGAGAATGAAACCGGTCCACAGTTGTTCATCCCTGGGGTCACTGCTGCTGGTCAGTTGGTCACATTTACTGAAATGTATTTTCATGGTGACCTCAGAGATAGGGACGACAACAGCCTTATTCAGGAACTATTGATGGTTGTGGGGGTGCAGATGGCGGGTGGGGGGCCCAGGGAGGGGGGAGATTGACCGCGATGAGTCACAATGTTAAAAAATACGATGAGCTATGAAGCTCTTTTCACAGATGTCCAGAGTGCAAATTATAGGAAAGGTAGGCAAGTCACTAAAAGAAATAAGTATACACAAATGTATTGACAACAACTAACTCACAGCCACAACTCGCTTTTATGTTTTGATATTTAAAAAAAACTGTAGATGGTTTGTAAACAATATTATATTCTCATTGCTTAGAATTTTCTACTGTTATGTTGTGTATTGAAGTGATGGTGCTTTTAGTGGCAGAACCGTGCCAAAATTACAGAAAAAGATAATTGACTTGACGTGACTGAGAAATGAAACATCCCATGTGTTCCGGTTGGTACTGCGTGTCGAGCTTCTTCATAAAGTGAAGGACGAAGATTGTAATCGCATCGCGCGCTTTCGGATGCATGCTTCTGCGGCCGTCTGGAACGATCTTCCTTCCGACATGAGGAAGCCACTGGAGCTATGCACGTTTACATCTAGATTGAAAACTAATTTCTTAAAACTGCTTTTAGTGATTAGTTTGTTGTCCTTCCCCCACACCTCCGATTAGCACGGTTGGCTACGTACGTTGTGAAATAAGTTCAACGCACGTGCATATTTCAGTGACTGATGAAGAGCTCCCGTCAGTCGCGCGAGGAGTTCCCCAACAATCTTCCAAGCAACGCAGAGCGAACCGTGGCAAACAACAAATACAAACATTCAACAATTCCTGACACCACGTGGGCAACGGCTCGAAAATCTCGTGGAAGCGCTGCTTTTCCTCACGTGCACGCGCACCGCTTGGTGTGTGTGTGTGTACGCGCGTGTGTGTGTGTGTATATGTGCGTGTGTGTGTGTACGTGTGTGTGTGTGCGCGTGCGTGTGTGTGTGTATGTGTGTGTATGTGTGTGTGTGCGCGTGCGTGTGTGTGTACGCGCGTGTGTGTGTGTGTGTACGCGCGCGTGTGTGTGTGTGTATATGTGTGTGTGTGTGTGCACGCGTGCGTGCGTGTATGTGTGGGGAGCGGTAGTGTAGCGGTTAGCCCGCTGCGCTACAAATCCAGCCACCTGAGTTCGATTCCCGCTCATGGGCAACACCAGTGACGATTATCTGAACTGGTCCTGGACCTCCGCTAGGTCGACCCAGCCTCAAATTCCTACCTGGTGCGGTGTGTTAACACCGCCACTCGGGAGACAAACGCGACCGGGCGTGGTGCTGGCGACCCCCCCACCTTGTGTGCCGTGCCAGCCTTCATAGGTGCTCGCTCACGGCATTTGCCCCAACGGTCCTTTAAGGCTACACGGGGGATCTTTGTCTTTGTGTGTGTGTTTGTGTTCCGTCAGTGGCTGATCGCCTGCGTCGTGTCCCTGGTCGTCCGCTTCGGCTGGGGCTTCCCGGACGATCCCCTGGTGGCGTGGCGCTGCCTGCTCAAGTGTCTCCCCGTGCTGGCGCTCATCCCCTTCGCCCGGCAACGCGGGGGCCCCGCGGGGGGACGCTGCGTCGCCCTCGGACTCGCCGCCTCCGTCGTGGGTCAGCGAGACGCCCACACGCCCCCCCCCCCCGTCCATCTACCTACTGACCTACCCACACACCTGCCCCACCCACCTTGAGCAATTGTTGGTGCCGGTTCTGGCTCGCTTCCCGCTCGTCTGTGGGTTTCCCGAGCCTCTAAGTGATCTAAGGAAATTGCGTGCGTGATAAATTTGTAACTTTCGCTTTTAACTTTGAAATACCCAGCCGCCTGTCATACCCACCTGTCTATCTGCATACCTGTCTGCCAGCCTGCATATTCATCTACCTACTGACCCACATACATAGCTTTTAATATACCTACTGACCTATCTATCTGATACCTATAAAACTGCCTGTATGTCTACCTGCCCGTCAACCTTTCTACATGCCTACTCTTCTGCACACATATGTGTATACCCATTGGCCTACCCAAATATCTGCCTACTTATTCACCTATATGCCAGCCTGCCTACTCGCTTATAAATCTGCCCACACGTTCTATATAGAACCCATTTGCCCAGACCTATGTTTTACAAACGAATTCCATCGGCTTGCGAAAACACCGTGCTTGCTCACGTACTTTTGGGGGAAAAAAACGTATACTCGTTGAAATTCAACGGTGACAATTCAATAAGTCCATCCTCATCAAAGGGGAGTACATTGAATGGTCATTCATTTTAAAACATGTACGTATATGATAACACGACAGGGGGCTAACGCAATGATGTGGTTCTGCTAAGTCTAAACTAAACTATTTTTACTTTACCAGGTAAGGCCCACTGAGCTACATAGCTCTTTTTCAGAAACGACCTGGCCACAAATGATAGCTCAACGTCGCAGCCAAAAAACGCATGACGTTGATTCTCAATGTGGAGGGAAAAACCAGAGGACTCAGAGAAAAATCCACGCGACCACGCGGAGAGAGACATGCAAACTCCACATATACTGCAGGCATGGTCTGGATTGAACCCATGACCGCCTGTATACCAAGCGTCGCGCCCACACATCAGGAATGCAGGCAATGTCATAATAATAATAGTACTGCCCTTTATTGAACAAACCATCATCTGTCTTTTAGCCGAAGCAGTCAGGGGGATACGACTCAGGGTCAGATTTGATGGGAACAAATTCCGGGGATTTTAATTGTTATGTTATTTTTACCTCCTGAGGAGTGCTCTTTCACTTGGAATCCACGGGTGGGTGGGGGTGTGATTATAAAACCAGGGTCGAGCCTGGTTAGTACAATACTTTAGGGCGCCGCGGTGGCGAGATGTTAACTCCCCTCGCCCGGTATAGAGGAGTTCATGGGTTCGATCCCAACCCCAAAGCGTGTATATTTGGGGTTTGTGGTGTATCTCTCCCCGTGGCTGCATGTATTTTCTTCAGGGCCCCCCGGTGCTAAGCCACTTTTGTGGTGGGCATGTCGTTTGTGAAAAATAGTTTTATATAGCTCAGTGGGCCTTACCTGGTAAAATAAAAAATAGAAAGTTTAGTTGAGTACTTGAATGGTAGGACTGCTGTAGAATAGCAGGCGCTGTAGTGTTGGGGCTGACTGCGAGGTGGCCGGGTGGATTCTTGAATCTATCTGTGCGGAGCTTAAAGTGTTACCCGCTGTTATACGTTGGCGGGGCGGGGGGGGAGGGGTTCTCCCACAAGAAGACACATTATCGTAATTGGGATTGGCCAAACATCCCAATGTGGCAGAACCCTCCTGTCAAAGGGTCTTGAGACTTAGCGAGCTATCTGAAGGTGAAATGCATTATCATCATTACAGTACTGGACTTCTAAATTCATATAATAAATTCGGGCAAGATCACCGGTTATGTGTTCAGCTCTTCTTTTTTTGTACTCTTGCTAATCAGGCCATATCAATTCTGAATAGAATTACAATAACTTTGTCAGGCATTCAGCCGCCGATGTGATTACATTCATTGCGCTTTCACCTGTAGCAGTTACTGTATCGTTATTTTCAGTCACTTGTCAATCGATCATTGGACGAAGTTCACCTCACATACTTGTTGGCCATCGGGATAATCTTCACCATACTTCACCACGATGATCAGTGTGGGTGAGTAAAAACCTTTTTAGTCATCCCTCTGCTGGAAATTGACAACTTGAACACTGGTGCCACGGATGCCTCAGCTATCAGATCTCACTTTCCGACCCACCCCTACTGGGACATCTGTGAAAAATAGCTTCAGGGCTCATCGAATTCCTCCAGGATAGATAAACACTCTGCTTCTCTCCACTCTTGTGCCTGCTTTCTACCGTCTTTGTCACGTGTTGCGCTGGCTTATCAGTCGGTGTCATCACTGCCTCATCCAGTTCATCTTGGGGGCATCTTGAAAGGGACTGACCGGCTTCGTGCGTGACAAAGAAGAGTTCCCATACATACCCGGCACGCATGCGATGGCAAAAACACTTTCAAATGTCTGAACAGATTGATTCAAGAATCTATTTCTGCACCGCATTCCCACGTGCATCAATCAGTCCAAGCCTAAAACTCTCTTAATTTTCCCGGGGAGTCTCCTATTCAGATACTAAGGAGGTTCAACCCGAGGGCTGCCACCGTTTAGCCAGGAGAGAGGCAGTCGCGCTCGTCTTGATAGGCCAATAATACTGTCTAGTGTCCCCGTGTCCCTGTGTCCAGGTCCCTATGTGGATGGATCACAAGCGTGCACCATCAAGCCTACTGAATTAGTCATCCTTCAATTCGGATGTTTAATCATTTTAAACTGGACATATCTCGCATCCTTGCCTTTTATGTTTACCAGAATACTCACGTTTTTAACAGCCTTCTTGATGAGGCCCTCTCTTATTCTCGTGTACTGTATGAGTCACTCCGGGATGTTAGAAACGCAAACAACCAGCTCATGTTATGATTGCGACCGGAGGAGCACTCATGTTTATATCATAACTATCATAATCAGAAGCAGCAGCAACAAGCAAAATATTTAGAAATAATAGACAATTGAGAAACTGCAACAGCTCCTCTGAGACTGCATGGAGCAAATATTGTGAAACCCCTTTCCAGTGGGCTTCAAAGTCCCGAAGCCTGGCGTGCCAGGAGAAGGTGGTACAGCAAAATGTGGACTAATCTCCACCTGTTCCATCTGTGTGGGATGGAGTGTTGCCCGCTGCCCCCACCCCCCCGCACACGTGAGTTTCTCGCATGGGTACCCCCTCTTTCCTGACACGTGTATCAACGCCATTTAATTTGGCGAGATGTTATCTCCCTCGCCTGCTATGCAGGAGGTCGTGGGTTTCGATCCCGGACCCTAACGATGCCCGCTGTATATCTAGAATCCGCGTGTTTTCTCTCTTTTTCTCCGTGGTGTTTCGGTTGGATTTTTCGCCACATTTAGAATGAACACGCGTTTTAGTTTATATTACTTGGCTGCTACAATAAAGCCCCACGTGTGGTGGGTGTGCAAAGTTCTGGTGGTCGCAGTGGCGGTGGTATGTGGTGGGTGTGGAGGAGCGGGTGGTCAGGATGCTGGTGGTGGTGTTGTTAGTGGGTGTGGAAGATGGTGGTGGTGGGATGGTTGTGGGAAAGGAAGTGAATTCAATGTTTTTTTCTTTGCAGGGGGGGGAGTAGAAGTAGACATTTAGGGTGGTAGCAAACCGCTGTCAAGTCCAACTAATGGACCTCGTGATTTCAGCTTTAAAAAATACCGAACATCTTCTGTCAGCTAATTTTAGAGACATGTCGGTGCATGCCCTTGCCTTGATCTCTGGTGGAAATTAAGCCAGAAAAAGGACAGAACACCGTCTATAATTATTCAACCTGAATACCATTCAGGCAGGACTGAATTAATGCCTCACCTTCACTGAAAACAAAACTTAATTATTCAGTCTGAGACAAACCTTAAACCAGGTTGGAGTATTATTTTATTTATTTTACTTTCATAGTTATACGCGACGTTGTATCTCTGCCTCAGAAATGCATGGCAGGCAATTTCATTCATTTCATTTTAGTAAAATGGTGGTTAATTGGGCCCAGGATTGCACCCACAACAACAAACGTTCCCACAATGCACTCTGCAAGCAATATTTAATAATTGTTAAAAACTCATTTACAGTCAAAGTTAGAATATAAAAGTTAAAGTTAGAATACAATCCAGATTAGATTGTAATCTAAATTTAACTTGTACACGGTAGGCAATAGCTACTACTATTATAGCCAATTAAAAACTTGTCATCAATTATTTTTAAAAATAGGATTCTCATCAGGCCCCATGGTGTTAAGCTAGTCTCCGGCCCTTATTAAGTCTATCTCTTCGACGTATGTTCATGTGCTAGAAAGAAGGCTCGTTGACCTCAACATCGCTGGTTATACTGTATATGCTTTCTCTTAATGTCAGTGCTATTGACGAATGTGTAGAGTTTTATTCGGCTTAAACTATCAAGCACCGCGCGATCTTTGGGCGTGACAAATCTCACCATGTTTACAGCCAGCAATGGAGGGGTGGATTTATAAAACTTCCCCGCAATGTAGAATCTGCTGTGCCGGGAAATCGACTCGAATCTGCGACCTCTGGATTACAAGTACTGTACATCGTCTCCTGGCCATTGCACGAAGGAAAAATCAGACATCTCGAATGTAGAATGTAATGCGTTAATAAGGGCGGTGATAACGAATATCGTCTTGAAATATATCCCCAAACCAACTCGGGCAGGCTTAAATGTGATGTATCACACGTCCATTTGTGAGCGCATGGAAATCTCGACAGATTTCCACTCCCCTCCAAATATCCACTCGGAGGGCTTTTTGCCATTTTTTTATTATCTCCTCCCCACTCCCTTCTCCTCTCACATTACTGCCGCTAACTTGGGGTGAGTTGGTTAAGATGAAACCAGAAAGGGAGATGTAATGGATGGTGATTTGATTTCGACATTCATTTTACCCAGATCAAAACAAACGCCTCTTGAGTTAGGCTGACTTCTTTGCAGATCACCATTTGCTGCATTCGCACAGGGAGCGAGGCAAAACAAGGCGTCCATTTAAGCAGAATGTGATTACTGTATTATAAAAAAAACATTGCTTTAATTAGCTTTTTGTGTTTAGTTTGTTGGCCTTCCGCCCACACCTCCGACTAGCACGGTTGGCTATGTACGATGCGAAAGAAGTTCTACATACATACACTGGCTCTTACTGCTTTCCAATTATTATTAATTTTCTCATTTCTCATAAGATATGTTTGTTCCAGTAAGAATTGATGCTGCTTCGGTGTTAATGGCCGTTGTCTTTAAGTAATTTCGGGTCATACCCAGGGGCTTAATTTTAGGTTCGTCTGTCCTGGCAAGTGACCCAGAAAATATTTCTGCTCCCGACACACCACATCCAGTATGCCCCTCGCTCTGGCTGTGGCTACTAGTCACCTCCTCCAGCCGACAAGTTAGTGAGCAATTAAGCCCTGGATATACCTTGTAAATTGGTCACTCGGCCAATATGTACGGCCCTTCCTCCGATGAGCACGGTTGACTACGTACGGCGCGAAAGAAGTTCAACATACATACGTACATGATGTGAGTTATTTTTCTTTTGGAACGAAGAGGAACCTGAACCCTAACCCTGACCCCGACCCAGCGACCACCCACAGCGTCAGTCGCTCACTAAGGACAATGGGATGCTAATCATTTAAGTCCGCAGAATCCGTGGGGACTTGGGCCACATACATTATTTTCTCGACACAGAATCAGTGGCAGGAGTTGGTTGTAAATCTTCATCACCGACTACATCTGCTTATCCAGACCACACACACTTACACACGGATACAAAAACATATCCCCCGAAGCCTACACAGGCTATTTGGGGCAAGTGCTGTTAAAGCGCTGACATACATACATACACGTACGGCAACACAGAGACGCGTGCGTGTGGAGAGACACGAGATGTCTCAGTTAGTATATCGGCCAGAGCTCATATCAGTCCTAGGCCTCCCATAGGTCGACTCAGTGGTGTCTAAATATTCGCATGGGGGAAGTATGGTCAAACAACCCTCACGACACACACGGCGTGGGGAGGCTAACACCGAGCAGTGGATTGACAAATGGCCGAACGCAGTTATACATCGTGTTATTTTCGAGCGCTGGGCCACCCAACCGTGGCGATTAAACAAATGTGGAGACAAACGGTTAAGTCTGGTGCCGTCAAACTGTGCCCACAGCTCCCTCCTCTGGCCTGACCGCGGCACCACAGAGTGGCCGTCTGCTTCTCTCTCTTCAACCTCAAATAGGCAAGCCAGGCTATTTAAAGGTTTTTTTTTGGGTTAGGGGCCGTCCATAAATGACGTCACGCACCTAGGGGGGGGGTGGGTCAGATATTTGTGACGATGTGTGACGAGGGGGGGGGGGTGAGAAATGTGACGTCACATCAAAATGCGCAACTTTAAATAAATATAGACAACACGTTCTACTTATTAAATAGACTTTTTAATAAATATTTTCTCCGACAACATCAGAGTGCAGCGCCACATTAAATACGTACTGCAATGACAATAGTTTAAAGCAATTCGAAGCATGTTTTATTTGGGGGGGGGGGGCAGAGCTTTGTGACGTCATATTTGAGGGGGGGATCTGACTTTTGTGACGCCGTATGACGAGGGGTGGGGGGTTAAAAATCGTACAAAATCGCGTGACGTCATTTATGGACGGCCCCTTAGATCACGTAAATATAAATGCGTCGTTAAACCCGCCAATTAGTAAGGTTTGTCACGTAAACAGAACATTGTCAATTCGTTCCTAGTCCAGCACACCGCTGTGTTGGAGAGCATATCCACAACATTTACAATCTGATTACTCGGATTTGGCATGTTCTATTTACGTGACACACCGTACTAATTGGTTGCGCCGGCTGGTGGCGGGTTTAATGACACATTTATATTTACGCGATCTCACCCAAAAACATGTTTTATGGAGTCTGTTTAAACAAAAACTAATTTGCTATTTGACCAGGTAAGGCCCACTGAGCTATTAAGGTCATTTTCAGAAGTGACCTCGTTACAAATGATGGCTCAACGAAGTAGCTTATCGCGTGGCAAAGACTCTAACCGTGAGATGTTGATTCTCAATGTGGAGGGAAAACCTGGAGGATCCGGAGAAAATGTCACGTGACCACGGGGAGGAGGCGTCGGGGTTGATCCCAGGGCCTCCTGTGCACCAGGCGAGGCAGTTCACATCTCCGAGCCACCGGCAGTGTCCCGTGGTTGACGATGGAAGCCCCGTGCAGAATGCCTTGTGTGCCCCTCATTATTTAGTATCGTGGGCCCCCCATTATTTAGTATCGTGGGTCCCCCAACAAAAAACCCAAGACCGTTACAGGGCCCTCTTCTGTGTTGACCCCCCCCCCCCCCTGCTGCATTAATGTACTTGATCTTTTTTAAGTTTTGTTTTGCTTTTGTGATTTTGCTGACACAAGTCACCATTCAAAATGAGACTTGTCCTGTCCGGTCGCTTGGTAATTCTGGCATTGTTAATTTAAAAAAAATCATTGAAATCAGATGATACAAACCTATCGAGACACATTTACTTATTTTGCAAGGGCGACCTGCACTGAGCTCATATCGAACAGCCCAGGTGTCGGCAACAAAAATAACTCGAAGAGCCATTTTTTCGAATTGAGTCAAACAAATTCAATATTTGAAGAGCCGCAATGCATGCGAATAACGACACGAAGCATGCCTTGAAGAGCCGCATGCGGCTCCGGATCTGGCCAATATGCATTCAAAATCATGACAGATACGCTGTTAGCACCCCGGATCTTAGGCGAAGCGTTCAAAGCGCCAGGCGGCGCGAACCACCACCCTCCCTCTTTTCGCGTTTACCAATTTTACTCCCAATTCAAATACAAATTAAAACCTTCCGCGCCGCTAGCACCCGATGATTATACTCTTAGGTTTTTTCGGAAAAGTCACGTGGGTAAAAAATAAAATACAAATTAATAAAAGTAACAATAGAAATTAAATTTAATAATAAATCACGACGTTTCGGGCGCAACACAAGTGTCCGTCATCAGGTGGGACAACCACAGCAAGGAAACACTTCAGCATTTGTTTCCTTGCTGTGGTTGTCCCACCTGATGACGGACGCTTGTATTGCGCCCGAAACGTCGTGATTTATTATTTTATTTTATTTCTATTATTACTTTTATTAATTTTAATTATATTTTTCACCTACTTGACTTTACCGAAAAAACCTAAGAGTATGAATCCTTGCAGTCACGAAAGCTTCAAATCTAGAATCACCCGATGATTGTTTATCACGTCCCACGTGACGGAAATAAGCAATTAACGCTGCCTGTATCACGCGGAACAATCATCGGGCGCGTGCAGCGTGGGACGAGTTGATTTGTACAGAGTTTGAATTGGGAGTACATTGGTACGCTCGAAAACACGGAGCGTGGCGGGTCGCGCGGACTGACATTCTAGCTGCTACTACTGGTACTGGCTCGGCTCTCGATACGTGGCCACAACGAGCCCGTGAGCTCACCTCCAGTGTGGCATTTTAATCCTCCTGCGTAAATTGCAACCTAGGAAACAGCATTCTGCGTGTTGGCTGCAGCAGGCGCCACGCACCGGTAGAGGGCGAGGTCGGCACAATCTCTGCATGACAGATGTCGGCGCAGCGGAGTGGATTTGCCGGCCCTGACTAACGGATAAGAAACATCGAATTCATGCGTGGGGGTTCATATGGGAAATATGAAAAGTGTGCATGGAGAAATGGAGAGGGGTCCAGATTTAAATTACGCTGAGATAGAGGAGCAGGGACACTTGGGATAAGCGAAGACACGCGAATTAGAGAGACGTTTTGCCTGTTTTGCGCGCTTGGGCTGGACCCGTCGCAGGAAGGGGCCGTTGGCAGTGGTTGAGTGGCAGGCGAAGGAGGCGGCAAGCACCGCCGAGATGGAGCGATGACATCCGGCTCGTGTGCAGGTGCCAGGCAGATTGTCGTATCGCGAGTCCTTGAGAGATGGTGGCGGCTTGGGGAGGCCTCCGTCCAGCAGTGGATAGACCATGGCTGATGATGATCATCATGATCGTGAAGAAAATGAACCGTTGCATCCACTCCGCCGTGTTTCGACCGTTGCGCTGCACAGCTCTTGATGCCCTTTCTCGGTTCTACGACGTCACAATCGGACGAGCACGTGGGAGAAAATCTAATCGCTGTGTCCACGTTCGCCGCACTTTGCCTTGCGCTCCCGCAGGTGACGTGTGCCTCTTCTACAAGGACACCTACTTCCTGCACGGAGTGGTGGCGTTCGGCCTGGCCCACTGCTGCTACATCAAAGCGTTCGGTCTGCGCGGCGACCACCTCGTCCTGGGCCTCGTGCTGCTCTCCTGCGCCCTCGCCGCCTTCGCCTTCCTCTACCCGGGCGTGAGCGACGACGCCGTGCTCGCGCCGGCCATCTTGGCGTACAGCTTGCTCATCTTCACCATGGCGTGGCGGGCCTTGGCTCGGCTTTTCGGGGGGCCCGGCTGGGGGGCCTGCGAGCTGAGCGGCGCTTTGGGCGCGGCGCTTTTCGTGGCGTCGGATCTGACGCTGGCCACGAACCGGTTTCGCTTCGCGGTTCCCCACGCGGCCTTGGTCACGCACGCGACTTACTACGCGGCGCAGCAGCTGATCGCGCTGTCGGTCAAGCGCGAGCCGTTGACCGGCAAGCAATGGAAGCTGCCGTAAGAGTCCGTGTGGGACCCCCCCCCCAATAGGGTTGCCACCTCTGGGATACGGCAACAGCAATAACAACAGAAAATGTCACGTGCCACGAGAATGAGAAAGGATAACCCACGCGTAACTGACAAAAAAAAACGGGACTTGTATTGATTTGCCAAAATGTCCCGGGCAGATTTCAGAGATTTCCCCAGAAAAAAATGATCGCTTACAGGAGAGGCGATCCTGCGAAAAACCAGGACAAGTTGACAAGCCCAACAGTGTGACCTCCTTAAACAAACTAAAAATCTAGCGATGGTCAGTCCAATTGAGAGGGGTGAAGGAAAGGTGGGAGGCGAGGGTAGGGAAAGGGTTCTCAGTAGGAGGAAGGTAAGGTTCATCCCAGCGGCGTAGCGTGATTGACATCAGCTCCGGTGCGAGGAATGGTTGTACCGTGAGCACGCTCGTTAGCCATGCCGCTCGTTCCCACCCCCATCACTCCCTCCCCGCTGTCGTCTCGCAAGCTCACTCTCGGCAGAGCTGGCTCGCTCGGATTCAAATGAAAACCCGTGCCGAAAAACACAACCCTAGCTCTGTGTCTTGCCCCATCTTATTTTGCTTATCTAATTTCTTAACTATACTGTCCCATGCCGTCCTCTAAGCTCCCAATATCGACCGACTCTCTAACTTGCTTACCACCCTGCGACGAGTCACGTCCCTCCTCCATTCTTGCTCCCCTTCACTGGAACCATCTCCCACTGCAACACGCAGAGCAATCGTCCTCAATCATTTGCTTCCATGCCTCGCTGAAAACAACCCCCCATCTCTTCTGCATTGACTATCCTGTTCCTGCTACTCTCCCTTGCACCAACCCCGCCAGCTACGATCACTACCCCTGTCACTTCCCCTACCCCTATCAGTAACCCTATCACTACCCCTATTATCATTACCCCAACATCTATCACTACCCCAACCCCATCTTAACCACTGCCACCTGTCCTGTCACCATAACGACACCACCACTTGAAATAACAAACCTACACTCTTTTTTAACCGCTGTCATCTTAGTTACAATTTTATAACGAGTGTAAAGCGCCTTGGATGAAGGCGCTCTCTAAATCTATACAAGATAAGAAATGTCAACATGATGGCACTCCGTGCATTCCTTTGGTGATCAGGCTGAGTATCAAATCAAGGCACTTGAGAACCCGGTTCCATCACTAGCGGCTGAATCCGTATTCGAACCCAAGAGCTCATCAGTACCAACACAGCATCTTTGAGCCCTTAACCACCGGGCCACCTCTGTCATTTCACTT
This sequence comes from Lampetra fluviatilis, assembly GCF_964198595.1. Lineage (NCBI taxonomy): Eukaryota > Metazoa > Chordata > Hyperoartia > Petromyzontiformes > Petromyzontidae > Lampetra > Lampetra fluviatilis. The sequence continues at coordinate 12,270,561 of NC_136290.1, forward strand.
TTATTTTTACTTTTGAAGTTTACAATCGCATGCAGTGGAATGGAGCCAGCGATGAAGTTGGCTACAGCGAGCTCTGTGCTGTTTACCTCTCGTGGAACATTGCATCGGTTTTAATCGAGTATCGATTTATAAGTGTGATTTACATGTCATGTACATTAAATGCAAATGGTATGCTCACGTTAATAGTACAGTGAAGTTTAACACGTAGGCTTTCGCGACAAATATCATCAATAATACAGGTGTTTTGGGTTATTACGCCGCTATTAAAGGAACGAAACTGGTCGACTTCTCCACAAATCTGGCTGTCGCCTGATGACGCTAGTTGTAATTACTGGCGAAAGGTCGTACTCAGATTGTAAATGTGGCTTGACTCTCTAGCACACCGGTGTGCTGGACTAGGTTTCTTTTTACGTGACAAACTTTAATAATTGGCTGTGTCGGGTGGTGGCGGATTTAACGACATTTATATATTTACGCGATCTAACCCAAAAAAACCTGTATTATGGATTACAAAGTGAATTTTACTTTTCTACGTAATATTTTAAAATATTCTACAAACGAGATTAACAAACATAGACAATACAAATGACATGGAAAACAAAACAAAAATAATATTTTATTGAATTAAGTTCCTTAATTGAAACAAAGAATCGGATCACCAGGAGGTGAATCTGTAGACCCCTGCTGTTGCTGCCCATGAATTAGATTTATTTTCACAAAGTGCCCGCCATCTTGGATCTCACCGTCAGCCATCTTGGTGATCACTTGTCGCCATCTTTAATCTAACCATCGGCCATCTTGGTGATCACTTGCCGCCATCTTGGATCTCACCGTCGGAAATCTTGGTGATCATCTGTCGCAATCTTGGATCTCACTGTCGGTCATCCTGGTGATCACTTGCCGCCATCTTTGATCTAGCCATCGGCCATCTTGGTGATCACTTGCCGCCATCTTGGATCTCACTGTCGGCCATCTTTGTGATCACTTGCCGCCATTTTGGTGACAAGTTCCCACCAACAAACAGAATTTGAAAACAAATTTATTGGTGATATTGCCTTGGCAGTGGTACACAAATACAAATCATGGGAAACTCTAAACATTCGTCAATAGCACTGTGGCCTTAAAGTAAATAATATATAATAGGCACCATTAGAGGCAATGGTCGTTCCTAGAAAATATATCCAGAATTTTTAATAATCAGTGTATCTCTTTATCAAATTCTATCATTTAATTTTAGATTTTCTGGAAAATATATTTCAAGTTGATTTCGAAACAAACTGCTGAAGGTAAATCTATTTTTGGATACTAAATCACAAGTTACAGAGGAAGAAAAATAATGATGGCAAAGTGATGCGTGCAATTTTTATTTAAGAGATGGCCCAATATGCTGAGGTAAATTATGTTTCAAATTCCTGAAAAATTCCGATGGGCCATAGATCACTACTTAGTGAAGGTTCCATTATGAGAGCAATACATCTTTAACGGTTGCCAAAGTGGAAATGACGGCAGAGTAGATTGCGTAATGGAATAAAAAAAATGGCATTGCGAGGGAGGTAATTGCGTAAACTTACCAACTGAGTGGGTCGGTGCTTCAGCCCAATTAATTGCACTATGTTTAAATTAATAAGTAATTTGTAACTCGCGTAATTGAATAAGTGAGCATGTTGTGAGGAAATAAATCGCTCTATTACTTCATATGATTGAACATGTTTGGTATGGAACAATTTTACATATGATACGTGTTTTCTCTCTCAAACATTGGACTATACATTTTCGGGGAAAGTATATGATGTGTGTGATGGTATGTTCTTGCGTGTGTTGGTATACATACGGTGGGTAAAACATCAGAGACTGAGGAGACACGTGGCCGTGCATGGGTCTGGCCACTACCCAAGTGCTGTGCCGGCCTTAATAGGTGCTCGCTAACAACACTTGCCCCGACAACCTGTGTAAGCTACACGGAAGGTATTTGTCTTTGTATGTACACGATTCATGCGGGAGTTAGCGCGCCGCGCTACGAAACCGGCCACTCAAGTTCGATTCCCGCTCACGGCCAACACCATTGACGATTATCTGAACCGGTCCTGGGCCTCCCCTCGGTGCGATGTGTACACATCACCACTAGAGAGACAAAGGCGGCTGGGCGTAGTGTTGGCCACCCACCCCCTCGTGTGCCACAGTGCCGGCCTTCATAGGTGCTCGCTGACAACACTTGCCCCAACAGCTTGTTAAGGCTACACGGGGGATCTTTGTCTTTTGTGTCTGCCTCTGTGTTTTATTTAATCGGGCTTGGCCACGGGTGCGTTTGGCCCCGGGTGCGTTGCCAACTCTCCATGTGAAGCTGCGCGCCACGGGGATTTCACGCTAAGCCCGGGGGTTGTGTCACCCCGTGTGCTCCAGCCCAGGGGTCACGTTGCGTTGTTGGCCTCGCAGAGGGATCACGAATCCATTCATCCATCGAGGGGGTCTGTGTTCGCACAAACACACAACCCAACACACGAACAAATACAGATGGGCGGACAATTACGCCTCCGTCACATATCTGTTTATCCTCATGGCAAAACAATAATTCAAGTGTTTTTTTTTACATTCGACGAGCTACACGGTCTTCTAAGAAGGGAATACATAATTTCGGCAGCAAATGGTTTCACACAAGCAAAACTATGTACCGGCTTCGATATTCAGTGTCTCATCAGCAGCCAGGCACGCTTGAGCCAATACACAACAGAGATAGCTTCCGTAGCGACACGAGGGCTATTGCTACTTCAGGTACAAAAACGGGAACACAATGAGAGTAAGAATATCTGACGTCACAAGAGTTGAAATCTGCATGTTAAATCAAAAAAACATATTCTGAGTGATGTATTTATCAGTTTCTTACAGAGCTGGACTCTGAACTAAATTAAAATTAAACTATTTTTTATTTTACCAGGTAAGGCCCACTCAGCTATATAGCTCTATTTCAGAAGCGACCTTGCCACAAAATGTATTTCAATGAAGTGGCTTATTACGTGTACATTTATAGCAGCCACATATTCTAAACACATGTTTATAAATGTGTAGGGTGAAAACCGGAGGACCCGGAGAAAAATACACGCAACCATGGGGAGAACCCATGACCTCCTGTATACCCAAGCGAGATAGTTAACATCTCCTAGCCACCGTGGCGCCCTTTAACGTCCCGGGAGGACTTACGGGTTTTACAGGAGGCATACCTCAACAGGAGGATGTTCCTGGGAAAACCAGGACGGGTGGCAAGCCTATCAGGTTTGTGTGGTAAGGCTGTTGGTCCTGCGCCGTTCCACGAGGACGACTTCGATTACAAACAAAAATCTCTTCTTCATGAAGGGGAGGGGACCCAGGACCGGTTCGGATATCACTCGCTACGCCACTAATGATAGTCGTGGCCGGGAATCGAAATCACGTCTCCAAGTTAATTAGCGCAGTGCGTTAACCAAGTCACCTGCCTCTCCAGTCCACACATAGTTACTTTTTATATCTGTACACACAAAATCAAAGTTCATTCTGGCTCAAAACGAGCGTGGTGGAAATTCCACGTTCCTATGACGGGATCACGATGAGCAAACAGAATTTAAAAAACCCGACAAACACCCCTAGCCCCCCCCGCCCCCCCAATTTGAACTAAGCTCGACTCTCGTAAAGATACGCACAGTAAGCGCTTCGCAAACCTAAATCCCAACTGCAATGTTAATCCCTGCAAATGAGTTTTAATACAAAACTTTCACGCCACGCTCATTAAATGCGCTCGAATGCCCGCCCGCCCGTCCGTGCGGGCGCTCGCTCGCTCCATCGCTCGCTCCATCGCTCGCGTTCCAGCGCTGTTATGAAAGGGCGCCCCGAATTCTTCATCTCGAGCAACGCGTGTCCGGGGATACGGGGACTCCATCCCGTGGGCCAGGGGTGGGTGGGTGGTTAACAGTTACCACCTCGTGTGGCAAATGCTGCTTACTCCTACTACTCATCGTATCCACGGACAGCATGGGCACCAGCCGCCCTGAGCAATGCGTTGTTGGTGTGAGTGTGCACGCACAAGTGTGGGGAGGCTCGTGAAGGACGCTACTGGGCAGTTGGAGGCAGTCGCCCTCCAGCAACAACGGAGGGCAGAGGAGCGACGCTCACAACAACGAGCGGAGCGCCGGGTGGCTAAAGCACAGCAAGTTGGCACAGTAGGGGGCACAGGTGGTGCATCGGCCAGTCATCTCAGGAGGTGGATCCACGGCACCTGCTGGGTCTGCCCCGTGACCTCCTGCCAGCGGGCGTTCGACACTTCACGTGGCCTCAACGTGCACATCGCCTGGCACAAGCGCCGTGGTGACGTCACCGCCACTTAGTGGCGAATAGCGGCTGTCGTTGTACGCAAGTGTGGGGAGCGGTAGTTGTAAGCTGGACGTCTGTTGAAAAGAGCTTCATAGCTCATCGGATTCCTCCACGATAGCGCTCTGCGCTGCAACCCCGGCGACCAGAGTTTGATTCTCGCTCACGGCCACCAACACAGAGTGACGATTAATTATCTTAACCGGCCCTAGGCCGCCCATAGGTCGACTCAGCCTCAAATGAGTAGTTGGTACGGTATGTAAAAACATCGCCACGAGAAAGATAAAGGCGGTCGGGCGTGGTGCTGGCTACCCCATCCTCTCGTGTGGCCGTGTCGGCTTTCATAGGTGCTCGCTAACAGCACTTGCCCCAACAGTCTGTTAAGACTTTCAGGGGGATATTTGTATTTTGTGTACGCATTTCCCCAATGTGACGTAGATAATCTTCATCATGGGACCTCCTTTGCCAGTACAAAAATATGATAATAGGTTTTTCCATTTTTTCTAGCAAAATACAGCTGTGTTAAGATGTCAAGACACCAAACTGAAACCTTTTTTATAAAGTATAATGTCTGCATTAACCACAATGCTTGTGGTCAGAATGCAAACAAAAAACATACTCTGATAATTAATGCATTGCCCTTTTAGTGTCCTCTGGTCTAACACCGTTGAGACGAGGGTCAAAAGAAAGCTGTCCCTGGTGTGGACCAATCAGTTTCAAGGGCAATGCATTACTTATCAGAGTGTGTTTTTTGTTTGCATTCTGACCACAAGCATTGTGGTTAATGCAGACATGATTTCTGGTAAAAAGGTTTCAGTATGGTGTCTTAACATCCTAACACAGCTGTTTTTTTGCCAGAAAAAAGGGGAAAACCCTATTATCGTAGATAATCTTTTTTCAAAGTACTGTAATAGTGAAACGTTGTGGATATGTGTGAGTTTGTCGTACGTGGTTGCAGTGGGTGAGCGGTGGGTGGAGCAGTGGTTAGCGCACTGCGTGGCGAACTCGGCGGCGGCTTTCCTGAAGTTCGATTCCCGCTCCCGACCAATAAATATATTTCACCATAGGTCGACTCTGCCTTAAATTAGTGCACACGTGATGCGGTGTGCAATACATCAGCACTGGGGGGACAACAGCGGGGTGCTGGCCACCCACAAAGGCAAAAACAAAGATCCCCCGTATAGCCTTAACAGACTACGGGGACAAGTGCTGTTAGCGAGCACCTTTGAAGGCTGGCACAGCACATGGGTGTGTGGCCAACACCACGCCCGACCACCTTTGTCTCCCTAGTGGCCATGTTTACATGTCGCAGCCAGGCGTCATTTGAGGCTGCGTCGACCTAGAGGAGAGGCCCAGGACCGGTTCAGATAATCGTCACTAGTGTTGACCGTGAGCGAGAATGGAATCCGGGTCGCCGGGTTCGTAGCGCAGCGCGCTAACCGCTGCACCACCGCTCCCCACTAGCCACCAACACCCCTCGTGTGTCATGCTTGGGGATTCATAGTAGCAGCGGGCCTTGATAGCGCTTGCCTCGACAAGTCTGTTAAAGCTACGCGGGGGGGGGAGGATTTGTTTTTGTCTTCGTCCTTCGTGAAGTGGCCACCATCATCCATTCATATCACAACGCCCTCCCAGCAGCGTCAGTTGTGTACGCAGCGGCCGCTCCAAGGGCCCGGCGAAATCTGGACGAATCGCCCGGAGCTGTGCTGGGCAGCTCACTCACACGTGCACGGGCGATGCCAACCGACGCCACTCCGAACAGGTCACGGATGAACCGGGTGACGCTGATTACCGATAACAATGAACCCCGCTCACTCCGACTCTGGTTACTGTGTCCCAGCGGACCCACCTGAGAAACTGCGAACAACAATGCGGGAACATTTCGAGAGCGACCGGAGATCAGCCGCCGATTCAAGGTTCAATTCCGGCGACAGGCGGTCGGATAATGAATGTAGCAGTAAGCGGTGAAGTAGCGTGGTTGGTTGGAACGAGCACTCGGGCAAGGAATAAACTAAACTAGATTATTTTTATTTTACCAGGTAAAGGACACCGAGTTGTGAGCTCTTTTTCAGAGGCGACTTGGCCACGCGTGGTAAGGCCATCGAAGTGGCTTATCATCTATCTCGGCCTCGCTGTGCGCTGCGTTGCACCGCTAGTCGAGTAGATAACCATTTGTTCAATAAACCCTCGGAGCCAGGATGACCGTCCAACTCCGATCGTCATTTATTGATTGTAACAGGTAAAACTGGTGAGAAAACACAGATACAGCATCTGTCATAATTCGGAAACACCCACACAATGAACACCACAGCATCAGAACATTGTCTCAGATAACAATAGATCCTGGAAGGACCAGGCCCCCACATTACCCCTGAACAACTAGACAAAGGCACAAGCTGGTGCGTTACATACAGGCACATAGTGTTTTCATCCCACTGCACCCCAAATGTACAGCATTACACTTAACACTAAACTGTGGATAAGATACTTCGTCATCACTCTCAGGATCGCAACATAAGCACAAGTCTGACTCGACCTACTAAATCACAAGTAACATGCACAATAAGGAAAGTCACAGGCTTCGTTACTAACTAGGCCTCGTATTTACTACAACAACTTAACGGCACCATAAAGGCATTTACATTGCTATAACGGTCATTCCAACATTACAACAGCATTTCCAATATTATAGGAATATAAACAACTTACAGATAATGCTTCTTAAGTTCCCACAATGGACAAGTGCGGCTGTGGTCTCACTGAGATGCGATGCGTGCCGCCATCTTGACTTATCTGTGTAATGGCTGACGCCCGCGTGGTACAGTGGAAATCTAACATCGTCACTTCCTGGTCACGTGACCAACATTAGCATCAAAAAACAGGAACTTCCTGTGAACGTACGCTCCCCATCTGCCGTGAGGCAAGACACTCCCCGTCTGGTATCTAGGAGATACCACCATTTATTTCCTATCTCATAAACAAGTGTATAACAACTTCAACGGGTCGACTTATTTGTTCATATCTTTGCGAGAGAGAAGTAGTACTATCTCGACTATGGGCCTGATGAAAGTTCTTGCGACACCTTGCTTCGCAATCATAACCTCGACCTTTCGAACTTTTCCATCGGCACTTGGAATCGACTTGAGGATGCGGCCCATTGACCACTCATTCCGTTTGGCTTGGTTGTCCTTCAGTAGGACGAGGTCGCCTTCTTGGATGTCTGGTCTATTAGACTGCCACTTGTTGCGCACTTGGAGTGTCGTACGGTACTCGTTTTTCCAGCGACGCCAGAACGTGTTCGCGAAGCTCTGCACTTGTCTCCATTGACGCCTGTAGAGGTCTGCAGTGCTGGCCTCCTCGGTAGGTGCTGTGAGCACATCTGTCTTCTGGGTAAGAAGTGTAGCAGGAGTCAAGATGAATGGTGACTCCGGGTCGGTTGAGACGGGGATCAGGGGTCTTGAGTTAATTATGGCTGAGACCTCGGCCATGAGAGTTGTCAAGACCTCGTGAGAGAGCCGTGTGGACCTGACATCACATAGCATGGAGTCGAGAATGCGTCGAGCAATCCCGATCATGCATTCCCAGGCTTCACCCATGTGCGAAGAGTGGGGAGGATTGAAGATCCATGTGCAGCCTTGGTCACTAAGGTATTTCCTGACAGAATAATCTTCGACATTCTCCGTATTGATCTTAAGCTCTTTACATGCTCCTATGAAATTGGTTCCACAATCAGAACGGAGTTGCTTGGCTGGCCCTCTGATGGCGAAAAACCTCCGGAGTGCATTTATAAAGCTCGAAGAGTCCATGGACTCGATGACTTCGATGTGTCCTGCTCGTGTACTCATACAGGTGAACAGCACTGCCCAACGTTTGCTGTTCGCGAGCCCTCCTCTGGTGCGGCGGGAGATGACTGTCCACGGTCCGAACACGTCAATCCCTACAGAGGTGAAGGGAGGTTCCACACTGAGTCGATCGGCTGGGAGGTCTGCCATTTTCTGTTCTTCCTGTTTTCCACGTAGCTTGCGACACCGGATACACTTGTGGATTGTGCTGGCGATGCACCTCTTTGCTCCAACGATCCACAGCCCTGCAGATCGGATTGCTCCTTCTGTGAAGTGCCGACCTTGGTGCTTGACCTTCTCGTGGTAGTGGCGCACGAGTAAGATTGCGATGTGGCTCTGGCTTGGGATTATGAGGGGGTTTCGTTCATTCTCATCTAATTTTGCATTCCCTAGCCGACCACCGATCCTGAGCAAGTCGTCTTTGTCCATCCCGGGGTTTAGCTTCCTGAGGGTGCTGACCCTAGGAAGGTCTTCTCCCTTGTTAATGGCCTTGATCTCACTTGCATAAGCTGCCTGTTGCACACAGCGGAAGATTGATTTCCTTGCTCTGGAAAGCTCGTATTCAGTGCGTGGCACTGTGCAGTAATGCCATCCATTGCAGCTACCAGTGGTGCCTCTCATCGGGCGATGGAAGCAGTCTGCGATATGCGTTAAATGTGCTATTGCTCGCACGAGCGTCGTCCATTTCGAGAAATGTTCAAAATGGTGTGGACTCAGTGGACTTCTTGGTCGCACATTTGTTACGAAAGTTGTCACTAGAGGACGAATCTCCTTGTCGGACTCGGGCTCTAAGAGTCCAAAGGTCTCCTTGGTAGTACATGGGCCAACGTCACGTCGTAACAGGAACGCTGGACCCGTCAGCCAGATGGTTTGATTCAGCAGAGATGCAGGGACGGACCTAGTTGCGAGATCTGCTGGATTCTGGTCAGTTGGAACGTAATTCCATTGCTCCGGCTGCGTCGATCTCCTGATGTGCTCCACCCGGTTGCTGATGTAGGTGTAGAACCTTCTGGTTTGGTTGTTTATGTAGCCTAGTACGACCTTACTGTCCGTGTAGAACTTGACCGCGTCCATTTTGACGTCAAATTCGTCTAAGATCAGTTCCGCCACCTCTGTAGCAAGAACCGCTCCACACAGCTCAAGCCTTGGGATGGTATGGTCCGGTTGTGGAGCCTTGCCGTGGAACTCCTTCCAGAATTCCCACTCGGACGATAGCTCCGAGTCGAGGAACGGAGAGGCCACGGTCACAGCGACCACCGCCACAACCACCAGCAGAGCGACGAGCAGCGGCTTCACCTTAGTCTTCTTCCCGTCAGTCAGGACTGGCTTGGAGAAACGTGGAGGAACAAACTCCAACGAAGGCGGTGGATGCACAAGCGAAGTCATGGTGGTTTCTTCGTAAGTCTGCACGGTACAGGCTTGACTTCTCTCGCCGAGTTCCTCTTTCAGTGTGAAGTGGTTGGGGCATGGTTTGAAGAGCGACGTGCGTCCATTCGTGAGCACACTCGTTCTGAATGTGCTAATGTGGTCTGGTTTGTGTATTCCCTTCAGACAAACGTCACCTACGATGACCCATCCTAGGTCGAGTCTCTGGGCATAGGGAGCGTCGTGAGGTCCATTGCGTTGGTTACGAACCTTGTGGACTCTCAGCATGTCCCTGCCGAGCAGAAGTAAAATCTGTGCCGCGTGATCCAATGGCGGGATGAACTCTGCTATGGGTTTCAGGTGTGGGTGGTGACGTGCAACTTCGGGCGTGGGAATCTCACTCCTGTCGTCCGGTATCTCGTTGCACTCTGTCACAGTAGGAAGGGCTAGCTTCATGGTGCTATCTATGGTTTCCACCATGAGGCCGCTCGCTCTTCTTCCCGCTGTCTCCATCAGTCCTGAGCATGTTCTGAGCGTGTATGGAAAGGAATTCCCACCTACACTTAGCTGATCAAAGAACTCTGACCTTGCCAAATACCTGTTGCTCTGGTCGTCCATTATGGCGTACATTCTTACTGCCCTTTCAGGATGTCCTTTGCGATAGACTCGGACGAGGCATATCTTTGAGCAAGATCTTCCTTTGAAGCCTTCTCCACAGACTTCTGTGCATTTGGTTGTGATTGACGAAGTGAGTGCGGCGGTCTCGCCTTGCTCCCCGCCGTGCTCTGCTTCGGGATCGGAAGCCTTAGTGCTACTGGGTTTCGAGTAAAATGTGTGCAGAGCAGTTGCGTGTTTGTCGCTGCCACATTCCTCGCACTTGATATCTGCCTTGCAATTCCTTGCAAGGTGGTTATTAGAAGCACAGCATTTGAAGCACACTCCAAATTCTTTCAGCATGTTCTTCCGCTCTTCCAATGGCTTCCTCCTGAACTCACGGCATTTCTGGAGGGAGTGAGGTTTATCATGCAATGGGCATTGCTTCTCTGGATCCTCTATCTTTTTCTTTGTGGTGGTTGCCTGGACGGAGTTTGCGAATGTCGCAGGAGAGACCTCAGTCTTGTGTACGGAAATTGGCACTCTCGCTGTTCCTCGTTTCGCCGTTGTCCTTTCCATTTTTGGGAGATCTGGACAGGAAATCTCCGTGGTGCCAAACATGAAACTCGGGTCATTTCTAGTCTTAGCCAGGTTGCGGATAAACTTTGAGAAAAAAGAGAATGGGGGGAATGCAACCTGATGCTCTGACTTGCATCTTGAACCCGCTGTTCTCCATTTTTCCTGCACGTCAAATGGCAATTTCTCTACGATGGGGTTCACGCCATGGTAGGTATTCAAGAAAATGAGACCTGGTAAGTAGGGATCAGCCTGGGCTGATTCAAGCTCCATCAAAAGATCTCCAAGCTCTCGTAACCTTTTATTGTCTCGACCAGAGATTTTTGGAAAGTTCTGCAACTTCTTGAAGAGAGCCTTCTCAATGGTTTCTGGGCTACCATAGCACTCCTCGAGCCTCTCCCACACCGCATGCAGGCTTGAGGCGGGGTCGTCAATGTTTGCTGACCGGATCCTCTTTGCGTACTCTGCAGATTCATTTCCTAACCATTTCACCAACAGGTCGAGTTCTTCACTTGCAGAGATGTCTGCATTTCGGATTGCATTCCTGAAGGTAGATCTCCAGGCTCGATAGTTCTCAGAGTGGTCAAACTTAACGAGTCCTGTGTTGATTAGTTTGCGGTGAGCCAGGTACCTAGCAAAGTCTCCTAGTCCTGCTGATCCAGGGTGTGTCCATACTGGCGCTTGTGAGGCGGCATTATTGGCTGTATTGCCTAGCATGCCGTCATTTGCGATGGCGTTGGACTGTGGGCCCAAAGGGTTTCGATCACGTTGGTTGGATCCCCTTATGTGACTGTCTGGAATGTGGGTCTGACTTGGTGCATCCACGTCTGACCCCATATGCGCGACGCTGAGTCGGCGACTAACTCTCAGGGCAGGATATGCATTTCCACCATTCCCGTAGTCAGCATTCATGTTCATTCGGAGTGGAGATGGCAATGCCTGAACGTCCACCCTTTGTTCAGTATGGTTTGGTGGAGGAGCATTGATGCATTGTTCAGACCAGTCCAAAATATTTTTTCTGGTGAGTTGATCACAGTCCTTGACAGGTATCTGAGTGCCAAACTCACTCCAATTCTCTTCCTTATCCATGTTGGCTGCTGCTTCGAGCACCTCTGCCTGGGCCCTTGCAGCAGCTGCTTCCCTTTAGAGTTGTAGGGTGCTTAACTTAGCATCCAGCTCAATTTTCTTCCGTGTGGCAGTAGCCACTAATATACGCTCTTGCTCTTCAAGCTCTGCTTTCTTCCGTGCGGCAGTGGCTGCTAATGTACTCTCTTCTTCTTGTATGCGAGCCTTTTCAATTAGCATGGCTTCCTCTTCAGCCATGTAGGCAATACGGGCGTTTGCTGCTTCTGCTGCTGCGCGTGCCTGAGCTGCTGCCATACTAGTAGATGATGTCTTTGAGTGTGCTGAGGCTTTAGATCTTGTGGTGGACCTGGATGAGACGGAGTGCTGAGATCCTGTCTCTCTTAAGCCATCCACACGGTCCATTGCATCTTGTATCACTGCCTGCACATTATCATCGAGCAGATCGAGGAAGTGCTCTTGCGTGCGCACTCCCTCAATGCCCTCATCCGTTTTCATCTTCGTCAGGAGGGATATGTATTTATTTGCCAGGAGCTTGTAGCTTGAGCTGCTCACCTTCACTCGCTGGATGGCCCGCTGAATTGAGACCACTGTGTCTGAGGCGTTTGAAGCTTCAGATAAATCTGCTTCGACCCGGTCCCAGGCCCGTTGTATCCTGGCATCCAGGTCCTGTTTCTCAGCCTCATAACTTTCCAAGGCCCGTTGCGTCAACCTGACCTCCCTCTGGGGCCTTGAACTCCCTTGGTCCTCTTGAGGCAGGATGGGAGATCCTGGATTGCTTGGTTCACCTTCTTCAGCATCTCTCCCTACTGAACTGTGGCTTTCCATGCTGCGATGTTTGCAGCACGATTTTAATGTAGACTCGTTGCAGAGCTCCTTGCTTGTTGCAGGCTGACTGCAGGGCTGGCTGCAGAGCTGGCTGCAGAGTTGACTGCAGGGCTGGCTGCAGAGCTGGCTGCAGGGCTGGCTGCAGAGCTGGCTGCAGGGCTGGCTGCAGAGCTGGCTGCAGGGCTGGCTGCAGGGCTGGCTGCAGGGCTGGCTGCAGGGCTGGCTGTAGAGCTGGCTGCAGAGTTGACTGCAGGGCTGGCTGCAGGGCTGGCTGCAGAGCTGGCTGCAGAGTTGACTGCAGAGTTGACTGCAGGGCTGGCTGCAGGGCTGGCTGCAGAGCTGGCTGCAGAGTTGACTGCAGAGCTGGCTGCAGAGCTGGCTGCAGAGCTGGCTGCAGGACTTCTTGGGAGCTTTAAGAAGTGAATCTTTTTACTATCTCGGCCTCGCTGTGCGCTGCGTTGCACCGCTAGTCGAGTAGATAACCATGTGTTCAATAAACCCTCGGAGCCAAGATGACCGTCCAACTCCGATCGTCATTTATTGATTGTAACAGGTAAAACTGGTGAGAAAACACAGATACAGCATTTGTTATAATTCGGAAACACCCACACAATGAACACCACAGCATCAGAACGTTGTCTCAGATAACAATAGATCCTGGAAGGACCAGGCCCCCACATTACCCCTGAACAACTAGACAAAGGCACAAGCTGGTGCGTTGCATACAGGCACATAGTGAATTCATCCCACTGCACCCCAAATGTACAGCATTACACTTAACACTAAACTGTGGATGAGATACTTCGTCATCACTCTCAGGATCGCAACATAGGCACAAGTCTGACTCGACCTACTAAATCACAAGTAACATCCACAATAAGGAAAGTCACAGGCTTCGTTACTAACTAGGCCTCGTATTTACTACAACAACTTAACGGCACCATAACGGCATTTACATTGCTATAACGGTCATTCCAACATTACAACAGCATTTCCAATATTATAGGAATATAAACAACTTACAGATAATGCTTCTTAAGCTCCCACAATGGACAAGTGCGGCTGTGGTCTCACTGAGATGCGATGCGTGCCGCCATCTTGACTTATCTGTGTAATGGCCGACGCCCGCGTGGTACAGTGGAAATCTAACATCGTCACTTCCTGGTCACGTGACCAACATTAGCATTAAAAAAAAGGAACTTCCTGTGAACACACGCTCCACATCTGCCGTGAGGCAAGACATCATCAATATCATCATGCTTGGGGATTCATAGTAGCAGCCAAATCATCTAAACGCACGTTGATTCTAAATGTGGAGGGCGGAAACCGGACGACTCGGAGAAAAATAAACGCGACCACGACGGGGAGCGAGAGAACACACGGACTCGAAATATACAACAGGCATCGTCAGGGTCCGGGATCGAACCCATGGGTACCAGGCGAGGGAGATTGCATCTCCTCGCCACCGCAGAATGAAATGGGAGTCCCCTCCGCACGTTCCCCTTCCCGTCTCTCGGCGTCATTCCAAGCATGCGTCGCTCCACCCTTTTCTGCCTTCGGTGTAGCTAAGAACTGCATATATCATATATATTAATATGTTATTATATATGTCCACGATTATAGCCAACGCCGTGCTGCTGATGAGAAGGACTGTGTTTCACCTTGTGCGTCCGCGTGTTTTGTCGCTGTTTTCCGGCGCGCATTCGAAATGCATCCTGCACTGTATCCATGTCGCAGCCTCTGCACCTCCACCCTCTCAAAAGTCTTTCGCACCCAACCGCTCCCTGGCAATAGTCTGGGAAGCGCTTGTGTGTTATAGCGGAGCGTTGTTTGTACCCCGTGTGTGTGTATAGAGAGTAGTCGTTTAGCAGATAGCGCGCTGCGCTACGAACCCAACCACCCGAGTTCGATTCCCGCTCACGGCCAACACCAGTGACGATTATCTTAACCGGTCCTGGGCATCCCCTAGGTCGACTCAGCCTCAAATGAGTACCGGGTGCGATGTGTTGTAAACATCGCCATTAGGGAGACGAAGGCGGCCGGGCGTGGTGCTGGCCACTCACCCCCTCGTGTGCCGTGCCGCCTTCATATAGATGCTCGCTAACAGCACTTGCCCCAAGAGTTTGTTAAAATCTATGGGGGGGGAGGGAGTCTTTGCCTTTGTATGCTTGTGCACGTGTGTGCACATGCGCGTGCCTGTGTGCGCGTGAGTACCGATGTGTAAACATAAATACTGGGGAGACAAAGGCCGCCGGGCGTGGTGCTGGTCACCACCCCCTCGTGTAGCCGTTCTGGCGTTCATAGGTGCTCGCTAACAGCACTTGCTCCAACAGTCTGTTAAGGCTATACGGGGATCTTTGTCTTTGTGTGTATGTGCGTGCTGTGCCCGTATCCTCTTACATAACTGAGAGGCGGGCAGTCAAAAGGTGGTTGAGTGGACAAGACTGCGTCACAGAAGGAGTGGTTGACGATGGCGGTGGGCAAGACGTATAAAGCTCTGCGCCACCCGCAGCCGCCAACAGAGCGGAGCAGATACGACCCCCCCCCCACTCACGCACCAATTACCTCCGCACCCTTCTTCCATTCGTCCTCGCCACCTTCCATTCGTCCTCGCCACCTGGATCGTCTCGCAGGCTACACCGCAACCCCATTCACCTGCCCCCCCCCCACACCGCCACACACAAAGATCTCACTCCCAACCCAAATGTCTCGGCGCTCTTCTCGCCCCGACACGGCGCTCTACCCGAGCCGCGGCGAGATGCACGAGTCGTGGCGCGGCGGCGTCGCGTGCCTCTGCGTCGCGATCTTCTTCCTCATGACCGTCGCCATCATCTACTGGCAGGTGGTGGACACTCCCGACAGGGCGTGGGCCCTCAAGGCGACGTCCCTGCGCAGCGGCTTGGCCTGGGACGCCCGCGCGCTCCGTCTCGTGCTGGCTCGGCACCACGTTCAGCGCGACGATCGCGATGATGGCGGTGGTGGTGGTGAAGACGCGTCGACAGAGGTGGTGGAGGAGGAGGAAGATGACGATGGCGGCGGAGATGCTCCGATTTCGAGCGCCTCTCAAATTGGAGATCTCCTGGAAATCCGCTGCGCCGCGGTCAAGGTGCCGGACGCAGGAGAGGAGGTGAAGAAGGTTGCGTGGAACTCGAGACGAGCGACTTGTGTCGCCAGGGAAACTGGTCAACAGCAGCATCAGCAACACCAACAACACAATCATATTAATCACCAACATAATCGTCAAGAGCGCGCTTCGCCGTCTTCATCAACGACATCGCAAAAAGCATCATCATCATCGTCGGCAACATCGACATCGTCGCCTTCGTCGCCACCCGAGTTCTGTGAGAGGTGGGAGGCTGGGGAGGAGCTGCGCGTGAGGGCGGAGAGCGTGGATGCTGGAGGACACTTGGACTGTTACCACGTGGAGTGGACCTACCCGGACTGTCGCTCCACACTGCAGGTACTGCATGCGGATGGAGCTGTGTGTAAGTGTTTGTCTTTGTGCGTCTACAGGGAGCGGTAGCGTAGTGGTTAGCGCGCTGCGCTACAAACCCGGCGGCCCGAGTTCGATTCCTGCTCACGGCCAACACCGGTGGCGATTATCTGAACCGGTCCCGAGCCTTCCTCCTAGGTCGACTCAGCCTCAAATCGTTACCTGATGCGGTGTCTGAGCACTAGCTATGCTGCCGGGCTTGGTTCAGGTCACACCATCGGAGCTCACTCACAGCCCTGGCGGAAGGGAAATCTTTGTATGTACGTGTGTGCTAAAACTTGACTTAAAGTTTTCGTGACTGCAGGAATTCATTTGAGTCTTTCAAGAATACGTGTGTGCTGTTTATACATATATATATGTAAAAACATTTCGATTTAAAGCTTTCGTGACTGCAGGGATTCATCTTATTTCCCTTCTACGTGACTTTACCGAAAGAACCAAGAAGATGTAAAAACATGTTTCCACTCCACTGCTGGATGACGGCCTCTCCGCACCCATGCTGATCGTGGGGGGAGGGTGCTGTTATTTTTTCACCACACGTCACACCGGTCAGCGCCGATTGGTGATGGGCAGCATCGGCGTGATGGCTATAGAAGGATAGCACAACACTCTTCTGATAACGTAGCCCTGCAGCAGCCTATAACACCTTCTATGCACGGCGGTCGCCCGTCCGGGCACTGTCCAGGCTCAACTCAGCTTGGCTTCTGAGATCGGGCGCATGTATGAGTGGATGATGAAGATGGATGCACTCGGCCCCGCCATAGGAAATGTGTAATTCCCGTCACTGGATAACGTTGGTTTGAGCACAAATCAATAATCACTTGCGTGTGTGTGTGTACGTATGTAGTCCCTGAGCCCAAACAAGATACTACACTTATCGGTACCCACCTGACCGAGCGTGATATTGGTCGTTCCAATTTCTTTATGTGGCCAATAACAGTACATTACGTGAAAACCAATTAGAAATGAGAGTGTTACCAAACAATTAACTTTTATTAGCCATGGAAATGCATCGGTACATACTATGACAAGTGTGTTACCTTGGGTGGTACCAACTTTTGCTGAATAATATTCATTAATGGTACATGGGGCATCTATATCTTCAATGTGTCACTGTTGAAAGGTGTAAGCCTCCTAACCAGTTCATTTGGAATGCACCAGATTTGGTCAGATCTCGGAAGCTACCCTCCTACCGAGGATAAATTAGCTTCAAAAAGTAATGACACGGTGATTGGGACCAGGACACACCTTCCTGCATTGCATTGTGCCAGCAACATTTGATCGTTTGACTTGGACTAAAATTACTTATTGAGTTTTTAATGGCTTGGCTGGTACTCAACGGTTACTATTTAAAAACTGGTGAACAATAAACATGCTCTAAATGCATTTCTAATTAGGACCCATGGTGTAAAGTTCAGTCGCCAAACCTTATTAACTGCATCTCTCTGGGCTATTTTTACGTGCTATGAAGAAGGGCCCTTGCTCGAAACGTCGCAGATTTGTGGTAGGTGGTGTAATGTGCAAACAGCACCCGTTGGGTGTGGTGCCAACCTTGATATGGGCTCGCTACCAACACTTTCCCTCAACATCGACTCACGATTATCATGATGAAGGCTGTTATTTGTTTTTATGTATTCTTGTAACGGTGACCGATGCTTCTGAACATCAAACCAATGATGACTAAGACACTGGTGGTGGTGATGATAACGTTGTGATGATGATTGATAATGATGATGAGGGTGAATATTAAGTATCCTGTTGCTGCTGCTGCCGCTGCAGATGATGATGTTGCTGCTGATGATGATGTTGCTGCTGATGATGATGTTGTTGCTAATGATGATCATGTGTCTTGTAGAACTGCTTCGTGCTGCCGAACGGCACGTGGTTTGGCTGGTCCCCCGATGGGCACGCGTCCTGGCCCCTTGCGGTCTCGGGCTCACAGCCGGACGGGAGACACAGGCGAGCCCCATGGCACGCGCGGGAGGGGTACTTCTTGGGGTCCACAGGTACCGAACCCCTTATTCTCTCCCCCACCCTCCCCCCCTAGCACCCCAGCTACCACCTCCCCTCGCGCTCTCACGATGCAGCCGCTCCGTGTAGGTGGCTCCTGCACGCGAGCTTATTCCGCCGCTCCACATAAACACACACACACATACACACATCCACAAAGACAAATATCCCCCATATATCCTTAACAAACTGTAGGGGCAAGTGCTGTTAGCGAGCACCTATGAAGGCCCACACATACACATACAAACACATACACACAATGCGAAGTAGTGCTATACAAAACATTAAAAACAATTGCAATAATCAATCACATTTTCTTCTATCAGAGCTTTGAGAATCGAACTTGGGTTTTCCGGGATTCAAGATGAAGCGCTGTTGACCGCTGAATCTCTGTGTGTGTGTGTGCTTTTGTCAACCCCACTGTTAAATTGCTACGGCGCGTACACACAGGCGTGGCCCGCGCGTGTGTGTACACAGTGCAGGCGCGTGCGTGTGTGCGTGTGTGTGTGCGCGCATTGTGTGTTTTGTGTTTCCCCGCATCGCTGCTCCCGCATGCATTCGTGGTTAGAGCGCGATGGGCAAGGGGGGAGGGGGGACGAGGCGAGGGGAGGAGGACCTACAAGTGGGATGTCGTGGTTGGCATGCCCCCTCTCCACCCCCTTTGTAGCCACACGCCTGGGCAGCTCTGGCCCATAGACCACGCTGGATGCAATTGGACCGCCTGTGCACTCGCTAGCTTACGCCACTGGCTCCCAACTCTGTCCTCACCCACGCAAAAAGTGCTCATATCCAACGCCCCACCTTACCTCAAAACTGCCGACCTACAACGAGACCTTGAGCGGTTTGGCAAAGTTGTGTCCCGCATCATTATGCTGCCCTTGTACCCTCGGGACCCAGCACTGGAGCACATCTTGTCGTTTCAGCGACAAACTTTTATGATTTTAAATGCCAACAACACGGAACTGAATGTGAATTTTAAGTACACGACGGAAGGCTACGCCTACACTGTGTACTCGTCCACCGCGTTGCCGCGCTGCTACCTGTGCAGCGGCTTCGGCCATGCCCGTGCAAACTGCATGGGCAAACCAAAATTTAAAAACATGCAGCCTGCAAATAACGTCACGCACCAGCAACAGCGCCAGCAGCAGCAGCAGCCGCCACAGCCTGTGCAGCAGCAGCAGCCACAACAGCAGCAACAGCAGCCACCGCAGCCTCAGCAGCAGCAGCAGCCACCACAGCACAAGTGCCAGCTGTTGCAGCAGCAGGACGCTGATTCAGCTTCACCCTCGTCACCTCGCGCAAGCGCAGTGTGAAGCCCGGCCCCAGCAGAGGAGGCCACGCAGCCCCTAACTCTAAGTGCGTGGCCACTGCCAATTACGAGCCCGACCCACAGGTCGTAGAACAGGACGAGCAACGCCCCCCAGCGAGTGCCGTCCTAGACGGCGCTGTGGGGGGTATATATAAATACATGCTCGATGGCGACCTGCCTGAGGACAGCACAGTGGGAAAAGTGCCGCCGCCACCGCTGCACGCCGCCTCAGCAGCCTCCGGGCAAGAGGAACCACCAGCCGGTGCTGCGCCTAAAGGCGCGACGCTGCAGGAGGGCGACAAAGGCCGGCTCACCTCACCAGAAAGGAGAGCAACAGAACCTCCACTACAAGAGGGCAGCCACCCTGTTCCCGATGGGGCCCTGCCATCACCAACGGCAAAAGAGGTTTCTGCCGAGCCGCAGTTTGACGAGCTGAAGGACTCTGATGACGAGGTCTCGGAGACCGAAGGAGAGGACAACGTGAGTGAGGTCAGCTACTCACAAGTCAACGGCGAGTGCCAATATTCACCTGGGAAAATCCACCGCTTCCTAGTTCAAACTTTCAGGAAGCGTAAAGTCAGGGTCGAGCCCTTATTCCCTCCCAACAAATTTTCCACAATTGCAACAGGTTTGAGTTCAAGACACAGGAATACTTCTGTTTAAAAGAGTTCATGCGCAAGGCTAAGAGGGAGCTTACTTCTGCTCAGAAGTAACCGGGCCCCCCGCAGCTACTGTTACCACAACCACCACAAAACAACATGATGGCTTCAGCTATTAATGTTGCTAGTCTGAACTGTACCAGCGCTTGTAGCGACAACAGGTGAGACCAGATCTGCCGCTTTGTCGGGAATACAAATCAGGAAACTCACCTTGATGCCACTCTGGAGGCTCAATGCCAGCCCTTTCTAGGCGGCCGGGCCTTCTTCAGCCACACCGAGGACAACCTCGCCAGCGTGGCGATTGCACCGGAGAATGTCTCTATCAAAGAAATTGTCAAACGTCACTTGATTTCTGTTGACGTCATTCTAAATAACTTTGCCTGTGCTCAGGCGAAGATGGCGGTGTACACGATGAGGAAAAAGATGCTGCAAGGTGACACCAACGGCTGTCAGTGTTCAGGGGCCTGCTCAAGGCGCTGCTCCGGCTGCCTTCGTTTGTCGGCAGTGGCGTTTGTCGGCAGTGGCGACTCAGGGGCACGACGGAGAGCTCCGGTGGAGGAGGACCAAGAGCGGCCTCGTCATTCCCGATGCCGATGGGGGGCATTCTCCCCGCTGCCGCTGAGAAGGCCCTCTTGGCTTCGGCCAGGATCCGGGTAACCACACGGAGCGACTGCAGCTCCATCTTTGCGGCCATCTCGGCCGGTCCGAGCCACTGGCCCCATGTTCCGGGCTCCACCAGATCTCCCATCCTGGTGAGATGCGCAATGGCGAGACGGCCCTCCATGCCGGAGGTGGTGGATGGCAGCTTTGTCTGCGGCTTCCTGAGGATCGGTTCAAAACAAAATCCTCAGCCAATCACGGCTGGCTCAGCCTCCTGATGGCGAGGGAGCTCCATGTCTCCAGGACGCTCCTGTAGAAAGGTGGCAGCTGTTCCAGTGGGAGGCCCTGCAGGTCCATGTAGAATAGTTCTTCGGAGCACTGCAGACCCCCCAGCTGTTTCAGGAGGAAGGAGGCCATGACGCTCTAGACCGGTGCAGGGATGGCGTGCAGGAACTTTTACGCGGCCTGCAGTCGGAAGGTGGCCAGCTGACTCTGCACGCACCCCGGCCCGTGACCGCCCTCGTCCAGTGGCAGGGCCAGGACCCCAGCCGCGACCCGGTGTCCTCCGCTCGACCAGAAGAAGTCGAGGACCCGCTTCTGCAGTGCGTTGACAAGGCTCATGGGTGGGTGCAGGGAGAAGAGTCGGTGACACAGCATGGGCGTCACCTCTCTCCCTCTCTCTCCTCGTCTCTCTCTCTGTCTCTCCTCGTCTCTCTGTGACTCTCTGTGTCTCTCTGTCTCTCTCTCTCTCTGTCTCTCCTCATCTCTCTGTCTCTCTGTGTCTCTCTGTCTCTCTCTGCCCCACCAGTACTTACGCTGCCAGCAGCTCAAACCAATGTTCCGCCTTTTGGGGGACATCTTCAGGAAACTGGGGGTGCCCTTATACAACAGCAGCTTCGTATATGGGGTGCCTTACCTGGCTAACAAGCGCCATGACCTTGCCAACTTCGTCTGTGCTCAGGCGAAGATGGTGGTGTACAGAACGAGGAAAAAGATGCTGGAAGGTGACACTGATGGCTGCTCTGTGCTTCCAGTGTTCAGAGGCTTGCTTAAGGCGCGGCTCCGGCTGGAGCAAACATACCACACACATATCGGTGATGTGCACGTCTTCTTAGAACGCTGGGGAGCCGGAAAAGCCCTCTGTACCAGCGTAGACGGCAACCTCATGTTCACCTTCTGAGACGCTCGCTCGTCACCGTGGTGTGCGCGATGACCACCACCACCACTACCACGTGGCTTTTCTTTCGTGTTGTGCGCGCTGCATTTAGCGCCACAACGCGTGGATTTATAGCGATTATTTGTTTGCTGGTGACTTTGTGTATTTCATATCGGAATCGCCTCCAGTGCTGTTGCTGCTAGCGGCAATGAAAGTTTTTTTAAAAGTAAAAAAGTCTCTCTGTCTCTCTCTCTGTGTCTCTCTCTCTGTCTCTCTCTCACAAGTCGCATCGTCTCGCAAGTTGTGCTGTCACTCACTTAAAATAGGGTGCATCCCCCGAAACGGAAAGATATACCCCACAGCTGTTATATTTTTATAAATAAATAAAAAACCGAGACAATTTTTATTTCAGTTGTGCTACTGGCGTCATGTTACGAGGCGAAGATTCTATTTGGAACTCTCGAAGGGCAGTGCTAGAGAACATCCCGTTGAAAGTGATATCACGTAACGATATTGTGAGATCCCTGCAAGTGACCTTTTCTATTTACGAAAGGGCACAACTCCTCTTTACATGCTGCCACAAACAAATGTTAATCCAAACTGATTATATATATTTTTTTATTATCATAGATTTATTTTATGCCAAATTAAACGAAGAACTAAGTTAGGGGAGGGGTCGGGTTTGGGGATGGTAGTAGTCATTGGGCACTGGGCTGAGACCACTAACTCTGAAATCGAATTTCTTTATAACTGCTTTTTGTTCTTTACCCGCACCTCCGATTAGCACGGTTGGCTACGTACGGTGCAAAAGAAGTGCAACGTACACACATACAGAAGATCAACACACAGGTGGAGAGAAATCCGGATTCAAACTCAGGATTCAGAAGTGCCGGCTCAGTTCTATGATCCATCCAGCTTGCTTGCTCAGTCTCTGTTCATCATCAACAACAACATCATCATTATCAGCCACGATCAATCAACGGTTCGGCAAATACGTCCCCCAAACCTTCGTGTTACCTTTGCTTTTGCTTTACAATTCGTATATCACTTTAAAAAAACTAACTGAAATAACCAAGGTGAATAACATCGCAGTGTTTGGCTTTGGGGTGGGTGGTGCTTGAACAGCCCAAGGAAGGAATTGAAGATACAAGGAGGGACACCCACCAAAGCTATTACAGCCCTGGGCCCCTATCCAAACTTAATCTAATCCTGGATTGGAGATGTTTGTTTTCATTGCTGATATCCATTATCTACCTGCACTGCATCATCCGAGGCTGAAAACCCGAAGTGGATTTTATCCCCCTCTACAATCTCTGCATAGCAGGGGTGGACTCACACAGACGGCTTCCACCACCCTCCCCTCCCACCGCGTGCCCTCCCGCACTTTCCACATTCCCGCCCCCGCCACAAAACTGTGCGCATCTTTGGTCAACGCCAAGATGCGGGCATCGCGTTACCCCCCCAGCGGTGCCTTGATGTAGAGAGAGTGAGAGAGAGAGAGAATTCCGAGCCTACTCTACCGCTTACTCACGCTCGGCAGGACCCCCTAAGATACCATCCAGCCGTTGGGATGACATGTTTACGCACACAGAGACGTGAGTTAAGGAACGAAACAGGGAGGATTTATCCACAAATCTGGCTGCTGCCTGATGATGCCGGTTTTATTGGCAAAACGTCGTACTCAGATTGTAAATGTGGATTTGCTCTCCAGCACACCGGTTTGCTGTGCTAGTAAAAAATTGGCACGTTCTGTTTACGTGACAAACCTTACTAATTGGCTGTGTCGGGTGGTGGCGGGTTTAACGACGCCTATATATTTACGCGATCTAACCCACACAAAACCTATTATGGATGATATTGGTCGCAAAAGCCTACATGTTAAATCCACCGCGTAAACCTCTGTGGGATCGAATCGGCTTCTGTTGCCCAATAATTATTTGGCGTCTGATTTTTGGAGAAATAATGATAATTACAAAAAATAACGACGTGGATAAGATCGTACATTTGCTGTTTGCGCCATTCCCATAGTGCTAAGAAGGAGCCGCTATGTTTCACAGATGGGTAGATTCTGCCAATAAGGGGACCGATGCTGCTATGCGGTTTTACACAATTGACCTCAGTTGGTTTAACACGAAGGCTTTCACGACAAATATCATCCATGATAGAGGGTTTTTTTATACATTGCGATTTTTTTATACATTGCGATCTAACCCAAAAAAAAAACTGTATTATGAATAACCTAAGTTGATTAACCATGCTTTGTAAGCTTGGGCCAATGAGGTGGCAGTAACAAGAATTGATTATTTAATCCATCTGTGCAGAACTTTGAGTGTTCTCCACTGTCCTTCCAGCACGAAGCCAAAAACCCGTCACTTGGAATTGGCCAAATATCTCAATGTATCAGGACCCTCCTCAATACGTGTTGAGGCTCGGCGAGTTCTAAATTGGCATTAATGAGAAATACGGTGGTGATAGAAAGTATCGGCCAAACCGGGTAATGGCATCACGAGATCGCTCCTCTTTGTGAATTTTAAAGTCTCTTTGTTCTGATGGACGCAGATTCGTACTCATCACAAACAGCCAGAGGACACGCAGGCCAGATGCTTTCATTACTGGAAATGAAGAGCTATTCAGTCCTGGGGTCATTTGTTAAATAAAGGTAACTGCCCTATATTTGGGACGTTAGACGTGTGTTGAAGTCACGTCGTAACGAGATCATGCTGGTTGTATTGGAATGGCGACGCGGTGGATGGCACACAGCGGTCTGAACCCCGGCCAGCCGAGTTTGACCGGCAGCAAGTGACATCCGATCCGAACCAAACCAGTCCTGGGCCAACCCCGACACCAACCCAAGCTGAAGAGCGTGGTGAAGTATGGCCAATTTAACGCCCCTCCCATGGCCGACACGGTGTTGGGAGGCCGTCGTCCAGCAGTGGATCAACAAGGAGACTTTAATATTATCGACCTTGTGGACAAATGTATGAACTCGGCTCACAAGGCCACCAGCTTGCGAATGGCGACATCATTGGGGTCTTTAACGTTAAACATTTCAACAAACACCACACCTAGGGAAGAAAGGAATTCTGTAAACGTTTATGGTGGTGGTTCCCTGGGGGAGGTCCCTGCGCTAATCAGCTGCAAGGCTGGGGGGCGGCGGGGGGGCACAGCTGCCGGTAATACTGCTTCCAGACATTAATACGGACAAGTTCCATTTATTTTTAACTTTCTCTTGCGGCAGCGCACGTCACTCGATCCTCCCTGCACGCGCCGCGCCTCCGCTCTCTCCCTCGTCCGCAAGCGATTGTCCCGTCGCATGAGATGTTTACGCAAAATCGCGGTGCATAACACCCTCAAAACAGCTGTGAGCGACTGAGTGACCGAGTGGGAGATGTTGGGTGACGGTGAGGTGAATAGTGGATGGGACCGGCCATTTCACCTCTCTTCTCGTTTCGCACGTCCGATTAGCACCGTTGGCTACGTACGGTGCGAAATAAGTTCAACGTACACACATCTCCCGCGAATAGTCAAATTCCTTACCCCGCCCCCCCACCCCCCTGCTATCGCTGACCCCTCGTGATCAACCCGACAACTACCTCCGCGACAACCTCCACAAATCTCCCACCTCCAATCAGCGGATGATTCAAAATGCCACTGACAGACTTCTCACCCGCATCCGTGAATGAGACCACATCCGATCCCACGACTGGCACCCTCCCGATCCAGTCCCAGATCAACTTCAAGATCGCTCTCGCCGACTACCAGATCCTCCTTCCTCTCATCTCACGATCCTAACCTATACCCTCTCGTCTCACTCTACTCCCCTCCCCGCACTCTCCCAGCTCAAGCTACTCCACTCTCCACACTAACCCAGCGTTCTTCACACATTTTCAGGGGTGGGGTACTTTCGCCGCCACACATTGTAAACCATTGGGTGTTGACAGCACGATGGGATGTTTTCACGTGTTGTGTATTGTCGTGGGCCGCACATCAGCACGAAAGGCCACCAGGGGCTGCCAGTGTCCCGCGGGGCTTGCAATGAAGAACACTGCACCATCCTATGTCTTCCATCTCATCTCACTCTGCTCCCCTCCCCGCCCTTTCTGCTCTTTGATGCTCCAGGTGTGGCTCTGTTTGTCACGGACGGGATCCCCGTCCTCATCCCCACGTCCCCCAACACCAACGGAGGGGACTTTGAGCTGTGCCTGAGAGCGGTGGAGTCCAGGGATACGGAGGTCGAGAGGTCGTCTGTGGGGTCATCCGGAGGTCAACGGAAACTCCTGTACTCGGTGTGTGCGGCTCGCGACGTTCGGGCCGTGCACAGGGGCATGCGTGCCAGGTTCTACGCGGCGCCGGGTTCGACTCCCCTTCCAGACCTCCTCTGGTAACGGGCGCTGCACAGAGCACGATGGAACACGCAGCGTCAGGCCTCGGCAAAACAATGATGTCCAAAGATTGTGAAGGCCTGAAACACTTCTGGCTGCAAAATAAATAGGCAGACATTATATTTCCTTCTTAAATCTGTCCCGTCAACCACAAGGCCTTCTGGGAATGCATCATTTCAGGAGCCTTGGTTAAATGTATTATTTATTTAGTTACTTTTTATGATAATAATTATTTACATTTTAAAATAAATATAAATATATGCTTTGTTACTTACAGTCGACACAAAGATGCTCACGATTATTATTTAACATTTCTGTTAAGCTCACGAGGAGCACGTGGCGAGCCTCTCCCTTCACCTCGTCAGCCCCGCCCACTTTTAACCAGGCCACGCCCATTCAATTACTAGCACATCCCACACAGCGGAGTGGCCCTTTTCTGACACAGGCCCCCGCCTATTCCCCTCTCCAAGCTCCCCTCCCAAAAAAAATCCCAATGTTTCCACATAGTGTATACATTTGGACACTGGGACAGACTTTCTGAAACAACAGGACTGTCCCGGCCAAACCAGGAGATGTTTGGTAGATTAAACAGACGAATGTACCGCTGGATGAGGGCCTCCACCATGGCGTATTTTCCCCGGACGCGGTTCCCTCCAGGCAAGGGATGAATGCGCCGTCTGTTGTGCCTTTGCAGGATTTGAACCTCTGACCAGCCTCGTGCTTTGTCAAGTCATAGTCATCTGTTCAGAATTTGGCTTAATCTTTGTACACCTGCGACCAGCGCCACCTGTAGCTTGTGCTCCCCCCCCGCCCCCCCGCGACCGACCCCCATGCTGGCGATTCGTGGCCGTGCCGCCCGTAGGAGCCTGCTGTGGCACCTGCCGCGTGCCCCGGCCGACCCTGCCGCGCTCCACCGGGCCGTGCGAGGGCTGGCGAGGAAGCTCCACAAGCACGCCATGGGAGACAGCGTCATCAGCCTGGGGGAGGCGGCCGCACATCTGCCACGAGCGGCGACATCGGCGCCGGTGAGCCACGCGGTGAGCCATCCGCGTGCGGCAGTGCCGCCCTCGATAGGTGCAACGCTGCTAACGGCGCTTGTTGATCTTGCGAATGCTTTTCCACGCGGCTGTCGAACGGTTAGAGCGCCAGATATGCAAGAACAAAAAGAAGAAAAAACACAAACGAGTATGTAAACATGTTCGTCATTGTAATATTGCGTGCGAGCGAGCGGACGAAAGCCCACGTAGCCACAGAGCCACGTGACAGCCTTCCTGCTCCGGCGCGCGCAGGGCAACCCGCCACGGTCTGCCGCCCGCCGCATTCACACGGCGGGCTGTCGCGAAGCAGTGCGGCCCCATCGATGTTCGGACGCGGCACGCAACCCCCTGGTCACACCAGAAGCGGTTCAACTAACGGCGCTTGGCCCTGCTGGCTCCGGAACCGCGTGCGGCTCTTAGAAATTAGAACAGCAAAATGTCTCTTCTTCTTCTTATTACTTTGGTTGCAGACCCCTGACCATGGAAGTCCGTCCAGTTCACCAGGGGCAGGGGTCGACAACCTGTGGCTCATCAAGGACTGTTTCGTGATGTTATCTATTCAGGACCACCATCTCGTATTCACCACACAGTGCATCGCGGCTCTTGAAATGTAGTTTTTTTTACCGAATTCCAAAAGAAATGGCTCTTCTTGTTGCGTTTTGGTTGCTGACCCCTGGGCTACACAGTACGGGGGATCGTTGTCGTTGCATATGTCTACAAATGAGGGTCAAAGGAGAGAGTGACTCTCACAACAACGAGCAAAGCGCCGGGGCGACTAAAACATCGCGAGGTGGCACACCGAGCAACGCAGGTGGAGCATCTGACCGTCATCTCGGTCAGTCAACCTGTGACACGCGGGTCTGCTCCTTGACCTGCTGCCAGCGAGGGTGTGACACTTCACACAGCCTCAAAGTGCACCTAGCCTGGCACAGGTGTGTGGTGATGTTGCTTTAGTGGCGAACGGCGGCGGCTGTTGTTGTTTTACAGCGACGCCTCTTGGCCGAGTAACCCGAGTAAGTCACAAACTCGCGTGGCAAATCGGACATTCCCTCCGCTGCTAAACGTATTACTTTGCTGGTGTGAAGAGGCTATAAAAAAAAAAACCTCACCTCACTGCGCATAATGACCAGACGGCAATATTGTACCCCTTAAGCGATGAAATATCGTGGTGTACTGGATGGCACGCTGGACTGGCAATCTGGAGGGTCGCCGGTTCGATTCTACCTCCTGGCGCGGCAGGAGGCAGTGTGGTGGACCCCACCACGAAGCCACTGGAGCCGTGCGCTTTTAAATCTAGATAGAAAGCTCATTTCTTTAAAATCGCGTTTTGTCTTTTAGTTTGTTGTCCTTCCCCCGCACCTCCGATGAGCACGGTTGGCTACGTACGGTGCGAAAGAAGTTCAACGTACAGACAGGTCGCGTGTGGGGATGTCAAGTGTGGGTACTCTCACCTCTTCCAGTCAGTGTGGAAGAGTAGGCCAAGCAATCCTCTGGAGGGGCTGTATTAAACTCCCTCTGTTGAGGCCCTTCTGCCAGCAGTGACGTAAGCAGGTAATTGCAGGGCTACACCTTTGCCTTCTAAGCGATGACGAGTTATGTGTGTGTCTATGTCCGACGGCCTCGTGCATTAGCCCACACCACGTTGTAAATAATGAATGCTCGTTTGGCCATAGCATCGCACTTATCATAGGCGAATGCCGTCGATAAAACACGCACAAGTAAATCACGAAATGCGTTATTAAATACCAAGTGTCTATTTTACCAGCGAAAAAATAAAATGAAATTCCATTTACGGCTGTCACCTTATCGGCATATCCGGGAACAATATTTTTCCTCCCCGGCAGCGTTTGTCGAACGGGCCACACTCTGCTGATGAGACTTACAAAGCCGAAGACCAGTCCACAGTGTACCCTCCTGTTTGAACAAACTCTGCTGCAATACGTTGGTCTGGAATGCTCATACGTTGATGGGACTTAGAACGTTATTGTTGCTATTCATTGCTTTGACAGGCTATTGATTAATATTTCTTTATTATCCAAAATCCAACTGGACATCCCATAATACATGTTAATAATGTTAGTGGCGTGCAGGTTAGTGACTGAGTCTTAAAACTCTTGCACAGGGATGTTCGTGGCCAGATCCTCGTCGAGTTGTTGATTTATTTACTAAAGCAGGAGGAAAAACTGAATGCCAGAAACCATTTCCTAATCAAATAAAAATGTACGCCTTGCATTGCTCCCATCCATTTATGGCCCCAAAGCCAGTGAGTGCAAACTCCACATTCGTATCGCGTGGGGAAGCTATCCGCCAGCTTCCGTATTTGCTAAATACGCGTGACTTTATTTGCCGATGTTTTGCCGTGCGAGCTGTTGGCGCAGGCGGTCGACCCGGCGCCCACGCCACTGCCGGCTGGCGTGTCGCTGTGCGTGGCCACCTCTCCGTTCCTCCGAGCCGACAACCCCGAGTTCGACACCAGCCTGAGGAGCCGCGACGCAGAGCAGCTGTGGGTTTCGGATCCCGCGCCCCACGGAGGAGACGCGGTACTAAAAAAATATCATTCCCCATCGCCGGGCTTGTAATTCCACGTTCCTATGGCGGGGGTGGGGGAAAGTATTTCCTGCAGAGGACAACCACTGTTTGTTGAGTTCTCATGAAGTGGTTGCCTACTTATTTTACGATGATGGATATATCTGTAGGTTGCATCATCATCATCTGCTGCACGTTTCTCCATCCCTTTATGTGCATGGTAAGACTGACGCAAAACTTGAACCTGTGCACTTGAGGGCATCAGCCTGCCACGCGCTCTGCAGGAGGCAACCTTGTGCTCTCTCATATTCAGGCGTGATTTTTCGAAAATATTGGAAATATTCAGCCTGACAATTTCAATTATTATCACTTAATATCCCAGCCCCAGGCGAAATAACGTTCACACCCATCGTCTATTCCGATGACAGCGACGTAAATGCGGATGACGACGATGATGACAATCACGACAACGCTGGCGCCGGGATCCACGACCGCAGCGCCGATAACGACGCCGCCTCTACCACCCCGTGCGTCTTACCACGTGCGCCTCGCCACGTGCGCCTCGCCACGTGCGTCTCGCCACGTGCGTCTCGCTCCGTGCGTCGTGCAGACGCCCCGGCTGGCGCGACGCGACGGCCGCCTGTCCCTCCAGCTGGACGTGACGCGGGAGATATCGTGGCGCTGGCTGGAGTCGCACGCCGGCGCGGCCCTCTCGTGGACGGGCGCCGGCCGCCTCTCCCTGCTGCTCGCCGGCACCGAGCCCCCGGGCCCCGCCGTGCCGTGCCGCGGTGCGCGCGGAGAGGAGAGGGGCAGTGACGCCATGCGGAGGTTCTCGCGGATCGCCATGACCGTCGGAAACGGGACCGTCGTCTCGGACGCGTGCAGGTGGGGCGGT
Source organism: Lampetra fluviatilis (assembly GCF_964198595.1). NCBI lineage: Eukaryota > Metazoa > Chordata > Hyperoartia > Petromyzontiformes > Petromyzontidae > Lampetra > Lampetra fluviatilis. Next base: position 12,301,251 of record NC_136290.1, read on the forward strand.
CAGCCATGCGGTGCGAGGGGGGGGGGAGCGGTGGCGCCGCGGTTAGTGCGGCGCTATGGACCCGGCGAGCCGAGTTGGGTTCTTGCTCGCGACAGAATTACGGCGACGAATATTTGAACCGGTCCTGCTGGACCTTGAGTGACTCGACTCGGCCTCAGATGAGTAGGTGGTGTGGTGCGCAAACATCATCACTGGGGAGATAAAGTTAGCAGCTGGACGTGGTGCTGGCCACCCACCCCCTTGTATGCCGTGCTGACCTTCATTGGTGCTCACGAACAGAACTCACCCCAACAGTTTGGTAAAGGCTATACAGAGGATCTTTTTAGTCCTTTTTGTCTTTTTTGTGCGGGTGAATGTTTAGCTCTGCAGTCACAACAACGTTCTGTTTGTAAGAGTGCTTTATTTTGGTGGCGTGCGTTGGGGGCGGAACGGTGGTTAGCGCCTTGCATTGTGAACCCAGTAACCCCAGCCAGATTCCCGGCCGGGGAAAATTTTAAAATCATAGCGCGGTTTGATGCGTGTTTTAAAAACTTGAGACATTAGACGGAGGAAACGAAGGCAAGCGTTACGAATGAGACAAACGAGAGAGTTCAGTCGAGACAGACAATTTTGTTTGGGAAGGGTGCAAGCAAGACGGACAATCGAGCTAAGGCAGGCAATGCGAACAAATCACGCAAACACTGCGGAACAATAAAAACGAGGCAGGCGGTACGAACCGAACACTACGATCGAGACAAATGAAGTCTTGAGCTTGAATCATGGGGGGGGGGGGGGGGTTGCAGGGTGATGATAGTGGAGGGGGTGGGGAGGGGGGTACAGAAGGGGTGAATCAATACACCCCTAATCAATACACCCCTAATCGCTCATAAACACTCCACCCTAACGCCCAACTTGGTTGCAAAGTGCTCATCGTCGTCGGCTGAGACGTTAGACAACAGGATATTTGTCTCACTTGCTCGCCCTACCGTAAGTGGCGCTTTGACGTTTATTGACGGTGTTTGCTGAACACTTTGTTATGCTGCACACGGGGTGGTGTGGGGTAGAACTTGACTTCGAGTCTTGAAGCGAGCCCCACTGTAGCACCCATGACAATTCTCAGGACGTTTTATATCGGTGTGTCTGCGGGTATCTCTCATGTTGCCGCGATAATTACAAAACCCCTCAACCTTTCAACTCACTGTGGAACTCACCGCATAGCAGATCAAATACTGACCACAGGCTCATTAGGGGTGTGTCTCCTTCTTCGGTAGTGACCGCCTGACTCCCTGATTGCTAGCTCGCTATTTGAATGAGTGATTCATTCACCGACTCGCTGATTGCTAGCTCGCTAATTGAATGGGTGATTCATTCACCGACTGAAAGACAGGCTAACCCACTCATCGACTGACAGACTGACGAATTGTTCGAATAGACTGACCCAATTAACTGACTCGCTCTAATACTGACGAACAGACTGACCCCTCAACGAACAAACTCGCAGACTGCCCGAGCATTAACCGAATCACTCGGAGGCAGACTGACTCACTCACGGGTGGCTCAGCCGTCGGCTCAGTCGCCTTGTCTCTCTGCTCCAGGAGTAGCGAGTTCCCGCTGTACGTGGCGCTACCCGCACTGGAGTCCAACTGGGGTCCTCGAGGTATTGGCGCTCTCATCCCGTCGGCGCTCCTCGCCAGCCTGCACGGATACCGCTACTTCATCCCCGACGCCGCGGGTGAGAGATGATGCAGTCTGTCTCACACACACATACAACAGGACACAACAACAACAACAACTTTGATGGCGCGTGAAATGTGAAAGGCTCGCTGCTGGCAAGGGGGCCACGGGACACACCCAGGTGTTATGAGTTGACTCAGTGATGTGAGTGGCAGAGATGCACCGTCATTGCCCTACAGCCCCTGCTGTGCCAAGTTGGCATCTATCGCAGCAACAACCACCTCCATTCGCAACTAAGTAGCGGTGACGTCACCACGGCACCCGTGCCAGGCCAGGTGCACTTTGAGGCCACGTGAAGTGTCGAAGGCTTGATGACAGATGACGGGTCAGAGCCAGGTTCCATGGGTTAACTGACTGAGATGACTGGTAGATGCACCATTTGTGCCTCTACTGTGCCAACTTGCTGAGTTTTTGCCGCCCGGCGCTCCGCTCGTTGTTGTGAGCGTCACTCCTCTGCCCTCCGTTGTTGCTGGAGAGCAATTGCTTGCAACAGCTTAGTAGCGTCCTTAACGAACCTCCTCCATAGAGGCCGATCTTGACACCGCTGGTGCCAGTCATCGACACGTCCACTCAGCTCCACATCTTCCCGTACCGCATCAGCTCCATCTCTTCTCCAGCCCGTGTCGTGCCCGTTTAGCCCCCTTTATGCGGCCAAACAGAAGCACCGATCACACGCACAGACACAACTACAAATACCACCACCACCACCCCTCGTATAGGCTTTGTTGAGGCAAGTGATATCAGCGATGGTGGGGTGGCCAACACCACGCGCGGCCGCCTTTGTCTTCCCAGCGCTGATGTTCTCACCCCGCGTAGCAGGCACTCACTGGTACACATGCGCTCCAACACGGAATGCACGGATGGTGTCTGTGGGGGGCAGCACACGGCAAGTCTTTAAATAACCTCAACACTCCCTTAGTCAGTCCGGTGCTGGATTAAGGTCTCTCTTATACCACGCCGTGTCGATCATGGGGCTGGCTTGACCATACTTCACCACGCTGGTCAATTCGGGTTGGTGGTGGCGGTGAAGGAGGGATCACATAAACAATAGCAAGCCCGTACGGCGCTCCATCTGTTGTGGTTTATTATGAGCGGTTTGTTTTTTTCTTTCTTCAGACATTCGGGTTACTCCGACACGCAAAAATATACCAAAAAACATTGCTCGGCAAAATCTACCAGAGGTGACGCACCTGTTATACATCACCTTGAACAACGTGGGCGATATTTGTCGGTTTGATTGCAAGGAGAGGAAGGTACGTTAGAAGGTGGCGCCACCTCGCGTGGATGAGCGGCAATTGTAGGAACCTCACAAGTTGTTCTGCAGTGTCAACCTCCGCAGAGCGTTCTCTAACACGTGGAGATTGTTACCCTGCCCTGTGCGAACTCCACGCGGAATTTCTCCTTTCCTCGACGGTGACAACGAGAGCGCGGATGGAATACAACCGCTATTGCCACAAATAAACCACAATACCTCGCTGATCTCGTCATGGAGCAGAACCCATCACGCGAACTCCGGTTAGGGGCCGTCCATAAATGACGTCACGCACCTGGGGGGGGGGGTTAGACATTTGTGACGATGTGTGACGAGGGAGGGGGGGGTTTGAGAAATGTGACGTAACATCAAAATGCGCAACTTTAAATAGACAACACGTTCTACTTAATGAAATAGACTTTTTAATAAATGTTTTCTCATACAACTTCAGAGTGCAGCGCCACATTAAATACGCACTACAATGACAATAGTTTTAAGTAATTTGAAGCATGTTTGATTTTTGGGGGGGGGAGGCAGAGCTTTGTGACGTCATATTTGAGGGGGTTCTGACTTTTTGTGACGTCGTGTGACGAGGGGGGGGGTAAAATCGTCCAAAATCGCGTGACGTCATTTATGGACGGCCCCTTATCCTCGCTGCAGCAGCTTTTGGCTGGCCATCAAACAAAAATGGTCACCGCATCGTGTGGCGCTTTCAGATGCGATCCTGCGGCCGTCTGGAACGCTCTTCCTTCCGATATTAGGATGCCACTGGAGCTATGCGCTTTTAAATCGAGATTGAAAACTAATTTTTTTTAAACTGATTTTTGTGTTTAGTTTGTTGTCCTTCCCGCACCTCCGATTAGCACGGTTGGCTACATACCAAATTTTTTTTTTTGTAGATAAGTGGCCTTTTCTGTGGAAATATTTCGTGCTTTATTTAGGAGACATCAACGTGATCCATACTCTTTGGTTCTTTCGGTAAAGTCACGTGGGTATAAAACAAAATAAATTAAATCACGACGTTTCGGGCGCAACACAAGCGTCCGTCATCAGGTGGGACAACCACAGCAAGAACCAATTGCTGAAGTGGGCAAAGGACTGCTGCAACAAGAGGCCATGTAGGTAAGAGAAGGGGGGGAGCAGCCAGCGAGAAGAGCCAGGGAGGGTGGTTGTCCCACCTGATGACGGACGCTTGTGTTGCGCCCGAAACGTCGTGATTTAATTTATTTTATTTTATACCCACGTGACTTTACCGAAAGAACCAAAGAGTATGCATCCCTGCAGTCACGAAAACTTCAAATCTAGATTGAATCAACGTGATCCTCATCAAAATCCTCATTACCATCGCTTTACCTGTTTGCGTGTAGCTATGAACGTACGCACCTCGAACGAGTATACCTGTCCGTTGCTGCGGCTGCTGTTGCGTGCTGAGAGGGAATCGGGGTGGGGGGGGGGTATTGAACTTGGTCCGGCCAACGCGTTTGGGCAGGAGGCACGGCGAGCCGAGGGCCGCCTCCGGAGAAGATGCTGTTTGTTCGGTGGATGCAGATCACGGCCTTCCTGCCCGTGATGTCCTTCCTCACGCCGCCCTGGCACTACGACAACGAGGTGAGGGCGACGTCGATGATGATGATCATGCTAACAAATTTCTGGGAGGCTCAACCGGGACACGTGGTGTGCTGATAGACCCTTCATCGCCACCGCCCACTTTCACTCGGCCATACCCACTCTCAGCACTATCCCCACCCACACGGCGAGTGGATTCGCTCTCTCTGATGTATGCCCCGCCCACTGATCACAGGCCCCACCCACTACTCAGGTAGCCCCGCCCACTACCCAGGCAGCTCTGCCGACTGCCCAATAGCATGAGCCGGATATTACCTGGCCACCTCACGTGCCATTTCATTTGACACCACTCGACCACGACCCATAGCGTCAAGCTACCAAATCTACTAATTTGGCCGAGGCAGTCCTGTTGGTTTCAGACAGTCTGTCCTGGTGTACGGAAGACTTTACGAAAGTCAAGATTTCGTCACAGTTGAAAATGTTCTGGCTGCATGCTCGGCAATGGGTGGGGCTACCTGGGCAGTGGGAGGGGCTGACAGAGGAGTAGGCAGGGCCTATGAGTAGTGGGCATGGAAAACCTGAGGGGGAGTGAATCCACTGTGTGCACGGTGTTAGCAGTTGAGTGGGCGTGACAATGTAAAAGTGGGTGGTACCGACAGAGGGGAAGGGGCTTCCAGCTCACCGTGTGTCCCGCTTTAGTGTCCCATAAATGTGGTACATATTCTTAGGTTTTTTCGGTAAAGTCACATAGGTAAAACATTTAAATTAATACAAGTAAAATAAAAAATAAAATAACGTGGTACAGTAAGCCTAAACCCTCGCCCACGTGTCACCTCAAACTAGTTCTTAATGTCTTACACGATATTTAATGTAACGCTGCTAGGCCACATGGGTGTGGCGTGCCAAAATAACTACGAGAAACAGCATTCCGAATTGTTCCAGATGAAAGTAAACACTGCCCCGAACCGTGATCACGTGTAAAGCGCTCCGCGATGCCAGTGGTCTGATGTATGCTCTAATGAAACGGTGGCTATGAGATGTTAACTACCTCGCCTGGTATACAGGAGGTCGTGGGTTCGATGCCAACCCTGACGCCTGCTGCATATTTGGAGTCTGCAGTGTCTCTCTCCCCGTGGTCGTGTGAATTCTTTTCCGGGTCCTCCAGGTTTTTCCCTCCACATGTAGAATCAACGTGCGTTTAGAGTATTTGGCTGCTATAAATGTATAGATCATCAGCCACTTTGTTGAACTATCGTTTGGGGCCGGGTCGCGTTTGAAAAAGAGCTATATAGCTGAGTGGACCTTACCTGGTAAATAAATAAATAATGATTTAGCTGGTAACGCTACAAACTTGGTGAGAGGCCAACAGCTGTTGTGTGTTTTTATCTTTTTTTATCTCCTAAAGACAGACTGACAGCAGTCATAGGAATGTAGAATTTCCGACACTGGCTCAAGAATGTGGAATTTCCCCCAACGGAGAGAAGTAGGCACGCCAACGTTTGCCTGAGCAAGCAGATGCCGTGTAGTTTAGAAACCATTATGATTAAAGACTATTATTTTTATTACCCCCCAACCTTAGACGATAGCTGTCAACCCATACGGTTTACCCCGCATTCTTATACGGGGAAATTGAGTTTTCAGGTCCATACGGAGCACAGCCATTTGAATACGGGCAAAACAAATGTGTAGATTTGTTTGTGTTTCTTCCTTGTGATGGGACTTTGTAGGATGAACGTTGAGATTGATAAGGGCACGGGGTGACCAATAAAAGGCGCTGATAAGGTGTTGACAGGTGTGGATGTCACACCTGATGATGATTGCTTGTGTTTCAGTCGAAACGTCGTGAGAATTTTTATTGTTTTATATTTATATTATTTTATTTTATTATCTCCCTTCTACGTGACTTTACCGAAAGAACCAAGAATATGTTGACATTTCGATTTAAAGCTTTCGTGACTGCAGGGATTCATCTTCTTGGTTCTTTCGGTAAAGTCACGTAGAAGGGAAATAATAAAATAATAAAAATAAAACGTAATAAAAAATAAAATAATAAAAATAAAACATAATAAAATAATTCTCACGACGTTTAGGCTACAACGCAAGCAGCCGTCCTGCTTGTGTTGTAGCCGAAACGTCATGATAATTTTTATTGTTTTATATTTATATTATTTTATTATCTCCCTTCTACGTGACTTTTACCGAAAAAACCAAGAATATGTTGACAGGTATGTTAACCCCGCCGACTCCGTACTGTTCCCGCAGACCGCGTCGCTCTCCCTGCGCCTGGCCTCGCTGCACCGCTCTCTCGTGGCGCCTCTGCTGCGCCGCTTGGCCGAGAGCCCCGCGCAGGCGGGGCTGCCCCTCGTGCGTCCCCTGTGGTGGCTCGACCCACGTGACCCCGTCGCGCTGAGCGTCAACGACGAGTTCCTGCTGGGAGACACGGTGAGGGCACCGCACCGCACCAATCCTGCTCGCTCGAGTCCAGGGGTGGCCAACCTGCAACAGAGCAAGTGCCAAAAAGGAGTCGTGAGTTCTGCAAAGAGACAAGTGGATATATTATGAGTGTAAATATACTGACAGTTTTCGGCACAGTACGGGCGACATGCATTATTCTTGTTAGCTGCTACGATAGCATGTGCTACGTTACGCCCCTTCGACAGAGCGGCACGTGGTGGATTAAATAAACAGTTGGCCACCGCTGCGCAAGACGGTGGAGCGATTTTTGCCGATGGACTGCAGGTACAGCCATTCCCTCGTTATTCACGGCGAGGGTTACCTTCCGGAGATCACTCGTGAACAGCACGTTTCGCGGAAAAATATATAAATAAGCGATGAAATATATTACAATTATCATAATACACACAAATGAACGTTGGTTTTAATAAACAAAGGAAATACAAACTAATATTAAACTTTAAATAATAGTTCATGAATTAACTTTACTTAAATTATGATGCCACGCGTCATCACTTTATCTCATCTCTCTCGATGCGGCCGTGTAGAGTTCCAGATGCGATTCGCCGATAGCCCAAATCGCGGACAGCAAGCTCGCGAATACCGGTACAGCACTCGCTAAGCCGGTGTGGACTGTGCCGCATCGGGATGATCCTTCTAGCGACCGCGTGTTACGAACCCGGCGGCCCAAGTTCGATTCTCGCTCACGGCCACGAACACCGGTGACGATTATCTAACCCGGTCCTGGCTTTCGCCTAGGTCGACTCAGCCGTAAATGAGTACCTGGTGCGGTGTGTACACACCGCCACGAGGGTGACAAAGGCGGCCGGAGGAAACACCAGCGGGACTTCTCGGACGCGCTGTGAGGGTCATCAACCGGATTCATTACAACTCACACCACGCAGCCACGAGAGGGCGCGATCTCACAAACAAACACATTTGATTCACACGTTTATCCTGAACAGACTGTTGGGGCAAATGCTGCGAACGGGCACCTCTGAAGGCCGGGCACGGCACACGAGGGGGTGGGTGGCCAGCACCACGCCCGGCCGCCTTTGTCTCCCGAGTGGCGATGTTTACACACCGCGTCAGGGGAGACCAAGGAACGGTTCAGATAATCGTCACCGGTGTTGTTCGTGAGCGGGGATCGAACTCGTGTGGTTGGATTCGTAGCGCTGTGCGCTCATCCCTGTGCCACCGTTCCACCCCGAACGGCCTCATCATCGCTATCGACCGTGATTTATCCGCTGCTGAATGAAGGCCTCTCCCCAAGCCCTCACCATCCCACACATTCGCGCGAGGTAACGGCGATCCATCGAGCTCCTGCACACGAGCTGATTTCATCGCTCCATCTCCGCAGGGGACGTCGTCTCGGGTCGCATTCTCGCTCCTTTCTTTGCCTGCCGCTCTGTGGTTTGTCTCGACCGCCCGGCCATCGCCCCATCTTGCCGTGACAGATCCTGCCTCAACGGGACATTTTAAATTCTTGTAGGCCCTAGACACTTATGTTTCGCCGGCCCTCAGTGAAAACGATCTGCAGTTGGTGCTGCTGATGCTGCCCCATGTTACTTCCGCCGCTGTCACTCCGCTTGTTTCACGCGGCACTTCGTCCAGCCTCTGCACCGATGTCGTTACCGCTCCGTCCACTATTTAGGCCGTGACATCATCCAATGGGAGCACGCTGTGTTCCGCAGAGAAGCAGAATTTGTTTGAATTTATTGCACATGTTTTTTTTTGCAATGAAAAAACATGGGAAAATTTCATGTCCGGTGTTAATTTCTCTCTCACCTTATGAAGAAAAAAAACCACATTGACACTGACACGACTCTGCATCTTTGTACATGCACCGTGCCTATCCTTACTCTGTACATATTTATTCAAGAAGATGTCTTGGTTACATTTTTTATGTTGTCACATTTTTTTCGTAGGCGCGAAGCACATTGCCTCCTGTGCCTATTGGATAATACGCCCATGTATCCGCGGACAGTTTCACCGCTGGCCTCTGTTTTTGTGGCTGCTGCTGCTGCTGCTGCTTGTGATATTGATGCAAGTCCCCACTAGCCGTTGCTGCTGCTGCTGCTGCTAATCTTGACGGCGATGTTGTTCCCACCGCTGCAGCTTCTGCTTAACGATCGCAACAACGTTGTTTGACGTTGGCGCTGACGTTTCTGCCGCTGCTGCTGCTGCTGCCGCTGTCGCTGCTGCTGCTGCCGCCACCACTGCACGCGCCACCACTGCACCCGCCACACAGTTGCTGGTGGCTCCGGTGACCCGCTGGGGCGCCGTGCACCGCGACGTCTACCTGCCGTGCCCGCGGTGCCGCTGGAGGGACGCCGACTCGGGCTCCGTGCACCGCGGCGCCACGTGGCTGCGCTCGCACCCGGCGCCCCTGCAGCGCGTGCCGCACTTCACGCGCGTGGCCGGCCGGGCCGCGTGACTCGACGATGGAGGGGGGGGGCGGTTGGCGTGGGGGAGCGGTGGTGTAGCGGTCAGCGCGCTGGGCTACGGATCTGACGAGCGGGGTTCGATTCCCGCTCACGGCCAACAACCAGCGACGATTGTTTGAGCCGGTCCTGGGCCTCCCCTAAGTCGACTCGGCCCCAAATGAGTGCCTGGTGCGGTGTGTAAACATCGCAACTGGGGAGACAAAGGCGGCCGGGCGTGATTGGCCACCCACCCCGTCGTGTGCTGTGCCGGCCTTCATAGGTGCTCGCTAACAGCACTTACCCCTACAGTCTGTTACAGGCTATACGGGGGATCTTTGTCTTTGTTGTTGGCGGGGGGGGGGGAGTCGAACGCAGGAGTCGGGTCGTTGGAGATCGCTGCGCTCGTTGGTGTCTTCATTGTTACGCGTGTCACCCGCCCGCTCCCACCGGTGACGCCCCGCAACAGAGTTGTGGTGCAGTGACAAAGCATGGGTGGCATGGGTGGCATGGGTGGCATTGGGTGCCCCTAGCCTAGAGACTCACGTAGCCGTAGTAGCACCTATAGGACTCGCACAGAGAACCCGTAGACTTACATAGACACCCATAGTAGCCTCGCGTGCTTCACGTGCCCCCCCCCCCCCCCCTGTGCAATTCATTAAATGGGTGTCCCCATCTCAAGTTCACCCCCTGCCACCCACTCCTTCATAGCCCGGTGGCTCTGCCAGTCCGCAGGCTTTGGTGCAGTTGCACCGCCTACACACCGGAGGGATAATCCCGATGGAGGCCGCTAAACACGCCAGAAGCAGACTCGTCGCGATAGATGTTTGTGGGGAGGGGAGTAACTGTGAGAGCCCATGCTGAACCTACTTGCTGTAACTACCATTTGATATCTGCTTGTGCTGGACGTTGAGGGTATGGATCAGTTAATGATCTTCTTGCGGTCCACCAACCCCTACCTATAATTAGTTTTTAAAAATAGTACAATTGTTTACTGAGGAAAGCCTCGCTGAGTCTCACGACTCATTTCCAGGAAGGTCCTGCGAAAATTGGAATGTTGGGCTAATCCCATTCATGAGGGTTTGCTTTTCATGTGGCAAGAAATCTGAGAACCCGTAAAAAAACACACCACGTATGATGGAAAGGGGATCTTACGTATGAGTTGACAAGCCCACTTGCTGTACTGTTATCTCCTGACCACATCGCGGTCCAGCGAGTTTGGGAGTTTCACAAATCTCTACGTGATCCGCCAACCCCTTCCCTCCGAAGCACCGAATCACAGGCATATGCATGCATGCTTTTCGAGTTGTGTGAATCTAATGTATATCGGGCTCTTTGTATATATTTGCTATTCGAACTTGAGAGTCTCACCTAAGTTGACTCAGCCTAAAATGAGTACCTGGCATTTGGGTGTTGTGTGGTGCTGGCCACAGCCCCCCCCCCCCCTCGTGTGAAAAAGAGCTTTATAGCTCATCGGATTCCTCCAGGATAAATACAGATTCTTGATTCTGTAATGTTGGCAGCCTTAATAGGTGCTCGCTAACAGCACTTGCTTAAACAGTATTAGCTGGCAGTGGGCCTACATGATATTCGTAAATGTGTATACACAGTAGTGTGCGTGAAATGTAGAACGTAAATGATATTGCCTTAGCTGCACTGCCAAAGTGAGCGGTAGTCTATTTACAACATGTACTGACTGATGCTTAATGTTAATTTCGAAAGGTCGAGAGTTTCCTATCATGCTGTGTGTCTTTGTTGAATTGAAATGCACTGCTCGTTTGGTGTACGTGCTCGAATTATATTTAATAGCTCAGAGTCTAAACGAATTATGTCCACTCAAAATATTTACGAACTGTTTTGATTAATTCGGTGGGTCATCATCATCATCATTACCATCAGCCACGATCAATCGACCGCTTCGGTGAAGGCCTCCTCCTCCCCGAGATGTTGCCATCTCTCACACGGCGCTGCGACGGATGCCACCACGTGACACGTCTTTAGCTCCTTCACACGAGGAACTGGTGATGTCAACGCCCAATCTCAGCAGCAGCAGCAGCAAGCGGACGTCCTCTGCTTTTGCTTGTCGTCATCTGGAATTTCCTTCCCCCTCCGCCCCTCCGGCAATCCGTGCTGTCGACTCCCTTGTCCCCTGGTCGCTGCCCGATAACTGATTGTCTCTTCAACCAGTGATGTGCATATCCACTGGTCACGTGCAACCGGGACTGTACAGAACGTTGTTATTTTCTAGCCCAGGTGTGGACTTGAGTCATGTGACTTGGACTCGAGTCAGACTCGAGTCATGAATTTGATGACTTGCGACTCGACTTGGACTTGCATAACAATGACTTTGTCCCACCTCTGTTTTCTAGCCCAGGTGTTGGCAACCTGCAGGCTCTTTCAGGACTACTTTGTGACGTCTCGGATTCACATCCGTGAAACGACTAGACGCCTGTGAAATAGAGCGTCATAGCTCATGGGATTTTTCCAGGATAAATAAATATTCTGATTCTGAAATGCGTCAAAAACCCAGACAGGTCGCGTGACCTTCGCCGTGGCTGAAATTAAACCCTTGGCGTGCAAGCGCGTACACTAGCGAAGGAATGCGCATGCAAATGTGAAAAGGACAAATCATAACCGATGGGTTTCCTTTATTAAACACACATTGATAGTAAATAATAAGCGCCGAACAAACGATTATTGTTTTCATGTTTTAACGAGGACATGATGAATAATTCGATCGTGATGTTCTAAATATGCGACTTTTTAGAGGCTGTGTGCCATGGGTGTCGAAGCGTGTGGGCCCATTCTCGAATGAGTTTCGGACCAATGGAAAAGTCGAGATTCTTGCGATAAGTAACCACAACAGCTATTGGCGTCTCGTGAATGCGGCACTCATTTTATTGACCCAATTTAATAACGGTGCCTCATTAATGTGGTCGAGACGTGCGTGTGCCCACTGCGTAGAATGCGCCATTGTCGAGATTACCATGTTCTCCAGATTATTAGACGCACTTTCGCCCTTTTTCCCCCAATGTTTTCAAGTAAAAGTTGGCGCTGCATCTCATAATCCGGTGGGCAGGTGTTATGAGACCAGATTTGGGCAGCTGTAGTGTAGATGTTAGCGCCTTGTGTTACGAACCTGGCGATTCCCCCTTACGCGCCACGCCAGTGCCTACAACTGGTGCAAGAGTAGAATAATCAAGTGTAAGCTGGTGACTTGCAACAACGTGTCCGGCTGAGTGATTTTACAAGACACTACACATACATTGATAGATGTCACAATGTCCCCCCTCCCACCTCCTCCCCACACCGTTGCCATCCCTCGACCTCACATGGATGTTGATCGCCTCTCATTGCATCTGTACCAGATGTGAATCCTTCTGGTACAACCATGGGCGGCTTGTCGAACTCCGGTACTGTATGTGGTCAAAACACTGTGAAAGTGCGTGGGGGTGGAGGATATTCCCTGTTGCACCAGAAGGTGAACAGGGATATGGCTCGGACTCCTCGCCACGGCGGCTTTACCCGAAGCCTGCCCACAATAATCAATGTCCGTGATGATCGCGAACAGAGGGTCTGGGACCCAAAAGTACGACGAATAATTACAACACTAACACACGGCCGCGCGCACACACACACGTCCACATACTGCGGTCACGTACACCAAACCACATTCAGGCGGAAATACAAAAGGCAAAGATCCCCCGTGTAGCCTTTGGAGCAAGTGCTGCCATCGGGTAACTGCGAAGCTCAGGTACGCACGCAAAGACAAAGATCCCCCGTGTAGCATTAACAAACTGTTGGGGCAAGTGCTGTTCGCGAACACCTATGAAGGCCGGAACGGCACACGAGGGGGTAGGTGGCCAGCCAGAGGCGTAGCTAGGGGGGGCAGGGGGGTACATATGTCCCCGGGCGCCAAGGTAAAGGGGCGCCAAAATGAGGCTTACAACGTTACATTATAACTTATTGCGACGGGCGCGGCATCCTGAAGCTACTGCACAAATATACACCTCAACCTAAAGTTTATATATCCTGCCACACACAGCCTACATGTCATGTAACTACATTTTGGTACGCGCGCCTATTAAGAACTTACATGGAAGAACGTCCCAAACAACAGACAGGCGCAGTCTTTCAGCCTTAGTCACTAGCCTGTTTTTTTGGTGGCGGAAACTACGACGGCCTGAAACACGCTGGAGTGCACGATCAGAATCTTTTAAAGCTATCTATGAAGGACTGGATTAACTAGTAGGGCTGCTAGACAAATTATCGGAGGACGTAACTATGACGCCTGAAACCAGAAGTGATGCAGAACAGTTACAGGCATGCATATTAAATTTTTACTTCATAGTTTTATTACATTTCTGGAATGTCATTCTTGGAAAAATGTATCGTGTTCAGAAGCGCTTACAGGATCCTACTACGAATTTCAAGGAAGCAGCAACTGATCTTGAATCTTTGGAGCGTGAATTTGTCAAGCTTCGTGATGATTTGAGCCAAGTTGCTGTAGAAAACGTCAAAACAAGATGCACAGCCTGGGGGATCGATGTGGACAGAATAATTAGGCGACGTCAGAAGATGCCAGGAGAACTGGCAAGAGATGCAGGACTTTCATCAGAAGAAGAAATTGTGCGCGTTATGAAGAGCGTATTTTATCGACTTCAACAGGAGATGTCTTAACGGTTTTTACGACTAAAAGACCTGAACACAAAATTTGGATTTCTGATGGACGTCAAAACTCTTCTATCCGACACAGATGTCGATGCAATTCGTCGAAATTGCACAGATTTTTGAAATTTCTATGACACCGACATCAATGGCCACGAACTTTTCACAGAAATTGGAGATTGCAAAATGCTGCTCAGTAACCAGAATGAAGTTCTACCAGAAACTCCTTTGGATCTTCTTGGTTTTATTGTGTTTTATGGAGACGACATTTCAGAATTTGCGAATTTCACTGCAAATTTTATTAATAGCAGTTTCAATTGCAAGCTGTGAGCGGTCGTTCAGCAAATTGAAACTTATTTTGTCGTATTTGCGGCTTCAATGGGACAAGATCGTCTCAGCGATCTTGCTCTTCTTAGCATTGAAAGAGAAACATTGGAAAAAACAGATTTTGATTACGTGATTGACCAGTTTGCGACAGTGAAATCAAGAAAACATTATCTTTTGTAGACTATGTCAACCAGTCTACCACAGTGACTGAGTGAGCCATGTAATATAATTTCTATAAATTTGCTTCTTTAAATACAATGTTTCATAAAAATTTTAAGTGTTATTCCTTGTTCGATGTAATAGGAAAATGTGATTAAACGGGGGGGGGGGCGCCAATTTTATAGTTCGTCCCCGGGCGCAAAATATCCTAGCTACGCCTCTGTGGCCAGCGCCATGTCTCCCTAGTGGCGATGTTTTTACGCACCACACCAGATACTCATTTGAGGCCGAGTCGACCGAGGGGGGAGGGGGAGGCCCAGGACCGGTTCAGATAATCGTCACCGGTGGTGTTGGCCGCGAGCGGGAATCGAACCCTGGTCGCTGGATTCGTAGCGCAGCGCGCTAACCGCTACACCGCCGCTCACACACAACCACAAGCCTACAACAACCACATAACACGCACGACACCTAACACGTGGTCGAGGTGGAGGGTGGGTGGGGTGAGTGGGGTGGGTGATCACATTTCCAATTGCAATCTTTCCCCACCGCCACGCCACCTCTCAACTTATCCCAACCCCCAACAGCCCCCTCCATCCCCATTACCCCCCCCCAACTCCTGTTCCCAGCCCAGCGTCTCCACCTTGCCAGCCGCCTTCATGTCCGCTCACGCGATGCGTCGTTGCCGTTCACTCCCTGCCAATCGCGGCGCCACGACCTCTACCCAAGCGTGGTGCTGCTGGCCACCCACCCCCTCGTGTATCGTTCCGGCCTTCATAGGTGCTCGCTAACAGCAATTGCCCCTACAGTCTGTTATAGGCTATACGGGGGAACTTTGTTTTTTGTCTGGGTCAGTGTGTGTGTGTGTGCCGTGTGTGCGAGTAGGTGCTCGCTAACAGCACTTGCCCCAACAGTCTGCTGAGGCTATACGGGGGACCTTTGTCTGTGTATGTGTGCGTCTGGGTCAGTGTGTGTGAGTGTGTGCCGTGTGTTAAGTAGGTGCTCGCTAACAGCACTTGCCCCAACAGTCTGTCGAGGCTATACGGGGGACCTTTGTCTGTGTATGTGTGTGCGTCTGGGTCAGTGTGTGTGAATGTGTCTGTGTGTGACGTGTGGCGTGTGTGTTGAGTAGGTGCTCGCTCACAGCACTTGCCCCAACAGTTTGTTGAGGCTATACGGGGGACCTTTGTCTGTGTATGCGTGTGCGAGTCTGGGTCACTGTGTGTGTGTCTGTGTGTGACGTGTGTGTTGAGTAGGTGCTCGCCAACAGCACTTGCCCCATCAGTCTGCTGAGGCTATACGGGGGACCTTTGTCTTTGTCGACGTGTGGGTGTGCGCATGTACTGTATGAGTGCGCGTGGTGAAGAAGGCGGTGCGCCAATGCGGCACGGCCGGGATCGCATTCAGGGCCATGCGCTTGACGCCACGGACGGACTTGTAGACGCGCAGACAGGCGAACACTCAGGACACGTCGACTAATAGACGAATACATTGATCAATACATAGCTTGACAAATAGACAGATATACCATCGGGCGACAGAGAAGAGCACAATCAAATAGACAAAACATTAGTCAATTACTGCAGTATATAAACACAACAAATGCATAGGCACGCAAATAGCTGGACAAACCAAATTCAATTAGGCATTTCGATACATAGACATACACTGCGGATACATAGACACAAAACGGCAAATATAGCCCAAATCATCAGCAGACACGGACAACTCGGCCGGCAATCTTCCACTGCGCTTCCTCCACCCAAGGTCACGGCTACTCGGAGCGAGGTCGATGCGGCGGCACGAGGCGATGGTGCCGTGGGAGCGGCTGACGATCGCCCTCTCGGCTCTCCTGGCCATGGCTCACCTGACGCTCGCCACCTTGGCCAAGCCCATCCGTGCACTGTGCAGCGTGGTGATGGGTGGACACGAGGTGAGGAGGGAGGGGGGGGTGAGTGGGCAGGTAGACGAGCGAGTTGGTGAGTGGATGAGTGAGAGAGAGTGTGGATGACACTTTAGGTGAGTGGACAGGTGAGTGGGCAGGTGAGTGAGAAGGCAGCAGATTAGAGAGTGGCTGAGTGGTTCGCAGGGAAGAAAGGGTGAGCGAGTGAGAGGTGGTGGGTGAGTGGATGCGTAGATGAGTGGATGTTGAGTGATTACTCACTCAGTGATTACACACGCAACATCAGTGGGTGAGTGATTGTGTGTGAGTGAGTGGCTGGGTGATTAGCTTGCTGTACTGCTTTCTTCTGGCGAGGCCAGACAATCGAATCTCACTGCACGTGGCCCTCATTAAAGAGCAAGTCTACGACCACATGCAACTCGTTCTTACAGCGTTTGCTTTTATTAATCTCATCGTAGTTTAGATTGACCTCGTTATATTTGATAACGATAGACATCTGTATTCCCGGGTCACTCGCGATCATCAGTATTGACCTCATTTATCCTTTAAGTGCTGCCACCATCGGCTGCAGCACATGACTACCGTGTTCCCGACGTCACAAAGCTCGATTTCCATATCAGTTTATTTGTTTAAGCAATTAGCATATTTGCTACATTGTCAACTATGGTATTGTTTAATTCGTGCTTATTTGTGTTCACAGCACCATCAGTATCCCTGTTATATTGTATTCGTCCTCTTCGGATAATTCCTTTTAAAAAATGTCATTGCTTTGGCAAATTTGTGGCATTTTTACTCGTTTCCTTGCTCAGAGACATAATGTAGGTCACAGTAGCCATGTGTTCCCGTTATTCGAATTGATAGAAAAATACAGGAAATAAAATTTGCCACGACTGTTGTTAGCACGAGGATATTTCAGGATCTGAAATTGTCCTTTAAATGCGAAATTGTGATATCCTGAATGTTTAAATCTGAAACTCATTGCTTCGCCTGAGTTTTTATGAACAATTAATGCTGTTCTGAAATTCGAGAGCAACCACGGGGCTAGAGTTGGGGCTTTGCAGATGGGTTACATTGTGTACAGCATTACCATGTTCTCTTGCATGTGATTAACGATAGGTTGTCTATTACTGCTATTTATAGAGACGCAGTTTTAAAAGCGTTTCATGTAGCCTATATCAACTTAATTAAATCCATTCACATATAATAAACACTTAATTCATGTGTTCGCCACAGTCACCCAGCCTAACTTGGTCGACGTTTTCCTTGCCTAAGATTGTATTTTTAACAATGAAGCTTTTAGTTCAGCAACCGTGTCATCAGTCTGTGTATGTACGATGTTGAACTTCTTTCGCACCGTACGTAGCCAACCGTGCTAATCAGAGGTGCGGGGGGAGGACAACAAACGAAACACAAAGGGATTAAATTAAAATATATTTTTTGGCTCAAACAATTTTGCCGATCATTCAAGTAATCGAAAGCACGCCGGGTGTATCTCCCGGCGCGGCACTTACAAAGCCCTCTCACGTGAGTTCACCACGGTTCGTCTATGATAGGCGGGTCGAGTGTGTGGTAGGGTAAAATGTGGGTCCTCTCAACTCTTCCAAGACGCCAGTGTGGAAGATGAGGCCAAAATACCCCCAGAGGGGCCTCTCTAGAGCAGTGGTCCTCCACCGGGGCTACGTGGACCCCTGGGGGTACGTGGCAATGGGCACGTGAGTTCATTTACAACTGCGTGGACTTACTGTTTACCGTGCATGAGAGTCGTCGGTGAGTAATCGTGTATGGATCTGCAAATATAAAATAACTACGATAGCTTTTAAATGTACATTTTTAGCATAGGGCGATATTAAAGACCTTTCTAAACTCTTTGATCGTAAACGACGTGGGTTTCCAAGAGTAACCGGATCGGCTTCGTTGTAACTTTTTCACTCTGTTCATTAACGCAAATGCCATACACGTTTGTTCCTCAAAGGTTGACCAACCGACCTTCCGAAATTAGACCACATTTGTCTATATTGGTTAATTCTCGGTGTGGCATAACGTGCTCGTGACGACGAGCTGTCAACTAGACGGCCCAGGACAGTATGGTATGTGATGACTTCATTCATGAGGCTGATCGACTTTGAGAACAGGATGGTTGTGTATAGGTCAGTCGAGGTGTGAGGGTAAAGTGACCTTGGGCAGGACACGTTGCCGAAAGGGATGATGGGCGGTGGTCGAGACTAGCCATGGTGTGGCAGCCAAATTACGGAACACACCAGGGAGGATGTCTACTCTGGTGGGAGAGGGGGGGGCTAAATAAACCATCAGGAAATTGACAATGTACACGGGTATGATCACTGTAGTGCCAACATTAATTTCTTGCATACACATCCCAACGGAGCCTGACACCACCCACACGTCATTGCCAGAGGCGGTTATCGTGATTTATTATGAATTTGATGGCAAGGATTCAAAGAATTCTGCGACCTTTACAACAAGCGCTTTCAGATCCGCTTCTGCGGCCGTGTAAACGATTTTCCTTCCGATATTAAGAAGCCACTGGAGCTATATACGTTTATATCTATATTGAATGTTTAGTTCTTTAGAACTGCCTTATGTGTTTAGGTTTATTGTCCTTCCTCCCACACCTCCGATTAGTACGGTTGGCTACGTACCGTGCGAAAGAAGTTCAACATACATCCATACAAACACGCTTCCTTGTGGGAGGATGCTCGTTTTCCTCTGCCGTCTCGGAAAGTCAATGCTCTTGGTTGGTCAAGCTAAACAATAAAGTAAGGGCCTCTCCTCGCCATATGTGGTCGTGGAGGCTTACTCGATCAAACTTCCAACACTACTGGCTAGTGGGGGTTGGTGAGGGCAGGGGGCATCTACGAGTAGGACCATAGAACTCAGAAGCACAGCAGCGACTATTTATTTTGCTGCACTGCCATCTGCTGACAAAGTAGCCACACGACGGGTTAAAACACACGCGCGACTCATGGGCGCTCGCTCATCCAAGCACTGTCCAGGCTCAAGATTGCTTAAGCTTCTGACATCTGACGCGATCGGGCACATTCAGGGTGATTGAGTCGTAAGCTTTGATTTGAACAAGTCCATTAATTTATCCTACTGTAGATCGCAAACATATTGGATTTCTAAGTCTACAACATCACACATGTGCAAACAGTTTCACCAGACAGAACACTCACTTGCCAATTTACTTTTTTTTATATATATCAGATGTCTCTTCATGCAGTGCGTTTGCTAATAGAATCTGGCAACTCAGCAGCATTTATTTTACAAGCCTGAATGCTGATGAGATCCATACGTTCTAAACAAGTGCAGAGTTCGATTGCTTTAAAAAAATGCTGCAGGATAATATTGGTCTGGAAAGCCAATTAAATAGGCTGATGGATGTGGAGATTCATTACCGAGTTCTATATAAATATATGTATACTCATCTCTTTACGGGTGGTCTCAACAGTTCTTTGTGTTGTGCAAGTGTTACATAATTTACATCACTCGTGGATGGCAATATCAACAGATCTCATTGTCTCCAATTGTAAGTAAAATTATATTTTAGTCAGTCAGCCTGTTGGCTTTTCAGACAAAGGTTATCCAGCAGCCGTTGTTGTGCAAGTGTTACATAATTTATGTCACTCGTGGATGGCAATATCAACAGAACTCATTGTCTCCAATTGTAAATAAATTATATTTTAGTCAATCAGCCTGTTGGCTTTTTAGACAGAGGTTATCCAGCAGCCGTTGTTTAAATACACAAACTCTGGAGCAGTTTCAACGTCCATTGTCTTAGAAGCAGGCAGGCTTTTTAAAAACATACAGCTGAGTTTCTTGGCAATACTAACTTGTTTATCCAGGAAAGCCACACTGAAACCAAGGACTGTTTTGCACGAAGATCCAGCTACATTGAAATTTTTTTATTTTCATGTTTTTCAGCCAATTGATCTCGAATGTTTATACACATTGAAGGAAACAAGAGCATCCGGAGAAACCCCACATGGATGGACACGAGTTCACTTGCTCAGTTTAACACGTAGTGGAGAAGTCACGAGCCACCACTGCTTTCTGGACTCATTTCTTGCACACCGGCGAATTAGCAGATGCACGTGGGGGCAGTGTAGCCACGCTTTGTACGCAGGGCCGGATTAAAATTTTGTAGGCCCCTGGGCGACAGGTACTTTGAGCACCCCCCCCCCCCATAATATTTTCAAAAGGAAAACAAAGTTAAAGAAAAAGAAAGTTTATTTTTACAAGGCTAACAACAAATAAAATTCAGCATTCACAAGTGAAATAACTTTTCACTTAATCTCTGGATGCCCTCCAGCTGGCAGAGGCCCCTGGGCTGCAGCTCCTAAAGGCCCCGTGCCTTAATCCGGCCCTGCTTGTACACCAACCGCGAATTTAATTGGCGCGACATATTTCTCCGGAATTCGCTGTTTCGTTGCTTGTGCGGAGGCAGACGCTGCCTGCGCTGCTACGTGTGCCTCCCGTAAATGCGATTGGGGAGTGACGAAAGGACTCTGGCTAAGACGGGGCTTGGGACGGAATTTGTGCCAAATGGTGTGTTCAATAGGCGGCACGGGGTCTCGCTCATACATAATAATAAGAAGAAAAAGTAGAAAATCCTGTGGACACGCTGGGAGCAACTCTGTATGCCGTCAGTTATGTGCAGATTCGAATCAGTCTGCTCCTCTCCTGTGGCGTGGCTTAGCAAGGCTTAGGAAGTACGATTTGGTTGTTTCACCATCTCATCAGTCTGCTGGTGATTGGGGAGATGCGCAGCTTCTTTGTCCCCATGATGTTACAGACATCCAGCAGCAATTGAGAAGGTCAATGTCGACCCTGATCTGTTAGTAATAGCTCAGGAGGCCCCTTTTCAATCACGTACCCATTGATTGAAAGCTTTCGCTATGATTTGTGCAGTTTGATCTGCTATCGGGCAGTAAGTAAAATACTCAATGCCAAATAGCAAGAAAGATGTCCTCCTCGGAGTTCAGGGAAAACGTCCAAGAAAATCCAGGGCGACCAGCTCATTTACCCCAGACCCTGTAATGGACTGCAGGGGCATCACAACATGAAAGGACACATTTACGACCGTGTGGGGTGGAGTGATGCTAAATAACTGTGTCCCAGGGGTGCTGAGCATGCCAAGTTATGGAGGAAATTGAACAATCGATCAGCTTCTTTGTGCGAGCCGCCAGTCCGTGGGTGTCAACCGTCGATCAACAAACAGCATTGAGGATGTGTCAGTATTGTCAAGACGGGAGCTGTTGCCTGTCTTGGATAACGGTTTTACAAAAACACTGCGCATGCACAGGCAGCGGTGGCCTACAGGCATGACAGCAAGTCTGCTCGTCGTAATCCCTTTCCGTGCCCTTACCCGCGCCTCCCACTCACTATCCACTCATCCGGTGATCGATCAGTAGCGGCCAATTGCGTAAAGCCACTGACCAGGATTTCACTTTGACGGCCACTGCAGCCTGACAGCTGAACTAAACCTAAACTATTTTTTATTTTACCAGGTAATTTTTATTTAACCAGAAGCGACCTGGCCATATATTTGCTAACTATTCTAAACGCATGTTTCTAAAAGAGGGCCCAGAGAATTATCCACACGACCACAAGGAAAACATGCAAACTCCAAATATAGAAGCATCTGGTTTGGGATCGAACCCACGACCTCCTGTATACTAGGCGAGAGAGTTAACATCTTGCCACCACGGCACCTAGGTGACACGGAACTGCAGGTCCCATCGTAACGTTAGGGCTATCGGTGCATGCTGCGTATGGCGAGTTATCTTGACAGGTATGCAAAAAAACGTGTCTTTGGCGGGGGTTGTGTTCTTGCAAATAGCCACAATCGGCAAATCCGCGATCCGCAAATTCAAATGCATTATGGGGCAAATAGGGTTTGGTTCACGGTTCATAAAACGACACCACCTCCTTTTGTTAGGGGTGGGGCTGGGTGGGGAGGGGCTGGGTGGGGAGGGTGGGGAGGGTCTGGGTGGGGAGGGTGGAGGGGTGGGGCTGGCTGGGGAGGTGCTAGTCACCCCGTGGTGCCCTTATAAAACTCAACGTTTAACCTACTCACGCCGGCTTGTGCCCGCTCTCACAGTCGAGCATATTTGCGGAATACACCACGCCGCCGTTGACCCTGGCCATTGACCGAGCAACCCAACGTTCCTACCAGCTCCCTCCGCAGGAATGTGTTAAAGTGCGGAGTTACTAGCCAACTCGACACTAACCCTGACCCCAACCACACTAGCCAATCAAAAACTAGCCTTAATTCTAATCATATTAACCCTCGCCACACGAGCCAGCCAGACACCCGTCCGAACTCTATGCAACCAGATTCTAGCCCGACCTCTTGTTCACACGAGAACCTTCCACTCACCATACGAGCCAGACACTGGCCCTAACCATAAACTCGCCAAGAAAGGGGCCGTCCATAAATGACGTCACGCACATAGGGGGGGGGGGGGTCAGACATTTGTGACGATGTGTGACGAAGGGAGGGGGTTTAGAAATGTGACGTCACATCAAAATGCGCAACTTTAAATAAATATAGACAACACGTTCTACTTAAATAGACTGTTTGATAAATGTTTTCTCCTCCAACATCAGAGTGCAGCGCCACATTAAATACGCACTACAACGACAATAGTTTAAAGCGATTTGAAACATGTTTTATTTGGGGGGGGGGGGGCAGAGCTTTGTGACGTCATATTTGAGGGGGGGGGTCTGATTTTTTGTGACGCCGTGTGACGAAGGAGGGGGGGGTCAAAAATCGTCCCAAATCGCGTGACGTCATTTATGGACGGCCCCAAACCGACGAGTATACTCGCGCAATCTCTAACCACACGAGCCAACCACATCCTAACTCTAACCCCAGGCAACCAGCTGGCCCTAACCCTTGCCTCGTGATAGGCATCGGGTGGCAGGGATCAGTGCCACAAAGTGGTACATATTTTATTCACCCCAGAAGAGATGATAGGCTGCGCCGTCGGACTACAAAAAAACACATCTATAGATCTTAATTCAGTTGTATGATTTAGAAAAGGGGAATTTGCGAGCATCTATTAAGGCTGGTGTGGCACGAAGGTGATTTGTATGTGTCCAGAAGCGCCTATCCGTAGCCACCTTTGTCTGCCCGGTGCTGATTCCAACACAGACACACACACACATCCTCTGCTTCACAGTGTTCCGTAAACATTGAGACGCAAATATTAAAAGCGTGGCTTCAGGCAATGCAATTACACACAGATTACACACAGTACTGTACACAGTGTTTCAGGTCAATATATATAACAGTGTGTGCCAACCACGAACACGACCTTGCATCAAGGTCGTAATTATAATAGAAATTGGGAGGGACACATCCCCCCCCTCCAACATTCAAACATGCTCAAAATGTCCCCCCCAATATATTTCTACAAAAAATATTTTACAAAAATTGTTATGCTATGTCAATAAAAACAACAATTTGCTAAACCTTGGCCACAATATCTGGACTTGTCTTCATATAACAATGCATAGATTTCTGTTTATATGATCGTGGTTATGGTTGTACTTTATTAATCCCTAATCTCTGCCATTACATACAATGAAACAAGAAAAGGGAAAAATTAAAAACAGAGCAATGTAATACAATACACTATTAGACGTTATTGTTTTTAAAAAAAAATCCATCCCGTGTGTTAGTGAATTTTTTAATATTTTAGGCAGGAAATTAGTTTTCAAATTTAGATTTTTTTTTCTGGGGGGCGGGGACCCCTAGACCCCCTGGACGATTTGGTCCCCCCCAATGTTGACTCCATGGCTACGGCCTTGGTTTGCATATATTTCTCAAATATGTCCTGGACTTCTTGGGTTTTATGCGCAACATTCAAAGAGCCTCCCAAGGCGATTCCATTAAACGTCACATCCAGTTACAAACTATTATTTTTCGTCGCCTAAGAAGTGCTCAACATCCCTGAATTGAAAAAAAGCATTTGGTCTCCCAACACACGCTTAGGTAATGGCATCCATTGCGGCTCTTCAAGGACCGCTCCGTGATGTTATTTATTAAGGAGAACCACGCCGTCTCGTGTTCACCACAGTGCCATTGCAGCTCTTGAAATACTGACGCTTTTTGTTTTGACCGAATTCGAACAAAAAAATTATTGTTATTTAGATTGCCAAAACCTCTGTCCATTGCCATACCTGTCAACCTCTGATCAGTGCCCTACCTAATTACAGACCAATTCAGACCTTATTGGTCACCCAGTGCCCTTATACATCTCAACGTTCATCCTACAAAGTCCCATCACATGGGAGAAACTCAAACAAATAGACAAAAAAATGTTGCCCATATTGAAACGTCTGTACACACCGTATGGACCTGAAAACGCAATTTCTCTTGACAAGAATACGTGGTATAAACCGTATAGTACTCTTGGTTCTTTCGGTAAAGTCACGTAGGTAAAAATAATAATAAATACAAAATAAAAGATGAAAATAAATAAAATTAATAAACCGTATAGGTTGACAGCGATGCATTGATGTATTCTCCCGATTTTCTGACGCACTTTTCCCCACCTGTATTTTCAATAAATTAAAACGTTGGTGGTGCGTCTTATAATCCGGTAGGGTGTGTGTATGAGACCAGATTTTATATAATTATATTGACCAGGTACTATTACATGGGGATGCGTCTTACTTTTCAGTGCGTCTTATAATCCGGTTCGTATGCCCGGGGTGTGTTTCACTTTTTTTGACCACGGGGTCACAAGATTTGGGGTGCGTCTTATTATCCGGCGCGTGTGTCTAGATGTGACCAGATTTGTACAACTTTATTGACCCCCGGAATTTATTACATTTGGGGTGTGCGTCTTATAATCCGGTAAGTTGTACGTACGTTCATGAGACCAGATTTAATTGCTTTTAATCGACCACCGGAGGCACGATTGCATTTGAGGTGCGTCTTATAATCCGGTGCGTCTTATAATCCGGACTAAAGGCGTTGTTTTGAATTCAACTCAACACACGTGCGGTTATTCGCAGCGAGCGATAACCGCCCACGGCCACCCAGCACCACCCAACGTGGGCGGGGTGATGCCACCGACTCGGCCAATAACACAACGGGATTATGGCTCTGCAGATATTCAGCTTCTGTCTTTGTTACCAGCGCCAGAAATAAGAAAGTAAAATTTCAACGACCACTCGTGTTAGCGAGACCAGCCGCCGCCCTTCGGTACACTGGCCTCGTTTTTGTTACGCAGTTACACACGGTCTCGCCTCCGCAGCGATGAGAAACTATCATGATCGTAATCAATGAGTGCACACCGATTCGTAACTCCAGTCAGTTGCTGTTGTGGTACACGCGCGTTAACGTTGCAGTGGTAGTACACACTCCGTTGATACTGAACAAGGGATATTCCGACAAGCAAGCCGTAAACAACACACAACAACAACAACCAGGGAGGATCTTGCGTGGAAGGTGATGGTGGTGGTGTTGCAACTTGCTTCGCTCTCAAAGCCCACGGCAACATATTGTCGACCCTGGATGGTCATGACCCACGCAATCAAGGTGAGAAGATTTCGATTTAAAGCTTTCGTGACTGCAGGGATTCGTCTTCTTGGTTCTTGCGGTAAAGTCACGTAGAAGGGAAGTAATAAAATAATAATAAAAATAAAACATTATACAATTATTATCACGACGTTTCGGCCACAACGCAAGCAGCCGGCCCCCGGTTGAAGAACAGGTCTGTCGGAAAGACAGTGTCTAAAATGTCTTTCCGACAGACCTGTTCTTCACCTGAGGACGGCTGCTTGCGTTGTGGCCGAAACGTCGTGAGAATTATTTTATCATGTTTTATTTTTATTATTGTATTATTTCCCTTCTACGTGACTTTACCGAAAGAACCAAGAAGAAGGTGAGAAGAGACGATAGGTAATTTCTGCTCGTGGTTGGTGGTGGTGCTGGCGGTGGGGAGTTCCTCCTCTGCGTTCGCAGGTCTCTTTCAGCCAGAGGCCAGACGCTCATTCACCGATGGAATTGGCCAAACGCTCCAACGTGGCAGGAAACATCCTGCAACTTAGTATTGAGGCTCAAATGAGGGCTTTCTCAGTTCAAAGGCATTTGCTGTACTGTCGTAGATTGCTGCTTAGGCTTGTTGTCACTGGAAGTTGTGGCACTTGATAATTCGTACGGGGAAAATGTATGCGCCTCCACGTGGAGTGGGTGTCGCTTGAGAACGTTGTGTGGATTTCACTGATTTAAGGGATGTTGTGGTTACGTGTGCAGGGGTGGAAGCCTCCAATTGGAAGAAGGTTCCAACAATGTGTAGAGAAATGTCGGACGTGATGTTTGTCCCATTGCTGTGTTTCTCCGGCATTGGGAGCTTGTTATAAAGCAGAATTGGACAAACATTCCGATGCAGGA
Organism: Lampetra fluviatilis; assembly: GCF_964198595.1. Classification (NCBI taxonomy): domain Eukaryota; kingdom Metazoa; phylum Chordata; class Hyperoartia; order Petromyzontiformes; family Petromyzontidae; genus Lampetra; species Lampetra fluviatilis. Next base: position 12,328,139 of record NC_136290.1, read on the forward strand.
TCTTCATGTAAGAAAGGTCCAGAAACTCAGAAAGGGTCTCCTGGGTAAATAAACTTATTTAAAAACAAACTTTAGGTTTTTTTAGGTTTACACTATTGTTTCAATCAGTGTTCTTTATTCCATTGGTTCGTTAAAAAAATACTTTGGAAATGTGCGACTCCCCCAAACAAGACAAGATGTTTCTCTGCTTCCTATTTTGTCTAATCAATACGTGTAGGTCGCACGACTGCAACTTGGTCCCAATGTTGAAAACGATCCCAATGTTACAAAATTACCTGCAAATTACTCACTCAAATTGGACCGCGTATAACAATATGGGCCCCTACTGTAAATACTTGGTAGGACCCTGCTGAAAAAAAGTATTTTGAGACTCAGTGAGGCTTTCCTTGGGTAAACAAGCGTAGTAATAACAATGCCGTACAATTAAATACGTTTAATACAGGTAGAAACAACAGGTTCCACACTGCCCACCAGGGATTATTTGTCTGTCTGTCGTGCATATTTGTCTGTCGTGCACGAATGCGCTGTCCAACCAAGTTTCTACCTGCCCACTCCGAAGGAACGTGTTTTGAAATCAGCTCCACGAGACAGATTTCATACGCTCACAAACGGCTGTAACGAAAGACGCCACTAAACACAGCATAATCATAATAGAATACATCAAGTTATTTCCACTACATCGCACGTCACCGGGAAACTTGTTGAATGTTATTTTCTTTTAACGAGTTAATCTCTGTGGTTCGTTTCAGCCCTTCAAACTTGTGCGCGTCGAGTTTCAAAACAGCTTAACATAGCCCAGGGGCTGGCAGCTGCCCTTCGGATACGGTTATATGTGTCCTCAAATAAATGTAATGTGTGTCGCTGTGACCCAGTTATTGGTTGGAAACCCACCAAGCGAGGCTTTTATTGTACACAAATTCCATCGTAGAGTAACATCGCTCGTTATGTTCAAGATAATGATTATGGATTTTGGAGAATTTAGTTAAAAAATAATTTTAAATGGTTATTATTTATGGCCCTTTGTCAAGCCACTGCCACACAAAGCGCCTCCCCGCCCATTATCGGTCGTGGGGGTTGTTCGCCCATACTTCACCACGCTGGACAGAGAGCTCTTTGGTGATGGGCCGAAGACCGGATCGGACATCACACACGGCTAGATGATGATGATGATGATTTCGGCTCACCGGGTTTAGAGTTCACTGTGAGAACCACAGCGGCAAAACAGCTCCACACCCCTTGCACTGTAAATGCACATCCGTCTTTTTTTTATAGCTGACTACTCCTGCCCGCGAGCTCTGGCTTGTGACAGATCGTTGATGATTCTTGCAATGCGGTGGTTCTCAAACTCGTTGTTATGGAACCAACCCGCCTACCCCCACCCCCCTCCAGTTAAGAACCTGGTCCACGTGACCCCCTCCCCGCCCGCAATAACGCAGCTAAGCTTAACCGAGCTAAAATACAAAGATGTAATAACATGTTCACGTCTGTAGCCAACGCAGCAAAAACACGCTTTGTGTTTGAGGGTGTTCGTGGGCCACGATCCAGACAGCGTACTGTGTGGGCACGCTTGTGTTTGTGTTTGAGGATTGTTAGTGGGCCATGATTAAGACAGTGTACTGTGTGGACACGCTTGTGTTTGTGGTGAGGGTGTGAGTTGGCCACGATCCAGACAGCGTACTGTGTGGGCACGCTTGTGTTTGTGGTGAGGGTGTGAGTGGGCCACGATCCAGACAGCGTACTGTGTGGACACGCTTGTGTTTGTGGTGAGGGTGTGGGTGGGCCACGATCCAGACAGCGTACTATGTGGACACGCTTTGTGTTTGTGGTGAGGGTGTTCGTGGGCCACGATCCAGACAGCGTACTGTGTGGGCACGCTTGTGTTTGTGTTTGAGGATTGTTAGTGGGCCATGATTAAGACAGCGTACTGTGTGGACACGCTTTGTGTTTGTGGTGAGGGTGTGAGTGGGCCACGATCCAGACAGCGTACTGTGTGGACACGCTTTGTGTTTGTGGTGGAGGGTGTTAGTGGGCCACGATCCAGACAGCGTACTGTGTGGACACGCTTGTGTTTGTGGTGAGGGTGTGAGTGGGCCACGATCCAGACAGCGTACTGTGTGGGCACGCTTGTGTTTGTGGTGAGGGTGTGAGTGGGCCACGATCCAGACAGCGTACTGTGTGGACACGCTTGTGTTTGTGGTGAGGGTGTGAGTTGGCCACGATCCAGACAGCGTACTGTGTGGGCACGCTTGTGTTTGTGTTTGAGGATTGTTAGTGGGCCATGATTAAGACAGCGTACTGTGTGGACACGCTTTGTGTTTGTGGTGAGGGTGTGAGTGGGCCACGATCCAGACAGCGTACTGTGTGGGCACGCTTGTGTTTGTGGTGAGGGTGTGAGTGGGCCACGATCCAGACAGCGTACTGTGTGGACACGCTTGTGTTTGTGGTGAGGGTGTGAGTTGGCCACGATCCAGACAGCGTACTGTGTGGACACGCTTGTGTTTGTGGTGAGGGTGTGAGTGGGCCACGATCCAGACAGCGTACTGTGTGGGCACGCTTGTGTTTGTGGTGAGGGTGTGAGTGGGCCACGATCCAGACAGCGTACTGTGTGGACACGCTTGTGTTTGTGGTGAGGGTGTGAGTGGGCCACGATCCAGACGGCGTACTGTGTGGACACGCTTGTGTTTGTGGTGAGGGTGTGAGTGGGCCACGATCCAGACAGCGTACTATGTGGACACGCTTTGTGTTTGTGGTGAGGGTGTTCGTGGGCCACGATCCAGACAGCGTACTGTGTAGGCACGCTTTGTGTTTGTGGTGGAGGGTGTTAGTGGGCCACGATCCAGACAGCGTACTGTGTGGACACGCTTGTGTTTGTGGTGAGGGTGTGAGTGGGCCACGATCCAGACAGCGTACTGTGTGGGCACGCTTGTGTTTGTGGTGAGGGTGTGAGTGGGCCACGATCCAGACAGCGTACTGTGTGGACACGCTTGTGTTTGTGGTGAGGGTGTGAGTTGGCCACGATCCAGACAGCGTACTGTGTGGACACGCTTGTGTTTGTGGTGAGGGTGTGAGTGGGCCACGATCCAGACAGCGTACTGTGTGGGCACGCTTGTGTTTGTGGTGAGGGTGTGAGTGGGCCACGATCCAGACAGCGTACTGTGTGGACACGCTTGTGTTTGTGGTGAGGGTGTGGGTGGGCCACGATCCAGACAGCGTACTATGTGGACACGCTTTGTGTTTGTGGTGAGGGTGTGAGTGGGCCACGATCCAGACAGCGTACTGTGTGGACACGCTTGTGTTTGTGGTGAGGGTGTGAGTGGGCCACGATCCAGACAGCGTACTGTGTGGACACGCTTGTGTTTGTGGTGAGGGTGTGAGTGGGCCACGATCCAGACAGCGTACTGTGTGGGCACGCTTGTGTTTTATAGCGTGTGCATAGTCAGCCAGTCAGCCTACTACTCCCTTAACCTGTAGAGCCTGGCTGGATCTACCCCATGAATTTCCTGCCCACAGGGCTTCAATGTGCAACGGGTCTGCCAGCAAGCGCCGTGGAATCCCATCATCGTCGTTACCAGCTCCCCTGAGTGCTTTTTGCCGATGACGGCCCCCTCTGTTTTGTCATGTACAGCGAGCACCCCGCTCGATGACTTGGTGGCTTGACAAAGAGGGTGGATTGACCCACCGTTGCGAGCCCACGGAGGGCTATGGGCCATACTTCACCATGCCTCTCAGTGCTCGTAGTCGTGGGCAGCGTTTAGAGAGTACCGTGCAACAATTTGATTATTGCCTTCACCCGCCCGACGAAAGCCATGCTAACCTCCCCCCCGTCCGCCCACCGTCTTCGAATTGAAAAACAGTGATGATCAACATTGACTGACTTGGACGCTTGCCAAGTGAGTCAAAGCCACAGACGTGAAACATAGAAAGTCGCGCCCGACTAACACCGAGCCATCGCCAAACGTTTGCTGCCGCCTGTGGACACCTGGTAAACAGGGAGACACCTGGCAAACAGAGAGACACCTGCTAAACAGGGACACACCTGGTAAACAGGGACACCTGGTAAACAGGGACACCTGGTAAACAGGGAGACACCTGGCAAACAGGGAGACACCTGGTAAACAGGGACACCTGGTAAACAGGGACACCTGGTAAACAGGGAGACACCTGGTAAACAGAGACACCTGGTAAACAGGAAGACACCTGGTAAACAGGGAGACACCTGGTAAACAGGGAGACACCTGGTAAACAGGAAGACACCTGGTAAACAGGGAGACACCTGGTAAACAGGGAGACACCTGGTAAACAGAGACACCTGGTAAACAGGGAGACACCTGGTAAACAGGGACACACCTGGTAAACAGGGACACACCTGGTAAACAGGGAGACACCTGGTAAACAGAGACACCTGGTAAACAGGAAGACACCTGGTAAACAGAGACACCTGGCAAACAGGGAGACACCTGGTAAACAGGGAGACACCTGGTAAACAGGGACACACCTGGCAAACAGGGACACACCTGGTAAACAGGGAAACTTTTCATAAACTTTGCTTGCTGCCGTGGTCCTTATCCTTTCCTCGTGATCTTCGTGAACAATTGATAACTGCGCAGCACAGATGGCTGGGGAAAGGAAGTCCCAGACTATGGATGCAACAGAGGAGAATGAGTGACCTCCTTACTGATCGAAGGCTCAATGGGCCTTCTGCCTACAACCTTGTATATTCACAGTATATGTTTAATTATATTGACGGTGGAGCGTCGACACAGTGGCTGCACTCTGTGCTGTGGACCTATCAACCCGCGGTGTATTCCCGCCCGCAGATAACTGATATCGGTGATTTCGCGACGAAAATGACAAACGAGGCGTAACCGCCGAACCAAACGCACGCTCCAACCAAACCGAGGAGCTGCCACTCATCACCGATGTCCCCACCGTAATCCGTGGCCTCCCCTCCTTCCCATCCGATTTCGATTTGCAGCGCCGAGCGATGAGCGGCACTCGCGGCGACGGTGACAGCAACTCGGCGAAGTCGAACGTCTTCTTGCACGCGCTGGACAACGGCTTCACGCTGCACGCGCTCCCCGGCGAGGACGCCAACGGCGGCGTCGTCTTGGGGGCCGGCGATCCGACGGCGCCGGCGGCGACGCCGCGGCAAGCGCGCCCGTCGGCGCGGCCGCTCGCCGTGTTCCTGCCGTGGCTCGGCGCGCGTCCGCAAGCCGCGCAGCGCTACCGCGACCTGTACCATGCCCTGGGCATGGACGTGTTCACCGTGGAGAGCCACGTCAGCCACTTCCTGTGGCCGCGCTCGGGGATTGTGCGAGCGCGGCGCGCGCTGGAGCTGCTCGCGACGGAGCCGCGGCTAACGGGAGGCGACGGTACGCGGGCACGACGGTGACGGGCACACGCGTGTGCGTGCGTGCTCGTGTGTGTGGGTGCTGTCGTGATTAGGCGTCGTACTCCTGCGTGGGACGCGTCTGCTGCGCTGCGATGGTCGGCACACCTCGACTTGTAAATCTAGAGGTCGCCGGTTCGGTTCGATTCTCGCTGCTCGACAGTTGAAGCAATGCTCAGGATTCTTTCCGTCAATGAGTTCGTTTGAGAACCTGGTTTAATATACGGCTTAAGTAAAATAAACCTGGATTTTTATATGTATCGTAGCTTAATAATTATATATATCTCAGGAAATAAAAACATCGAATGGGTTAGGTTGGATGACAGCAGCACAGTCTAGTGTGATAAACATTACAGTCAATGTCAACTACATCCCTGTGTTGCTATTGCGCAGCACACGGTGACACAGCACTGGCTTGCAAGTGTGCATGGGCCTGTCAGCATTCGTGTGAAATCCAAATTGGGTGATGCCAATAGTCGTATTAACGCAGCCGCAGTATTAACCGGGGCGACCGGTGCTTTGAACCGCAAAACCTCTGCAAGAAGTAGCAAACCTGCTACCGCTTGGCCTCATCACCGCCCATCTTCCACATCTGCAAGGTTTTTTTTGTTTGTTTATTCCAGGATGGCCACCACACACCCCCTCCCCCCACCACCCGACCCCATCCCTCGTCACCCCGGATGACGCTGGTTGAACTTCTTTCGCACCGTGCGTAGCCAACCATGCTAATGGGTTGTTCCCGCGTTGCTCCGCAGGCTCGCCGGAGGGCGGCCGCCCCCTCTACGTGCACGCCATGTCGGTGGGCGCCTACATGTTCAGCCTCATGCTGCTCGTCGCCCAAGGCGAGCCCGGGCGCTACGGCGCCATCATCGGCCGCGTCCGCGCCCAGGTGTTTGATAGCATGGTCGCCGGCAGCCTCGAACACATGGCCAAAGGTGCGTGAGTGAGCCCGGCTCTCCAATCGGGAATGTGAGGGATGCTGGATGACACAGATTCGTGAAACTCCCTACCTACCCGCAGGCATCGAGGTGAGCCAACATCTGCAACAAGTAGCAAACGCGAACATTGAAACGACATGAATCTAAGCAATTTATAGGGTAAGTAGGTGGAGGCGAAGGCTGAGAGGCGATGGATACGCGAAAGAACAGATGATGCTGTTGTGGCGATAGAAGAGTGATGAGGATCGACTTAACCCCTTTCCCGCTCCAAGATGTCTGCAAGTTGCTGAATCTCGGAACGCGCAAGCGGCTGAGCGTTGATTGTATTTAGAGAACTGTAGCGACACGACCGCACTCCACGATAGCTGGTGCCAAACTGTGCCACACGCCCCTCCCGCATGGCCTTGTGGGAGACACAGTACCGCTAAAGTAATTTTATTTTTAGTTTTTATTCCGGTTTCGTTTTGATAATGTACACATACGTCATCGAAACGGGCAAGGGTTAAAGATGGCTGTGCACGCACATCGCCCCCGTCAGAGCCTCGCGCAATCCGCGGCCTCTTTCCTGTCCCTCGCACGCGTTCGTCGCAGGCGTCTCGGTGACCTCCATGCCCTCCTACCTCAGCGGCCTCACCTACCGCTCGACGCTGGCCTACTTCAGCCTGCTGCGGCCCTACACGGTGGCCTACTACGAGGAGGCCCTGGCGGCGTTCAAGAGGGGGCCCTGCTACGCGCCCGCCCTCGTCTACTACTCGCTGGACGACAGGTTGAGCGACGCGGCCATGGTGGACGACACGGTGGACGGCTGGCGCGGCCGCGGCCAGGAGGTGTCGTCGGTGTGCTGGGACAAGTCCCGGCACGCGGCGCACATGCGCACGCACGAGAGCGAGTACCTGGAGGCGCTGCACAGCTTCATGGCGGCGCGCGGGGTACGCCCACTGGCGCCCGCCAAGCTGTGAGCCGGAGGAGGGAGACGAAAGCGGTGGGAGATCGCGCGCGGACGAATGGTCAGCGGGATGGTGCGGTTGATCGATTCGGTTGTTTCGACCGCTAGGTTTATTTTTGAATGCGTTCCGAGTGTCCGTTTGAGTGTTCGTACGATTGTTTGAGTGTCCGATTTGATCAATTCAGTCGTTAGATGGGCAGTTCAATCGGTCGTTTGAGCCGCTCTCTTGTCATTAGTTTTGATCGTGTTCCTGATCACTTGCGTGACATTGATGTTCGATTTTTTGCTCGGTTGTCGTTTGGTTGTCATTCAAATCGGCATCTTTTGATTGCTCGATTGTTTCAAATCGCTCGTTTGATGGTCGTCCATTCGATTTGCGCGATCGTCATTATTTACTCTGCTTATGTTCGATTGCTGGATAGTTGCATAATCATAAATGGAGCATTCGTTCAATCGGCATTCCGTTGATTGCCTCATTGTTCGCTTAATTTATCACTCACCTTCTTGATCACCGTTTCGCTCACTCGATCGAGCGTCGTTAAGCGGAAACAACTTTCCCATAAATAATTTAACGATGAAATTAGTCTCGATATGATGTACTACTACTACGCACACACAGTGAGATGGCGGGACAAATAACTGAGGGTACGCCACCGCGTTACTGTATCATTCCGTGGACTGTCTCGCTGGAGCACTCAGCCGCGCATCTCAATAAAGTAGTTCGTCATCAACTGCTCAGAAACCGCGTTATAACGGGCGTGTTCCGTGTTATAACGAAGCGTATTCTGCGTTATAACGGGCACATTCCGCGTTCTGCGAAAAGTGTTCCCGAATGGAAGAACCGTGTTACAGTCAGAACACGTTATAGTGTGAACGCAAACTCGTTAAGCGAGGACTTACCGTACTTCACACTGATCAGTGCGGGCTGGTACAGGAGTTAAAGATTGGGGCAAAACAGAGTACATTGTCCCGTGATGCACTGCCCCCTGCTGACAACGAAATCGAAGAGGCGTTTAAAAAAAAGAAATTCCCTGGGTCGTTGGCCGAGTCTCAGTCGGTCAGCTACCGCGTCTCCCGGTTGTTCACTTCATGCATTCATCTGCGAGCAATGGGAATAACTGCGGTCATGGGGTGACCAGGTCAACTCGCGGTAGGTTTTTTTTGTCTCATAAATTATTTATTGACGACAGGTACCCGCGTCAGTCAAGTGGTTGAAGCACCGGCCGCCACTAAGCTAACCAGGAGAGTTCTAACCCCATGCCAACGGTGGACCTACGTTGCACGTTTACCAGGCATCTCTCAATTTAATACAGCGCGTCAACTAAAAGTGGCCCGCAGGCCAAGTGGCTCGGCGTACAGGTGAGTTTATGGTCGTAGCGCCAGTCACCAATTACTGCACACGGAAATCCATCACGGTAAACTTCATTTGATTTGGCACTGCCAACTGCTGAGAATTAAATAGACGGGAAAGCCTTGCCCATTCACTCAAAGGCATTGTGGGAAAACTCGGGGTTTGGTTCACGGTTCGTAATACGACACCCACCCCCTTTTTTGTTTTATGTTACCCTACATCAACCTCAACATTTGATGTCAAATGTTATATTTTCTTGTGTTAAATATAACTTGTGTGGTCAATGTATAGCGCGTCTTTTTTTTTTCTATGAAGTGTACACTACTGTACGCTACAGGAAAAAAAATCGCGCAGCTGAACCTCACTGCCTCCTCGCCGGAGGCTGGGAACACCACGTGGCCTGGGAACACCACGTGGGCTGGGAACACCACGTGGGCTGGGAACACCACGTGGGCTGGGAACACCACGTGGCCTGGGACCCGCGATGGGGCACTCGGGAGACAGGACGGAGGCAAGACGGCGAGTTTGTTATTCCGCTGCAGCAGCAGCATTGCGAGCAGCGCAGTTACGATGCACGGAGGAATCTCGCGGTCAGTCGCTGAATGGTCGATCCAGAGGAACGCGACTGTACCTCACATTTGGCGTAAAGCCGCAATAGCTAAACCCGCGAGAGGGCAGGGTTTGCTGTGTATAGAAAAATATTAGTTTGCCTTAACATGCGATGGACATTCTCTCACAGCAGGGCATGCGCCCCCTAGTGTGTGTGGATGAGACGTTTCTTGAAGGAATATCACTTTCGGTTGTCGCCGTCATGCTGATGTTCAGCTCTCGGATGTGTGATTCTGTGCTTTCTTGTGTTAAATATGACGATGTACCGACGTTTCACCTCAGGAACTGTAGTTCCTGCTGGGATCGAAGCGTCGGACATCGTGCCAAACTACACGCGGTCCGACCCAAAAGCACACGAGAGAGTCTGCGGCGTTAATGGTCCTCAGAAGTCCAGTAGTTCCGTGCAAAACATATAATTCTGCCGGCCATTCTCTAAACCAGTGTTCTTCATTGCAAGGCCCGCAGGCCACTGCCGTCCCCTGGGTGACCTTTAGTGTGGCCCCTGAATGCGCCCCCCCCCCCCCCCCGACAGTACACAACAAGTGAGAACACTCTTTGCATGAGGTGTGACGGCCAGAGGTCGCAACCGGGTACCCGATACCCGTACCCTACCCGATACCCGGCTACCCGTACCCAGCCAGGTACGGGTACGGGTACCCGTTTGCGACCCTGGTGCGGCCGGGTACGGGTACGGGTAAGGAATCAAAACCCGTTTGCGACCTCTGGTGACGGCTCTCGCACTGCTGATGTCTTATCGGCGAAAGTGGCTCCCCGTTTACAAATGAGTGAAGATCACTGCCCTAGACACTGAGCGATGATGCACTCGCTGCTCGCCAAGCGATTCACACTGATGGCCCTGAACCCAGTCGAGGAAAATTGGATATTGAAATGTAAGGTCCCAGTCTCTCTACAGAATTCCCACTGGTACGAAAATGCTTGAGGGGAATATCTAACAATGCCGAGTTGTTTTAACCGGGTCAGTGATTGGGAAATTGTGGAGCTTTGAGTAGTGGACAAATGTGTTCCTCGTTGAACTGTTCCAGGCTGTGGTTACATTTCAGATGATAGCCATTTGTCTAAAGACGCGCACGCAAAGCACTAAGGAGAGTAATCCTTTTTTTCTCTCTTTCAAGTTGTATTTACTTACTTTGGCAATGTCAGTTTTATCAGCGTTGTTAAGTGTTGAAAAACGTCTTGATTTTTTTGGACTGTTTATACATTATTCCCGTCACCAGCAGAGTGCAGTTGGCACAAGTGAAGTGTGCAATAATTCCACAGCACTTAGCAAAATGCACTGATTGTTGTAACCCGTTTGGCTCAGCGGGAGTGTGTACGTTTGTTGCTTTAACACACACACACGCACGTAGAGAAAAAAATATATTCTCGAACGTTTTTAAGAGCCATTTTAAGTGTACGAATGATGATCAACGTATTTTCTCTACATAAACTAAAATATTCCTTTCGAAGTGATCGTTTTGTCTCGCGGTGCTGTGATGTCGGTGAGACGATGCTGGTTGGGTGGTGTTTATTAGACAGGTTGGCAAATGCTCTTTCAGAGCAGTACAGAAAGGTTCTGAGCCTCCGCATCGAAGGAAATACCAAAGACCATTGATGTTCCCGATGCTTAGCGATGAATTTGCTCCTTATGCTTCGGATTTTGCAAGTAGATAGCTCCGTGGTTCAATGGCCATCACGCTCGATTTACAATCCAGATGTCACCACTTCGATGCAATTTCCCGGCGCGGCAGTTGTGACAGTGGCGCAGGTTTATTCAATCTCCACCCCTCCCCCCGCCTCTGCCCACCATGCTCATTTAAATCCTTTAGTGTTTAGTTTGTTGTCGTTCCCCCGCACCTCCGATTAGCACGATCGGCTGCGTACGGCGCGAAAGAAGTTCTACATACATGCGTACATGTAGCAGCGTAAATGGTTCCGTCACCACAGTAAAGTCATATTCTTGGTTCTTTCGGTAAAGTCACGTAGAAGGGAAATAATAAAATATATTTTTATTACCTTATTATTACTTTATTATTTCCCTTCTACTTGACTTTACCGATAGAACCAAGAATATGAATCCCTGCAGTCACGAAAGCTTTAAATCAAAATTTCACTGTAAAGTTGTTCGGCAGGTAGCGTGTGCCAGGGTGAAGCGTGGTCATTTCCACGTCCTTGTCAAGACGTACGGCCAGCGTGGGAGAGTAGGCCAAAATATCCTCTGGGGGGGGGGGACATTTTCGTAGAAAAGACATCATCAGTGTGAGGGCCGCCACATTTGAAACCATTGGAGTTTGACAGCAGCACGATGATGGGTGTTTTCACTTGTTGTGTATTACTCTTTGGTTCTTTCGATAAAGTCACGTTGAAAGAAAATAAATGTAATAATAGAATACGACGTTTCGATTGCAACACAAGTAACCGTCATCAGGTAGAACTAAATTTGAGAGAGAGAGACAAAACGCAGACACGGAGACACACAGACAGATACACAAGCACAAAGAGAGACAACACAGACACAGAGAGAGACACACAACATAGACACAGAGACCCAATGCCTCTGTGTCGAGGCCTTAAATAGAGAGAGGGGGGGGGGGCAGAGAGAGAGGTGGGTCTGTTGGGGCAGCTGCAGGAGCAGAGAAAATTAGCATGTCAATGAATCCACCCCGAAGCGACCGAGGCAGAGAAAGATCGAATGGCCCTCTGAGAGCCTGGTAAATTTTAGAGAGGGAAATAGGCAGTTTGAGAAAACAAAATTTAGCTATCTTCTTCTTGGTTCTTTCTGTAAAGTCACGTACAAGGGAAGTAATAAAATAATAAAAATAAAACAATTAAATAATTCTCACGCCGTTTCGAAGACGGCTGCTTGCGTTGTAACCGAAACGTCGTGAGAATTATTTTATGTTTTATTTTTATTATTTTATTACTTCCCTTCTACGTGACTTTACCGAAAGAACCAAGAAGATGAATCCCTGCAGTCACGAAAGCTTTAAATCGAATTTTTTTTTTAGCTAATTTTGTGTATTGTCAGGGGCCGCACTAACTGCCACCAGGGGCCGCCAGTGACCCGCGGACCTTGCGATGAATAACGCCGCTCTGGAGGCTGCGTCTCACGGAGACCCTTAAGTGCGGTCAGACCGTGATGGACGCCACATTCAGGAACTCAACCGTCGTGCCATCGTGAACCTTGCGACGCGAGATAACACCGAGCCGAAGGGAATTCACAACCACCGGATGATGTGGTACTTATTGCCGCGTATACTTTGAATGGATTATAGGCTCAGAACCCTTTTGTACCACCGTAGTAATTAGTAAAAAATATGTATTGGTTTAACACGTAGGCTTTCGCGACCAATATTATTCATAATAACGTTTGTGGGTTACATCGCGTTATTTATAAATGTGTCGTAACCCTCCACCACTCGACACGGCCAATCAGCAAAAAAGTGTCACGTTGACAAAAGACAAATAGTTCACTACTTTAGCCCACTGGTGTGTTGAAGAGTGAAACCACTACGCGAAAAATATATATTCTTATAAATCTCTCGCACTGCCCTCTTCACACTTAGCGCAGCAAGTTGCAGGCGCTGCCGTTGATCGCGTTGCGAGCACAGCGGCGGTGCGGGGGATAGCGCGCTGCACCCTAATCCGGTGACCGAGATTCGATTCCCAGCATCGGTGGCGAGTCGTGGCTATATCCTGGTTGAAGGCAACCCTGTGCTTCGTCGGTCACAGGTGTTGCCTGGCCATACTTCACCACACTGGTAAATGTGGGCTGGTAAGGCGTGACGGCGGAGGGGCTGTTTACGAACGACTAATACACACATCAGTCGCCTGCGATGTTAGTCACGGTCGGTAATTGAATCTGGGTTGCCTGGGTTCATGGCGCAGTGCGCTAACCACTCCAACACCGACCTTTACCCACCTGTAGTGACTCAGCCCTAATTGCCCGCTCTGTTGCGAAGTACAAAGTAGACAACACGGGGGGAGGGGCAAATATAGATATCCAGGTATTTTATGGCCACACCACCACCGCCACCATGTGTACAGAACTGGCCTTGCTAGGTGCTCGCTAACTGCACGGCTGTTTGCTGTTGACCTTGGCAGTTCCCAGGACAAATGCTGATATCGCTTGTCGCCGATGATGTGTGTGTGTACATGCACTGTAGCCGTTTTCTCCTGAGCAACGCGTCAATACAAATGGAGGAGATAACATTGAAAATAAAATATCCAATTGCGTGTTTCGTCCTTATTGGTCGAACGCACAATATGTACTCCATGCGAGCGTTGCACAAAAAAACAAAAAAAAATAATGCATGTACTTGTGTAACACTTTCCAGTAGTCTCTTGTCCTCAGAAGTGTTTAATTAACGGTAATTAGGTTACCTTTCGAGTTTTGAGTAACCCTTACATACATTTTCCCGGTATTGTATAGGGCAAGTCCCCCATGGCAACACGACTTTTAAACTAAAAATTAGCTTCCGTTGGATCATCTTTACCAGAGTTATCAAGGCCCCCGTGTTGTCGAAGGGCAGCGCAAATACATTTTATTGTTACTTTGCTGGAAAAGCGTTAAAAACTGTTAACGATTAAATAAAAGCAACGATTGCAACGATTAAATGTGTTCAAGTATGCATATTCACAAAAAAATGTAAACATTGTTGCTGTATTTTCACACGAAACTTCCACCTAACATCCATTGTGCACAGTGTGCCCTGTTGTGGTTGGCTGCTGTGTATAAATCTATTTCATCTCCTAAACGCTTGTGGTCTGGAGTGTAATAATATGTATTTGTTTAATAATCTAACCGCACTAAGTCTCAAGACTTGTGCAGGAGGGGTCCTGCATGATTGGGATGTTTATACCAGTTCCTTTTTCGTATCGTGTATGTCGTATGTATGTTGAACTTTTTTCGCACCGTACGTAGCCAACCGCGCTCATCGGAGGTGCCGAGTGGATTGCCTTCTTTTGGAGGAAGCTGGAAAACCCGGAGAAAACTCTCCACGCTCACGAGTGGTTAACACTCAAAAGGTCCACACAGATGGGGTCACAAATCCACCGTTCAGCCCAGCGGGTGTTGTAGTGACAAAACACCACGATTGATGGTGATGTCGTTGGGGTTAGTTATGGTGGCGTTGATGGTTGTCTTGGTTGTTAATGATGGTCATTTTGATGGTAGCGTTGACAGTAGTGTTGGTGATGGTAGGTGGTGTTGGTGGGGAGTGGTAGTGTAGCGGTTCGTGCACTGCGCTACGAACCCGGCGAACCGGGTTCGATTCCCGCTCACGGCCAACACCGGTGACGATTATCTGGACCGGTCCTGGGCCTCCCCTAGGTCGACTTAGTCTCAAATGAGTAACTACAGTGTGTAAACATCGCCACTGGGGAGACAAAGGCGGTTGGGCGTGGCGCTGGCCACCTACCCCCTCGTGTACCGTTCCGGCCTTCATAGGTGCTCGCTAACAGCTCTTGCCCCTACAGGCTGTTAAGGCTATATGGGGGACATTTGTCTTTGTTGGTGGTGACAGTGGTGTTGGTGGTGGGTGATGGTGATGGTGGGTGGTGTTGGTGGTGGCAGTGTGTTTGTTGAGCGTCACCTCCACGTATGCAGTGTGGATTTTTTCCAGGGTCTCCAGTTCTCTCTTACACAAATCCAAGTGCCCGTTCATGGAACTGGCCGAGTATTGATACTCGGCCTTTGTTTTATGAGTTTTTAAATAACATATATTACTTTTATTATTGTTAAATTGTTATTGATAAATACTTGGTAATTCTCGACAGAAAAGTGCAAATTGTTAATCACCGCTCGCTACATTACAAACAATTCACCCATTGCATAATCGACTATTTGCCACCATTGAAGGAAACAATTCTTTTTTTTTAATCGGTTGTATATATATCTTTTAAACGTTGTGGTTGACGTAAAGGCCATTAGTCGTGATATAACTCGAGTTGATCGATTAAAAAGGAAGTATAAATATTAAAAACGCGTACTTCGATTGACACATCGATATTAATCGACGAATCGATGCTGCATACATCCGTTGGACCAATTACATACAATGAAAAATGGTTGGGGGTTTGAGTCAGCCTATCATCCCTGCGAGGTCGACTAAATTAGTACCGCTTTTTGGGGAAGTCAACCGAGCGTGTCCTATGGATAGACTCGTCTCCGCCAAGGAAATGTAGAATTTCCTTGACAGGTTCAGGGCTGTCGACGGGAGGTTAGCACCGCCTGCAGTGCTAACTTGAGGACGAAATCACTTTGGATTTTCTTTTTTTTACTTGAAATGTTGCGGCAACAATTTCCTGCGACGATCGTAAGCAACCACATTGTCTTTCCCCTGATGTACATTCGCTTCATTGCTGAACTTTTATTTCATTCGTTTTTGCTTTTGCCAATTTGATGACCCATGCCTCGCTTGCAAATGAGACTCATCCTGGTCTCTGTTAGTTCTCCGCTGGTTAAACCAAAATCAACTTGGCAACCGTTAAAATAAAACGTCGGCAGTTAAAACTATGAACTATTTTCGTTTTTTTTTTTAAACCAGGTAAGGCCCACTGAGCAATATAGCTCTTTTTCAGAAGCGACCTGGCCACAAATGATAGCTTAAAGAAGTGGCTTACCACGTGGAAATTTACAGCAGCCAAATAGTCTAATCGCACCCGGAGAAAAATCCACGCGACCACGGGGAGAACACGCAAACTCCAGATATACAGGCGTCAGGGTCGCTCCACGACCTCCTGTATACCAGGCGATGGAGTTAACATCTCGCCACCGCGACGCGCAGGCGATAGGGTCCTGCAGTTCCCATCGTAACATTAGTGCTGTCGGTTCATGCTACGCACGGCGAGTAAACTCGACGGTCCACAAAAAACCTTGCCCAATCGCCAGTAAACCAGGCGAGGTCGTTAACATTTCGCGGTTGTCCAGCGCTCGCTCGCTCCATCTGTTCGTGTGTGTCCGCCCATCCGTCCGTGCGCCCATCACGCGTTGTGCGGGACGTGCGACAACGTGATGGCCGACACGTTGGGTGTCTCGCGCAGGGACATGCGCGCGCGTGGGGGCGGCTCTCGCAGCTTCACGGAGAGACCCGAGGAGCGAATTTCGTGGAAGTCGAAGGAGAAGGTGGCGAAGAGGGCGAACATGACCATGGCGAGGATCCACTCGAACATGGCCGCCTCACTCTTGTGACCCATGAAGTTGAAGGTGAGCACTGGGTGGCGGCCGTGGCGGTCAAGGCATTTCCTCGAATTACTTCCATGTGTCTTAGTCAGCAGCAGCAGCAACAGTGCTATCAGTGTGTTTACGTTGAACTTCCTTCACACTGTACGTAGCCAACCGCACTAATCGGAGGAGCGGGGGAAGGGCAACATTCTGAACACAAACATCAGCAGCACGACCATTTGCAGTATTATTGGTGGCATTGCCATCGGCAATGTGCATAATCACCACGCAATTGTCACGGTGTTCCACTCATCAATTAGTCCACCTGAGCGATCTGAGATTAGAAATCTCGAGGTGGCCTTTGCCACTCTCCACAACCTCGAGCCACGACCCACCACCACAATTGGGATACACGGAGCGACAAGTTTACTCAACTTCTCAAGAGGCCAAAGTGCTGAGCCTGGCACCGCTGAGGCCCTGGGTTCGAATCCAGGGGTTGGATCTCTCTTGGATCCGCAAGCCTGCGATTTAACCGAGTCCTCAAACGCGGTGAGCTGATGGTCACGAATGACTGCGCACACAAAATCATCGCATTTAGTTTTGTTCTGCGTACATAATTTTGCTACATTACAGCTCTTGCGAATTTTTTAATATCGCTTTGACTGCCATGTGACCAGCAATAATCCTCATATGCAGAGCGGGTGTGAAAGCGCTGCCCCCCTACTCTGCAGACCGGAGGTCATTTGAAACCATCTTAACGATTAGCTCTTTGACATCCGCTTCCGTGGGCAAAGTTCCTCGAACACTCAAAGTTTGCACTGCTCTGCACGCGATCCGAACGGATTGATTGCCCTACATAACAAGACGGCGGTAGCACACTCGCGACAATTATAATAACAACACAAAAACTCAAGCCACCAAGGATACGGAGCGCGGCGCTGACGGTGGATGCGGTGCTGCCGAACGCCGTGACGATGATGAGGACGCCGTGGCTGCGCCGTGACGTTCCACGGGCGATCCTCGCGGAGCGCAGTCGGAACGCGAGCGCCGTCTGCATCCAAAAGTAGAGGGTGCCCACGCCGAACGCCAGCACGGCGCCCACCAGGTGAGTGTTGATCTCGTTCAGCACCTGCCCGCGTGACGTGAGACGAGGTGAGAGGGGGGGAGGAGGAGGGACGGCCCTGACCATCACGGTAATGATAATGATCGTTGGAACTTGGAACGTTGCCGCGCATCCGAATACGCGGCAACGTTCCAAGTCCATAAATGACGTCACGCACCTAGGGGCGGGGGGGGGGGGTCAGACATTTGTGACGATGTGAGACGAGGGGGGGTGGGTTTGAGAAATGTGACGTCACATCAAGATGCGCAACTTTAAATAAATATAGACAACACCTTCTACTTAATTAAATAGACGTTTTAATAAATGATTTCTCCTACAACATCAGAGTGCAGCACCACATTAAATATGCACTACAATGACAATAGTTTAAAGCGATTTGAAGCATGTTTTATTTTTTTGGGGGTGGGGGGGCAGAGCTTTGTGACGTCATATTTGAGGGGGGGGTTGACTTTTTGTGACGCCGTGTGACGAGGGGGGGGGTCAAAAATCGTCCAAAATCGCGGAACGTATTCGCTTGCTCTCGGAGAGAAAGAGGGCAACTTGGAGGTGCGAGGAACGACAGACACGGACGGGAAGACAACAGCAGGGGGCTGAGCCCCTCCGAAACTAGTCAAGGTAAAATATTGGTTCGATTTTAAACACCCGTTACTTTCCATACACACGGGAAGGGGTGAGTGGGCAACAAAATGCACGATCGACAAAAAAAAACAGGTAGCATCGTTACTCATTCCGTTTCGGGTGTACACGTTTGTTGAAAGCGTGTTCGGGTGACAGGGGTGGACAAGGCGATGGACGTGATGGTGTCTGTTAGGGGCAATAACTACAGAGAGGCAATGCAGCGTCAGGGCGTGGTCACCTGAAAGTTCTAGATTTGAAGCTTTCGTGACTGCAAGGATTCATACTCTTAGGTTTTTCGGTAAAGTCACGTAGGTAAAAATAAAGAACAAAAATAATAGAAATAAAATAATAGAAATAAAATAATAAATCACGACGTTTCGGAGGCAACACAAGTCTTCGTCATCAGGTGGGACCGTCGCAGCCAGATTTACTGTCTCACCTGAAAGTTCCCGACCAGCGAGGCACCAAAGGCACTGAGGAGCCCAGCGGCGAGGCTAATTTTGTTGACCCAGGACCGATCTCCTTGCTCCTCCAGAAACCTGTAGCGCATCACGCTGATGGAACCCACTGGGGCGGGGAGGGGTCAAATAGAGAGTCGATTCACATTAAGGATGAGATCGCAGTGTTAATTACTTGGCGCGTCACGTGGGACGTGTTTAACAATTATCAGGCGCGTGCAGCGTGGAACGAGTTAATTTGTGTTTTAATGAGTAAATTGGTGAACGCGGAAAGACGTGGCGTGGTCGGTCAAGTCATTTTCATTTTTTGTTGACATACTTGGCGCCTGTCTGGCACAAATCTGCCACTCATCGATCTGGCATAACGTTAACACTCAACATGAAATCAGAAAATCCCCAACAATGAGATGTATTTACATACTCTCTATAGTACTCAACTGGAGTTTGGGAAACCCTGCAGCACAATTAATGGGAAGAGCAATCGATGTGCCCGGGTGCACACAACCAGTACAGCGCTGATCGCTGCGTTATTTCATGCCGTGAAAATGCATCAATAAAAATTGATTGGAGCACGGCGTGCCATACCTGGGTAATGTAAAGGTGGCGCGCGACTGGCTGCATGGGGCATGCTTTAGCAATGACATGCGAAGTGCAATACACATACTTCATTTGGGCCTCCTCGAAACCAACACGCACACACACGGGAATGTATACATACACACACACACAAAGATCCTCCGTATAGCCTCAATAGACTTTTGAAGCAAGTGCCGTTAGGGAGCACCTATGAAGGCCGGCACGGCGCACGTGGGGGTGGGTGGCCAGTGTCGATGTTTACACATCGCACAATACAGTCTAGGCAAGACAGAGGCACACACGTGTGTGGCTTAGACTGAGGTTTGGCCAATTTCGAGCAGAGGAGGCACTCGCTATAACTGAATGAAGGATTGGAAGTTAAAGTAACTTCTGGCGGTAAGTACATGCGCAGTCCTTTGTCAATCCACTGCTGGATGAGGGCCTACCACACCCCGTGTCGGTGGTGGTGGTGGTGGTGATGATGGTTATGTGCCCAAACCTCAGTGTGATCCACACAGGTTCGCGTGTGTTGGTGATTAGCGGTCGCAACAGATTTCGGGAGCATAGACGTACCGTACAACTAATGGCTCTTTTACTGCAATTCCCCACTTGTTGCCCAGCACGTGACATTGCGGGGAATTGCAACAAGATGATGTGAACGAGAAAAAAAAACAAGTTGCGACCCAGCGTTGGGGACAATCTGGGAAGCAGTGGTTAGATGGGTAGCAGGCAACGTTAACTTGGTCAGCAAATTTTAATTGAGTCTTAGTCGATGACAACCCGTGGATTAAAACAAAAACAATCTCAAAGTCTGGATTTCCATTGAGTCATTCTCTGAAGACGAAGCACCAACTCGCTCACCCATCAGCGCGCCGAAGTTGAGTAGCTGTCCGAAGATGCAGCTCTGTGGAGGATACGTTCCGCAGGTACTGCACGCGGGGTCACGCGGGGTCAAGTGGGGTCACGAATGAATGAATGTAGCCAGGAGACCAGCAGGAGCCAGCTCCCACTAACCAGACGTTATTGTCATCATCATCATCCGTCAACAGGCAATGCGGTGTAAACCATGATCCTTTCTAACCATAATAAAATTACTAGGATTGTAAATGTGGGTTTACTCTCCAACACACCGGTGTGCTGTACTAGTGTTGAGTGGTTCAATCTTAATTTTTGGAGCTTTCGTGACTGCAGGAATTATTCTTTGGTTCTTTCGGTTAAGTCACGTCTAAAGATAAAATAATGAATTAAAATAATGACGTTTCGATTGCAACACAAGCAATCATCATCAGGCATAAGAGAAATAGCAACAAAAATCTAACTAGAAAACTATAGACAGACATACAAGCAGACAGACATCACAAGGACACACAGAGAGAGGACACATATCGGCACAGAGAGAGGGGTCGTTTCTGTGACGGTCCCTTAAATATAGGGAGGGGGGGCGGGGACGGAGAGAGGGAGGGGGCAGAGAAAATTAGCATATCAATGAGTGGACGGCAACGTGTTGCTGCTGCGCAAGTAAGATGACGACGTGGCACGGCACGCAAGTTTGAAAATTAGGAGTGTGTCTTTCTCCTAATTTTCAAGCTTGCGTGCCGTGCCACGTCGTCATCTTACTTGCGCAGCAGCAACACGTTGCCGTCCACTCATTGATATGCTAATTTTCTCTGCCCCCTCCCTCTCTCCGTCCCCGCCCCCCCCTCCCTATATTTAAGGGACCGTCACAGAAACGACCCCTCTCTCTGTGCCGATATGTGTCCTCTCTCTGTGTGTCCTTGTGATGTCTGTCTGCTTGTATGTCTGTCTATAGTTTTCTAGTTAGATTTTTGTTGCTATTTCTCTTATGCCTGATGATGATTGCTTGTGTTGCAATCGAAACGTCATTATTTTAATTCATTATTTTATCTTTAGACGTGACTTAACCCAAAGAACCAAATAATAGTGGTGAATGAAGACTCGGAGGCAGATTTGCAAGTAAGGGCTTGCGCCGGTTTATTAACAAAGAAGATGGTAACTAAACAACCAGGGGTAGGTGTCCTACACACGGTCCTTCCCGTGAACCCTCGGCTCCATCTGTGCCTAGCCTCAGCTATCTCTTCGGCTCTCCTACTCGCAGAACGCGGACGGGGGACTCAGTCAACACCGTCCGGTCACGAGCAGGAGAGAAGCTTTCTCGAGACGCTCATCATTCCGGGCTCCAAACACGACCCCGGTTTGGTCACGGGGTCCTCCTGAAGTACCTCAGGTGACATGACGTCATCGCGCCTCACCGCGCGCATGACGTCACGTCGCCATACTACTACTCAACACGAGTAACAAAGTGACGTGTTTTGTTTGCGTGACGAACCTTACTAATCGGCTGTGTCGGGTGGTGGCGGGTTTAACGACACATTTATATTTACGCGAATAAACCCCCCCCAAAAAAACCTCTTAATAAAATGTACATTCCAAAAATGTGTAACTAAAATGTGTAGCGTGCCGCATACTATTCGCTCACGCGAGAAGAGAGAACGACTCGGCAGGCGCGAGGAAGAACTACAGACGACGTGGGAAGGCAACAGCCACGCGATGAGCCAGCGCCAACCATTGCCCAAGATCTGCAGTCCTCTATATATGAAGATGCTATGGGCCGAGTTTATATGTGGGAGGAAATCGGAGCACGCACGCGAGAGGGAAACGCCATCCCCTACGGATGTAACCGATTGGAGTCTACATTTGCAAATGTGAATCGAACCTTAAACCACGCAGTGAATTGACACGTGGCCATGTGTTACTTGGTTGTGTGGGGGGGGGGGGGTAATTACCTGATGTACGGAAATTCATCTGCAGGGTCCACATGGTTGTTCATCACCGCCAAGCCGTATCTGCGCGTGGAAAGACGAACGCGGAGATGAGCGATTGGAATTTAAACGTCAAAAGTCTTTTGCTGCAACGCGTCAATTGTGCACGTGTACCGAGAAAGTGTTTTTCATGCGATTGTGGCGGGGGTGTTGCATCGGTCTCTTGAACGCCTCGGAGCGAGCCTGCAATACAATATCCCCTCGCTATATGCGGGTTCTGTTTGTGCGATTTTTCCGCGTATAATTACGCTGCTAACCTATTGCTACCCCAATAAAAAAAAATTATATATTGCGTTTTTGAATGCACTCCGTATGTGGTCGGACGTGGGAAAATATTTTGTACTGTATGTGTGTGTACTGTGTGTGTGTACTGTGTGTGTCCTCTGTGTGTGTACTGTGTGTGTGTACTGTGTGTGTCCTCTGTGTGTGTACTGTGTGTGTGTACTGTGTGTGTGTACTGTGTGTGTGTACTGTGTGTGTACTGTGTGTGAGTACTGTGTGTGTGTACTGTGTGTGTACTGTGTGTGCCCTAATCGGCAGGCAGCCGTCTCTTCGTGCAGTGTCGCTTTGTGCGCCCTTTTTCTTGAAACTCATCAAGCGTGGGAAATCTGTACTTAAAATGACCCCAGCGTGCACCTAGCCTGGCACATGAGCCGGCTACTGGTGATCGTAGTGTAAACGACTGATGCAGTTGGTGATGTGGATAGTGTTGGTGTTGCAGGTGGTGATGATAGTGGTGATGGTGCTATTGGCAATATAACTTGGGGACAAAAGCCAACACTTTGGTAAATTAGCAATTCTATTAAATTTCGTTTATTCTATGGCACTGGCATTTTTGTTAACAGCACCTTTAATCAACCTGTACAATACATATAATTAGCAAACCTTTAAATATGGGAATGTGAAGCCTGCCTGTGTGTGTATTTGTTTTCAATAGCAACAGGATGCAGACATGATATCACACCTGTCAACCCCTTTATCAGGGCCTACCTTTTTACAGACCACCTCAGACCTTATTAGTCACCCCGTGCCGTTATAAATCTCAACGTTCATCCTACAAAGTCCAATCACGAGGGAGAAACGGCTGTACGCCGTATGGACCTGAAAACTCAATTTCCCCGCAGTATGCGATATGCACCTTATATTCTAATAAATTGTGGAAAGCGTGGGCTCAAACAGAGTGAGAACGTCAATTTTAGTTGTCTTGCTGACGACGGACACCGACAGTGTACAAGAGTGGCATCTGCGGAGGCGGCTCGTGAAGGACCCTACCGGGCAGTTGAGACAGTGGCCCTCCAGCAACAACGGAGGGTGGAGGAGTGACACAACAACAAGCTGACTTCTAGGTGGCGAAAAAAAGCGCAAGGCGGTACAGCGGAGGTCACCGGTGGTGCATCTGCCAGTCCATCTCGGTCCGTGAATCCATGACACCTGGATATCTGCCGTGAACTCATGCCAACATTGCTACGACGTCGTTTCACGTGGCTTCCAAAGTGCGCCGAGCCTCCCACAAGCACGGTGGTGACATCGCCGCCACCTTTTAAACAAATGTATCTTATTGTTGTCTTTAAGTGGTAACCACGATCGTGGTGTTGGTGGCGGTGTTGATGCTATTGTAATGGTGGGCGATGGTGCTGTAGGTGATGGCGACCGATATGAATAATGCACTTACATGAGCCAGATGCTGCCAGTTGCAAAGAGCCAGAAGAATACTGGCAAGATGACCCAAAACATTGTTCCAGGTCTC
Organism: Lampetra fluviatilis; assembly: GCF_964198595.1. NCBI lineage: Eukaryota > Metazoa > Chordata > Hyperoartia > Petromyzontiformes > Petromyzontidae > Lampetra > Lampetra fluviatilis. The sequence goes on from NC_136290.1 coordinate 12,351,896, forward strand.
CTGTTGGCAAGCAGTGATAATGACACTTTCACATCTCGAATTCTCACACGTGTCTGTGTTCAAACACAGATGAAAATAACGTGTTGTCTTTTTGGAGACGACGACAATAATAATTTATTCTGATGCTGTGATAATAATAACGATCGCTTTGGGCCCTATATTCTATCAAGCGAACATACCCGGGTTAGAAGGCCGCATTCTGACCGTTCTGACAATTACGCCAAGCGGGGAAAGATGTGTCCGCTAGACGGGGTTGATGATGATGATGGTAACAAAATATCGGCCTTGGCATGGAACACGCCTGCGCGGATGGCACTCCGGACTCAGACCGTCTGTGTGGATGCCGAGCTTCTTTCGCACCACGCTAATCGGAGGTGCCGGGGTTAAGGACAATAGACTAAAACGCAAAAAGAGCAATTCTGCAGAGAATGAGTTTTCGATCTTAGGTGACTTTTTTATAAAGCGCGTGGCTTCCTAAATGTCGGAAGGGATAACGTTCCAGACGGCCGCAGAAGCAAATCTGAAAACGCGCGACGATGCGGTGACCACCGCCTTTTGTTCGATGGTCAGCCCAAAGCCGCCGCTGCTGCTGTGAGGATGAGCGGAGTTCGCGTGACGATGGTTTACGTTTGTGGACTCGAGAACCCGGTTCAACCACAGGTCTCACAAGTGGTCTACTACTCGGAATCTCTCTGACACCGCCTTCCAGAAGTCACCCCAATCTCTGTTTTGCCTGGGTTCCCCCCCCCCCCCCCGTGAAACCAGCACAAACCGAATAAAATCGCATAACCAGTTGCCAAGGGCCTTCTAACGCCAAATGTACAATCGGCTATGGGTGCAGGCATTGCCTCTCTGGCTTTCAGGAATGGCCACAGCCCACAACCACGCGGTAACAAAACAAATGCAGTGTCCTGTTGTCAATCCACTGCTGGATGGAGCGATCCTTCCGCCGTGTCTGTTGCGAGGAAACTCGCCGCTGACGTGAAGCCCCTGGGTGCGTAACCACGCCGCATTTCCACCTATCTCACCAAACTAACATGGGTTTGAATTCCGAACCCGTCTAAAGCCCATGGCCAGTGACATCCCATCCGGTCCTCGAGGGCCCTCCTTCCCTTCACAAATTTGCAAGGACCGGCGAAGAGGGGCAGGGTGAAGTGTGATCAAACAATCCCCATGACCCAACACTGCATGTGGAGGACTTCATCGAGCAGTGGATTGATTTAATGGCTGTAAATGAAGTTGTGGTGATCGCTCGTTCTCCGCTGCTGCCCCCAACGTCCGTGCTGTCAACTCCCTGCCACTGTTCAAGTTCGGCCTCCACGCCAATGGCTAACTGCCTCTGTCTGTGGCTTTCGCATAAATATGCCCAATGTTGCTTTGCAACATCTTGGTATATACGTTCACATTGTAGTGTGTAAATGATCCTATTAACTGGTTATGTTACCTCCCTCTGACCTCTCTCTATGCGCTTTGAAGACGGGTGATTGCCCGAAACGTCGCCCAGTATATACTTTTTTATTTTTAAGACCAATGTGTTATCGAGAAATGTGAGTTGTTTTTTGTTGTCCAAATACATCTACCCCGCCCCTCCTTCACCAAGCATCACTGACCAGAATGGTGAAGTATGGTCAAACAAACCAACCCCAAGACCCGCACGGCGTGGGGAAGCCCTCGTCCAGCAGTGCAATGACAAACGATGCGCAGAACGGTGCTATTCGCTTTACTTCTTATCCCGTACTTTTAATATCTTAAGTCTGTCTTTTTTTTAAACTCACGTTTGTCCCAAGACCGGAAACCAGCATGTCCGGTGAAAGTCCACCACGTAACGCAGTAAAGTTCACAACTCTGCACAATAATTATTTTCACAATGCCTATAACACCTGGTAATAACATGCAGTCTCCCATTCCCAAGTAACGTGCTAAGTAGAAACTGTAGAGAAACATCGATTCCTGATCATTATCAACCATGATCAATCCACTGCTGGAATAAAGGCCTTTCGAAACCATGACCTTAAGTCAACGATGTTGCGATGTACTTACATGCACTTGGCGAGCTGCATGCACACGAGGTGGTTTTATCGCTCCATCCCTCCAGCGGTTCGACCCCTGCGTCCCTTTAGTTTCATTACCGTACATTTGATGCGCAATTCTACTTCTGAGACAATAATGGTAACGCATGTGTGTTGAACTTCTTTCGCACTGCACGTGATCAGTCGTGGCTACTCGTAGGTGTGCGAAATAATGATGACGATGAACATTATAGAAACCAAAAAAATCCCCCGATGCTCCTATTTAACCTCCCAAACAAATACGTGCACGCACAAATACATCCGATTTGACTCACCTTTTTCAACGGATCTCATAACAGGCAGATCCAATTCGGTTCCAGTCCTGCTGGAATGGACAGGATGGTCGTCCTCACCTCCTCTCTCTTTCTCTCTCTCAAGCTCGCTGCGCGAGTGCGGTCGACCGTCTCGGGTCGTTGCCCCACCACCACCACCGCCGCTGCCGCAGGCTGTGTGTGTGGCTTTGGAGCGACTGAACTTTACACACGGACACAGGTAAGGGTGCGCTTTGTTACGTCACGCAGGTGTAGACCGTGGCATACAGTGCCAGGACCATAAAATAGTGTAATGCGGGAGAGTAAAAAGAAAAGAAGTTGACCACACGCACCTCCGTTCAGCTCCGTTTGTCAAGAGGATGAGAAGGGGTCTCTCCCTGCTCGTTACTGAGCGATGGATGGGATAGAACCCCACCTTATGGGGTTTTATTTTGCCACAAATAAACCCCGTTGGTCAATACGGTTTTTATTTTCGATGCTAACAAACCAGAGACTCGTGGTGATAGCAACAACAATAACAAAAAACCATGAACGAAACGATCCCAAAAAACAATTATACATTGCCAAGCTCAATTAAAAGCACCGACCCAGCGGTGAAATTCCATATTTTTATTCAGGGATTGGTCCATCCATGTTGAGTTTATGAACAGCGTGGGTATGGTGATGATGATGACGCCTAACTGATGAAGAACGCATGATTTATGGTGCTAACCTACAATGCGTATCACTGATTAGTGATGATGATATCCCATGTACCCAGTCGGACAAAGTTATAGTGCAGAGTTTGATTTGTGGAAATGGTGGTGGTAGTGATGATGATAACTGCTTACTAATGTTGCGTCACTCGTCAATGATCAGTTGATCAGTAGTCGTGTTGATGGTAATTATCATCGTTCCGTGGTGATGCTACTCATTCGGGCTCATCCATTTCAGACCATTACTCTCCACTGATGTATCGACGTGGTCTGGTATTAAACTCGGCTGGCCGGATTGACCAAAGTGGTGAAGTATGTTTCTATTTAAAGCTTTTGTGACTGCAGGGATTCATCTTCTTGGTTCTTTCGGTAAGGTCACGTAGAAGGGAAATAATAAAATAATAAAAATAAAACATAATAAAATAATAAACTTATCACGACGTTTCGGCCACAACGCAAGCAGCCGCCCTCAGATGAAGAACAGTCTTTCCGACAGCCCTGTTCTTCATCTGAGGACGGCTGCTTGCGTTGTGGCCGAAACGTCGTGATAATTTTATTTTATTATGTTTTATTATTATTATTTTATTATTTCTCTTCTACGTGACCTTACCGAAAGAACCAAGAAGATGGTGAAGTATGCTCAATCCCAGCCCCCCCGCCTCGACCGACACTGCGTGGGGAGGTTTCAGGGCCGACTTGGCGAGACTTTCCTAGATAATTGAAATTTATTTTCGCCCGTTGAAGAACCACGCATTTAGGAATGCGTCTGCCCAACATTCCAAACCTGTGGGTTTTGTTTACAAAATGTGATGATGTTTACTGTGTGGTTCCATTTTTAAGTCGACAGGTATGCGATCATTAATTTCCATGGCCTCTCCAGACGTTGTGTGGCTATTCAATAGTTAGTAAATGAAAGTTTACAGCCCCTTTTGTCGATCGACTGCTGGATTAAGGCACCCCCACGCCGTGTTTTTTTGACGTGGGAGTTTGTTTTGCCATGCATCGCCGTCTTGCCGGTCGGCAAGGTGGGAACGATCCGGTGCAAACACGTATGTTACTGAGTGTTGAACTTCTTTCGCAACGTACGTAGGTAGCGAAACGTGCTTATCGGAGGCGCGGACGTGACTCGCCTCTGGTGTTTGCCGTGGCCAGGTCCATAGATAACGCGTCCAGCCTCGCCGCATTCAACAATTTTAAAGTAAGCACAGTAATCACGTAACGATGATTTTTTTCTATTTACGGTGCCTGTTGAAAGAGGAAAACTTCCACGTAATTTTTGAAACGTCACCACCGGATTTCAACAAAGCCTCCCCCACTCTGTGTTTTTTTTTAAATCGTCACTTTGTGGTGGCTGCGGCGAGCGTGGAGTGGGGGGTGAGAGGAGATGGTGACGTTTGACTTTGAACTCTTTGTGGGACACGGTTAAGCCATAACTCGGAGCGCTGATGTTTAAATATTCAAAACGAGGCCGGTAAGCAAAGCAAGTCTTCTTGTGGGGTTTTTTGTTGTTGTTCCGGGCTCGACGCGGCTGTAACAATCGGAGGCGCTCAACACCGACTCGGGAACAATCGGGCCGGAAAGTCGCGTCTACCCCACGCGCTCCGGCAAGCCAGTGGGTGTAGTGAGCTCAACCCCCCCCCACCCCCGAAACTCATTCCTCACCACGTCATCCACGACAACTTGACACGCTCAGGCAATAACCCCCGCCGTAAAAGAGACCGGGAAAATCGAGATGATAAGAGGCGATGTGTTGGGGGCATGGGGGCCCTCCCTTCCTCGTAGCAGAGAAGATGGCGAGAATAATAATAATAATACTAGCTGGAGACTGCACAAAGACAAAGAGTCCCCGTGTAGCCTGAGCAGATTGTTGGGGCAAGTGCTATTAGCGATGCACCTATGGCCAGCACTACGCCCGGCCGCCTTTGTCTCCCATCGTGGCGATGTTTGCACACCGCATTAGCTACTCATTTGAGGCTGAGTCGACTTAGGGGAGGCCTTCGAACGGTTTAGATAGTCGTAAATAGTGTTGGCGGTGAGCGGGAATCGAAGCTCCCTTCAATACCGACACCCCGCCATTCGCCACAGAGTCACGGCGACGTCACCACGGCGTCTGTGCGAGGCCAGGTGCACTTTGAGGCCACGTGAAGTGTCGAAGGCTCGCTGACAAGAGGTCTCGGGACAGACCCAGGTGCCATGGATCGGTTGACTGAGATTACCTTAAGATGCACCAGCTGTACCCCTACCGTGCCAACTTGCTGCATTTTATCCGCCCGGCGATCCGCTCGTTGTTGTGAGCGTCGCTCCTCTACCCTCCGTTGTTGCTGGAGGGTGACTGCCTCCAACTGCTCAGCAGCAACGTCCTTCACGAGCATCACAGCATGGGGCCCTGACAGCAATTAAAATGTCCGAACCGTGTCCAGGTTGAGTGAATGTGAGTATGGCTCCCATACGGTACGACACGTGGGAGTAGGTAGCGTGCAGGGCACCCAGCAACCTGTTTGGAGTTTTCTTGACCGCCCCCAACGTAATCCGTTTCGTGGCTGCCAAACCTTGGGTGGGTCACTCGAGGCGCAAGGTGCGCGCCGCGACGTGCCAGGAGCGAGGCTACACAAAGATAAAAGACAAAGATCCCCCATGTAGCCTTAACAGACTGTAGGGGCAAGTGCTGTTAGCGAGCACCTATGAAGGCCGGAACGGTACACAAGGGGGTGGGTGGCCAGCACCACGCCCGACCGACTTTGTCTCCCTAGTGGCGATGTTTACACACCGCACCAGGTACTCATTTGAGGCTGAGTCGACCTAGGGGAAGCCCGGGACCGGTTCAGATAATCGTTACTGGTGTTGGTCGTGAGCGGGAATCGAACCCGGGTCGCCGGGTTCATAGCGCAGCGCGCTAACCGCTACACTACACACACGCACGCACACGCACGCACGCACACGCACGCACACACATACGCACATACGCACAACTTTTGCAATTTGCATTTTTTTTACGTTTTTCCTCAACGTGCAGTGGTGAGTGTTTGCTGCGTAAAAGTAATCGGACGCGTGAGTCACAGGGAAGAGGATGCGTACATGTCGTATTGTTTGTAAGTATTTTGCTTCTTTTATTTTATATTCGGACATGGTCGGGCATAGGCAGACAAGAGGAAAGTCCGAAGTCTACACCTGGAGAGGGGGGGGGGGGAGAAGTCAACAGTGTGGGAGACTGGGGGGGGAGTTCCACATCGTGTGCAGCAGTAGACGAGAACGAGATGTGTGTAGCGTAGCAGTTAGCGCGCAGCGCTACGAACCGAGGTCGATTCCCTCTCATTGCTACTAGGTCGACTTCTGTCTGAGATGAGTACCTTGTGCGCTGCGCAAACATCACCACTGGGGAGACAAAGGCGGCCGGGCGTGGTGTTCGCCACCCACCCACACGTATGCCGTGCCAGCCTTCATAGGTCCTCGCTAACGGCCCTTGCCCCAACAGTCTGTTCAGGCTATACGGGGGATCTTTGTCTTTGTGTGTATAATGGAGAGCGGTGGTGTCGTGGTTAGTGCACTCCGCTACGAACCCGGCGACCCGAGTTCCATTCACGCTCACGACGTGGGTCTCTGTTGCGCTGTGTAAACATCACCACTGGGGAGACAGAGGCGGCTGGGCTTAGTTTTGTCCACCCACCCCCACGTGTGCCGTGCCGGCTTTCACAAGTGCTACTCGCTGCGTCTCGATGAGTCGTTGGCAGACGACCCGCACGGCGCCGTTGACTCGCGGGGCTGACGTGGGAGCAACGAGCAAATTCGCTCGTTTTTGCGACTTCGCGCTATTCTTAGCAAATGTTCCACGCGGCCCAGGCGGCTCATACCCCCCAACCCAACCCACCAACTACACAACGTCCATCGACAGGACATTGGTCGACACGTGGTGGTGACACACGCGTCGTGGGGAATCGATTAACTGCTCTGCGCCCTAGGGCGGGTTCAAACTTTCAACGTGACATTTCCCGAAGCGTTTATTGCCCCTAGATCTCAAATAATGTGAGTGGATCGTCACGGTCATACGCGTGGTGGTAGAGCTGTATAGCTGTCGATTATAAAGGGTGTAGAAACTGCGTGAGACGTCGACGGAGTGTAAAGCAGAGACGCTCGTTGCGCGAAGCTTTCTGCCCATGATGCACACCGCCTATGGCGGAGACGAGCAGCATTTACGATCCCACGTGTTACCGCCCAACGGCCCATTGGCTCATGGGCTATAGGGGCAACTAGCAACATTTAAACCCATGGCACGTTCACAGGAAGCGCGGTAGAGTCGAGGATATGATGTACGGGGAGAAGAAAACTGTAAGCGGAAAAAGAGATGAATAAAATAATGGGAAATGGGAGGGAAGAGGTAGGAAAACGATTGGGAAACACGGAACCAAGGGGTCGAGAAAGATGAGGATAGGGAGGAAGAAGGTTGCTACATCAGGGCATCGCACGGAGCAGCGTCTGTTTTCACAGGGGGCGGTGGAGGGATGCGGAGTGGGAGTGGCCACGTGGAAGCCACGTGATTTTTTACGGGAGGCTTGACCAATCAAACAGTGGTTGGGTACACGTAGAGTGGTTTCACGCGATTAGGGGTTTGTGTGAAAACGCGGTCGGAAAGGATGAAAGTGCATAATGGGGGGAGGGGGGGTTAGATTGCGTAAATATATAACTGTGTCGTTAAACCCGCCACCACCCGACACAGCCAATTAATAAGGGTTGATCATATATGCATTGTCTTTGAAACTGATTGGTCCACACCAGAGACAGCTTTTTGACGTCCTCTGGTCTAACACCGTTTGAGACTAGGCTCGAAAGAAAGCTCCATCTAGGGTGGACCAATCAGTTTCAAGGACAATGCATTTATTAACAGAGTATGTGTTTTTTCTTCTTCTTGGTTCTTTCGATGAAGTCACGTAGAAGGGAAATAATAAAATAATAAAAATAAAACATAATAAAATACAATTCTCACGACGTTTCGGCCACAACGCAAGCAGCCGTCCTCAGGTTGACCAGTGTAATAATTATAATAATGCATGGCCACAGAGCCGTGCGGCTAATGGATTGTATATCTACTTGTATGTATATATGTTTATGGGTGGACAGATATAGGTGGCAGTCTGTTTATCTGTGTGCGTGTAGCGAGTGACGTCTGAATCCGGTGCTGGGTTTTCAACCCTTCGCCAACCCCCACTGACCAATGTGAAGTATGGTCAACCCCCCCCACCACCCCCCACCCCCTCGATTGACACTGCATGGGGGAGGCTTTCATCCAGGAGTGGATTGAATAGAGGTTGTAAGAAACTTTATTATCCCAAGTTATTTTATGGATGGATCATGGTAGGTGAGATTGTAGCAGTTAAATGAATGATGGATAACACAATATTGATTAACAGTGGATAATGTCATATTTTTATTGATGCAGACACCACCTTGTTTGTCTTTTCGGTGGGCAAGATGTATAACGCGCATCTTTAAAATAATTTAAATTACAGAGCTGTGCCACCATCACGACGATGATGATGATGCAGCTGCTGCTTTTATTGTTGGTGATATTGTGAATGAATGATCATACTACTGCTCATGACGATGATGAGTGGTGAGCATCCTATTGATACATCTGCTGTGGATGCTGCTGCTGATGATGATGTTGATGATGATCAAGTTGATGATGTTGATGATGTTGATGATGATGTCACTAAGAATGCTGCTGCTACTCCACCCGGTGCTGGTGCTGGTCGTGCTGATGATGGTGATGATGGTGATTATTGTTAATATGACTCTCACTGACAATACTGCTACTGTTGCCGCATCCGATGCTGGTTGCCGTGGACGAACGTGATGAATGTATCTGCAGCCACCGACTTGTGTCGCCCCCTCCTGTTGCTGCTGATCGAGGTGGAGATGATGATGATGAAGACGGATGGCGGTGCCGCTGATGCCGCATGATGACACCATGACTGATAAGCGCCGATATCTACAGTGATCGTGACGATGACGAAGACTACGACGATGCGATAATGCAACCATGCTAACACATCGTCGAGTATGTACGGGGAATGTTGAACTTCTTTCGCACCGTACGTAGCCAACCGTGCTAATCGGAGGTGGTGGTGGTGGTGATGATGATGACGGCGGCGGCGGCGGTAAACCGCACTAGCAGAGCAGGTCATCGGTGTTGCCGATGATCGAGGCCTGGCCCCCGCTCTGCTGCGGGTGGCCTTGGGCCCCTTCGGCCGACGCGTCCGGCGGGCCCCGGATGAGCGCGTGCCACGCGGCCACGGCCCTGCGGGGCGACGCCAGCACGGCCGTCCAGTGGGCCAGCGCTGCTCCGCGACTCCGCGGGCCCAGCACCACGTGCCCAACGACCTCGGCACGGCCCCCCGTGCCGGGCGCGCGCTCAGCCACGGTCACGCGCACGCACACGTGCTGTGGTCGGCGGGAGATGGTGGGGGGGGAGAGATGGGGGGCGGTGGTGTAGCGGTTAGCGCGCTGCGCTATGAACCCGGCGACCCGAGTTCTATTCCCGTTCACGGCTCAACGCCACCGACGGTTATTTGAACCGATTCCTGAGCCTCCCCTAGGTCGACTCAGCCTGAAATGAGTACTTGGCGCGGTGTGTAAACCTCACCACCGTGTGTGTGTGTACGTGCGTATGTGTGTGTACGTGTGTGTACGTGTGTGTAGGTGTGTGTACGTGTGTGTAGGTGTGTGGGTACGTGTGTGTCTACGTGTTTGTGTAGGTGTGTGTGTACGTACGTGTGTACGTGTGTGTGTGTACGTACGTGTGTACGTACGTGTGTGTGTGCACGTGTGTGTGTGTGCACGTGTGTGTGTGTACGTGTGTGTAGGTGTGTGTGTAGGTGTGTGGGTACGTGTGTGTGTACGTACGTGTGTACGTGTGTGTGTGTGTGTGTACGTGTGTGTGTGTGCACGTGTGTGTGTGTGCTGTGCGGAGTGAGGCTCACGGGGAGGCAAGCGCGCGGCACGCTGAACGTGAAGGATTCGTTGTAGACTGGGCTCCTCTCGTCCTTGCGCACAGCGGTGCGCACCTTGCTCACCTTGCGCCCCCCCTGCAGCAGGTAGACCTTCACGTAGGGGTCTGCGCGCAGTGGGACACCACCACCACAATAAATAACACCACCAACACTCCACCGCACAACCCCGTATAGCCTTAACAGACTATTGGGGCAAGTGCTGTTAGCGAGCACTGAATGAAGGCCGTAACGGCACATGGGGGGGGGGATGGGTGACCAGCACCACGCCCGGCCGCCTTTGTCTCCCTAGTGGCAATGTTTAAAACCGTACCAGGTACTCATTTGAGGCCGAGTCGACCTAGGGGAGGCCCAGGACCGGTTCAGATAAGCATCACTGGTGTTGGCCGTGAGCGAGAATTGAACACGACCAGTTTAACACGTAGGCTTTCGCGACCAATATCATCCATAATGAAAAATATATATTGCTGTGGTTTTCCCACCTGGTGATGATTACTTGTGTTGCAATCGAAACGTCGTGATTTGTTTTATTTTAATTAATTTCTACCTACGTGACTTTACCGAAAGAACCAAAGAGTATGAATTCCTGCAGCCACGAAAGCCTCAAATCAAGATGGATTTCACTGTTGAACTGCAGTCGATTGGCTCCATACTCTCCTGCATACAGAGTTAATTAGTGGGGGGGGGGGGGGTAGGGCGTGTGGAGGGAGAGATGCCGACTCTCCCCTGCACCCCCAGGCTGCGCGTCCCCCCCCCTGCCCACCGGCAGAAGCCTTGTGCCCCAGCCACACGAGATGCTGCGCCTTCACCACCACCACGGTCAGCCGCTCCGCTGTGGGGAGGTAATTCAGCGAGAGGCGGATGTCTCCACAGCGCTCGGCCGCCTGGGGGGTGGGGGGGGGTGTTGGAAGGGGTCGGAAGGGGTATAAACTCTATAACTATATTTTTATTTTACCAGGTAAGGCCCACTGAGCTGCTCAATGGGCCTCAACTAAGTGGCTTATCGTCACGTGGAAACTTACAGGAGCCAAATACTCTGAATGCGTGACGTTGATTCAAAAATGTGGAGAGGGGGGGGGAAACCGGAGGACCCGGAGAATAGGGGAGAGACACGCAAACTCCAAAATGTACAACAAGGCGTCAGGGTCGGGATCGAACCCACAACCTCCTGCACACCAGGCGAGGTAGTTAACATCTCCTAGCCACCGTGGCGCCCAGATGGGAGCAGAGACGAGGGGAAAAATAAGTCATCGTTATTTGTACTGGACGGACGGAAGGGCACACAACAATAAAATGCAACAACGATGTGAGAAAATTAAAGAAGTTACATGCAACGGTTATCGTGATAAGAACATACCTGTCAACCCATACGGATTAACCATATTCTTGTAGAGGGAAATTGAGTGTTCAGGTCAAAACGGCGTACAGTTGTTTCGATGCGGGTAAAAAATAGTTGTCTATTTGTTTGTGTTTCTCTCTTGTGATGGGACTTTGAACATTGAGACTTATAATGGCACGGGGTGACCAATAAGATCTGAATTGGTCTGTAATAAGGTAGGGCACTGATAAGGGGTTGACAGGTGTGTAAGAGTCACATCGTTGAATTGTATATCGTTTGTGACAACATTAAGGATTTAAACAGTGCTTACTAAGTGGTGTAATGAATGGAGGAGAAACGTGGGCATTGATGGGGAGGGGGGTGGGACTGATAAACTGAAAAGTGCGCAAAGAAGCGTGGAGATAATGTCGCTTGGAATGACATCGAGAGACGGAACGAACAATGACATCGAAAGACGGAACGAGGAATGCACGGGTTGGAGAACGCACAAAGGTTCAAGGTTAATAAAAGTGGCCTCGGGCAGGAGACGATGGCGGATGGTGAAGAATCGTGACGAGGAGTGGCCATAAAGGTGACACGGAACGCGTCCCAGGGGACGTCCAGCAAGGAAGCGACGAAATCAGCTCGCGTGAAGCTGCGAGGTGGATCAATGCATCTCGAGATCGTGAGAGATGGATTCGGGGCTTGGGGCGGCCCAGGCAGTATATTGGACCATGGCCGATGATGATTGTGAATAACAACAAATATATGTATAATAATATCTCGTGACAACCCAACGTCCCACAGGCTCGCAGCGCCCTCGCCTGGCCAGACTTGCGCAGGAAGAGCCAGCTGACGAACGGCGCAACGTGGAGTTCCAATTCAGAGAGGTGCAGCTGCGCTTCTGGCGGGCGACCCCCGGGGTCTCCGGACTCCCGCGATCGCCCGCGGTGTCCCCCGGAGCCCACTCCGGCCTCACCCTCACACCGCACGGCGGAGAGGTGGAGGCGGCCTTGCTGCAGGTCGCCTTCTTCCATCGTCACCGAGAACTCCTGGTCCAGCTCCACGGTCGAGTTTGGGGGATCTGCAGCTGAGATCTGCGCGCGTGGGTGGGTGGGAGGGTGGGTGATTTCGTTTGCGCATTGCTCGTAAGGACGAGGAATCGTGACCGCCTCTCCCAGATGAAGGTGAAGACCTTCCGAGTGTTACATTTGAATAAGTCAACTCTGCCCTTCGCAGCACTGTACAGTATAAACAAAGGGAAGGACCCCTGGCCCAGATGGTATAACCGTGGACATCGTCAAAGAAGCAGACTCCGTTGCACAAAATGTTTACGCAAAAAAAATTCTGAGATCATTGAAACGATGCCTCGATCGCTATCACTCGAATCATCATCTCACCTCACCACATTTACTCACCTGCATTCTGTCCACACACATCGAACCACATCTCACACAAGCCTCACCACTCCTCACCGCATTACATACCAGCGAATCAACTGCTCACCTGTACAGTCCAACCAAATCCCTTCAAGTCCCACCTCACCACATCCCACTGCATCACACCGCATCGCACCACACCTCACCACATCACAGCCGCCCATCATCGCACCTCCCCACTTACCTGTTCGGTCATCCACACCTCACCACACCTGACCGCACTGCCACACACACTCAACTGTACGTCCGTCCACCCTCATCAAACACCACACGTCACATTCTTAGGTTTTTTTCGGTAAAGTCACGTAGGTAAAAATTTTAAATTAATAAAAGTAAAATAAAAATAAAATAAAAATCACGACCTTTCGGAGGCAACACAAGCTTCCGTCTTCAGGTGGAACCGTCACAGCACGATATTTTTTATTTTACTTTTATTAATTTTAATGTTTTACCTACGTGACTTTACCGAAAACACCTAAGAATATGAATCCTTGCAGTCTCGAAAGCTTCACATCTAGAACCACACGTCACACCGCCTCGCCACACCTCGCCACTCACCTGCGCGCTGTCGCCCAGGTGAGTGGCTCCGCTTTGCCCCAGCAGCGTGAGCCGGACCCTCCACGGAGCCTCGGCTGCGTCCACGGAGCCGCGCGCTCCGAGCAACGCGACCCGCAGCTCCGAGCCACCGCCACCGCCTCGCTCCCCCTGCCCGCATTGCACGGCCACCTCCACCCTGGGATCGCACTCCCCCATCTCGCCGCCGCCGCCGCCGTCGTCTTGAAAGCCGAAGTCGGGCGCCACGGAGGACACGGAGGAGACGGAGTCGGCGGAGGCGGAGCGCGAGAGCGGCGTGGGGCCTCGCGCCCGGCCCGCGGAGCCGTCCATCGCCTCGTAGCCGTGGCGCAAGAAGAGGACGCGCAGAGGGGATGTCGCGCAGGCGCGGCGCACCCCGGTCTCGTACCAGCGGTCCGCAGACTCGTCAAAGGATGGACGCTGTGGGAGGAGGAGGAGGGTGGATGGGGGGTGCACACAGCGGTATCAATCTTGAGTCCAGCACTGTGGGATCCCGGGACAAGTTGGGATGAAGGCCGCAGTGATCGGTGCCCAAGACGACGTTGGTGTTTTTGTCTGTTGTGTTTTGTCGCTGCTGCTGCGGTGCTCGCGCACCACGGATCTGCCGTGCGAAAATCGCCGGGCAAATCGGCGAAACAAATCCAATAAACTGAGCACTCAGAGCGCGTGCCTAACGGGCACGGCGGGCGGGCGTTTTTGGCGCTTGAAATCCGCGCTTACAAATTGCCCCAGAGGGTGGCTTCTCGTTTGAATTTCTACGTGAAAGAAACGGCCACCGTGTTCCAGCAGCACTGTTCTGCATTGGGTAACCCCCCCCCCCGGGGATAATTGGCGAGCTAGAGAAGAAAGGGCTGGGGTGGTGTTGCCGGGCATTCCGCCCGCTCCTTCGCCTGCCAACTCGATCCGCCGTCGATGCCTTGTGGCCGAGTGTTGACGACGCCCTCTCTACTTTCGCGGTGGTTTTTTTGCGTGCAAAAAATACAAACGGTGGGTGTTTGACACTTTACTGCAATTGTGACGCTTCGTGCCCGGTGGCTATTTAGTCATGTTATTAGGCTCTGGCAGTGACACTTTAGAGTGACTATGAGAGGGGTGAGGAACCCGCGATCCGTGGGCAACACACGGCCCGTGACCTCGCTTCATATGACCCATGGCGACATAAACGCCCAGCTAACCATATTTATCCAAACAGTTCCCTGATATATGTACGATGAACTTCTTTCACACCGTACGTCACCAACTGTAGCGATCGGAGGCACGGGGGAAGGACAACAAGCTAAAGACAAAAAGCAGTTCTAACTAAATATGTTTTCAATCGAGATGATTTAAAAGTGCATAGCTCCAGTGGCTTCCTAACATCGGAAGGAAGAGCGTTCCAGACGGCCGCAGAAGCGCATCTGGAAGCGCCACGCGACGCGGCGACCGTCTTTGTTCGATCGCCACTCAAAAGCCTCCGATGCGTTTTCCGAGTTGTACCGCGGGTTAGTCGAACGTTTCGCTCCGTATTTTGGGAGCTTCTCCAGCACCTTTGTCACGAAACGTCGGACATATCACCGAACAACACGCGGTAGAACCGGCAAACATATGCAGGGCATACACACAGCACGAGCGTGAACGCGTAGGGCACCAGTGGGGGGAACTCGGCTGCTCCCATTAGTCATGTCGCTACGAGATCCTGCTTGTCATTGATGCAAAGGGGGGTATTGTGGGTTAGTTTGTTGTAGAACTTCTTCAATCCCCTTCGCCTCTGTCTACCCAGCAGTGTCAATGGGTACGCCACTGCAGGTCGTGTGTGGTGGGGTTGAAGTGTGAGGCCTCCCACCCCCTTCCAAGACATTCTGGCCAAATCGCCTCCTAGATGGGATCTCTGGAGGGCATTGCTACAAGTGCAGTGTATGGCGACGAGTGAGTGAGACAGACATGGGGTGGGCACATTTTCATTCGTTGCACCAGGGCTCTATAATGCCAACCGCACCACGCCACCGCTGCGTTGGATAATTACTTGGAGGGAGGTGCGGGGGGCGTGCGAACCTCGAGATGGGCTACTGCTGAGACCCTGGGTTCAAATCTGAGCGTCACTGGAGCGAGATGATGACCTCAGCCTGGTTACCCAATGTGCAAAAAAACTCGTAATTTTTAAAAAGTGGTTTTCCAATTGACTTGGCTCACGTGAGAGGGCATTTCAAGAGGGTATTATACGCTATTAATAAGAGGACCATTGATTGTGGGAGGGCATAAGCTGTCAAGACATTGTAAGAGTGTGCCAGTGCAGTAGGACGAGACAGCATTTTTTATTCACACCTGATGACGATTGCTTGTGTTGCAATCGAAACGTCGTGAGAATTGTATAGTTTTCTTTTAATTATTTTATTATTTCCCTTCTACGTGACTTTACGGAAAGAACCAAGAATATGAGACAACATTTGTAGAGGCTACTGCGGTGGGAGTCGGGGGGCGACGGGAGGAAGGGGAGGGAAGGGGGTCACTCACCTTGCCGTGGGGCCGGGTCCCATCGCGGCCATACTTGGCCTCTAGGTAGCGGTGATCGAAGTTGGGGAAGGGCACGGGGGTCGGCCGTCGGCCCTTGCGGAGCAGCCGCCACGCGCTCGTCGCGACGGTCACGATCAGAGCCACGGCGCCCAGGGCCACCACGAGGCCTTCCCAGCGCGCGGGCCTCTCAGTCACTACGGCACAGGCAGAGGAGGGGGGGTACAGGCAGAGGAGGGGGGGGACAGGCAGAGGAGGGGGGGGCACAGGCAGATGGGGGGGGCACAGGCAGATGGGGGGGGCACATACTTTGTGTGCTTTATGGATATATATATATAATTTTGTTGTATTGATATATTAATTTTAAACCATACTTAATGCACAAATTGAAAATTAAAAACTCTCCGGCAGTGTGCGACTGTGGTCATCCAGAACGGACGGTGACAACGTAGAACGACGCGATGCCCCGATTCACAAATACGAAGGAGACATTGCAGCGATACAACTCCGCTCACACAGTCATCTGCCTGAACTACCTGAACGTTAAATTGTCGTCGTCGCTATGCATCTACATCATCCATACGAAAGAAGAAGATTCCTTTTAAATATATACTGTAGAAATATTCCACAATTGTGGAGCATTTTATTTTAAATAAATGTCACCATCGTCCTGCCAACTGTTTATCCAGGAAAGCTACTAAGTCCAAAATGTTTTGCAATGATATGTTTCAACAATTCCATGTTTCACGTGCGCACGCAAGTGCATAACTTATTGCGCGCCGCCGTACGTGGCAGGAAAGCCAAGTTCCCAGAGAAAACTCGCCGTGCAAAGCCCCCGCACAGATGGATTCGAGAATCGAATTTCTGCACTGTAACTTGCGGACCAAATTGTAGCTCAGAGGTTTTGCGAATGTTACAAGTCTACACGCTTGGCGACCTTAGCCTGCACAGCGACATATTAAAGGAGTACACCACATTTCCCGACATCATCAAATGTTAATTTTTCAAATCTATTTGTCTAATGATGATGATCGTAATTAGTTAATTCTAATGAACCATCGTGATGATGACCGACTTATGATCACCACCTGATAACTATTCATGATGATAGTGTTGTACGTATGGTGAACTTTTTTCTCAAAGCAAACCCCGTTATCCGGATGCCATCGCGATGACAGACTTCTTTTCATATCGAATTCCTGATCATAATAAACTATGGATGACGATGGTAATTCACTCATGGTGATACTTGAAGCTTGGCGTGATGATGACGTGTGGGCGAATGCCAACAAATCGTTAACTCACCGCTCTCGTGGTTCCACAGAATTGGCGACTCCATGAGTGGCTCCTCGCTCTTCCGCCAGATATTCCCCGCACTCCTCCTGGGTCTCCCTTCCGTGCCCCTCTTTTATAGATGAGCCGCGTTCACTTGGACTGGGGTGGGGAGTGGGGCACTGGAAAGTGCGGTGGTGGTGGTGGTGCAAGCCCGTTCTGACTGCTCACATAGACAGAATTTGCGTCCAAGAGAGAGGGAGAGAGAGCGAGCTAATGGGATTGCCTGTCCACGATTAGTGAATGCGAAACGGCCATTAGCCCTGATGAGACGGAGACTTGTGTTATATCACAGCGGCTGGCCTGAGATCTCAAAAGCGATGCGTCGTCATTACTTCACGACCCCTGTCGTTGCTTCGTCGTCGACATCATCGGCGATGATCAATTTCCACCGCCGCACGAGGGGCCTTCTCCGCGCAAGACGTCGCTATTCCCCTTTTTGCGGGGTCCTGCGATGCAACGAATTCGGGCAGCACCTTCACGTGCGTTGGTGTCGTCGCCTCCCATCTCCCCGCGGCGCGTTGCCTCCTTCGGCCGCCACTCGCGGTTGCACCCAACAGAAGCGCGTTCGCCACTTGTTGCACGAGGTTCACGGTTCGAATCCCAGCGGCCGCCCTGATTAATACTTCGGTGTGTGTGTGGATTAACCAGAAACGTACTGCGTGGACGTTAAAGAGCCAGTGACGTCATTGCGGAAGAGTATTCCTTTGCGTGCCGGTGTCATGGTCCAAATTTGAAAGAAATCAGGAAAAAAAACCCTGCAAATAAAACAAATCGGGATAACGCAAAGCAGTTATTGCGTGCAACTGCGAATGCTCAGCCGGACCCTCCTGAGTAAGAGTCAAGTGAGGCTGTTATGGCTAAAGCAAGCGTGAGTCTATACAATACTTATAGCTGGGGGGGGGGACCATAAACATTTAAACTTATGAATATCGATCACCCAAAACATTTGGCCCTGAGGTTGATTAGGTTTTTTTTATAGGGGCAGGGTCAGCATGAACTTCTACATCACCGTAAGTGTCCTTCAACATTCATGATGTACGATCTCCATCTTCAATGATCCAAGTAACTTTTCCACCTTGGGAGTGTGACGTTACAGCCTATAGTAGGACATTCCCACTTCCGGGTATACTACATATCACTAAATGTATAATAAACACGTGAACACAAATGAAATGTTCTTTGGTGGCAAGGAAATTGAAATGCAGTACTGTAAATAAATAGATGATTGCATCCATCTGTGTGGAGCTTGCAGCGTTAGCGCCCCCCCCCCCCCCCCCGTGTGTGTGGTGGGTGTTCTCCCAGGATGTTTCGTCTCCTTTCACACGAAGCTAACGCAGAACCCTCGTGGGAAAAAAGAGCATTTGGGCTGGCTGAGGCTTTCCTAGGTAAAGGGCGTTGTCATAAATTGGAGGTGAGAGTGACGCAGTGGCTAAGCGCATTGCGTCATGAAGCGTACCGACTACGGCTAACGCCGTGTAGCGTCTGCACCCAGTCCCTCGAGGAGTCTCAGCACGGTCCCACACTGACCAGCGTGGTGAAGTATGGTCAAACAACCCCAGATCGATCCAGCAGTGGACTGATAAAGGATGTCAAGTATTATCATAATCATGTTAGCCTGAGCTTTGTGCTTTTTTTTAACGTGTGACTTTAAATATTTGTTTTTGCGTAACTCAGAGTACGGTGGGCACTTAATCCTCAGCCCATCGACTCGTACCATGAGGCTCGGGCTATCGAATGTCGTTCGGAGCCACGCGCTCGCTCACTCTGTTCAATTATACACTTTTGCTTGCGAAGCAAGGCGAGAGAGACGGGGTAGTGGTGAGGGGGAGAGAGAGGGGGGGAAAGGTTTGCGGTGAGAGGCAGAAAACTAGAGGAACTAATTCATTAAGTGTCCTTATTCAATTCCACCATAAATCTCTGGAGCCGGGCAGCTTAAATCACTGTGACTTGCGCGCCTGTGTGTGTGTAATGTGTTAGCGGGCTTGGGTCAGGGTTAAGGGATAAAGGGTTAGGTTAGCTGAATGTAAATAAATAAATAAGGTTGTGTTCATTGCTGTTCTATGAATGGAATATTTTCTTCGGACCATGAATGTAGTTTGTGTTATCAGCAGCCACGGTCTGTCCATTGCCGAATTATTTAATAATATATGGCACACTTTAATATATTTGGGATGGAGCGGTGGTGCAGTGGTTTGCTCACTGCACTCCGAACTCCGTGACATAAGTTCGATTCCCATCCACGGCTAACACCAGTGGACAGTCACACCTGCTCAGATCCTAGGCTCCTGTCCCTCGCCTCCCCCTTCACCAACACGCACTGACCAGCGTGGTGAAGTATGGTCAAATGACCTCCATGAGCGACACGGCGCAGGGAGCCATTCATCCAGCAGTGGATCGTCTATGCGCCGCCAGTAGTTTAATCACTGACAATTATTGGAAACGCTCAAATCTGCTGGGCGGCGATATTGTCAGGAGATGGCAGTACAGCAAGTGGGTTCTTTAATAATTATATGCGAAGCATTTGAGTGTTATCCCCTCGTCGTATGCTTGCTGATTTTTCTCCGGGAACTCCGGTTTCCACACACAGCAGGCCACTCCTTCATGGAATCTGGCCACACATCCCAATGTGTCAATATTTTCCTGGGTAAATGGCACTCAGTTTCAACCCGGGCTGCACAAAACACATTCCTGCGGAGGGAGCTGGTAGGAACGTTGGGTTACTCGGTCAATGGCCAGGGTCAACGGCGGCGTGCTGTATTCCGCAAATATGCCTGACTGTGAGGGCGGGCACAAGCCGGCGTGAGTAGGTTAAGCGTTGAGTTTTATAAGAGCACCACGGGGTGACCAGCCCTCCCCCACCCAGCCCCACCCTCCCCACCAAGCCCCTCCCTGCACGACGGACGGACGGACACAATAATCCCCTGTGGGCTGGTGTAACCAGGAGGTTCCTACAAGTATAAGCCAAAAACAACCCGGGCTGCCCCGAGAACCCAGTGCAACTCAGGCTGCCCTTGAAAGTACCGACCGCTGCTCGGGGCAATGCAAGCCCATGCAGGGCGTGTGGGGACACGTGGCTCTATATGTTGTACGCCGTTTGTTCCATTGCGTAGCGTGTGTGGATGTGTGGATGTGTTTTCGCGCAGTGGTCAGCGCGCTGCGCCACCAACCCGGCCACCCGAGTTCGATTCTCCGCTCACGGCCACCAACAGCAGTGACGGTCATCTGAACCTGTCCTGGGCCTCCCCTAAGTCGACTCAGCCTAATTTGAGTACCTGGTGCAGTGTCAACATTAGCACTGGGGAAGACAAAGGCGGTCGGGCGTAGTGCTGGCCACTCGCTCCCTCGTGTGCTGTTCCGGCTTGGTACTTGGGCTGGGAGCTCATGGTGGTGGTGGTGGTAGAGAGTGCATCTGACAATAGACCCTACAACCGATGTAGCCAGTAGTCAAGACAGGCAGTATCGTGTCTGAGACAGCACAGACGACACTAGACTACAAGCGAGACGTCGCAGTACAACGTCTGAACCAGTACGGAGTCAAACAGTAAAGACGAGACAAACGCTACAAACAATGCTTTTTGAGCAAGACAATTGAGACGGTGCAGACAACTCGAAACGTCGTACGCGGATTGTAAAAGTTGTGGCTTAGCTCTCCAACACACCAGTGTGCTTACCAGTAACGAATTGTCACGTTTTGTTTACGTGACACACATTACTAATTGGCTGTGTCGGGTGGTGGCGGGTTTAACGACATGTTTATATTTACACGATCTAACCCAAAAACCTGTATTATGAATGCATTGTGAACAGAACAATTGAGGTGGTACGAACAATGCATTGTGGACGGGACAATTGAGGTGGTAGGAACAATGCATTGTGAAGAGGACAATTGAGACGGAACGAACAATGCATTGTGAACGGGACAATTGAGGCGGAACGAACAATGCATTGTGAACAAGGCAATTGAGACGGTGCGAACAATGCATTGGGAACAAGACAATTGAGACGCTACGAACAATGCATTGTGAACAAGGCAATTGAGACGGTGCGAACAATGCATTGTGAACAAGACAATTGAGACGGTGCGAACAATGCATTGTGAACAAGACAATTGAGACGGTCGAACAATGGGTAAGGAGTACATAGATAGACACAATGGGTAAAAAAGCGATCACCCAAAGCCGGGGACGATTAATCAGATTGACCAACAGGGGGAGCCCGTGGACTACTGATTGATTTGTCCATCGGAAAGACTGCTTTCTTGAATGTCTGTCCTTACGAATGTGTGTATGTTGAACCGTCAACGTAGACAACCGTGCTCAACCAATAGCCACTAAATTCGCCACGCCGGATCACCACCACCAACCACCGGAGTCTATGCGCTTTCACCGGAGTAGCAAAACCACAGCAGACCCTCCAGAAGCACTCTCGTGGCCAGCAGAATTTAAGAATTAACGCCACTTACAGCTCACCAACACCACACAGCTCACTAACACAGATACTAAACTCACCACACAGCTCACCAACCTCAGTACTAAACTCACTCACAGCTCACCAGCACCACACAGCTCACCAACAAAGATACTAAACTCACTCACAGCTCACCAACACCACACAGCTCACCAACACAGATACTAAACTCACTCACAGCTCACCAACACCACTCAGCTCACCAACACAGATACTAAACTCACTCACAGCTCACCAACACCACACAGCTCACCAACACAGATACAAAACTCACCACACAGCTCACCAACACAGATACTAAACTCACTCACAGCTCACTAGCACCACACAGCTCACCAACACAGATACAAAACTCACCACACAGCTCACCAACACAGATACTAAACTCACTCACAGCTCACTAGCACCACACAGCTCACCAACACAGATACAAAACTCACCACTCAGCTCACCAACACAGGTACTAAACTCACCACAGCTCACCAACACAGATACTAAACTCACCACACAGCTCACCAACACGCAGCTCACCAACACAAGTGCCCACATCTCTACAGTTCTTGGGCGATATTGTCCAGGAAATATAAAAACAACGGTTATAACAAACATTGTTATCAGTGTGCAGTGGAATTCCGTAAGAAATAGCACGGCTCGCTCAATGGACTGGCTTGTCGGCATGTGTAGGATTTGCGTGACTGTGACTTATCTGTGAAACAGTTTCATGGCTATATTAGTTTCGGCCTCTCACCCCCGCCCCCCGTGCACTTGTGCAAGTTTGTGGTTTTAGGATCAGGGATCGAGGAGACAGGGTGGTCGGGTGAGTGGTTTGTGAAGTGGATGAGTGGTTGGGTGACCGCCTGGGTGGGTAGTTTTAGGAGGGTTTATGGTTAGGTGGGTGGCTCGTGAATGTGTGAGTGGTTGGGTGAGCGGTTGGGTGAGTGGTTGGGTGAGCGGTTGGTGAAGTGGGTAAGTGGTTGGGTGAGTGGTTGAGTGGGTGGTCTTAGGATTGTTTGTGTTCATGGTTAGGTGGGTGGTTTATGAATGTGTGAGTGGTTGGGTAAGCAGTTGATTAGATTATGTGAGTGGTTTGTGAAGTGGATGGGTGGATGATTGTGTGAGTGGTTGATGGAGTGTTTGGGTGGGTGGTGGGGTGAAGTGAGTCATTTGATGGAATTTCTGAGTGTCTGGGAAACTCATACAATCGGCTCGTATGTAATGGTGCCATTGGCTCTTCTATTGAAATCATACAATATTGCGGAAGCGGATTTTTGACGAAGCCATATGCGTGTACAGATATCCACATGACACTTGTAGCCTTTGCACAGAGGTGTTGCATGGCGTCAGCAACCGTAGAGTCCCAAGTAGCTCAAGAGTCCCCGGATTTATATATATTTAAAAAGTATAGGAAAACAAAACATCAGCATGACTTAAAATCCAAATAAACTTCGCTAGATTTACATAACAATCGAATGCTCTTTGGTTTTTCGGTAAAGGCACGTAGGTAAAAAATAAAATAAATGAAAACTCAATTAAATCACGACGTTTCGGGCGCAACACAAGCGTCCTTCCTCAGGTGGGGACAGCGTAGCGAAAGTACAATCGCTTCCCTACCTTATCTGCAGCTCTACTAAGTCATTTAACTACGGCTGTCTCGTATCCACATCTACGGCTGTCTCGCTCATCTCACTAAACGCCCGTCTCATCCCGTACCCCTCTCATTCCATCTCCATCTCTTCCGTCATCTCACCGGGAGTTTATAACCTGCAACTGCATCCGATGTTTCACCCAGGAGAATCGATTATGTAATGGAATCCCTAGAATTCTGGCTGGAAAATGAACTGTGAATCGTAATATTGGTCGGCAAAGCCCTGCGCGTTTAAAAGGAATCCCTCGAAAGTCATCTTATGGCCGAGGAGGGAGGGAAGGGCTGGGGGGGGGGGCTCTTAAGAGGGGGGTGGGGGTTGTGGAGGTGGGGGGTGGTGGTGGTGTGGTGGGGGTGTGGTGTGGTGGTGGTGGGGGTGTGGGGGTGTGGTGGGAGTGATGGTGGGAGTGTGGTGTGGGGGTGTGGTGTGGTGGTGTGGTGGTGTGGTGTGGTGGTGGTGGGGGTGTGGGGGTGTGGTGGGAGTGATGGTGGGAGTGATGGTGGGAGTGTGGTGTGGGGGTGTGGTGTGGTGGTGTGGTGTGGTGGTGGTGGTGTGGTGGTGTGATGGTGGTGGGGGTGTGGTGGGAGTGATGGTGGGAGTGTGGTGTGGGGGTGGTGATGGTGGTGTGGTGGGGGTGTGGTGGGGGTGTGGTGGGAGTGATGGTGGGAGTGTGGTGTGGGGGTGGTGATGGTGGGAGTGTGGTGTAGGGGTGGAGATGGTGGTGTGGTATGGGTGTGGTGGGGGTGATGGTGGCGGTGTGGTGGGGGTGTGGTGGGGGTGTGGTGTGGTGGGGGTGGTATGGTGGAGGTGATATGGTGTGAGTGATGGTGGTGGTGTGGTGGAGGTAGTGTAGTGGTGGGAGTGTGGTGGTGGTGTGGGAGTGGGGGTGATGGGGTGATGATGGGGGTGATGATGGGGGTGATGGTGGTGGTGTGGTGGGAGTTAGGGTGGTGGTGGGAGTGGTGGCGGGGGTGTGGGAGTGGTGGGGGGGTGGTGTGGGAGTGGTGGGGGGGTGGTGTGGGAGGGGGGTGGTGGGAGTGGTGGCGGTGGTGTGGGAGTGGTGGGGGGGTGGTGTGGGAGGGGGGTGGTGGGAGTGGTGGTGGTGTGGGAGTGATGGTGGTGGTGTGGGAGTGGTGGTGGTGTGAGAGTGGTGGTGGTGGTGTGGGAGTGGTGGTGGTGGTGTGGGAATGGTGGTGGTGGAGGTGGTAGTGGTGGGAGGGGTGTGATTGTGGTGGTGTGGGAGTGGTGGTGGTGTGGGAGTGGTGGTGGTGTGGGAGTGGTGGTGGTGTGGGAGTGGTGGTGGTGTGGGAGTGGTGGTGGTGTGGGAGTGGTGGTGGTGTGGGAGTGGTGGTGGTGGGGTGTGGTGGTGGGGGGGAGGAGAATGACGCTGACGCATGAAGCCGCGCGCCTCATTCCAGCGCAGCGGAGTTTGAGAAACCGGCTCGGCCAGAGGCAGGCAGCCCCCCCACTCCTCGCAACTTGTCGCTGCTGCGTGCAAGCCTCACTCAGAAGCAGCAGAAGCAGCAGCAGTCTTCAGCATACACAAAGCAACAGCAGCAGTCTTCAACATACACACAGGGCAAGGGAACACAGCAGCAGTCTTCAGCATACACACAACAACAGCAGCAGTCTTCAGCATACACAGCAGAAGCAGCAACAGTCTTCAACATACAGTACACACAGCAGCAGCAGTCTTCAACATACACACAGGGCAAGGGAACACAACAGCAGTCTTCAACATACACACAGGGCAAGGGAACACAGCAGCAGTCTTCAACATACACACAGCAGCAGCAGTCTTCAACATACACACAGGGCAAGGGAACACAGCAGCAGTCTTTAACATACACACAGCAGCAGCAGCAGTCTTCAACATACACACAGGGCAAGTGAACACAGCAGCAGTCTTCAACATACACACAGGGCAAGGGAACACAACAACCACAGCAGTCTTCAACATACACACAGCAACAGCAGCAGCAATAATTAGAAGATTGACGCGTGGATGTCGACGCCAGAGGTATGTGTGTTGTTGTTGTGTGGTGTTGTTGTGTGCGTTGTTGTTGTGTGTGTGGTGGTGGTGTTGTTGTTGTGTGCGAGTGTTGGTTGATGGTCAAAGGGGTTCTCTTTCACTCTCCTCGCTCTCCTCCACTCGCTGCTGTTGAGTTGTGTGGCGATGATGATGATGGCATGTGTCGTCGTGTTGCCACTGGGGGAGACAAAGGCGGCCGGGCGTGGTGCTGGCCACCCACCCCCCTCCCCTCGTGTGCCGTGCCCGACATTCAGAGGCGCGACACTTCGCTCGCTGCACTTGGCCCAACAATCTGTTGAGGCTAGACGGGTGATCTTTGTTGTATGTGTGGTGTGTGTGCTGTGTATGTTGTGTGTATGTATGGTGTGTGTATGGTGTGTGTATGTATGGTGTGTATGCTGTGTATGTTGTGTATGTGTGGTATGTGTATGGTGTGTGAGTGTTGTGTGTGTTGTGTATGGTGTGTGAGTGTTGTGTATGTGTGGTGTGTGTTGTGCAGGTTGAGTGTGGGGTGTGTTGTGTGTTATGTATGGTGTGTGTGTATTATGTATGGTGGGTGTATGGTGTGTGAGTGTGTTGTTTGTGTTATGTGTGTGTGTTGTGGATGTGTTGTGAGTGAGTGTAGTGATGAGCGCAATACTTCTCTCCACATGTGCTTGTGTAGCTGTGTGTTGTGTGTATGGTGTGTGTTGTGTGTGTATGTGTGTGTTGTGAGTGTATGTGAGTGTATGGTGAGTGTATGTGAGTGTATGGTGTGTGTATGTTGTGAGTGTGTATGTGTTGTGAGTGTATGTGAGTGTATGGTGTGTGTATGTTGTGAGTGTATGTGTGTGTGTTGTGAGTGCATGTGAGTGTATGGTGTGTGTATGTTGTGAGTGTGGCTGTATATATGTGTATGTATGTGATTGTGTGTTGTGAGTGTATGTGTGTGTATGTGCCCTGTGTGTGTTGGGGAATGTGACGGCATGTGTCTGGCTGTGTTGTGTGTTTATATAAGTGTTATATAGTGTGCTACTGTACAGTATCGAGAACATGTTCTATTGCTTGTGTGCCAATATAGTGGACAGCATTTATAATGATTTAGAATGTGTTGTGTGTACTGCATACTGTACGTATTGTGTGAGTGTATTCAGTGCAGTATTTATAATGTACTTTTCAATGTGTTGTGTGTTTTTTTGTGCTGTACCGTGTGTTAATCTGGACATGTTGTAGACACCTACAGTACACACCACGTGTTACAACTACAGTACACACCACGTGTTACACCTACAGTACACACCACTAGCTACACCTGCAGTACACACGTGTTACACTACAGTACACACCACGTGTTACACTACAGTACACACCACGTGTTATACCTACAGTACACATCACGTGTTACACCTACAGTACACACCACGTGTTACACCTACAGTACACACCACGTGTTACACTACAGTACACACCACGTGTTACCCTAGAGTACACACCACTAGCTACACCTAGTAAGGGTTGTATCCGACTGATTTATCTGTGCATTGTGTGTGTATACATCGTTTGTATATACTGAATGTGTGTGTTCCTCCAGTAGGTTGACTCAGCCATAAATGAGAGTGAGTGTGTGGTGGGATCTGATCACACCCCAGCCCCCCCTGGTGTGCCCTGTTAATCTGTGTAGGACTCTGTAAATTACTTTTTTATTTTACACTGATCCTAAATGGGTTTGCCTTGAATAGTTGACTTATAAATTCCACTTTGAGGTTCTATATACACTCGTCGTCAGCACACGTCGCTACAGTGAGTGGTCATGTAAACGAGTATTCTGTGCTATGCAGTAGACTTTCCCTGTCTTTTGGACTTGTCCGTCTTGTTTCAGACAACCGACGACGACATCATCATCACCATCTTCACTTGTCATTGACACCTGTTCGTAAGATCATCATTATACTATCATCACATTTGAACAACGGGCACCATCATCAGTAAGTAGGCTTCTTCCCATCGTCATCATTATTGACAATCGGTGACATCCGCTAGCAATTCGTTATCATCCATCACCACAATTCACCACCTTGCAGTGGCACACAAAGTAAGAAAGCCATCATCATCATCGTCATCATCCAGGTGATCGTCGTCGTCGTCATCGTGGAGATTGCCGTGAGTGATGGCGGAGGGTGGAGAATGTTCGCAACACGGTGACGTGTCTGGAGGGGACTGCAGCACTTGTGAGTCCGAGAGTCCTGGGGTCAGCGAGAGCCCCCGTCCCCTACTCCCCTCGGAGGAAGACCGTGTCCTCGACGAGGAGTCCAACACCTTCTTCTGGTGAGCACAGTCCCTGAAACTCTCCCCGCAGTACTCGCAGTGGGAGCCTCGTTGTACGCTTCCCTGCCCTCCTCATTGGCTGAGAACATCCCGATATGCAGAGGATCGCAGAGCTCGGTTGGCAATTGATGGCGCGCCGGCTCGCCGCCCGGTTGCATTTCCCCGCAGTGTCTGTGGTTCTGCTTGTAATGTGAGCCCTGAAAGTTTGTGTCATTCGAATTAGTTTCGGCTTGTGAATTATGCTGAGAGCACAATTTGTGTTGAGTTCGCGCGCAAAATTAAAACGACGTAAAACATTTAGGAGGGGAAAAGAGGGCACCTGTATATAAATGTGAATATGATTGTGTTGGCTGGCAGAGTGGTTCGTGTACACAGTTGAGTGACGAAACTAAAATTGCGTTTGACTTTCATCCCTCTGGGGCAGTTAAAACTAGTCCCGTACCAATTTGTGGGAAGTCAACAATGGTCTTTTAATACCAACTGGCCATGGAATTTTACCGCTGACTCAAGGCCACCCAAGGAAATATACGTTTTTAACCAGAGAATGAGATCTGCCATTGAGACACACAAAACATAATCCTTTGCAAGGACGATCTGGGTGTCTGTGGCCATCTTTCGCAGTGCTCTCATCTGTTAATGATCCACCATCCCCTACATCCGTGTCGCTGTATTGGAGGTGGAGTGGGTGGTGTGGTGAATGCCAGGGTTAGACCTAAATGCAGGTGGTGGGTGCTAATGAAACTCTTCAGATCAGACTTGTGCAGTATCGTGTCGACTGTGCAGCAGCAGCTGCAAGGATTTGGCAGGAGGAAAGAAGTGATGCTGAGATATGGTGGTACCATTAACGATCTCTGGTAGTCGATACAAACCATATACACTTAGTAAAACTCTATTCTGTGTCCCCCACATATAAATACATTAATACAACATAAAGCCATCAGTACATTGTCTTTCCAGACCAATATTATTTTAATTTTAGTTTATTTTATTTTTTATTTAACTTACAATTTTTTGTTTTTGATTTACATGACTTTACCAAAAGAACCAAGAATACAATATTATCCAGCAGCATTTGTTTAAGCAATCGGACTCTGGCACTGGTTTCGATATTCAGGGTCTCATCATCAGAATCAGGCTTGTTAAGCAAATAGTGGCTTTTGTGGCCTGACACCTTGCCTCTGCTTTTTTGACAAAGGACACCTAAAAAGGCCTTCAGCAAACATGTATCTTGGTTGTGTGCAGGAAGTGGCGGTTGACTGCTGCGTGTGGCTGTTTTTTATTTTGTTGCAAAGTGGAGACACAAAAGGACTTCTCTGCATCTCACCGGTTTTCCGTGCTGGGCAATTACAGTTTTGGGGCCGTCCATAAATGACGTCACGCACCTAGGGGGGTGAGGGGGGGTTGACATTTGTGACGATGTGTGACGAGGGGGGGCGGTTAGAAAAATGCGACTTCACATCAAAATGCGTAACTTTAAATAAATATAGACAACACGTTCTGCTTGATTAAATAGACTTTTTAATAAATGTTTTCTCCTACAACATCAGAGTGCAGCGCCACATTAAATACGCACTACAATGACAATAGTTTAAAGCGATTTGAAGCATGTTTATATTTTTTTTGGGGGGGCAGAGCTTTGTAACGTCATATTTGAGGGGGGTCTGACTTTTTGTGACGCCGTGCAACGAGGGTGGGGGGTCAATTAATCGTCCAAAATCGCGTGATGTCATTTATGGACGGCACCTTTGACCATATGTCGGGTACAGTGCAAAAATAGTTGAAGAAACATGACATTTGTGCATGAAAATGTTTCACTTGACACGGTTATGTATTTCCTTGCTGTACCACAGTTATTACGCATTATTCCGTAATAATGGTGCAATCTGCGCGTTCAGATTTGAAACCTGAGATTGATTCCCAGACGCGACTAACAATTGGGCAGGGCTACGGTCATGGTTATATTTTCGTGGGGGTTGCACCTTTAGGGGTTTTCATTTTAAATATCTATGTTTTGTTGGTACAATTTTATTTGGGGTTCAGGATTCTTTCATATTAGTTTATTGTTTGTGACTAGATTCGTTTGGGGGGAGGGCTTGGGGAAGGGTTAAGGTTTGAGAAAGGGTTTTGAAAACCTAATTGCATTCTAATGGGGTCACATTCCATTTTCTTTTTACGTAGGAATGCCAGTGATGCAGTTTAATGTGTGTAGCATCGTAGAACAAGCACAGCACACTGCTTTGTGGTAAGCTATGAGCAAACGGTACATTACAACACCGCCTACAACCGGATCGCGCTGAATGAACCTGATCTGATCGGGGCTCGGAAGCCAAACCCGGGGTCGAGTCCGGTTAGCGCTTAGACGCTACCACCAGCTTGGAAAATACTCTGTGATGTAGGTGAGTGCTGCGGCACAGCAATGGATTCTTGAATCCACCTTTACGGAGCTGTGAGTGTTGCCCCCCCCCTCCCACCCATCTTGTATGCGTGGTGGGTTTCGTCTGGGTACGAACCACTCGCGAATGGGATTGGTCGCGCGTTCCGCAGCAGCAGCAGCACCCTCCTGAAAACGAGGCGCGAGACTCGGTGACTTTGTGACTTTTATGAGTGAATGAATAAATAAATGACTTTATTACAAGTGTACGGCACTGTTATGTACAGTGCAGTGGTGTCCTGTGTAAGTCAGGCGCTCAGCAGTATATTATGTCATGAATTGTGCAATCCGGTGGTGGTATACGGTGCAAACTATATTGGGGTGCTGCAGTAGCAAGATGTTAACTACCTCGTCTGGTATACAGGAAGTCGTGGGATCAATCCCGACCCTGATGCTTGCTGTATATTTGGAGTTTGCGTGTCTCTCTCCCCGTGGTCGCGTGGATTTTTCTCCAGGTCCTCCGGTTTTTCTCTCCACATTTAGAAACGTGCCTTTTCGAATATTTGGCTGATAACACATTTCCACATGGTGAGCCACTACGTTGGGTTATCATTTGTGCCCAGGTCGCTTCTGAAAACGACCTATATAGCTCAGTAGGCCTTACCTGGTAAAATAAAAAATATATAGTTTTAATGTCCTGTTTCGTAGAAGATAAACGATTAACCGCTTGGAAATTTTATGAATTGTCGCCATTCAGGTTCACGATGTTTTCCACACGTGGAATTTTGTTTTATCCATAAGACAGGTCTTTTTTTTGTTAGTTTGCATGAATATAAATGTGTCGTTAAACCCGCCACCACCTGACACAGCCAATTAGTAAGGTTTGTCACGTAAACGGAACGTGCCGATTCGTTACTCGTACAGCACACCGGTGTGCTGGAGAGCAACTCCACAACATTTAACGTCTGAATTAGTTCTCCAACACACCGGTGTGCTGTACTCGTAACGAACCTCCATTATAGATGATATTGGTCGCTAAAGCCTACGTCTTGAACAGAATTTTATTTCATGTACGATTTTTAACGCATTGTGGTGGACGTCAGTGTCTCCAGTGGCTTCACGGGTTGGCGTGAAAACCGATGCATGCAGCATACAGTACCACGATTTTAAAAAACACCGACGCTTACACGCACGGATCGCTGGTTACATCACAAGGGTAAGAGTAGATATGAAGCAGTGAAGCGATGCATGGTGTTCCAGGCCTGAAGCCACTATGGAGTTGGTGGATGACGTGTTGCGAATAATGCTCCACTGTGCAATGTCCTTGATTTGATTATTGTGATCCTTTTGAGAAGAACATTTGTCGAGCGACTGCCCCCGCATTTGTTTTTCTTTGTCTATACTAAAGAAAAAGAAACGGGGGGTGCTTAAGTTTGCTCGTTTGTTTCCTCCGTTTCTCAATCCGCTTAACCTGGCCAGGGTCCCGACGGCAGCATGTTGAGTAGGGCGGTGCAGGCCCTCCCTTTCCCTGGCAACGGGCTCTAGCTCTTCCTGGGGAATTCCCAGGCATTCCCAGGCCAGCCGAGCGGCAAAATCCCACCAGCATGTCATGTCCTGGGCTGGTCCCGGCGTCTTCTCCCAGTGCTAAAGTCAAAAAAATAAATGGACAACGGCCAGTTTTACCGCTTAAGAATAAAATAATAAGAGCCTAGCTACCGTCGTCATATCTACAGTTGCCCTCCGTTTACCACCAACGGACGGATGATGAATGGCATGAAATCCCCACTCTCTCGCTCTGCCTTCGCCTGAATGCGCAGCACCCTTACACGCACTGTCTGGTAATCGCTCCATCTCTGTTACATTGCAACTCGCAGATGGCAGTGAGGTGGTGGTCGCCAAGCTGTGTTCTCTCTCTCCGCTTACACGTTCTTTGTGGAGTTTAAAATTCACGCCGTACGATTGTACAAGATGAGAGCTCTCCGTTTCTCGTGGGTTGTCGCTTGCTTTCAGTGCATCTATATATCCGAAGACACCCACACACACGCTTGCCAGCATTGTTTGCGGTTCTTGTCTTAAAAAGTTTAGCCGTTTGAAGGCTGGTGGGAACACAGGTATACAGTGCATTAAAATGTTACTGCCCCTCATCAACCCACTACTGGATGAAGGCCCTCCCATACCTTTCAGTCATAGGCACTGTTGGACCGTTCTTAAAAAAAAAAAATTCTTTTACCAGGCATGGCCCACTGAGATATATAGCTCTTTTTCAGAAGCGACCTGGCCACAAATCATAGCTAAACGAAGTGGCTTATCACGTGGAAATGTATAGCAGCCAAATGCTCTAAACGCATGTTTATAAATGTGGAGGGAAAACCAGAGGACCCGGAGAAAAATCCACGCGACCACGGAGAGAGAGACACGCAAACTTCAAATATACAGACTTCAGGGTCGGGATCGAACCCACTACCTCCTTCATACCAGGCGAGGTAGTTAACATCTCACCATCACGGCGCTCTCAAAATTAATCTTTAGTCGGGGGTGCCCAGGACCGGCTCAGACCTCACTCGCCGCCGCTGCTGCTGCTGCTGTTGCTGTGAGTTTAACTGCGGGTCATCGTTTTCACAGCGCACTGCACGAACACCCATTTTACTGACCATGGTGGCATAATGAAGGTTTTGATGATAATGTTGGTAATGATGCTGATGCAGTTTTTTTTCTCTGTTCGTGACTGCTATTAAGTGTATAACAATGAGATCCACCCCACCCCCACCTCCCCTTTGGCAGTTCTATTAATTATCGTAATCCAAGGTCACGATTTAATTCAAGTGTACTCTTTGCTTTATTGTTGTTAATGTAGCGATCATTAGCGTCTTGCAGGAATTGCGTGATCCCATTTCATTCAACGTACACGGATTTCAAAAAGATTCTCACAAACGCAATTTTGCGCGTTCATCATAAGCTTAAGAATTAATCTACATTAATCGAGGCATCATTGCACCCCTAATTGCTGATGACGACGACTAGCACCACAGCTGTCTGATGTGTGTTGTGCCACACGGGAGACACTGTACAGCACAACCGCGAAAAACCTGTGCATGTTTGTGTGTTGAACTTCTTTCGCACAGCACGCAGCCAACAGTGCAAATCGCAGGTGCGGTATAGTTATATGTTGGCATTCAAATGATCTGAATGGGTTTTACAGCTCACAGTTGCTCAAATTTTACTGCGCCCCGCGCACCGATCCGTATTCCCGCCCTGCCAGTTACATAAAGTGTTACGTATGTTCAAGTTACGTAGCTACGTGTGTGTGTGTATGTGCGATCGCTCGGATGGTAATGATGTTTTGAAACGCGTCACCAGCATAGGTGAACAACGCCTTGGGAATAGGAGTGGCGGCAGCAGCAGCAGCAGCAGCGGCAGCAGCAGGGCGCGTTTAGCAGCCGAGCGTCATCGATGAATTCAACACCCGGGGACAAAATTGTCATCAGACCCACACCTTCGCTCGTGAGAAGCACTCTCGGCATCATTTTGACAGCAGCCGGCCAGCCAGCAAAACTTGTTCTTCACGTATAGCTTTGATGGCATGCCTGGAGCAAATCTTTCAGGTCTTCTTGGTTACGGTTCAAACTTAGTTGGGAGAACGAGGCACCAGTTTAGTGGTTCCTCCTCAGTCTTCCCACGAGTCTCGAGAGATTACGTGGCCGAGAAGATGCGCCAATTCTTGCATCGGTTTGCCGAATGGCGATTTGTATTGTTGGCGCTCCCGAAGCTCATATCGTAAATATTTTACATTACGGCCGCCCCCTTTTTCATTTAAACAATAAAAGGCATGCGTACATGCGCGCACATTAAATTAATATGTCGCACGTATAAAGTATGATAATTTAACAGCCCTTCGTGTCAATCCACATCTCTGACAACACATCGGCATTCCGTACAAGAGCGCAGTCTTTTTTTTTAAATTATTTTTATACATGTACGAACCAAGCGCATTTTGGAAACTTGACATCCACACTGCACAATCAGTGCTTTGACACTAGTCTCGTCCCAGTAGAGTTTTTCTTTACTGGCGCAGGGCAGTCTATATTTAGCTCCTGCCAGCGGGGTGACTAACAATGTCTCTGTATGCTTTGCTCCGCCAAGCTATTGCTCGTTATGCTGCCCAGCCCGTAGACCAATGTTGGATGAAGGCCTCCCCCATGCTTTGAATGACAGAGGCTGTTTGGCCATGCTTCACCACGCCGGTCAGTGTCCATTCAGCTGTCACTCAACCACCGATGTTAGCTGTGACCGGGAATCGAAGTCTGGTCATCAGGTTCATGACTGCACCAATGCTTCTCCTGCCCGCATGAAAACTTGTACACAGGTCTGTCTACCCGCGTATTGGCTGTTCGGCAACGTCGGAGGGCTCATACATTGCGGCGACTAGCTACGGTATTTAACGTTGTGTCATGCCCGGTGTTTATGTGGCTCATTGCCATCATTGTGTACTGTATGCGATTCTCCGTTCTTCTCTTTGTGGAGCTTCTTAGGCTGACCAAGAATATGTAATGGAATATAAAAAGCGCCAAAGAGGCACGGAGAGATGCACGCTCAGAATTCAGAATCTTGCATCAGGATATTTATTGAGACTGGAAGAGGAACCCGATGACGTATGAAGCACTTTTTTCGCAGATGTCCGGCAGGGACGGGTCAGAAAGTTACTCCAGCAATAACACAAACAACGAATTACACCGAGGGACAGCGAGAGGAGCACTTGGATCGGGGGAGCAATATGCAAAATTAGAGACAATACGTCAAGGAGAGTTAATTGGGTTTGGGCCGGACACATTATGGCCAGAGGGGGAGATGGTCGATGGGACGAAACCGGTTAAGGAATGGCAGTCAGAGGAGGGAACGCGCCGGAGATGGAGTAACGAAATCAGCCCGTGCGCCGGAGTGAGGTGGAGGATTGTGGGAAATGGGCGATAGCATGGGGGAGGCTTTCATTTAGCAGTGGATAGACCATGACTGAGAGGGAGCATCGCAGGTGATTTGGTCATTGGCGTTGTATTATATCTAATTGCAACACATGGGTGCATTTAATTACGCTTCGAGCCTGTGATGACACTGTCGCCAGCTGCGTTTGAAATGTTTCACAGTTTTGAAAGAGCCGTGTTGCACAGTCACTGCGAGTTATAATTATTGTGTCCTGTCAGACATCTCATGGCGATTTTGAGCTTACAGATTAAGCAGATACACTGGGTGGGAATCATTAATCACTAAACCCAAACATTTTCGTGATTAATGATTCCAAATGTTTGGCATTTCAAATGTTTAAGAGATTCAAAAAACAAAACTCTTAAGTACGTGAGCGGTGGTCTGTGTTAGGTCAGTGTCAATGCCACGTACTTAGGTTATGCACAGCCGAAAGATTTACTTCCGAATATTTACGGTTACTTGCGATGAGCTCGCACTTCGCTCTTGGTGAAAAGAATTGTCATCGGGAATGCGCTGTGAGGAGGAGCGGCGTAAAACCAGAGATTAAGGAGCTATCTGTAATTATAATATAGATTTTAAAAAATAGTTATAAATTCCAGCCGTTAAGTTAATCCACTGCTGCGTGAACGCCTGTAGGTCACGATGGTAGTTTGTTTGACCATATCTCTCCGTGCTGATCTGCGCTGGTTGAATATGAAGTGGAGGGGGGACTAGGATCTGGGTTTGAGAGGGGGGCATCGTCATCATTGGGTGAAGTTGAAAGGAAAAAAACGTTGCTGGGCAGCGTCATTTTAAATCACCCTTCATGCCAGAGGCACGGTGTCGGGGTAGCTCGCGGCAAGTTGAAATTCCCTGCCATCACTTTACTCATTTGCAAACGCAATTTTGGCACGCGGTCACTTTCGAGTCCTCGTTATGAGCTCTGATCCCACGCCAGAGTTGCACCGTATAGCCTCTAACAGACTATTTGGGCAGGCGCTTTTACCAAGCACCGATTAGGGCCGGCACAACACACCAAGGGATAGTTGCCCAGCACCACGCCCGGCCGCCTTTGTCTCCCCAGTACTGATGTGTTTTTGTTACACATCGCACTAGGTACTGTACACATTTGAGGCCGAGTCGACCCAGGGGAGGCCAGGACCGGGTCAAGTATTCTTCACAGATTATTTATTGGTCGTGAGCAGGAATCTAACTCGGGGCCTCCGGGCTCGTAGCGCGGTGCGGTGAACTACCAGCAGACCCAGCACGCCCCAACTTCTCTTTGTCACCGAGACTATGAATCTTAATCAGAGTCACCATTTTTCACATCTCGGACCGCGTTCGCTGTGCGCGCCGCTGGCGTGCCCAAACCAGCCCCTGCGCGGCGGGGGGGGGGCTCCCTTTAATGAGTCGTTGCCCGGCGCTCGCGGTACAGTCAATCCGGTCGTTGTCGGAGGCTCGCTTGTCATCATGGGTGTGCGTTGACTGGAATAGAGCTTACAAGGCATGTTGTTGTTGTTGTTCTGTGCCCCCTGTTTAATTGTGACGCCACGGTGGGGGTGGGAGGGGACAGGGAGGGAGGGGTGGTGGGGTCGACGGGGGTTGACATGGTGAGGCAAATTTCGATTTAAAGCTTCTTTCGTGACTGCAGGGATTCATCTTCTTGGTTCTTTCGGTAAAGTCACGTAGAAGGGAAATAATAAAATAATAAAAATAAAACATAATAAAATAATTCTCTCGACGTTTCGGCCACAACGCAAGCAGCCGTCGTCGTGAGAATTATTTTATTATGTTTTATTTTTATTATTTTATTACTTCCCTTCTACGTGACTTTACCGAAAGAACCAAGAAGATGGTGAGGCAAATAACAGACCTCGGTTCCATCCTCGCCACAAAAATACATCCTTGTGGACATGGGGGGAGGGTGGTGTGCGGGAACATTGACTTAATTTTAAAAGTTGCACAATAGAGAAATTCACGCGCATGTATGGGTTATGTAACGCTTCCCACGATGTATTTGTCTTCAGAAGTGTTTATTGGAATTTGCAAAGATGACATGAGATGTTGCGTATTTCCCATGGGTTGCTGCCAGCGCACAAAGGGTTTGCGTGTTTGCTCCGGTTGGCATCTCAAAGTTATGGGCACCTTGATTACCCAGGAGAATCCTCACATCTTGACTCTTTTCTCAAGAGGGTCCTGCATTGGGATGTTTGGCCAGTTCCTTGGATGAGTGCTTTGGCTCAATGTGGAAAGCAACCGCAGATGCATGCAGAAAACCCATCGCACACGGGAGGGTGGGAGGGTTAGTACCGGGACACCGTGGGCAATGTGGGAGATGCGACGATGTGAGTGAACGGACGGTGTGACGTGGCGATGTGGGGGTGCAGGCGTGCGCACACGATCACCGTCCTCTTCGTCCTCATCTGCGTCCTCGTGCACGTCACCCTCATCGAGGAGACGCCCACGGACTCGGCGTACAACCAGAAGAGGTGCGCGCACGGCAACCGCACTGCACTACCACGCTGCACCACCACGCTGCACCACCGCACCGCACTGCACTACCGCACCGCACCATCGCACCCCACTACCACGCTGCACCACCACGCTGCACCACCGCACTGCACCACCGCATCGCACCACCACGCGGCACCACCATGCTGCACCACCACGCTGCACCACCACGCTGCACCACCACGCTGCACCACCGCACACTTCACTCTACTTTCACACAACATGGTTAACTACACACAGCCACACACCACCACACACGCCATGGACAACACACACAGTACACAACTATCCATTGACAACATCATCCCATACCCAACCACATGCCGTGCCCAACTACATGCCTGGCCCAACCGTGTACCATAAACAACAACAAACCATAGATAAACACACACAGCCACGATATCCACACAGCATACATAGCCAATCGCACACCAGGACGTGACGTAAATGATTTCGGTGCCGTCGAGCAAAACTTAACCTCTCTGCCAATGCTCAAACGACTCCACGTGTATGCGACCAACACACTCTGATTGATTGGTTCATGGAGTATGAACCGGCTGAGCTCACTGCGTACCACGGCACGGCCGAGCCAAACCCCTTGCCCGGTTTTTAACGAGGGGGGGTGAGTTGTCGGCAAGACCTCTAGGTAGCGGGTTTTGAGCGCCCGTATAACGTTTACAATTAACGACGAGCGTTTTGTAACTCCGCGGGGTTATTTATTGACGCCGCACGGAGGCCTCCAAAATCGGCACAAGGAAAATGAGTAGTGGGCAAGTGTCAATGAAAGCGTGCGCGCACGTACAGGCCCTTGCGCTGAGCTCTCGATCCCTTCCCCCATCGTGACGCCTTACACACGTGGGAGGCTGCAATAGTCTCTCAAATTATCCACGGGTGGGCATTTAGCATGGGTTTCTGAAAGGAGCTTTCAGCGTGGGATAAATTGCAGGGAATTGGGAAAAATAATCTCATGAATTAGGCAAATGTTCTCGTGCCAGCGTGAATGCTATGGCTGCACGCACGAGCCCGTGCCTGTCGTCGTGTGTTGATGCGGAAGGGGGAGCGGTGGCGGAGTGGTTAGCGCGCCTCGCTACAAACCTGCCGGCAGAAGTTCTAATCACGCTCTTGGCCAATAACAGTGGCACACATCTGAACCGATTCTGGGTCTCCCCTAAGTTGATTCGGCCGTAAACGAGTACATGGTTTGATTCTAGATTTGAAGCTTTCGTGACTGCAAGGATTCATACTCTTAGGTTTTTCGGTAAAGTCACGTAGATAAAAAATATAAAATAATAGGAATAATAATAGAAATAAAATAATTATTAATAGAAATAAAATAATTATTTTATTTCTGTTATTATTTCTATTATTTTTATTATTGATTTTTTACCTACGTGACTTTACCGAAAAACCTAAGAGTATGAGTACATGGTTTGGTCTTTGTGCGTCGGCACTCTGGAGATGAAGGCGGGCGGGCAAGGTGTTGGACACCCACCCTCTCGTGCACCGTGCCGGCCTTCATAGGTGCACGCTAGCATTACTTGCCCCAACAGTCCGTTAAGGCTGTGGGGAATCTTTGTGTCTTTTGATACAAGTGTGCCTCTCGCGTAGTCAAGCGATGGCGAGCAAATTGTTACTGGGTGTCCAGTTAGAAGCTGGATAATTTGTTTCACTTGTGAAATGATGATATTATTTGACATTTCGCATACACAGTGTCCTAGCCGCATGAGCAGGTTTCAATTCTTGTCCCGCTGGGCCTGTCTGCGAGTGGAGTTGTGACACAGGATGAACTTGGCTTTCTGAGTTTGATTCCAGGCGATGGCTAACCACCAGTCGCAAATGCTATCTGGAATGGTCCTCCGTCCCACTTCACCAAGCTGCACTCACCGGTGCGGTGAATTATGGTCAGACGACTTTCCCGACCCGCACGGAGGCCGTCAGCCAGCAGTGGTTTGACAAAAGGGGCCACACACGTACACCGTGAGCTTTAAAATCGACATAAATCTACGTGGACCGATGCCTCGTTACACCCCTAGGGATCTGTACAAACACGCAAAGAGAAAATCCATAGAGTTCGTACACATGCCACAAATCCGTGTTATTAACTTTAATTATTCATGATCATAAGATGCCTATAAATGGTCATGTATTATGCATAATAACGATGGTGTGAGTGCTCACATGAATAGCGGTGGTTGCAGTAATAATAATGATGGTAATGATGATGACTGTGAATGAATCCCGCAGAGGCTTTATCGCCAGCCTCCTGGTGTTTCTCTGCTTCGGTGTGACGCAGGCGAAGGATGGGCCCTTCACGCGGCCACACCCGGGTGAGCCCTGACACACGCGCGCGCACGCACGCACGCACGCACACACGCGAACACACTTACACAAGCGCACACATATATGTAAGTATATTGGCAAAGTGCTGTGACTAGATCACGAATATGATTTGGATAAATAGATGAGTTTGGAAGATTGAGTGTGACTTGGCACGAGCACAAGCCATAGAAACCACCGTAATCCACACACACAGACTCGTTTGTATTTGTTTTCCTGCTTGTCCATTTAAATAAAAGGCCACTTTCAGCTCTTGTTGAGCTGGTGCAGAATTAATCTGCGTGTGTTTGTGCGTGCGGCTTTGAGTTACATCTGTGAGTGGGGAGCGGCAGTTTAGCAGTGAGTGTGCTACACCACGAATCCGGCAACCTGAGTTTGATTCCCGCTCACGGCCAACACCAGTGACGATTATCTAAACCGATCCTGGGCCTCCGATAGGTCGACTCAGCCTCAAATGAGTACCTGGCGCGGTGTGTTAACATCACGAGTGGGGAGACAAAGGCGGCGGGGCGTGGTTCTGGCCGCCCACCCCCCCCTCGTGTGCCGTTCCGGCCATCGTAGGTGCTCGCTAACAGAACTTTCCCCGAAAGTCTGTTATGGCACGGTTGGCTACGCACTGTGCGAAAGAAGTTCAACGTACATACATTGTGCATTGATGAACGCTGCCTGTAACGTGACGCCCACTCTGCTTGGACCCGTGCAGCGTACTGGCGCTTTTGGCTCTGCGCGAGCGTGCTCTACGAGCTGGGGCTCATCTTCATCCTCTTCCAGGTGATGCCGACACACGCAAAGCAAAAACACCACGATCCCCCGAGTATAGCCTCAACAGACTTTTGGGGGAAGTGCTGTTAGCGAGCACCTATGAGGGATGGAACAGCACACGAAGGGATGGATGGCCAGCACCACATCCGGCCACCTTTTTCTCCCCAGTGGCGATGTTTACACACCACACCAGGTACTCATTTGAGGCTGAGTCGACCTAAGGGAGGCCCAGGACCGATTCAGATAATCGTCACTGATGTTGGCCCTGAGTGGGAATCGATCTTGGTTCGTCAGGTTCGTAGTGAGGCGCACTAACCACTGCACTGCCGCTATACAAAGACAACAACAACCGCCATTCACCACGAAGTGGCGGTGTCGTCACCACGGCGCTTGTGGCAGGCTATGTGCACTTTAGGCCACGTGAAGTGTCAAACACGCACTGGCAGGAGGTCACGGGACAGACCCAGGTGCCATGGGTTGACTGACTGAGATGACAAAGACACACACATACACATGAGTACGCAAACACATTTGTACAGAGACACACAGATGCATACGCTTGGGTACATGCATACAAAGACAAATCTACGCTGGTACATACACACGAACTTAGAAATATACACATGGACACATAGGTGTACACAAAGACACAGCCGCCATTCGCCACTAAGTGGCCCTGACGCCACCACACCCACTCGTGCCCAGGCTAGATGCACTTTGAGGCTATCTTGTGAAGTGTGGAAGGCTCGCTGACAGGGATCACGGGACAGACGCGGGTGTTACGGCTTGAATTACTGGCAACTGATTGGTAACTCTACAATACTGGGTAATACCGGGCACTTTCCCATCCAAGCAGTAAGTGCCAACCCGACTTAGCTTCTGAGATCTGACAAAAATCCGGCGAACTTTCGGGGGGTGTTACATTTTCCCGTGGTTTTTGCTCGTATGAGCTGAGCAGTGAAATGTATGTTCTTGGTTCTTTCGGTAAAGTCACGTAGAAGGGAAATAATTAAATAATAACATTTTTACATAATAAGATAAAATTCTCACGACGTTTCGGCTACAATGCAAGCAGCCGTCCTCAGGTGAAGAAACAGGGCTGTCGGAAAGACAGCGTCTTATGTTTTATTTCTATTATTTTATCATTTCCCTTCTACGTGACTTTACCGAAAGAACCAAGAATATGAATCCATGCAGTCACGAAAGCTTTGGTCAGATAACACCTCACGCTGCCACGCGACGTGCGGCAAGGCCCTCGCCTAGCAGTGGATTCACCAAAGGGGCCGTTCACGCGCGTCGCATTTGTTCATGCCTATTCAAAATCAGTGTTAACGATGACGGATCTCATCCGGTTGTTTTGCAATTGTTGCAACCCCTCCACGTAAGCGTGCGTGTGCGTGTGAATGGATTTCTCCTATGCTCAACAGACGGCGGACGACGGCCGTCAATTCATGAAGTTCATTGACCCCAGCCTGGGCGTCCCGCTGCCCGAGAGGGACTACGGAGGGAACTGCCTCATATACGACCACGGCCGCCCCGGAAACCCCTTCCACAACGTCTGGGTACTTCCCCTCCCACCGCCCCGCCCCCCCCCCCCTCAATGCTGCCCCCCCCCCCCCATACATCCTCTCAGCAATAACCCCCAATGCAATGATTCATGATTCCCCATAAATGCCTCCCCCCTCCAGATGCCCCCCCCCCAACAATGCATCAGCATTCACTGTCAATGCTCCCCCATCAAGGCTTTTAGGATTCTTAGAATTTAGTGGTAATACAACTAATCTAAACTATTTATATTTTATCAGGTAAGGCCCACTGAGCTGTTATAGCTGTTTTTCAGAAGCGACCTGGCCGCAAATGATAGCTCAAGGAAGTGGCTTATCGCGTGGACATTTATTGCAGCCAAATACTCTTAAACGCATGTTTCTAAATGTGGAGGGAAAAACCGGAGAACCTGGGGAAAATCCACGTGACCATGGGAAGAACATGCATACTCCAAATATTCAGCAGGCGTCAAGTTCGGGATCGAACCCACGACCTCCTCCATACCAGGCGAGGTAGTTTACATCTCCAGTTTCTCAATGGGTCTCCACGGGAATCCGTGCCCCTCTTTGTGCTGTGGATTTTTGTGTTGAGCCTGTGGGGTGTCAGTGCGTTGTCAATGCCCCCCATGGTTTCCGAGAGCCAGTTTTGGCAGCGGCACAGCCAGCCAAGGGGAGACCACCCAGTTATTGATGCCCCGCGTCATTTGCCCCCACGTTATATGCTCGCAAAAAAAACCTCGACACCACCACCACCACATACTCCGGACCGTCTCCACCCCTCTCCATGTCCTCACAAGTCAACTGTCATTTAGTAAAAACCGCATGTGTGTGTGTGTGTTTGCTGCTCTTTTTCAGGATAAATTTGACTGCTTCGTTCTGGCTCATTGTCTTGGCTGGTTTGCCAAGGTAAAACAGGTTTTTAAAAATATTATCTTGAAACACGATCCATGTTTATTTGTTTGCATTGTTTTTGCCACACGAGTAATGAAAGAATCTGCTTGGTTAGCCGAGGTGGGTGGAGGGGAGTACGGAGAGGAAATGGTTGTGTGTTTAACGTTTCCAAACCAAAGTAAAAAGTGTTTATGTATTCGCTCTGTCCATCTGTCTGTAACACAAAGGTCACGATTACTCTGCTTATTCTACGAACCCAGTAACCCGAGTTCAATTCCCACCCACAGCCACCAATACAAGTGACAATTATCTGAACCGGTCCTGAGCCTCCCCTAGGTCGACTTAGTCTCAAAATGGGTACCTGTTGCAGTGTGTAGACATCGCCACTGGAGAGACAAAGGGGGCCGGGCGTGGTGTTGGCCACTGAACCCGTCGTGTGCCCTGCCGGCCTTCATAGGTGCTGCTCGCTAACAGCAGTTGCCCCAACAGACTATTAAGGCTACACGGGGGGATGTTTGTTGCTAAAGTAGCCCCACTACTGCATGTTCACATTGGACCTGCTAACATGCTAACCTATCTAGGATAACTGGTAAAATTGACCCAATATCATTAAAATTGTACTTTGGCGACAAAAAGGCGCGCGATTAAATCTCAGTTTGAAACTCGACAACGCCATTCCGCGTGACGTCTCTCGATGCCTGATATCATGTGCCACATGGCATCATCCCGTTACGCGGCTTGAAACATTTCTCTATCACCGCTCGGCTATCCCTATCATCGACAGTTCACTACTATCATGTACAAACGCATATGCGGGAAAGCGTTACGGAATTCTGTACGTGCGCGTGACTTTCTTTCCTTCCCTGTGTGTGTGCGTTTTCTTTTTTCCGTGGTGCCGTGCAGACGCTGGTCATCCGGGACTGGTGGATGTGCACCATCATGAGCGTGATGTTCGAATTCCTGGAGTACTCCCTGGAGCACCAGCTGCCCAACTTCAGCGAGTGTTGGTGGGACCACGTACGTCCCACACGCACACCAAGATGAAGATCCCCCCCCTAAACACACTGTTGGGGCAAGTGCTGTTAGCGAGCACCTATGAAAGCCGACATGGCACACGCACACGCGCGTGCTTGGGTTGGCAGGCTCTCTCACCCGCTTGGTTGAAGAAACTTTGATGAATTGATACTGCGTGCCTATGACTGGGCCTTTGACAAAATCACACTAAATGTGCTCGTTCTTATTAGGTGTTGAGAGCTCACTGAGCCTGCTCAGTGCTAGAATGGATGACTACCACGCACAATCATTTTAACTTGTAACGCATCGCACA
Source organism: Lampetra fluviatilis (assembly GCF_964198595.1). Taxonomy (NCBI): domain Eukaryota; kingdom Metazoa; phylum Chordata; class Hyperoartia; order Petromyzontiformes; family Petromyzontidae; genus Lampetra; species Lampetra fluviatilis. The sequence goes on from NC_136290.1 coordinate 12,396,230, forward strand.
GTATTCGATGACTCGTGCGGACAGAGGAAACAACTCGGAGGCGCGAGGAACCAGACAAGCTAGAGGGCAGCCACGTGGTGAGCCGGTGCCGACAATTGTGTACGCGTGTCCCTCCAGTGGATCATGGACGTGCTGGTGTGCAACGGGCTGGGCATTTACTGCGGCATGAAGACCCTGGAGTGGCTGTCCATTAAGCCCTACTGCTGGCAGAACCTCTGGAGCATTCCTACCTACAGGTGGCATCCTCCACACACCCGGATTCTTTGCCGTGGCTACGCATCTCAGAGTGCCCAGCGTGCGGCCCCCCCTTGTCGATGAAAATTCCCTCCCCCACCATGGGTGTGGCACCACGAAGTCATCTCAGCGTGGGCCGCGTCAGTTTTATTCCAGTTGTGCCGCCGGGGGCCTTGTTTTGAGACCCAAGTGGGCGTTCGCTCGCTAATCACTCACCTGCCACTCGCTTGACACCCACCGAGTGTTCTCCGAAAACTCGCCGGACGCTAGGCAAACACCCGTCAGACTCTCACCAGAAACTCAAGGCACTCGCCATTCACTAGACACTCACCAGACACTCGCCACTCAGTTGACACTCGCCATTCACACTCGCCACTCACACTCACGTGACACTCAACACATGTTAAGCAGACACTCGTTGCTCAGTGAGACACCCCGTGCTCGTGTTGAGTTGGGGAAAGGTGCAGGAAGGCAGAGGGGGGTGCGTTGAGACGGACGCGGCCTTTGATGTCTGGTCACGTAACATGGGGTTTTATATGCATTCGAGACCGGGGCAGCGTCAGTGCTGCCAACCCGATATTCCACTCAAACGATCATCGCTGGGCTTCGACACTCCGCTCTGATCACCCATGTGAACCGTAGGTCATGGCTGTCATATGGCTGCCTATCTAACCCGTGCAAAGCCGACGATAAGGAGACGCGTTGTGGACACAACAAAAAAAAAACTTTGAAAACTTCTCACCCAGTGTGGGTTTTGTAATCCACGTGCTCCTCTTCATGTCTCTCGGTGTAATCTCAACTATGCATCTCTCCACACTTCCTGCAAACTTGTAACATTTTGTTCCATATTACTGTTAAGAAAATCAACTGGGTTTAGGCAGGACCCGCTGCTAGAAGGTGCTCGAGACTAACTACAGAGTGGCAGCCAACGGAGGGAACGCTTCTGAGGGACATCTTCCACAGAGATGGAGCGACAGATGAAAATTGGCTCATTGCAGGTGGTAGGTGGATTGGCGGCCCAAGTTCGATTCCCGCTCACGGCCAACACCAGTGACGATTATCTCAATTCGTCCTGGACCTCCCCTAGGTCGACTAAGACTAAAATTAGTACCTGTTGTGGTGTGTAAACGTCGACATAGGGGGAGACAAAGGCGGCCAGGCGTGGTGCTGGCCACCCACCCCCTCGTGTGCCGTGCCTGCCTTTATAGGTACTCCCTAACAACACTTGCCCCAACAGTCTGTTCAGGCTATACGGGGGATCTTTGTCTTTGTCATATCGCATAGCTGTCAGAGATGGCAATGGCTTTGGGGGAGGCCTTCATCCAACAGTGGATTGCGCATGGCCGATGATGATTATGATAATGACTCAACGTGGGTGGCATCGCCTTCCGCGGGGATTCATCAGCAGGGCGCGGCCTGTTCAGCAAACGCTGCCGGGGTCGCCGAATGTTATATGGCAACAGCGGTCTCGAAGACGATGCCTCCTCGTGGTAGCCAGCAGCTGCAGGAATGCAGTCTTTCTTGTTACCATAAACAAAAGCCTTGTGAGGTGAGCGAGGGGAGTACGGCAAGGACGGGCGGGAAATATTCGCTCCATTCGAGCTGGCCCAGTCCGTGGCGCTCCGTACGCGAGCTGTCGCCATGACCTCCCGGCGATGACCTCTCGGCAGCGTGGAAGGTGTCCTCTGCTAGCGGCCGCGGGTGAATGGCTTCGTGTGGGAGGATGGCGGTGCCAGCGCCGTGAGGGTGCAGGGGGGGGGGACGTGCAGAACTGGGGCTTATCCCTTCTTGGCAAGATCGCTTCATTTAACTCTTTCATTCACGTGCTTTATTTTTAGCCAGGAATAAGACGGTTGAGTTTTGTCTCTCTCGTGAACGCGTTCATTCTTGTACTTTATTTCAAACGAGGTGCGAGTCAATTGAGAGTCACCGTCGGTCTCTTCCGATCACTCATTGATTTTTTAATTTTTATTCATAGTCGATGGAGACGTCGGTAAAAGCAAAAACGTAAATGGTAATTATTAATTTTGGTGAATAAACATTTTTCCTCTCTAAATGAACGTGCTAGAATAACAATATCAGTTAAAAACTTAGAAAAATAATGAAATAAGATTCAATACAAATAAAGAAAATGATTTGGAAAGCGCAAATGCAATAATTCAGCATTATCCCTTAACGGTGCCATCCGCGGTAGCTTTCACCAAGTTGTTGGACTGTTTCCCCCGTGTGGTTTTCGGGTCGCACCGTGTGTTGTGCCACGGCACGATGTCCGACGTTTCGCTTCCACGTGCTAGGAGAGGGAGCTTCTCGAAGAACCCGAAACCACTTTGGATAGCCATACGGCGCGATCGCAGACGTCAACTCGGTATCGTTATCATGGAACTTTTTTGCCACTATCAAGGTATGAAAAATAAGATTAGCTTTTACCCTTTCTGGCTCTTATATGTGTGGCATTGTCTCTGTGCTGTTCACCTTTTAGCGTTCTCCGGTCTGACACTGGTGAGACTAGGCAATGAAGAAGGCTGTCTCTGGTGTGGTCCAATCAGTTTCAAAGACAATGCGTTTTTTGTTTATCAGAGCATGTACGTGTGGTTAACGCAGACTTGATTCCTTGCAAAATATATCTATTTGGTGAACATCCTAACACCGGTTTTATCGCCAGAAAGGGTGAAACCTATTCTTATATTTCAGTAGCGTGAGTTTCCCGATTAGGACTTTGTCATGTAGGTTGTTTAAAGGTGCGCTTGTTCATTGTCTACACTGAAGATTCATCGGTCTTATTTGCATAGGTTTTTTTTATATTACCAAGGACATGCCCGAGAGGATGTCCAACACGGAAGTGGAGCGATGACGTCGTCTCACGTGCAGCAGCTAGCGCAGTGTCGTTTACTTGCCCAGGAAAAGCCTCACGGAGTCTCAAGACTCTTTGATTTCAGGATGGTGGTCCTGCTAAGTCTCACAGTCGGGGACGACGATTGCTGGGTTTTCCCAATCAAGTAATTAGCCAACTTCATACGCCTGACGCCCCCCCTCCCCGTCCACATAGCCGGCTCTTTTTCGGTGAACATCCACGGGATTTTGAAGGTCCGCTGTGAAGCAGACGGCGCACGGTGTTTTATTTCGGTTCGTACGCTTGGCGGCATTAACCAGAGGAAGGCCGTGGGGCTCGAACGGCGAACCTCTGCCACGCGTGTGGCCATCGCGCTTCCGCCCGACCACTGCGCCCCGGTGGACCGTGACAAACAAACGGCAGCGGCTGGGGGATATCGCGGCTGACGACGACGAAGACGACGACGGCTGTGAATCTCGCGGATACGTTACGCACGTGGATGACGCGTGCTCGTGCTTGTGGTGCGCGCTGCGCAGGGGTAAAATCAAGCGCGTGGCGTTCCAGTTCACGCCGCATAGCTGGGTGCGGTTCGCGTGGAAGCCGGCGTCCAGCCTGCACCGCTGGCTCGCCGTCATCGTCATCATCTCCGTGGTAACGCCATCCGCCAATTTGCCTTGTTCTCTCCGTCGTGTAGTTGTTCGCACGCTGGATTCGTAATCCAGATGTTGTCGGTTCGATCCGATTTGACCCGGGGCGGCAGTTGAAAGATGGGCAAGTTTCTTAAATCTCCTCTGCCGTATAGCCTCCTCGGGGTCAGTGGTGTTAGCGAGCGCATATGGAGGCCGATACGCCGCACGCGGTGATAGTGTTACCAGCACTATGCCTGACAGGCTTTTTATTCCCAGTGCTGATGTTTACACACTGCACCAGGTGCTCATTTACAGCCGTAGTGTCCTAGGAAAGGCCCAGAACCGGTTCAAATATCTCCACTGATGTTAGCTGTGACCGGGGAATCTGATGTTAGTCGTGGCTGGGAACTCGGGGAGAGGGATTCTTAACGCAGTGCACCAACCACTCGCCATTCATCCCCAACCCGCACCTCCGATTAGCACGGTTGGCTACGCACGGTGCGAAAGAAGTTCAGCATGCACACATACAACGCAGAAACCATAAGCACATCGTGATTATCAATCCATGGCTGGATGATGGCCTCGACCTCGGGGAGACCCAGGACCGATTCACATATGCGCGATAGGTGTTGGCCTCGAGCAGGAATCGATCTCGGGTTGCCCGGTTTGTAGGCCGCACCACCGCTCCCCAGAGGTCGCAAACGGGTTTTGATTCCTTACCCGTACCCGTACCCGGCCGTACCAGGGTCGCAAATGGGTACCCGTACCCGTACCTGGCCGGGTACGGGTAGCCGTTCCCTACCCGTACCCTACCCGAAATGAGTGACAAACGGTTACTCACCAGTGACTCACGGCCTACCCGTACCCGTACCTGGCCGCACCAGGGTCGCAAACGGGTACCCGTACCCGGCCGGGTACGGGTAGCCGGGTATCGGGTAGGGTACGGGTATCGGGTACCCGGTTGCGACCTCTGCCGCTCCCCCGAGTGAAGTAACGCGCGCGTGCGCACGTCATGTCCGTCCTGCCTGCGCTCCGCAGTTCCTGCTGGCCGAGCTCAACACGTTCTACCTGAAGTTCGTGCTGTGGATGGCTCCGGAGCACTTCCTCATCACGGTGCGCCTCGTCTTCTTCATCCACTGCGGCGCCGTCTCCATGCGCGAGGTCTACGACTTCCTGGACGACCCGTGAGTGGCCCTCCTCGCGCGAGCGCGCGCCGTCTTGGCCTTCGCGCCGAATCGCCCGGCGGCTCTGGGATGTTCCCACTCGCTGGATGCTGCTCCCAAGGACGATGCTCTGGCGCGGTTTCGCGAGTGAGATGTCGCGCGTCGAGTTGCTGCTAAATCTGGTCGTGAGAATTTGCTCCATCGACCTGCTGAGCCGAAACAAAAGCAACAATAAGATTAGTAACCGGCGGGTTAAACACTTTGACGCGTCACATTTTGTTTGGCCGTGTCGGGTTGTGGGTAGGGTCTACGCGACATAAATTTGGCCACGTGATTATGTGATCTGACGCACAAAATTAATTATCGATCATTGTTTTGTCTGCGAAAACCCAATACGTGCTCAGGGTTGCCACCGTTTTGGTGCACAACACCGATGCGTATCATGCATGGGCAGAGGAAGAATATCACATGATACCCCGAAGAGTCGAATGCTAAACTATGGGGTTTGTATATTTACTACAGCCTCACATTTTAACTGCGAAGCTACTTTGGACTTCTGTACAAAACACGAACCTGCACTGACGAGTGTGGTACAGTAAGGTCACACAGCTCTCGGGCTTTTCCGTGACTGACTGAGCTTTGGGAGACGTTCATTCCAGCAGAGGACAGCCAAGGCAGTGTTCACACTTGCAATGAGTAGACCGCCACCTGGTGGACATTATATTCATCTCATCGATGCTCTGCAATCATTTTTTGGTTTTTCAAATCTATTTGTTGAGTGGGTTGCTTAACCCTTTCTCGTTCTGAGACGTCTGCAAGTTGCGGGGTGGGTGACTCGTTCACCGCCGAATCTCGGAACGCGAAAGCGGTTCGACGTTAATTTTATTTTAAGAGGCGTAGCGCCGTGGTTTTTAAAGACATTGTACTCACTACAGAGAGCTGTAGCGACACGACCGCACTCTACGATAGCTGGCGCCAAACTGTGCCGCACGGCCTCCCACATGGCTTCGTGGGAGCCTCGGTACCAATAAAGTTATTTTATTTGAGTTTTTCTTCCAATTCCGTTCCGAATGACGTGCACGTCCGTCATCTGAACGGAGTCGTCATTCGCATGGGAATGGGCTAAATAGTTGAACCGACCGATTGCCCGACTAACACCTCGATCGCCGGCAGGAAGCTGAGCCGTAAGCTGGGGCAGCAGGCGTGGATCACGGCGGCGGTGACGATGACGGAGTTCCTCATCGTCATCAAGTACGACCCCGAGACGGTGTCGCGCCCGTTCCCCTTCCACGTGGCGCAGTGCTGGCTGCTGGGCGTGACCGGCGTCCTCGCGTGGACCGTGTGGAGGTTCTTCATCCGGTGAGCTCGCACCGTTATAACCCCTCCAGCCGAGCCCATCCTGCTACTACAACTGCCTGGCCCCTGCCCTACCAAATACGATTACCCCAACCCCTATTACTGCCTCGATCACTACCACTCCTGCTACCTCCCCTGCCCCCCAGCTACGACCAGCCCTACCCCAACCCCGATCGCTATCCCAAACCCTATCACTACCCCAATCCGTATTACTACCCCTATCACTACCCCTACTGCTACTCCCTGCACCCCAGCTATGACCAGGCATACCCCAACCCCGATCGCTATCCCAAACCCTATTACTACCCCAATCCATGTTATTACCCCTATCACTACCCCTACTGCTACTCCCTGCACCCCAGCTATGACCAGGCATACCCCAACCCTGATCACATCCCCTCCTTAAGAGTCTTCCTTTCCTGGGCTTCCGACTTTCACCATAACTACACTACCGCTTTTAATAACCCCCACTCTTTATATCAACCACTTTGATCATATTTACCATTTTTAGAATTGTTATAAAGCACCTTGGATTAAGGCGCTATAAAAATCTTGATGATATGAGGACATTAGATGACATTGCAAGGGATATTGAATTTATGATAGAAATTGGACGTAAAACTTATGCTGAAGGCTTTGTGTGTCTTTAAATGTGTGACCTCTTGCTTCCATCCATCTTTGTCAACTTTGATCTATCAACTGTTGGATGAAGGTCTCTCCAAGCCAACGCGGTCTCGGGTTGCAACGATCTGTCTAGTTCCTGCGCGCGAGCTGATTTCATCGCTCCATCTCCACGGTGGACGTCCTCTCGAGAGTCTTCCTTGCCTGGGCTTTCACTCTGTCGCTTGTCGAACACTGACCATCGTCCCTTCTCGCGACGTAGCCTGCCCAAGCGCGCGCTTACTTTGACTAACAGTTCATATGATGTCACTCACTCTCTCTCGGCCTGTGTATTGCTGACCGAGCATGTTCGTGTGGTGGTGCTGTTCGTGCTTTTGTGTGTGCAGCGAGATCAGCTTAAAGTGGCGGGCGCGACGAGAGGGGCACGGCGACTCAACGCAACGGGACAGGAGTCGGTCGCACTCGGACATGGACACAAACTCGAAACACGCCCGTCCACGGCTTCGGAAGTTCGGGCTAACCGAGGGCCAATCCAACGGGCACATGTGAACAAGAGTGGCTGATTGCGCGCGTGTGTGCTTTTTACGCGATCCGGTCGCTCTACTTGTTAGCAAGAAACGATTAAACGCGGCCACATCCGAAACGCGTTGCCTCTCTTTCAACGGCACCGCAATTTGAAAAAATTCGCTTTTGACTGAAGCGGGTAAAGGGAAAGATACATCCCCGCAATTTCTTGCACACGCCACCTCCGCTAGAGGGTGTTTTGGTCTACTCTTCCACGCTGACCCAATCATCTTGGAAGGAGATGGGCGTGCGTGCACATCCCGCTCAGCACACGCGACCTACCGCTACCCGCGTGGCCTGCGTCTCTTGCCTGTATGCGGCGTGGGGTCTTGCGTGCACGTGCGTCTCTCTCGCTGCGTGTCTGCGTGTACGATCGTACGCACGTCCATCCGTCTGCGTCATCTCGCTCGAGGGTGTTTGGGTCTCCTATACCATGCTGCCCCCAAGCGTCTTGGAAGAGTTGGGAGTAACCACACTTTAGCCCACCGCACGCGGCCTGCCGTTAAGACTGTTTTGACCCGAGTGCCTTTTGGGATTTTTTGCGATGCATAAGGAGTTGGCGTGACATGCAGAAGGGAACAAAAATTTAATATCACGCTGGAGGCAATTGTTTTTGCGTACAATGTCGAGCAATGATCTGTAGGGAATCACTCGTTGGTGCGTTCCTTCTTAAACTGGTCACCTGCTTCGTATTTAATGCACCTCGTTTCGTATGTTTATGTGATTAGCAATAGCGTTCTAAGACAATTGCGCGTGAAATGGTGTTACACGCGTCCTAGGCGTGCAAAGCTTCACGACGCTCCACCCCCTCTCGGCGAACCGATAAATTGTCGGTGGCTTGGGGGTCGCCATGCAACTGGATGCGTTGCTTGACTGTACTGGCTGATGGATGAGCTTTTGTTGAATGGGGAAATTGTGGATGGTGTCTGGGAGGGGGGGGGGGTGTGATTTCAACTGAGTTTATACATATTTAATATGCAGTATATATATACACAACAGGGTTTTCTCAAACTCATCACAGTCCACCACTTGTCTGCCTTACCATGTTCACGAGTCTGGGTGGTTGGCGCAGCGGTAGCAACAAATAACTGGGTTCGATTTCCCAGGTGCCTTTCTGCGTGGAGTTTTTATTTTATCCCCCTCTTATGCATGAGTTTCCTCTTTCCTTCCATAAAGTGAAACTTACAAACTTACAATGTAACTGATATTGCCTAAACATCCCAGTGCTGAAAAGGTACCTGCAAATTACTCAATTGGGATCACACAAAGCAACAACATCAGCCCCCCCCCCCCCCCCGCTGCAAGAAACTTGAGAGACATGCTGCACGCTGCTCATTCTTGCAAGACAGTGTCCCCATGCGACAGCCGAGTGATAATTTAAATCCAGATGGACATCTTGATTATGTGTGCGTGCGTGTTGTCTCACGCGAGAAGGTGGCGCAAGCTATCCGGCAAAGGCATGGGCACAATTCGAGGCAGGGGCACAATTCGAAGCAGGTTCTGCTTGCACGTTTGATTTCGCCAATAATACTCCCGATAAAGAGTTTGTATACAATGCAGTTACAATTTTATTGTTGTTACAGGAACGCATCGTTTAGACGGAGTGCTCTTGCCAATAACGTCTGACACCCCAGTGAACGTTATTTTTACAATCCTGAATCTGCTGCTGACACACAGAAAGTCGAAACTGGTTCAGAGTTTCCGTGCTGAAACGCATGCTACTGGATAATGAGTGGGCTGGGAAGACCATGGGTTCACAGGGCAATGTATTTAATTTATGCGGAGACACAGAAAGGAGGTCTGCCTCTATATGTTTTTGTTTTTTTACAAATTATCCAGTGTTATGGCACGTGCTTCACAATCATCGGTTGTGCACAGCATGTGACCACTTAGTTTGTATTTGAACAGAGGCGATCGGTTGAACTTGGAAAGATCAACGTTAATTTTATGCCACCAGGTAAGAACTTAAGAGACCAAGATGAAGTCCGTATTGTTTGCAAAGGGCGACCTGGGGCATTCGTCTGCCCGTGGGGGACGATGATTATATATAATCCCGATCGAGTCCTTTTGCGGATCGATTTTCGAAATTTGGACCCTGACGGTGGCACACACGGACCGGCCCACTCGCGAATCACGTCATCACGGGGCTCTTCAACCTCCGCTGTGAAGCGGACGGCGCGTGGTGTCGCCATGGTTATTGCCCACACCGGCGTTGATAACCAGGGCAGCCGCTGGATTCGAACCGCGAGCCTCTGCAGCAAACGGTGCACGCGCTGGTGTGCGTGCGTGTGCATTGCGGTGCGTCGCTAGCGACTGGCGTTTGAGAACTCCTGCACTTTAAAATGTGTATTTGCTATGCAAAAATTTACTCTGCTCGCTATCGGCAGCATCTTAACATGAACGCTGTCAAGTATGAACTTTGCCCACAGCAGTTTAAGGTTTTTCTCAAAAATAGCTTTTTCGCGGTTGATTGATGCTTGCTAAATTCAGTGTATCTCAACACGAAGTAATATGTATGCACACGTACATGTGTTTCACTGTGTTGACGTGTTGATGAATTGCCGACGTTTCGTGCCGCTGCTGCTGCTGCAGCTGCAACTGCTGCTACAGCTGCTGCTGCAGCTGCTGCTACTGCAGCTGCAGCTGCTACTACTGCTGCTACTGCAGCAGCTGCTGCTGCTGCAGCTGCTGCTGCTGCAGCTGCTGCTGCGTCGGTTTTCGCGTTGGTGCTACCGAGCTATCCGATGTATGTTCGCGTTGAACGCGATTTCCGGCGTTTCACTCGTCACGCGAGGATCGTCTTCGGCAACTGAATTGTCAAAGCCCTAAAATACATCGTAGAGCCACCGAGGAGCAGTTAGTGCTCGCGATCTGAATTTGTGGACCGTGTCCTTTTTAACATGCGCTGTCTACCACAAGACTTGTGGGTAAGGACGTTAGTTTTGTGATTTTTTTTTAAATGTAGTTTTCACTTTAAAATATGGGAGACCCGCTGACAATGTCCTCGTGAATTTGAGAGGTATTTTGAAACAAAGCGTTGTGGTTTTCTAATACCGTGTAGTGGGAGTATTAATATTTGCAGCCGAGATTCTTGCCACGGGTTTAAAAAACAAAATCACGGTGTAGCTCCTATGACTCCGTAGGTTTTCGGAGGCTGTCATAAACGGCTCTCCTGACGTGTTTTTGAGGTTGTACCACAGTTTGTTCGGTACAATGTCCGACGGTTCGCTACACATGCAGGGAAAGTTTTCTTTTAGGAACGAGAAAAAACGCGCAGCATGTGGGGTAAACAGTCGGACATCGCGACGGGACAACGCACGGACACACCTACAAACGCAGCGGAGAATCATCCCAGTGTAGATGTCACATAGAGGCTTCCTTAAGGAATATGCCTCTTGATAAACCTCAAACACCGTGTAGCGTGGGGATTTGTAAAATCGATCATCTGGTGTGACCTTCACGAAGGACTGAGCAATAAAATAATGAATATTGTCATATTTGTAATTTACAGCTCTTTATCAGTCCACTTCTGGATGGATGGCGCTCCCACACTGTCGGTTGTGGTTGTCGTTTGGTAATTCTTCGCCACTCTGGTCAGCATGGATTGGTGATGACCTAACCCAATTTTCGTTACTTGAATTTACTCCGGTGTAAAATATACCCCCGATAGGGCTGGCTGACGGTCACACATCTAAAAACTTCAAGTCTATCTCTTCCAACCTTCAGTGTCTCCGTTATATTGTTTGTAAATTTGCTGCCTGTGTCGTTGTTATCTTGTTATATTTCACCAATTTTGTTTGGGACAGATGCTAAGGAGGGCTATTGCCAGTGGAGGTATTCATTGCTAAATATTGCAGGTGTCCCCTGATTGCTGCTGGGAAGAGATTGGTGAGTAGAGGAATTAATTTCAGCCAGAGATCTCTGGGGCTGAGCTCCAGAAAATATATATTTTAAAATAAGCCCTGGGGCAAATGGATTTATATTTATATAAGATTGCGTGGTCAGAAGAGCTGCACATTCCGGTGGGTTTGAATTTTTGTACCGTAGGGTGAGAATTGTCATGCGCGTGCTCATTAAGAAAAAATGATTGGCTGAAGTTAATCGTGGAGGAAATAAGAGTGTATATTTGCTGTTACGGACAAAACTGACCCATTGGTGAAATTTACGAATGATGCTTTAGGCGGCTATGCATTAAACTTTGCAGAGTAACGAAAACTATTTTCCACTGATTTTTTGTTGACATTGTTCAGTGTACTGTTCGTGGTTTTATTGAAAGTTAAGTGCAGCAACCATGAGCAAAGCGAAGCTGCAGTGCATTGAGAATGGTATTAAACACAACAATTGGGGCACATAACATTTCAGCGATTTTGCCACCAGGTTGAAAACATTTAACGTGAATATTTGAGATTAATATCGACTGAAGCTTATTTAGGATCGTTACATTGTACGAAAAGGGTTTTCATCCAAAAAATAAGGGTAATATTTGTAACCGATTTTCGACCAAAAACGACGGGTTAGTTTGTCGCTTTTTTCAGGTTGCAATCGACATATAAATTTCTCACCGTGCACCAAGGAGCCATTGCCCCCACTGCACCCCGACTTTGGCTGAGCCTCGTGTCTACAGCACCCTAATTGTTTCAACTCTAATAGTTTTTCTTACATAAATCCAAGCATTATTCACAAAAATGGGATGACTAAATGACCAATTTTTCTTTGAGTAAAAAACCCCCGTGGATTTTTCATTAAAAAACTGATTTCTTTTTAACAAAAAAAAACGGATGTATTATTTTTAACATCAATAACTTGTCCATAAAATATGAAAAAAATAATGTGTTTCTCTCCATCTTTACAATCCATATTCCAAGACGTGAAAATAATGGATGTTTTCAATAACGTGAAGGATTATTCGACCAATTTTAAACAAAACTAATATGTGGGTTAACATCCTAGCGGTTATTTTAGGTTACTTTTAATGCAATTGGATAATTTCCAAAAGAAACTGACAAAATCTACTCACGCACAGCCACACGCAGAGGAGTGAGCTCTTTATTTTTCAACTTGCATGGTGTGCATAAAACATCAACAAAAACAACACCGCACAGTTTTGTGTCGTTCAATAAAGTACAGCACAACTACGTTCATTACAGTTATTACAAAAAAAAACCCAGAATAAAATAAAACCGTAAGGAACACGGAAAAAGAGAAGACAAGTTTGTTAAAGTCGACAGACTACAGCAGAGTGTGGAATGGTGACGGCGTAATGTGGTAAATTATAAGAACATTTTTTTTTGGGCTGTTGCGCTTTGCATTTCTGAATTGCTTGCGACATCGGAACAAGTAAAGTGCTGATAAGTGTTGGATTGTTTTTTATAGCGACCAAAACCAAGGGAAAAACAAAGTTAAATAATAACAACAAACTACAGTGATTTTGCTCGCACCTCGGATAACATGAAACAAATTCCACCACGTTAGCCAGGGCGGGAGGAGAAATCAGCCCGTACGATTACAAAACTAGCATTTGCCGTATAAGCGTTTGCATACTACACTACCAAATACTTTTTTTTGTAAATCTATTTAAGTCTGCATTGAACGTCACAATAAAAATCGAAGTTCATTTTTATTGGTAATGTAACTGTGTAACGGATAGCATTCCCACAAGCAGGGCAACGTGCTCTTTGCACTCGACATCGCGCGCTCGTTTTCCTTGTGGCGTGTGCCGCGGTGAGCAAATTGTGTGGCAAATTCCCGTCCTGGTCAGGGCCGTTCGATGCTCCAGACAGATCTCCCCGTGTCCACGGGGTGGGAGAATCGTCCCGGAATTAAAACTGAGCCAACGCGCCGCTCACTCGGTAAGATATTTTCCGATGGCTCCTCTCGCCCGCACGGTGGTCTGCAGAGAACAGCGTGGCAAGCTGGTTCCCAACATACCCCCGGACGTGTTCTATGTTTTAAGGGCAAAACAAAACCCTTCATCGTTCGCAAGAGCAGCCCCGAGGACGGCCCTCCTGAAAAATTATCTTGAGACTCGAAATGTGTTTTTTTAAGCATTCTCCAGATTATAAAATCAAAATGTTGCCCTGTATTTTAAAGTAAAAGTTGATAGGTGTGTGTGAGACCAGATTTGTAAAACTTTATTGACAACGGGCACAGGATTTGGGTGCGTCACACTTTCGGGAGCGTCAATGCCTCATTGATCCCACGAAACCTTGAATTTCCTAGTTCGAACCCAGCTTACGTAGTAAATGATGGGATGAAGGCTCATGGAGGAATTCCGGGGCAGTTGTGTCGGTCAGTAAATGCCACCTCTTTGCATAGTGACACTTCGTGGGAGTGAAAGGCATTATTTTACCACACCAGACGCCTGCCCGCTCGCCTATCCGCCCACCCACCCACTCGGCCGCCCGCCCGCTAACAAACTTTGTAACGAGACCAAATTTCTCTGGGCACTCACCTCGCCCGAGAGCAACTGAAGACACCTTCCCTCAACCCCGAACAGAGACGCGGTCCACCTCAATACCAACTGGTGGGAAAGTCAACACTGGTTCTCACCTTACAGAGCGCTGACATAGAAACGTGGAATTTCCACCGCTCACTCAGGACTCGCACGTCTTCGACTTTTCTTTTTTTACGCGGATCAGCGGGGTTCAAGCCACCGCGCTACGGCAACACGTCGGGGGCAAATACGGACACGTTACTTAAAGGGCTTTGATTGCCGCGCACCGATCAACACGACCGCCCTAAGCGAAATGCAGCGATCAATAATTATCCGTTACTGTAAATGAACAAAAGTCTTTCGAAGCGAGAAAAAAAAAACCTTAAAAGTTCAACAACAACAAAAAAAATCGCACCGCATTGCTACGTAGCTGTTCCCTGGATAATATGCCTAACACGAAAACCCTCCGTCTCAAGTGACTCCCGTAAATGCGTAACGCAGAATAAGAAGAAGAAAAATCAAACACACTGACGGCGTCCAACCGGTTCAAGTCCATCCAAAGGCGTGATGAACGGGAAACAAAACGTGAGTAATAAAATAGAATCATTTTTTTCGTGACTGGAATCGTTTCAATCCACGTGCGCGCGAGAGTAGCACCACGGTGAGCCTCGCTCGGCGCTCGATTCGAATGCCCTGGGAGGACTCCCCACCCCCCCACCCAGCGCAGAGGCTGTTTTACCACGGCTACACTTTGCACCATGCGTTTAATTTGAACGCAATTTAAGCTTGATCGTTTTGTAGATATAAAAAAAGAAATTCAGAGCAGCAAACGAGTTGGACGCTCGACAGTGAAAGCCATAAAAATGGCAAGCTCCAAAAACTCCACGATTGACGGAGCAAATGGATTCTCGCCAACATTTTTTTGTTTTGCAGTTACAAGTTTAAAAACGAAGGAGAAAAAAACACACAGAAGGAAGGGGGGAAAAAAATCAAGTTTCGTTAATATTCAACTTTAGCAGCGAAAAAATGGATTTGCACCACCCAATGAAGAGCGGAGGAGCCGGTACAGATGCACATGCCACCAACAGAGACCCCAACCGCTAACACGACGCCAATGACTTTCACTCCGTGTCACGAAGCCATAACTCCACAGCATCACGGCCCATCCAAATGAGCGGCGTGAATTACTGTAAAGCATTTTTTTGAGCAAATTGGGAATTTAGTTTGTTGTACGTCCAGATCTTTTTTTTACATATATGTGTGTATATAAAATTGCAATCCGGAGGATTTGAGCTGATAGGCGTAGGATTTCTTTTTAATCCTCAAAGTGCCACTTTGTCGGTGCCTCCGGTCATAGACGTGGCCCAGAACTGAGATTGGAAAAGGGAGCAGTGGAGGGTTTTCTGAAAGTATCTCAACTGTGCGGCAATCAACTCTCAAGCTCGATTGTAAATATGATTAGGAAAGATCTGAACAACAACAACAACAAAACTTGCAAGGAACTCTTTTTTTTATACTTTTATACTTGGCTCCCCGATGAGTTTTATCTTGGGTTGTACCACGCGATAGGAGAACAGAGCTTCCCCTCTTAAACCACACCCAACATTCAATTGCTGAAGAAGATCCCAGCAAGTGGGGCGAAAACGTCGGACATTGTGCCGAACGACGCGCGGTGCCATCCGGAAAGACGTCAGAGAAGCTGCACGGCGCGACAGCGGAAAACCTACGCAGTCGTGTATAGACGTATTTATTATTTGTTTAGAAGAAAAAAAAATCCCGTTGCACTCACAGGACGGAAGATGATTTGAGCAAACTAAGTCCACACTCGAGATCATCATTCCGTAGGCGTGCAGTCCTCTCCACTTTGCGAGTCCTTACGCACGGCCAGGTAATGCATATTTTCCACGCACAGTTCTAAAATTAACGCTAAGTTTCATGAATATCCCAGATATAATGTCACCCAGGGGTAATTAACATGTGTAGAAAGGTAGGTTAGGTGGTGGTAAAAGTGCGGCCCTGCAATTGCTTGCTAACACCATTGCTGGTGGGTCTCCACTCGAGAGAGATTTAGAGAGCCCCACTAAGAGGGCATTTTGCCTACTCATGCATCATGGCCAGACGTGTTGGAAGAGTCGGGGAGTACCCACACTTTACTCCACCCACATGTGAGTTACCGATCGACTCACTGTGATGTACCCATTTAAAAATAAACTGCCAGGTGTTCGAACCAAACCGGTGACCTCTGGATTGCAAGTCCAGTGTGTTGACCCTTAGACCACGGCACCAGTGTTCTCCAAAATTAATTTAGTCATTCTGCACAATTGTCAAAAACCAATACAACCCTTTATGCGCCTTAAACATTGAGGAAATTAAGGATTGAACTTGCGTGTTGTTTTTTTTTAAAACGAATGAGACATCTTTGGCAAACATTTTTAAAAAGACGCGAAGTTTTTATGTTCCTGGTGAAAACACGCCCGTTAGGATTCGCTTCATTAACCATCGTCCCGTCGAGACGTGCCCGCAGCCACGGCGTGTCGCGCGTCGCTCCCTCCTCGTCGCACTTTCACCTTTGACCCCCTCGCACGCTCCGCTCGCACAACCCGACGTGGTCCTTAACGGCTCTCCCAAAATTAGCATTGGTAAAACAATAATAATAATAATGATGATGATGAATGAACACTTTAGCAACAACAGCAAAATAAGTTGAAAAATAAGTGGTGAAGATGATAATACACCTCTGCGCACCAAGTGACCGATTTCCCACGCTAGACGTAGTGGTTCTTCTTTTGTCTGTAGAGCTGGCAGAACATCGACATGGAGAAGGCCATGCCCAGGATCTGGTTTGGAAGACAAAAAAATCGCGGTTACAATGGAATGCACATCGCATCAAGTGAGTTCTTCGTCGACAAGCAACACCCACGTCCCGTTCGCTGGGCGCCCACTGGCTACGCACGCGCCCCTAATCCAGCAGCACTACGGAGGCACTGAGGGTTGGTGGATCACATCGATGTTGCCTTGCCAGGAGTATTCGGCACAGCAAAGTGTGGACTAAAGTCATCTGTCCCTTCTGTACGAGGGTTAAGGTGTTGCCTGAAAATAACTTAACATTTGGAGGACTCCAGAGCTCGGGCAATTGCTGGTTAGCGGTGGCACACCGCCCTGGCTGCCTTGCTGCTTATCTGCGGATTGTGAGAAGTAATTTGGATGAATGATGACGACGTTCCAGAAAAATAAACAAAACCTTATCTTTCACTAACCTTAGAGCCTCTGTGTCAATCCACTCGTGGATGAAGGCCTTCCCACGTCATGTCGATATTGGCGGTTGTTTGAGCGGACTTCTCCACCACTGATCAGTTCACCAACTGGTGTTTACCGAACCTCGAATTAGTCACTCCCAATTGCGAATCGACCAGTTGTCCCAATTCGTCATCGCGGTTCCAGAATCGATGGCATTCTCTCAAATTTTCACCATCTCGTTTGTAATGTTTAAAAATGTGTTTATGGTCTCGTGTGTTTTTTTTTTTTCGCTCCGTTAGCCTACAAGTAAAATGAGAATCAGAATAAATATAATATATATTTTATATAAATCATATTATATATAATAGAAATACGGGAGGAATCAATAGCATATCAGGCAGAGCAGCAGCACTGTATGATAACAAAGACAAAGATCCCCCGTATAGACTTAATTTACTTTTGGGGCAAGTGCTGTTCAGGAGCACCTATGAAGGCCGGAACGGCACATGAACGGGGTGGGTGGCCAGCACCACGCCCGGCCGCCTTTGTCTCCCCAATGGCGATGTTTATACATCGCACCAGGTACTCAGTTGAGGCTGAGTCGACCTAGGGGAGGCTCAGGACCGGTTCAGATAATCGTCACCGGTGTTGGCCGTGAGCGGGAATCGAACTCGGGTCTCCGTATTCGTAGCGCTGCCCCACTGCTTCCCCACTGTATTATAACACACACACACACACCCAGACGTACACACAGACACACACACACCCAGACGCACACAACAACAACAACAACCGCCATTCGCCACTAAGTGGCGGTGACGTCACCACGACGCTTGTGCCAGGCCAAGTGCACACACACACAGACACACACACACGTGGAAACTAGCAGAGGTGTGGACTCGAGTCATGTGACTTGGACTCGAGTCAGACTCGAGTCATGAATTTGATGACTTGCGACTCGACTTGGACTTGCATAACAATGACTTTGTCCCACCTATGAGATGTGGACTCGAGTCATGTGACTTGGACTTGAGTCAGACTCGAGTCATGAATTTGATGACTTGCGACTCGACTTGGACTTGCATAACAATGACTTTGTCCCACCTCTGGTAACTAGTGTAGCTAGCCTGGTGGTCACCACGTGGCTAGCTACACCAGTCACGTGGTAACTAGTGTAGCTAGCCTGGTGGTCACCACGTGGCTAACTACACCAGTCACGTGGTAACTAGTGTAGTTAGCCTGGTGGTCACCACGTGGCTAACTACACCAGTCACGTGGTAACTAGTGTAGTTAGCCTGGTGGTCACCACGTGGCTAACTACACCAGTCACGTGGTAACTAGTGTAGTTAGCCTGGTGGTCACCACCTGGCTAACTACACCAGTCACGTGGTAACTAGTGTAGTTAGCCTGGTGGTCACCACCTGGCTAACTACACCAGTCACGTGGTAACTAGTGTAGTAACTCGTGTAGTAACAAGTGTAGTTAGCCTGGTGGTCACCACCACAGGTTGTTAATCTGTTAAGGGGTAAGTGACCCCGTGTGTTGGAACTGAATAAATGTGTTACCTCCAAGTCTACGTCTGCGACTCAGTTGAACCCATTACACCTGCACGAGTGATCACCTGTATGAGTGAGATGCACAGGATGAAGACTCCCAGCACCATCAGGTTCTCCTCAATCCACGCCTCCACCTTGTCGTAGCAGCCCTAGAGGAGGGGACAGGCGGGACACGGGACGGCAATTTTGATCGTCACAACGCGACGGTTCCTTTTGCGAAAGCAGAGAAATTGCTGACAACAACTTTTGAACGCGTCCATTATGAACGGGGTCATTGCAAATCTCAGCCGAGCCAGACGATGGCGCACTCTGCACGCGCTATTCGCGGGTTTGTAGAACACACGCGGCTCTGTGTCTTTGCACGGAACGTCATCAATCATTCCCAGCAGCACCTGCGCGAAACGTCAGCCGGAGCTGTTCGGGGCTGAGCTCCTGAAAATATCCTCCCCCCCCTCCTCCTCCGCAAGAAAATATACCAAGCCCTTCCCATCAACACCATCCCCAACATAATTACCACCACCGTCATCAGCAAGTGCAGCAGCCGCATCTTTAGCAATAACGAGTATAAGGTGGCATTATGCCTTTGGTCAAATTACCCAGAATGCGTCAGATCTCGCAAGCTAAGCAGAGGTTTCAGCCTGTAGAGGACTTAGATGGAGCGGCCGCTGTGCATGATGTGTGCTACTGGCTGTGGTGCAGAGCGCTGGGCAGCTAGAATGCAGCGAGTTGGCACAGTAGGGGGGGCACAGGTGGTGCATCTGCCAGTCATCTCAGTCAGTCAATCCATGGCACCTGGGTCTGACCCGTGAGCTCCTGTCGGCGAGCCTTTGACACTTCAATTGGCCTCAAAGTGCACCTGGCCTGGCACAGGCGTCAGGGCGAGTGATTGCCGCCACGGAACTAAGTCACGTGAACGAGCGTAAGAAGAGTGAGATCATTAGATACGGGTCAACATTTTACACGGGAAAGACAAATGAAAGTAATAATGTTGTACTGTATTTGCTTTGAGACAAAATGAAAAAAGTTAAAGACAATGGATTCATGTCTATGGGAAGAAAATGAAATGCCTATGGGGAAATGGTTAAAGCTCAAGGACCTCATGCCTCAGGGCTTGGCTATAACTCTCCATAAAATATATTTGTCAATTTATATTGAATAGAAGGAGGTAGGGTAAATACAATTCGAAAGATGCAGCCCTGCAAGTGCTTCCTCTGGCCACTGCTGATAAGCACGGTTGGCTACATATGGTGCGAAAGAAGTTCAACGTACACGCGTACAACATCCGGCAGGTAGCAAGCTCAGGACAGGTACCCTCCCAAAGGTGTGTTGGCCTACTCGCCCACGCTGGCCAGACGTCTTGGCAGACGTGGCGGCACTCACACTTCACCTCACCTCACTGCTACCTGCCGATCGACAAACTGCGGCGAGTTCATTTATGCTGCTGGGTGGCAAAGGCGTGGGAGGTCGAACCGACGACCTCTGCATGAGGGTTGGCGGATCGCGCAAATGTTGCAAAGTCCAGAGCGCTGACCGCAACACCGCGGTGGCAGCGTCCTCTCATTTGATGTGCAATGTTTTTCATCGCCTGCCTTGTTGTATTACCCCCAAATAATCGAGGGTTGACCATATCATAATCCACCGTGCTATTACGTACAGTATTGCTATTTTAACATCGGGATTTCGCAGCCAAAGTTGCGGACAATTCGTGGAAGGTTTACGGGTGAGGGCCACGTAAACAATCTCGCTAAAATCTGCGTGTCCATGAGACCCTCCCGCCCCCCCACCTCTTCACGCGGCCGAACAATAAAAAAAATTCGCCACGCGTGCAAAGCGTTTAACAAGCGCCAATTATTATTGTTGTTGTGAGCTCGCTGGGTAAGCTCCGTGAAGAAATGTTCGGCACACACGCGACCATTTGCTCGAAGCTGCACCAACCATCTTCAGGACAAGATGCAGGAGGTCAGAATAAAGTTAACTATTTAACTTTTTATTTTATTTTAACAAGTAAGGCCCGCTGAGCTATGTAGCTCTTTTTCAGAAGCCACCTGGCTATCACAGATGATAGCCCAATGAAGTGGCCTATTCTGTGGAAATTTATGGCATCCAAATATTAAACGCGTGTTTATAAATGTGGAGGGAAAAATCGGAAGTCTCGGAAAAAAAATCAACGTGACCGCGTGGAGAACATACAAATTCCTAATATACAGCAGGCGTCGGGGTCGGGATCGAACCCACGACCTCCTGCATACCAGGCGAGGTAGTTAACATCTCGCCACCGCGGCACCCACAGCTCCGCTCACCGAGGGCCACCAGGTGTTGGGTTTGTCGCGCCCGCAGTCCACGCTGTACTCCATGCAGCACGAGTCCGGTACGCGCTTGTCACCAAACGCCAAGAACCAGTCGGTGTGGTTCACGACCCCACAGCAGTGGAACTGCAGCCACGATTCGGCAATTCACACACACAGAGGTGGGGTCCATTAGTCGTCAATTCACACACACAGAGGTGGGGTCAAATGTCCTCAGATCGCTCAGAGCAGTGTGCTCAAGACACTACGTGCAATAGCGAGATCAACACGTGAAGCACATGACAACGGGGTCAGCACACGCCAAGCACACGTCAAGGACACGCGATGCACACGTCAAGCGGATATGGAGCGTGCGAGCGTGCCGCGTGAGGTGAGAGCGCGTCGCGCGCCACGCACGTCGGTCTGCACGATGTTCCACGCGTTGGTGAGGCCCACGTTGCCCTCGCTGCCGTACAGGCGGAGGCCCTCCTTCAGGTCGTCCTTGGCGTGGCCGTCGATCTGCGAGCACGCGGTGGGGGGTGGGACGCAGGGAACGTCACGCCGCGGCAATCACGACGGCGGCGACAACGGCGGCATCATCACACCGATACTCCGATCGCTGCAAAGCGTTTGCAAGTCACTTTGGCTCGATTCAGGAACAAGCGTGAGCTCTTATCTGTTCCGCAAAACTATTGATACGAGCAGATATTTTTATTTTTACGAAGCTGCAATGAGCTATATGTGGCTCTTTTTCAGAGGCGAACTGGCCACAAACGATAGCTCGACGAAGTTGCTCATCGAGTGGAAATCTACAGCAACCAAATACTCTGAACGCAAGTTTCTAATCGTAGAGGGAAAAAACGGAGGGCACGGAGAAAAATCCATGCAACCACTGGGTGAGACATACGAACTCTAAATATACAGCAGGCGTCAGGGTTGGGATCGAACCCACAACCCCCTGTATACCAGGCGAGGTAGTTAACATCTCCTAGTCACCGTGGTGCTGTTCTTTGCTGGCCGCTGGACGTTTTGGGTCTCTCTGGGCACTGTTATCAGCAGCTGTGTTGAGATTTTAAAAAATCCAATCCCCGATCAATTTCCAAAACCTGCATTCAGATTATTTTGCTGCTATAAATGTCCACGCGATAATCCACTTTGTTGAGCTATCGTTTGTGGCCAGGTCGTTTCTGACAAAGGAGCTAACAGCTCAGTAGCCTTACCTGGTAAGATAAACATAGTTTATTTTTTTGTATATTTTTACGATTTCTTTACTTTTCCAATACTTTTCACTCCTATCGTATTTTTGTTGTACTGGTTGTTGTTGTTGTAACTCTCTGACCTGCCCCTACTGGACGATCTGTGAAAATGAGCTTCATATCTCATCGGATTCCTCCAGTCTCAATACAAATTCTGATCTTCAAGATCCTCCATGGACTTTCCGCTGCCTACCTCTTCCGCACCCATCTCACGCAACTCCCCTCCAAGCAGTCTCCTATCCCCTCCAATCTCACTCGACCCCCACCTCCCCCCATGCACTCTCCTACCTCTCTCCCCTCTCATCACGCTCTACTTCACTGCATGCACTCTCCTACCTCACCCCTCTCGTTTCACTTCTCGCACAAAATCCCCGACCTCGTCGCTCTCATTTTGTATAATACGGAACACAAGATATCCTTCTCCAAAACGACGCGGGTGATTGTGTTGTGTTATGTATTACATAACGCTGCGTCGCACTCGGACCCATATCTTGAATAGAGTGTCCTTGCCTATAACATCTGGCAGTTCACTAGCACTGCTTCCAGAAAACCTGACTCTGCTGAATGTCGAAGACCGGACCAGAGATTTGCTTGTATGAAAATCAACGCTGCTGAATGTATACACTCCAAAAACGCTTTGTGGTTGACAGGAAATGTAAAAAAAAAGACTTAAATATGTTATGCAGAGGTACAGATATATGGAGGACATATATTGCCTGCTTATTTATCTCTCTCGCTCCTCTATCAGCCTGAGCCAATGTCTTCCGGCAGCATTTGTTTACAAAGCAAGACAACGCTGCGTCTCTTATTTCTCGATGTATTTCTTCCGCGTCTTCCACCACCACCCCCCAAAAGTCTCTCCTAGCCGGACACTCGCTGGAGACTCGTGAGAGAAACAAAACCGCTCCTCACGCCCAACCGATTTCACCGACGATGATAACAGCGGGTGGCGCAACGTGAGTTTCACATCGCGAGACTGGAATAAACATTCCGTGCGGAAGACACGGGGGGGGGGGGGTGGGGGGGAGCGGATACATCTATTGAATATGTCTCGGTTACAGAGGCACTTAGTTAACTAGCGTAATTCACGAGTTTAATCACCCCGCGCACTGCTCAACGCTTTACGAGGTTAATTATCGCCATGCGTCTGCTGCTGCCAAGTCCGGCAAAACTCAAGTCCCGACTTGGATGCGGTGAACATTCCCCGTGCCGGCAATAGCAAGGGGGGGGGGGGGGAGTACACCGATGCATCGCCTCAAATCAAATGTTTCACAACAACGCGAGGCGATGTCAATATGTGCCGGAGACACACGCGCGCGCGACCTCATCACAAGGCGCTGTGCAGAAACTGCGCGGAGCATATTAACTCGTGGCAGAGAGTGCAGCCCGCAGCCACGGCTGGCGGAGCAGAAGAAGAGTCCTTGGAGCCTGGACTTGCACAGGGGCTGTCGGGGATACACATTGACGGGGATGTCACGAACACCCAACGTACTTTATCCGTATTTCTGTTGTTGTTGTTGTTGTGCTTGTTATGCAGACACACACGCGCACGCAGAAGCGAGCGATAAGACGAAACAAAAACTTGACCTGGGCAGATCGAGCGCAAAGGCAGAACAAACATCGTGGGCTGCACAAGGAGTCCAGAATGCCGGCGGCTCCGAACACAACAATCCATCTCCCAGCGGCCTTCGGGCTCTACCCCCCCCACCTTACCCCCAACCACCCCCCACCACCACGACGGCCATGCCTCAGTTTATTTAAAACTAAGACGAGATTCCGTCCGCCTCCTTTGTGCGGCGATGATTAACGGGCAGCCTTGGTTCGACTTAACCCCGCGTTATCCACGAGCCTAATCCATCCTGCAGGCGAGCGGCTCGGCTCGACAGGTGCTGCTGCTGCTGTTGCCTCTGTCCCCATCGGACACCTACAGACGGCAGCTGCCTGGAGCAATGGCGGGGGAGGGGGGGGGGGACAGGGCGGAGGGGGTCGTGGCCGGGATTTAATACGGGCAAACTCCCGACCGGCTTTTGACATTCGGCGTCCCATCGGCAGCGTCAGGCTTCCTCGCATCGACATCGCTGGTCAAGTGCCCGATGTTTAGACGTGGGTTCGGTGGGAGGCTGAGCAGGTCAGAATTAGAAAGTTGCGAGTTCAACTCCTGGTTGAGGGGAATCACTTGGCCAATCATCCGTC
This sequence comes from Lampetra fluviatilis, assembly GCF_964198595.1. Classification (NCBI taxonomy): domain Eukaryota; kingdom Metazoa; phylum Chordata; class Hyperoartia; order Petromyzontiformes; family Petromyzontidae; genus Lampetra; species Lampetra fluviatilis. Next base: position 12,420,587 of record NC_136290.1, read on the forward strand.
CGGGGTCGTTAAAATTCTCCCTACTCTGTGGGGAAGTCAACAGCGGCAGTCCCGATGGATACACCCGCGTCCCCACGCCCCCTCCCCGCCATAGAAATGTGGAATTTCCACCACTTGGCTCAAGGCTGCGTAAACTGGAGATGAGCACATGCCTCAATGCTCGAGCGAGCAGGAAATCACCCCCTGGGTCCAGAGAAGTCAGGGCGAGGCGAGGAGAGACGGGGAGGGTAGCGTCGTGAGCCTGGGAGGCGATGTAGCGGTGCAGGCCAGCGGCCGCGAAAGCGATTTCCTCCTAAAGTTGTTCCTGTGATTACTTTGCGAGCCAAGTGGCCGAGACAGGGCCGAGCATGGCAGGGGGGGGGGGGGGGGAGTTGGCTAACGGCAGGGGAAGGTGTCGGAGGAAGAGTAATGGGCGGCGGTGGCTGGAGAGCGAGGCCAGAAGGGGCTTGGCGAGGGCAAAGCGAGCGCTGGGTGGAGAATTCAATCAGGTAAAGAGGGCCTTGGTTTGCCGGTAATGAGGAAGGAGCAGAAAATCCTCTTACCGGGTGAGCGGCGGCGGGGGGGGGGCGCAACCTCAACTTAAACAGCCGCCGCCCCTCACCTCCGCGACGCGACTGGAGATTAAACGCGGCCGCGGGGAGGCCACTCAGCGGCCCCCGGACGTTGCCGCTTTAGGCCGTCCCCGCCGTGCCGGCCACGCCGTCGGTTTCCGAATGATAACTTAAAGGGCCCTGCAATTGTAATGATGCTGCGAGCCAGCTATCACAGCGGGGGCGGAACGACCACGCCGGTCGTAGCAGGTTGCGTCCAGATGTGCGTTTTTCTAATCTGGGGTCCACCCTCGTCCTCCCAACCCCACCCCACCCACGCCGCTGTCTTCATCCGGAACATATCTTTCGCGTTTTTACCGATCGCAGGTTTTTTTTTTTGTAACGAGCGGAACGTTTTGTGTGTGTGTGTGTGGGGGGGGGGGTGATGGATCGCGGTGGTGACGTGGATTGTGCCGGGGGTGCGCTTGGAATCGGGAGGTGGTGAAAAGTCGCTGTGTGTCGCGAAACGTCGGGGATGAAAGGAGATCGGGGCCAAGTCGGTCGGTACGCACGTATGTATTACGAGTGAGCTTCTTTCCCAACCGTACGTAGCCAACCGTGCTAATGGGAGGTGTGGTCGCCCCACCGATGTGAATGTCGCACCGGTGCACTTGCCGCGTACGGGCGCCAATGAGCTCGGACCGAGTGGCGTTCGCGCAGGACGCGCCGGCCGTGTAGAGATGCGTCTACTCGTCGGTTAAAAAGACGTTAAACTATTTTAATTTTACCAGGTAAGGCACCACTGAGCTGTATAGCTCTTTTTTAAGAAACGACCTGACCACAAATGATAGCTCAACGAAGTGGCTTATCATCACGTGGAAATTCCAAGCAGCCAAATGCTCAAAACGAATGTTTCTATATGTAGAGGGAAAAACCATAGGACACAGAGAAAAATCTGTGCAACCACGGGGAGAGAGACACACAAACTCCAAATATACAAACGTCAGGGTCGGGATCAAACCCACGACCTCCTGGATACCAGGCGAGGTAGTTAACATCTCCTAGCCACTGTGGATTAATATTGAATCTCTCTCTCGATACAAGGCATGACGCCGTGCGTGGTTATCGAAGATGAATGCGCGAATTCCACGCAAATGAAATGCTAGCGCTGCAGTAAGGCAAACTGAGCAAGGCTCTATGAACGAGACAAAAATTGTAACTCAGATAATAAAAAACTACAGATAAGTAACACACATGTCTAGTTGTGAAATGACCCAAAAGTGACATCTCGATTTCACCCGACATCCTTCATGAGTCTTAGACACTGATATAATAATACTGCACTTGAATAATAATAATTATATCCATCAAGCACCTTTCATCAAGGACCTTAGAGTGCCGTACAAGACACAGCAGCAGACACTCGGCATGACGGTAGCTCGCGAGACAAAAACACAAAAATAATATTGCAAAATACTCAAGTACATAAACTCTAGATATCACCGTATATTAAAATGCATATGCAAACACTGGGCATATGTATTTGAGAAGCAGTCATTGATGACCAAAAAATTATGAAGGTCTTGAGCCTAGACGTGAACAAAGACAGGGAGTCAATGGCACGGACGACTGGGGAAACGAATCCCAGACTGTGGGGGCAGCAGAGGAGAATGAGCGACCACTCGCTGAGCCGATGTTTACTGGGGGCTTTGTGAGAAAGGCCTGGTTTAACGGAGCGGAGAGTGCGTGGAGGGGAGTAGAGTGAGTGGAGATGAGAGGGGAGAGGTAGGAGGGTGCGTGGATGGGAGTGGAGTGAGATGAGAGGGGAAAGGTAGGAGAGTGCGTGTAAGGGAGTGGAGTGAGATGGGAGGGGAGAGGTAGGAGAGTGCGTGGAGGGGAATGGAGTGAAATGGGAGGGGAGAGGTAGGAGAGTGCGTGGAGGGGAATAGAATGAGATGAGAGGGGAGAGGTAGAAGAGTGCGTGGAGGGGAGAAGAGTGAGATGAGAAGGATAGGCAGGGGTGGGTCTATGGAGGATCTTGAAGGCGGTGAGCACGATCTTAACATGGAGCCGGAATTTGATTGGGAGCCGGCGAAATGAATCGGCGTATTGGAGGTGACGAGGCCTCCACTACGATACAATGTGCAGGGGCAATGCAACACTTGGTGAGCTCCTTCCACCTCAGGTGGGTCCTTGGGAGGACCTGAAATCCTTGACTTAGCGCCGTTAACCCCCTGAGTGTAACGAGTCGCGAGCATCGCCTCACCTGGTCTCTGTACATGAAGAACAGGATGACGCAAATCATCTCCAGGACGAAGATGATGAGCAGGCAGACGAAGAACTGCAAGAGAGCACAGGGTCGGTCACATTTCTTCAGATGGGACCTCGACATTCATTAATGGATTTTAACCCGTAGTAGGTGTTCGCGACCGATATTATACATGAGGTTTTTTGGGTTAGATCGCGTAAATATAAATGTGTCGTTAAACCCACCACCACCCGACCCGGCCAACTAGTAAGGTTTGTCACGTAATATTGAAATGTTTTAATTAGCATGTTTTGTTTACGTGACAAACCTTACTAATTGGCTGTGTCGGGTGGTGGTGGGTTTAACGACACATTTATATATTTATGCGATTTAACTCCGTTATGGATTCATTGATGGAGTTGGCCAAACATCTCAAAATGGGATCACAGAACTTGGGCAATTATTAACGCTGGTTGTCTGTGGTTTCTCGCACCTCACTCTCACTCTCTCTCTCTCTCTCACCTCACTCACTCACCCGAAAAGAGCGAACTTAAACTCTTTAGTGCAAAAAACCGATTGAACGCTGCGAACTCGGCACAGAAGGACACCAGGCGTCGCACGGTGGGGCACCGTGCCGCGAGCGTCGCCGCTGGAGCTTACGCTGAGCAGCAGGCACTTGTGTTCCTTGATGGCCCCCAGGCAGCCGATGAAGCCGACGACCATCATGATGGTGCCCGTCGAGATGAGGATGTTGGCAGCAGAGAGCGAGGGGAAGGACGGCGAGAGTGTCGCAAAGTTCCCCTGCGTGACGGACAGCCAGATCCCTATGCCCAGGATCCCGCAGCCTCCCAGCTGCACGTGCAACGACAAGGGGGGGGGGGGGGGGACACAACAGAGGAGGATCCACGTTACGGCCTTCGCCATCCCGGCAAAGGAACGTCGCCTCGTGCGCACACATTGGCAAGGGCCCACGCGAGCACGGTTTTTTGAAGCAGGCGGACTAAAGATGATGAAGCCCTTCGCCCCACTTTGCAAACGCCGGTCTCTGTGTACACCGGCGGTGAGAAGTGTGACGATACACACGCGCGCAGGTGAGCACAAAAATAATGATAAAGACCTCCGTATAGCCTTTGCCAGACTGTTGGGACAAGTGCTGTTCGCGAATAGCACCTATGAAGGCTGGCATGGCACACGAGGGGGTGGGTGGTCAGCACCACGCCCGGCCGCCTTTGTCTCCCGAGTGGCGATGTTTACACATCTCACCGGGTACTCATTTGAGGCTAAGTCGACCTAAGCGAGGCTCAGGACCGGTTCATATAACCGTCACTGGTGTTGGTCGTGAGCAGGAATCGAACTCAGGTCGCCGGTTTCATAATGCAGCATAGCGCTAACCGCTACACTAACGCTCGCTCACACACGTTAACACACACACACTCAGGTGCGTGCGTGCGCACTCAATCACGTACTCCTCGCTCACGCGCCGAGATGAAGACCATCCGGATGGCCTTTCACAGACTGTAGCGCCGTGCCTGGCCGTCTTTGTCTCCCCAGTGCCCACGTGCACACATCCGCACCAGGTACTACGCTCCCCCTCGGTTACCAACTGATAGAATGGGGGGGGGGGGGGGGAAGGCCCTCCCTCACCCAGCAGTGGAGAGACCAAAGGGCCGTAGGAGTTCAGGCATATTACAGAACTCCAGGGCAGGTTTTGGGCGGTGGTGAAATGGTCCTCGTTGAGAGTGGGAGGAGGGATTGATTGATTGCCTCATGAGCTGGAGATGATTCTTCACCGAGCGGTGTCTTCACAAGACTGGGAAATTCAAATTAAAGTTGACGTCTAAAAAGTTTTTTACGCTTTGTCAAATCTCCAAGAGTGTTCAAGGCGTCGCGTTTGCAAAGTTCAATTTGCAGTCGAAAGTCAGTCATGATGATCATCATCATCACCTCCCACCACCACCACCAAGTCCTGATTTAAACCATGTGAGAGAGACCATTAACATCCAGAGTTAGACCTGGGTCGTCAATCAATACAATACACACACGTAAACACATTCGCAACCAATTCACAACAGATGACTATACTCAACAATGAACGCGGTTAACGGAACACACTTGTTATTACGCTTAAAAATGATGCGATTTTCCAGCGAAGCTACATTTCAGCCGTGGCATTTTATATATGGATTGTTAATCAAACTGAAATATATGCCAAAAGAGCCGGAATAAGCAAAGTTAAGTAAAAATGTAGAACATCAACTCACTCCACCTAAGAATCCGGTTCAATCATAGTTGGCTGAAACCCACATTCACAACCGAGCATCTCAAAGGTGCATTCTAAGCGTCAGAAGGTGGAAGCCAGTTCAAAGTTCGCGGTCTTACACAAATGCCGCCGGTTAACTGAAGTCTGTAAGGCCAATGCACCGATAGATTAGAAGCACGTTTTTAGTCTCATGTGGGGATACAGAACAGAGGTCTCTTTCATTATTAAAGACACTGCAGATTGCCATTTGCTTCAGATATTACAATTTAAATTAAAAAAAGATTTCGCATTCTGTTGTTTTCCCCACCACCCCTACGAGTTTAATCATTATTATGATTTCGACAACATTTTTAATCTATGCACATTATAAAGCCGCACGGTCCCATCAGCAGTCATGGCAGGCAACACAACAGCTGCTAAAAGACGTCGAGATTAATGTGCTGCTTGTCATTTCAGCAGATACCCCAAACGCCGTGTTTCCCACTGAGCAGGCAAACCACTGAATATGTTCGCGGAAGCTGTTAGAATGGAGGAGACATGTGACGAGTAGCCATAGCCATGGCGAGAAGGAGACAGGTACAGGTACAGGTCGGTGGGGGATGTAGACCCGGGACCGGTTCAGAAAATAGTTGCCACTGGGGTTAGCCGTGGTTTTGATTCCAGCTGGTGTTGCTATGTCGCAATTGCACCTCCTTCCCCTTTGTTATTTATTGCACCATGAATGCATTAATTCGTGAAAATGAGTGAAGAATATCTTAACACGCAGCTTGGTATTCAGTGGGATAGTTTTTATTGGAGGTATAACGTTTGTCGGTGGAGCAGTGGCGTATTGTCCATACTCTTTGGGTTTTTCGGTAAAGTCACGTAGGTAAAAAATAAAAAAATAATTAAATCACGACGTTTCGGTGGCAACACAAGCTTCCGAAACGTCGTGATTTAATTTATTTTTATTTTATTTTTTCACCTACGTGACTTTACCGAACAAACCAAAGAGTATGGACCCTTGCAGTCACGAAAACTTAAAATCTAGAATTAGTGGCATATTGGTTAAAGTGGATTTCGCGATGAACCCGGTGACCTGACTTTGACTCTTGGACGCACGCGGCTAACATCAGTGTCGAGTGATATCCCAACTGGTCCAGACCCCCCGCCCTTTCACCAACTCACACCAACCGGTGCGGTGAAGTACAACCAAAAACCCCACCACGGCAAACACTGCGGCGGGGAAGCCATCATCTGGGGAAGCGGATTCAACTTTCAAGTTGATTTTGTTGAACCAGACGGTGGTGAACTCAAGGAGCCAGGTCGAGTCTCATTTATAACAGTGACGTGGGTCACACCGAAATGACAAGAGCAGTCAACATAACAAAAACTCGAATACAACAATGAAGCCAAATCGACAAACGGCTGCGAAACAAAAGCCACCTTGCTCGAATAAACAGAAATGTATCTCGAGCAGCAACAAAAAAGCCAAAAAATTCAAACAAGAGTTCAAAAGAGGGCCCCTGCCTTTGCCACGTTTGGGCCAATTCCTTTTTAACGAGCAGTTTTGCATAACCGCCCCGGCGCCAGAGGTGTAGCCCAGACGGACGACACGGGAGTCGGGCAGCGGCGCGGCTATAAAAAGCCGGGCTTTTAAGAGCAGCGGAGCTGTATCCAGTGTCCCTCCGCGTTCACGACACGCCAGGTGCCCGCCGGTCATCGTCAAAAGCGTGCGGCGGCAGTGGTCTCGCTTGCGATCGTAATCCCCGCCAGCAACTTCCGATTAACCACGACGAGCCACGACGAGCCACGTCGGGCCGGGCGATTGGCAAAGAAATGTAATCGACGCCCGCCGAGGTCCCGTGTATACTTTGTTGTTGCTGCTGCCACGGCGCGCATGGCCCGCGGTTTCCGAACACGTGCGTCATTATCTCACGCGCGCGCGAGAGAGAGAATTATTTTTAAGCTCCCCTCTCGCGACTACCGGCGGAGTCACCCGGCGGAGTCACCCGTGGCAGCGAATGTGTCGCCGTGGCCGCCACCGCGCTGGATTGTGCCAATCCTTGGCAGCCACCGAACGTGTCGTCTTCGTGCGTGATTGTGCGCGTGGGCGCGTGTGCATGCAAAGGGAACCGCCTCGCAGTGGTGAACCCGGCGACCCGAGTTTGATTCCCTCGCGTGGCCAACACCGGTGATGATTATCCGAACCGGTCCTGGGTCTCCCCTAGCTCGACTCAGCCTCAAATGAGTAATGTACCTTGCGTGGTGTGTAAACATCATTATTCGGGAGACAAAGGTGGTCTGGCGTGCATCTGGCCACCCACCCCCTCGTGTACCGTACCGGCCTTCATAGGTGCTCGCTAACAGCGCTTGCCCCAACAGTCTGTTTGCGCACTGTGCAAGTCGCATTTATAGTTTTTGTGCAATTTGTAAAAAAAAAATTGTTTGTTGCTGGGGCAGCTGATCGTATGTTGGTGCACTGTTGCATAGGAAAAATAAAATATAAAAAAAATCAGAAATAACTTCCCAATGGAAATGGAGAGAGACATAAAAATCAATCGGAAAAAACTTCAGAGTACAAGTGTGTCGCTATGCCCATCGAGCTTTCAGCTCGGACGATCTTCAACTACCATCCCTGAAATGGAAATTCCACATTCCTGCGGTGGCGGCAGGTCTGTCTTTAAGACAACTGCTGTTGAAACACTGTCGCCATTGACAACCGCTGAAAACTTCTTCTGCCGCCGCTGATGCTGCTGCTGCTGCGTAATGTTTGTTGGGTTTTTCTTCGGCGGCGATTGTGAGTTTATGAACTCCACGGTGTAGATGTACGGGAGGGGGAGAGTTAAGCTCTGTTTATGAGCATATTGTACAAGCGCAGAGCCACACAAACAAATAAAATCCCACCTGTACGCTTTTTTGCACATTTTAATATAAAACAACGTGGGAAGCAGCGACTTCATTTGCGCGTACCGCGCTCTCGATCCAGCATTCGCCAAGTTGCATTGCTGGCAAAGGCTGACGTCAGCGGCGAGCGATATCTGAAGCGGTCGTGGTCAAGCCGCCCTGTTTCACCGACCCACACTGACCGAGCACGATGAAGTACGGTCAAACAAACCCCCTCCACCCCCAAACCTTCCTTCACCACAATTTACAAAGGTCTGTTAATTCTTCAATTCATTGCTCACAGACAATATTAACCGCAGCCACGGGAAGCTGGCTTAGGCTCTCATCTTGCTGACAAAGATTCCCCCGTGTAGCCTTAACAGACTTTTGGGGACAGTGCTGGTTGAGTGAGAACCACCTATGAAGGCCCGCACGGCAAACGAGGGGGTGGGTGGCCAGTACCACGCCCGACCGTCTTTGTCTCCCCAGTGGCGATGTTTACTGCACACCGGACCAGCAACTCGTTTTATGCCGAGTCGACCTAGGGGATGCCCAGGACCGGTTCAGATAATCGTCACCGGTGTTTGTGGCCGTGAGCGGGAATCGAACTCGGGGGTCGCCGGGTTCGCAGCGTGCTAACCGCTACACCACGTGTGTGTTGTCCCGAGACAACACACGCGCGCGCACGCACAAGCACTCACACACACACAAAGGACCACACATAAATCCTTTAAGAGGCTGTTGGGGAAAGTGCTATTAGCGATGGCCTATTAAGGCCAACACGGCGCACGAGGGCGTGGTGTGGTCAGCTCAGCACCTGGCCGTCTTTGTCTCCCCGGCGCTGACGTTTTTAAGCACACGCACACTCGCACGTGCACGCGCGCACTCACGCGCGCGGCGGGTCGAGCGAGCGAGTGCGCCGTGACAATTATTTCAGAGCACGGCGGCGAGCCTCGCGCCGGGGAAAGAGATCGGCCGCTATTTTTGGGAGCGATCATTTTCGAGGAGGCTCAGCGCCACCCACGAGGAGCGCGAGTGAGCGAGCTCTTTGTGAGCAGAGCCCCCCCCCCCCCAAAGAAGGTGCTCACTGACAGCATCTAACCCCGAGGGACAACCGTACCCCCCCCCCTTGGTGGATAATGATGCGAGGGTTCCTTTTGTGGAGGAGTGTGCGTGTGCGGTCCTTCGTGGGAGCCGGCGAGAGGGCAGGGGGGGCAGGGGGGCCGGCGAGGGGGCAGATGGGCAGGGGGCCGGCGAGGGGGAAGATGGGCAGGGGGCCGGCGAGGGGGCAGATGGGCAGGGGGGGCAGGGGAGCCGGCGAGGGGGCAGAGGGGCAGGGGAGCAGGGGGCCGGCGAGAGGGCAGAGGGGCAGGGGGGCCGCGACTCGAGAATGAGCGCGAGACCGCGGGGGCCCGAGCGGGCGTCTCGTTGTGGGTACGAAGCCTCGGAGGTTTTTCCCCGAGTCAAGGGGCATTGACTCCTATTGTCATTATCGCTGCTGCTGCTGGTGGTGTTGTCGTTGTGTTAAAGGTGGCCACTTGTTTGTATTATTAAACGTGGGGCTTTTAAAGCTCCGCTCGTGCCTCCTCTGTGAAGATTCGCATTAAGCGAGGGGAGCACCGTCACGTGGAGGCGCTCGCTTTTGAACGTCTCATTCATTAAATACAAAATCAAGGCTGGTGCATCCCAGGTTCGAGTCAGGGAGGAGTGCTTGTGTTCGAACAGACATGCCGGTTTATTGCTAATGTTGTCATTGTTATTTACTGCCTGTGAAACCTCGCCTGACCTCAATTTAAATGAGTGTCTCTTTTCTTTTTAAAACCTGGCCTAATGAGGGTGTGGAAAACAATGCCTGCAACATGCACACGCGCGCACACACAGGCTGCACGCACACACACACAGACGCCCACACGCACACACACACACAGATGAACTCTCTCACACACACACAGATAAACTCTCTCACACACAGACAGAGATTAACTCTCACACACAGAGATTAACTCTCATACACACAGAAACTTACATACGCAAATGCATGCACACTCACAGACACACAATACATTACAAACACACTCTCACAGAGGCATACAAAACACAAGTCTCAAATAAAAGGCAAATATTCCCCAGTATAGCCTTAACAGACTGTTGGGGCAAGTGCTGTTAGCGAGCACCTATGAAGGCCGGCAGGACACACGAGGGGGTGGATGGCCAGCACCACACCCGATCGCCTTTGTCTCCCCAGTGGCGATGTTTACACTTCGCACTGGGATAAAGACACACACACAGAGATGCAGACGCGCGGACACACACACAGACTCAGACGTAGGCGCAAACTCAAAGTCACACTCACAAACGAGTGACCTTGGCTGCCCCTATTCTTGTGACTCTGACATCGCCCGTGTCTCAACTCCCCCCCCCCTCCCGGCATTCCTCCTCCCCAACCGCTCTTCCTTCCATCTCCCTTTGCTCTCCCCCTTTTCTCTCCGTCGTGGGCTCCACTCCACGAGACGCACAGCAGCACGGGGGGGGGGGGGGGGGGGCATGCGGTGAGGGCCTCCCTCCCTGCCCATCATGACGCAGTCCCGCGTCAAAAGTGTCGACAATCAATGCGGAGCGGTCGCGTGGGAACTCGAGCCAAGGGGGCACGCGGCGCGGCAGAGCTTAACACAAGGTGGGGGGCGGCGGGGGGGGGGGGGGAGTTAGCGAGCACCCATTAAGGCCAGGACGGAGCACCCGGCGAGGAGACGGAGTGATGAAATCGTCGGATCGGATCGTTGTGGCAGGCGCCGGGCGGATCGTTGCTCCGCAGGATTGTGAGAGGCGGCGAGGGCTTGCGGAGAGCTCCATCCGGCAGTGGGCGATGGAGATTGTGAACAAAGACACGGAGGCACCGTGGGGGAGTGAGAGGCATGACCAGGAACATGCCGTGCACGCAAATCTGCACCCTGGCCGTCTTTGTCTCCCTGGTGCTGATGCTGACCGCATGGTACCAGGTGGGTAACATTGGGCTGAGTGGACCTAAAGGCGGACCAGTGCAGTTGCCAGTCATCAGTGTCGATTTCGATGACAAGGGCATACAGTTTGTAGTTTTTAGTCTGAGTCGGTCGAGGAGAGGGCTAGGCAAAGTGCCAAACTGTAATTTAATTTGCTCTTAAGACTTTGGTTCAAATGTGAAATGCAATAATAAAAATAAGGTAATCATTGTCAGCCCTTGCTCAATTCACTGCTGGGTCACGGACTGCGCACATTGCGTCGGTCATGAGAGTTGTTTGACCATACTTCACCACGCCGGTCAGCGCAGGTTGGTGAAAAGTGAAAACGCAGGACCGTTTCAGATATCACTCATTATTTATTTAGCCGTGGCCGAGAATCAATTTCAGTTCGGATGTAAAGTGTAGCGCGCTAACCACTGCGCCGCCACTCCACCCAGAGTGCAAATCCACCGCTGAATAAAGGCCTCCAAGAGCCGTCATTGCCATTTTCTCACGACCCTGCGATGTAATCGTCCACCCAACCGGCACCCGCCACACAAAGCTGATTTCACCACTCCATCTCCCCGCTGGTTGGCGTTCCCTCGGAACGAATAGCAATTGGAATTGCGACCTCGGTATTTGTAATGTTGTTTTGAATCACCCGAGGAGGACACAAATTTACACCGCGCATGGAGAGGAAAACAAATTCTAAATAAATCAGCGTGAGTTGGCGATGATGGCTTTACTCGCGTTTAATTTGCCCGCCGTGTTTGCAGCGTCGTGCAACATAGACCTGTGATAATGCGACGAACTGTGCTGCGTGCTTCCCCTGTACATATAAATAATTACTCGTGATGGTGTTTATTACCCTAATATGGCGAAGGCACCGCTTGGGAACACGCGACACTGAAATAAACAATTCAGACAAAGATCCCCCATGTGACCTTGCCAGACTTTTGAGGGCAAGGGCTGTTCGCGAGCACCTCTGAAGGCCAGAACGGCGCATGAGGGGGTGAGTGGCCAGCAGCACGCCCGGCCGCCTTTGTCTCCCAAGTGACGATGTTTACACACCGTGCCAGGCATTGATTATAAGGCTGAGTTGACCTAGGGGAGGCCCTGGACATGTTCAGATAATCCTCACCAGTGTTGGCCATGAACGGATATCGAACTTGGGCCGCCGGGTTAGAGCGTGCAGCGCGCTAACCGCCGCACTACAAACGCACACTGATACCTCCCCTACCCCCCCCACACACCATGAAGCAATGAAATCCGTGGTCCTCAACATTTTTGGCATGGCGGGTCCCCGTTCAACACGCCACTTGTGCCTGTCCTCCCTGTCTCGAGGTTGCGAAGGCCACAACACAAAAAGAGATCACGTTTTGTTGACGCCGCTAGTTTGCGCCGGGCGTTAGTAAGGCAATCGTTGCGTGTCCGTGTGTGTGTTTTTTTTATTTCGTTAGGAAGGCACTTGTCTCGCGCTGTGAACCTGCGCGTTTAGCAGTCGCAATGTGCCAACGACGTTCCCCGCACCCGTTTGAAATGTCTCCTGCACGGTATCCACGCCGCAGCCTGTGAACTCCCGCCCTCCCTATAAGGTTGTTGTGCCCTCTTGGGGGGTGGTGGTGGGCGTTCAATTAACCACCGAATTAAATATAGAAGACGCCGTGCATTTTAAAAAAAGTGCCATTTCATTAAAGGTGCTTTGTAATTTCCCGCGTTATTAAGTCATACATTTAAGCGTTGATTAAGTACAAGCAACAAAAACACAAAAATGCGTTGTTCGTATAGAAGCAAATGTGGTTTTAATGATGTCTTCCTGGGCTGTTTGGCTCAATGTGTCGCGAAAATTGCGCACCGATAAAAATACCGCATAGTTCGCACTCGGCAATTAAAGCCAATTTACTCAATTTGGTTAATTAATGTAAAAAAAACTCTAACCCCAGAAGCAGAAATATTTCAACGTGCATCTCAATTGAGAGGCAGGTTTTTTTTTAAGGTGAGACGTTGCAAAAAGACAACCTCCCCGTTTGCAGACTGACGTCTCGACACAAGAACGGCCAAATCTTATCGCGCGCCACGCCAAAGATGCGCAAGATACAAACACCGGCTCGCTTGCACCGCCAACAACAATAAAAACAAAGACACCAACGCATCTAAAACCCAAAAAAAACCAGGAGTCATCCGGCTTTAACGCACGAATCTGGCTACGTAGCTCAACGTACGCACGCACGGCCAACGTCCACAACGTGACCCACCATCGTGTAGACGCGGGTTCAAGAACGCCAATGCCATCGCGTACACGGACCACACTTTAGACGATCCACTTGCTAGATGAAGGGTCTCACCTAGGGGTCAGCAAACCAAAATAAAAAGAAGAGCCATTTTTTTTCGAGAATTCGGTAGTAAAAAAAAAAGCCCTCAATATTTCAAGAGCATCCGAATGCATCGCGAATGACGTCACTAAATGAGTCCTTAATGAGCCACACGCGGCTCCGGAGCCAGCAGATTGCCGACCCCCTGGCCTGACTCATCGCCCCCCCCCCCCCCCCCCCCCGTTTGTCCACACTTCACCGGACTGGTGACGGCAGAGACAATGGACTTGCGGTCCGTAGCGTGCCACCTCCTCCTCCACCTCGTCGCAAGCAGCCCCCAGCGCCTGTCTAGTGGGGCTCGGCCGTCTAAACACAATCCGGGCTGCTATCGACCTCGCTGAGCCTCTACCTGACAGCGTCAGACGCTGGCTGGATGGCTGGGGTATTCTGAGTGATTTGGCCAAGAGACAAACGGCCAAATGCTCGCGTCAACGTCTGGTTCGCAGAGGTGTAACATTATAATTGTGCGTTCAAGACTGCCGCTGCCTTCCCAAGTGCAGTCCGAACAGTAATCCCACAGGCCCCCCCCCTCTCTACCCAGACGCCCCCCCCCCCCGTTAAATGCTGCCGGTGTTAACAACTGGCGGCCCCGAGTAAATGAAGCGACGTGGCCCCGCGTGCCCCCATCGTGTTTAATGATCCCCGCTCTAACAACCAGCGCCCTTAACAGAAACGATGAAGAGCTGCCCCCCCCCCCCCACCGTGCCGTCCCTCCCCGTTCCCCCCTTCCCCCTCCCCCACGGCCCCCCATCCCAACTTTCTCCGCTGCGAGTCTCCCTCCACTCCTCCATCTCCACCCTCTCACTCCTCTTCCTACTCCTCTCCTCCTCGTCCCCCTCACCCCTCACGTCCTCCATCGCCACCAACTCCCCTCCTTCTTGGCAGACCTCTCATCCTTTCTTTAAACATTATCGTTGTAGTTTTCTGCTCCGCACTACATCCAATGATTGGACGTACATCTCTCTCGAAGTGTTCGGTCCGTGTCGACACATCATCTTTGAAATCTAGATCGAAAACGAATTTCTTTAGAACTAATTTTTTTGTATTCTTGGTTCTTTCGGTAAAATCACGTAGAAGGGAAATAATAAAATAATATATATATATAAAACAATACAAATTCTCACGACGTTTCGACTGCAACACAAGCAATCATCATCAGGTGTGAAATCCACGGAAATGATGATTGCTTTTGTTGCAGTCGAAACGTCGTGAGAATTTTTATTGTTTTATATTTATATTATTTTATTATTTCCCTTCTACGTGACTTTACCGAAAGAACCAAGAATATGAATCCCTGCAGTCACGAAAGCTTTAAATCGATTTTTTTTGGTGTTTAATGTGTGGTGTCCGTCTCCCGCACCTCCGATTAGCGCGGTTGGCTACGTACGGTGCGAAAGAAGTTCAACATGCATACATCCTTGTGTGTGGGAAGGAACCAGAGTGCCTGGGGGAAGAAACCCACCAGGCTATTACAATTTAAACTCTGCACAGATAGATTCAAGATTATGTTGCTGTTCTGCCCTCTACTGGGCCACCTCGCAGCCCAAGACCATAACACTTGGACCTCACAGGCAGTCACCGATCCAAGTACTAACCAGGTTGAAACCTGCTGAGCTTCCGAGGCTTGACTGGTGCGAAAGAAGTTCAACATATATATTTATAGTTGTATTATTATCATCATCATCATCATCATATACTTGTTACGACCAAGCGCGTTCAGTCAGCGCACGCGAGAAAGAACGGGGATCATTAAAGGTGGCTGAGTATTTCGTGGCGCGTGAATGCTGCCCCGTCGGGGGGGGCAGCCATGTACACACGCACGGCACATCCGTCACTGTCGCGCACAAACACGGACCAGGAGCTTCCTCTGCAGCAGACCTTGCGTTATCACCTGTGAGTTATGGACAGGTTAAATGATGCACCGTTTTGTTTGCGAGAACAAATTGCTGTCTCTGCATCATGATCATCATCATCGTCATCAGCCCCAGCAGCGGCGGAAAGCGTAGCAGTATCAACATCGTCAACATCGCTACCAGCAGCAGAAACAGCAGCAGCAGCGTCATCATTCTTAGAATGATGTGGCAGCATCTTCATGCCACATTGATGGTGATCGTCCGAAAGTGATCAGCCCTTTTTTTTGTCAATCCACTGAGGATCGGTTCAGTGAAGGGGGATCGAAGCTAGTTCGGATATCACTCAAAACCGATGATAACTGCGGCTGGGAATCACACTCAGGTCAATTGGTTCATAGTGGAGTGCGTAAACCACTGTGCTACCAATACGCCGACGATCGATTTAATTAATCGGTAAATACATAAACATAGGACATGGGAGATGACAAAGACAAACAAGATGATAATGACGAAGGTGATTTTGACAGTATCTTGCACTAACTTTTTCAGAACCGGAATTCTATCACAAGAAGCGTTTCACTGCCTACACCGCCCTTGATCCGCATATTCCCCATCGCCGATGTTACGCGATGAACCTCTCTCTCCGTGCGTGAAGCAGAGTGTTAAAAGAGTCAGGAGGAAGACGACGACAACGACGACGATGATGATGGTGGTGGCGGCCGCGAAGGTGGCGTTCACTTCGCGATATAAAAATAGGACATCATGCAAGCGACGTATGCACGCACACGCACGCGCACTTGCCCGCGCGGGCGCACGCACGTTCGCTCAAGCACTCATTCCGAGTGGCCCGGCCCCACAATGCAATTTTCGATTACCATCGTAACACAGGACAATTCAAGCTCGGGGCCACGAGGTCAAGATCCCGCGCCGCTCTATGTGTGTCATTTTTTAATGAAATCTCCACACCCAGGGGTGCCTTCCCCCTGCTGCACTGCAGCTCGTGCCACGGATGGGGCGGTGGGCTGGCTGGCTGGCTCGTTGGGTTGGTAGAGCCAGCGCCGTAGCAAGGGCAGCGCAGGGCGCATTGGGTGGAGGAGGGCAGGTGACCGATACGGGCATTGGAGTGGTACCCAGGGATCGGCAAAGCAAGGGGAAGACCTACAGAGCGAGATGTTGGTGGTGATGATGAGATTGTAAGCGTGGTCTCATTGACTCCATAACATGGGGAAAATCCGAAAGCCAGTTGTTGGTGATGATGAGGCACGGTTTGATTCTCAAACATTTGTTTTAATTACAAAGACTGGCAGCACCTCCTCTTGTGGCTAAATCCAGGACTTTATTTCAACTGGATCTGTCAGGATTATGGATCTTCAAAATGTGTCCACGTCCCAGCACACCACTTCCAGTATGCGTCTGGCTGTGGGCTGCGGCTTGCTAGTCACGTGTCCACCAGCGACCCGGATTATATCCAGTGAGATGTGAATCCCAGGGTACGGGATTACCCGGTACCTATTACACACAACGTATACACGGATCGATAACCATAAATTGCTGCGCATACACTTCGACGCATCTATCGTGGACCTTGAGAAAATCAATAATAATTGGCGAATCGATGCATCGTCACACCTGCCGATCGCCTGCACGAGCGTCCGACGCGCGCAGCGTCCGTGAGCGCAACTGCGACATCTTTCATGAGGTCAATCCCGGGGTAGGGGGGCGGGTGGGGGGTCAACCCCAGGTCAGGATGTCAAAGGTTAAACGTGCTAGAGCAGAGCGTAAGCGAGAGCGAGCGAGTGAGAGTGGGCGGACGGGCGAGCGGCAAAGAGAATAATAGGGAACACCGCGGGTCTACTGATCAGCTGTCGCTGCGAGTGGCCATGCCGACACAAGGTGCGCCGTTTCACACGGAACGCGCCCCGGTGCAGAGCCGGTGAGCTCGTGACGGCGTCGGCAGCTCAAGTAAAGGTTGCAAGTGGCATGTCCCGCGTCGGAGTTTCAAAATCAGGCTCGAGGCGCATTTATTCGAGGGTATTTTTGTAACAATTTTTGGGCTCACAGTGTAAAGATGTCTCTCTTGACATCCGTCATGTGTCCTTTGAATACTGACGTGTTTGCTAATTCATCTCAACCGGTTCTACCTCCCCCCCCCCCCGTTGATTCCTCCTCTATAAATAAATATTCTGATTCTGATTCATTTCCTTCACCAACCCCGCATTGCCCTGCGTCGTGAAGCTCATTCTAACAACCCCCGTAACCGACACAGCATGGGGAGGCGTTCACCCAACTGTGCGTTGATAAACGGCTGGAAATTGTTTATTTCAATTATTTACTTCTTATACGATGACCAACATCATCGAGGCATGGTGCTGCTGCTGATAGCGATGATGTGCTGGCAGCAGTATGTGGGATGTTCATGATGATGGTGATGATTGTGATGATGGTGCTGTCTGTGGTGGTGGCGGTGGTGTGTCCAGATGATGGTGATGGCGTTGGTCGTGATAGTGAAGGTTTGTGGTGACAGCGACGATGATGATAGTGTCAAGAGTCGTGGTGGTTAAAATGATAATGACGATGAGAGTCAAATAAGTCGGTGACATTTCCGGAAATCCATATCGACGGTGACACGAGACAATGCACGTATTTAGGAAGTTGCTGCTGATGGCGCTTGTATAATGCACAAATGGTGGGCGCTTTAAACCCGTTTTTTATGCCCTGTGATAGAGGCGTGTTAAGGTGATGATTGTGACGTGTCAGTGGCAGTGGTGTACATGTCGGTCGTGTCGGGCTGGGATGAAAGCAACTGAGCCAAAGTTGACGGTGGCGATGAAATCCTCCTCCCACGCCACGGCCTTCGTCGTGGCGACAAGACCACACGCGAAACTCGTGTCATCCTGCCCGTGTCACCGGGCCATGTCCCCCGTCTGCCTTGATTAAGCGATTTCCAAAGAGTCCGGCCGCCCTGGGCACATTGCAGACGCGGCAGCGTCGCCAGTGCCCTAGCACCGGCCACCTCCCACAAAAGCAGGAGCAGCACCACCGATAACACCGCCACCACCACCGTCACCGCAACGCTACCACCGCGCTCGAACACAACCTCCCGAATACCACCACCGTCCTCTTCACACCACCACCTTCTAATACCATTACCACCACCCTCTAATACCGCCACTGAACCCATACTACCTCCCGTGGTAACAGCATCTCTCTATTAATACCGCCACCGCCACCACCACCACCCAATAATACCACCGACTTCTTCTTCTAACGCCACCACCACCTACACCACCACCACTTCTCTATATGTATGCATGTTGAACGTCTGTCTCACTTTACGTAGTCAACCATGCTAATCTAACGTCACAACCTCTCCTATTATCACCATCGCCACGGCAAAACCCCTTCCCGCCGCTACTCCCATAAATGGCGCAGATCGCTCCGGTAATTAAAGTGAATTAGCAGTGATTTCATTTTATTTGCCACTTAAATGGAATCGTTTAGGACTGTGATGGGCAGGCTCTGACCTCCAGTATCTTTGAGTCAAAAGAGGGATGACCGGCTTGAATCTCCCTTTCATCTAAAAAGTGCTTTAACATATTAGATTCACATCGTTTTTAAATCTCTCCAGTGGCTTGTTTTTTTCTATAAATATAAGCACGCGGCAAAAACCCAAAACCACAGCGTGATGGCCACACGGAACAATCGTGACAACACAAATGGGTTTCATTCATTTCTTACCATTTCTCACACTTCTCAGCACTTACATTTTACCGCTCATACGCTCATCATATCGTAATAGTCGTCAATGGAATTTACATAAATCAAAGACATTATGGAAAAATGTTCGTGTGCCAAAAGAGGTCTTACTTGGGTCATTGAGCAACACAAACATACATTTGTGTACTTTCATTTTTAAACAGTTTAACGCGATAATAAAAGTAAGTAAATGGTGTGAGTAATCCAATCATACGCTAATTAAATGCTGTAAAGACACGGGAGTGATATTAACATAGAGAAATCAATAAGTGGACAGTGGCACAAATGGATGGGTGCATTAAACACGAGAACATCAAATAAACACGCCGCTGCGTTTGTTTATGATGCGAGTCAAGCGCTGTGATGCCACAAACGTCGACGCTGCGAATCTTCAATGCAAAGATAAAGATCCCCGTATAACCTCAAACAGGCTGCTGGGGCAAGTGCTGTTAGCGAGCGACTATGAACGCCGCAACGGTAAACGAGCGGGGGGGGGGGGGGGGGGGCAGCAACACGCCCGGCCGCCTTTGTCTCCCCAGTGGCGATGTTTATACGCCGCGCCGGGTACTCATTTCAGGCTGAGTCGACCTAGGTTCAGATACAGTATTCGTCATTGGTGTCGGCCGTGAGCGGGAATCGAACTCGAGTCGCCCGGTTAGATGCGCTTCGAACCGCGACGCCACCACTCTCCACCACAACAAAGACACAGATCTCTGCCCCCACCACCACCACCACCACGTTTCGCCTCCCCACGACAGTCCACCCCCCACCTACACACGCGGACACCCCCAACGATGACTCATCCCGACCGTCGTGCCTCACGCCGGCACGACGCCAGGAGGCAGAGACAATGCCATCATCGTCGACTGCTCATTGCTGCCTCTGTTGTGGACTACCCCGCGGAGAGGAGGCATCGCTCGGCGTCGTTGTGCACACGATGGGGGTGGGGTGGGTGGGTGAGGTGGGTCGGTGTTGTGGGTGGGGTGAGGTGGGTGGAGTGGGGTGGGTGGGGTGAGGTGGGTGTTGTGGGTGGGGTGAGGTGGGTGGGTGTTGTGGGTGGGGTGAGGTGGGGTGGGTGAGGTGGGTGGGGTGGGTGGGGTAGGGTGGGTGTTATGGGTGGGGTGGGGTAGGGTGAGGTGGGTGGGTGTTGTGGGTGGGGTGAGGTGGAGTGGGTGGGGTCGGTCGGGTGAGGTGGGTGGGTAGGGAGAGGTGGGTGGGTGAGTGGGGTGGGGTGAGGTGGGTGGGTGTTGTGGATGGGGTGAGGTGGGGTGGGTGGGTGAGGGGGTGAGGTGGGTGGGGGGGTGAGGTGTGGGGGGGTGAGGTGGGTGGGGGGGGTGAGGTGGGTGGGTGGGGGGGGTGAGGTGGGTGGGTAGGGTGAGGTGGGTGGGGTGGGTGGGGTGAGGTGGATGTTGTGGGGTGGGTGGGGTGGGTGGGGGGGTGAGGTGAGTGGGGGGGTGAGGTGGGTGGGTGGGTGAGGTGGGGGGGTGTTGTGGGTGGGGGGGTGAGGTGAGTGGGGGGGTGAGGTGGGTGGGTGGGTGAGGTGGGGGGGTGTTGTGGGTGGGGTAGGGTGAGGTGGGTGGGTGGGGTGGGTGGGGTGAGGTGGGTGTTGTGGGGTGGGTGGGCTGAGGTGGGTGTTGTGGGGTGGGTGGGGTGGGTGGGGGGGTTGAGGTGAGTGGGGGGGTGAGGTGGGTGGGGTGGGTGGGTGAGATGGGGGGTGTTGTGGGTGGGGGGGTGCCACGGTCCATTAACTTCCCGGGATGGCTCCGGACGGAGCTTCATTTCAGCCGCAGCTTTTTGTGGGAGCTGACCTCCAGAAAATATTTCTCCCCCCCACCACCCCCCCCACCCACCCCCCACGGTCTAGGGAAAGTGGAAGCGGAGAGGAGGGGAGGGAGGGGTGGGGACGGGAAGGGGAGGCCGTGAGAAATTAAGCCGCGCGCTTGATGATGGGATGCTGGCCATGCCTGGAGCGTGGCGGTGATTCTGAAGGAAATTGATTTGCGTTAAAGAGCCGCACGTCTCTCCCTGGGAGGGGGTGGCTGAGAACCTCCGCCGCCCGCTTATTAAAATTAGATGCAGTGCCGGCCCGAGCCTCTTGGGGGCCCTAAGCAGAATTTGATTTGGGGGCCCCCCTCCCACCACGCAGACTCATCTGTGCTAGAAGATTATTGACACAAATGTCACACTATAATGTTATAGCGAATATTATAAACGAATACAGTGAGGTTATGTATTAATAAAAAATGGCTTATAAAAATATCATGAGTCATGACTAGCTAGCTGCTTCCTCAAGTGACGTGAGCACAATTTGTGCTGCTGCTGCACAAAACATACTGTAAATAATAATGCAAACATACCTTTATCTCGCTCTTTTTTCTCCTCCTCGGTCCTTTTCTTTTTTCTTTTTTCGGCACCAGAGGGATACGTCCTTTTTTGTGACATGGCTTAGGCGTATTTATGATCGTGACGTACAATTGCGCGCACCTGCCCGCGCCCGCGCCCGCGCCCACGCGAATTGTCAATGAGCCGTGACATCCGTGAGCCGTGACAAAGCAGCAGTTGTCGACAGAATTTTCTTGTCTTGAATCATTTATTCATTCATTCATTAATTCATTTATATCACTTGTTTAAGTTATTTAATTGTAAAAAAAAAAAACGATTCGGGGGCCCCCTGGTGGCCAGGGGGCCCCAAGCAGCCGCTTAGTTCGCTTATGCCTCGGGCCGGCCCTGATTAGATGCCTCCCACGGGAACGCGGGCGACCTTTTAGACCCCCACGGTTAAAATAGGAGGGCGTGCTGGGGGGGGGGAGAGGGGTGGGCACGAGGTCGGTCGGTCGGGCGGGCGACGCGGCACCTTTTTGAAAGGCGCCCCCCATAATCCCCGTGGGAGCGGAGTGCGATGAATTTAGTGGCCCCCGCACCTGACTTGCTTCTTCCCCGAATCCGCTCGTTACAGACAGCTGATCCGCCCCGGATTTAGGTTTCTCACCTCCCCGGCTCCACGTCCCTCCCCTCCCCCTCCGACCCCCGCCCCCCTCCCAAACTCCGCGTCCCTTCTCACCCCCCTCCCCCCCCCCGCAGGGAATTTTTCGTCTGAAAAGTGCAACGCTCCAAGCCCACGCTCCCATTAGGCACTCCTCACTTCTCCACTCACTTCTGAGGTTCACGCTGTCCCCAACCGCTTCAGCAATCGGGCACTGCCCTTGAGGTCTTTTTTTCTTCTTAAATAATATGTATAAATACATAAACGTAGGTAGCCCGTCAATTCCGCAGCACTTAACGAAAGCTCGGTGCCTGAATTAAATTAGCTTGCCCTCTCTTCCTACATTCCACACACATTGTTTTAAGAGAACTACTGAAACAGTCAATCAATCTCGTACACGTGGTGTGTGTGTGTGTGTCTCTGTGGGTGGGGAGCGGTGGTGCAGCGGTTAGCGCGCTGCGCCAAGAACCCGGCGACCCGAGTTCGATTCCTACTCACGGCTAACACCAGCGGTGATTATCTAAACCCGGTTCTGGGCCTCTCCTAGGTCGACTCAGCCTCAAATGAGTACCTAGTGCGGTGTGTAAATTTCGCCACTAGGGAGACAAAGGCGGCCGGGTGTGGTGCTGCCCACCCGCCTCTTCATGTGACGTGCCGCCCTTCATAGGTGCTCGCTTACAGCACCTGCCCCAACAGTCTGTTAAAGGCTATATGGGGGATCTTTGTCTTGTTGTCATTGTGGGTGGGGAGCGGTAGTTTAGTGGCTACTGCACTCCGACCTGACGACCCACGGCTAACATGAGTGGCATATACTGCATCTGAACCGGTCATGCGCCCCCCCCCCCCAAGGTCGACTCAGCCTTAATTGAGTACCTGGTGCAATGTGTCAACATCTGTAGTGGGAATACAGAGTCGGTCGAGCATGGTGCTGGCCTCCTCGACCCTGGTGCGCTGTGCCGGCCTTCATCGGGACTCAAAGCACTTGCCCCAACAGCCTGGAGCAGTTATACGGGATCTTTGTCACCAATGTCTGCGATATATCATATTTATTCTGATGGATTATTTTGGAAACCCATTCAAGTTATTGCCATGAAGCTACAATACCGTCTTTAAAACAATCAAATGATTGCAACAGATAAGAGCGAAAGTCGTGCGCTACATCTAGCAGTCAATCAATGGCATGCATTGTGTCTGCATGTATGCAGGCACATTTGTGGACAATGCGACACACAAAGAACATGATCGTTTCTTGAAATCTTATGATGTCATTGCCATTAAGCGACAAACACATTCCTTAAAAAAAATACTGACAAAGCTACGAGTGAAAATGGTTCTATGTGTCCATCATTTCGGCTTCCGTGGCCTATATTATTCAAGTGCACGGCACATTTATAATTGCGCCATCTAACAAAAAAAACTTCATCATGAATATGGCTATCAGTCAATCGATGGCACGCATTGTGCCTGTGCGTGCGTATATACGCACGTACTTTGCGGACAATGTGATATACAATATATATGATCATGGATTCCTTTTTTTTTTCTCTTCCCTCTCCAAAAAATCCATTCAAGTCAGTTCCATTAAGGTCACAAATAACTCCTTTTAAAAGGGCACACTGTTCCAGGGGATATTAGGGCCCGCAATGTTATTTCTCGTTGGTAAATTAGGCTGCAAAGACCCGGCCACATAATGGCCTGCTCGCTCAAAGAGGACCCCTGGGTTGCGTTATCTCTAATGAGGTCCGCAGCAAGCAGCCGACGGAGAGGACGGACGCCTTGTGATCACCGCGTGAGGATCTCGCGAGGCCCGAGCCGGAGCAGGGATGCGAGGCACTCAGGCGGCGGGTTGGGAAGTCGGGATGTGACGGAGTTGGAATCCACGAACCGAGAAAAATATAAAAAAAATAAGGCACGAGCGAATTGCTGCTCGAATGAGCATTGAGGCGGCGCTCCTTCTCCTGTTAACAACCTTGAGCCAGTGGTGGAAATTCCACATTTCTACGGCCGAGGAAGAGTCTGTCCACAGGACTAACCACGGTTGATCTTCGCCACAAAGTGGTTCTCATTTTATTGACACCGGACGGATGATGTTGGATGAGTCAAAACCCCCAACCAGACGTTGAACTCGCGTCCTGCCGATTGCGAGCCGCTCCTCGCTCTACCGCTGAGCGGCCAGAGGACGGAAACCACACATTCACTGCCTCGTTGGTGGCGGCATGGTGGTTAGCACACCGCACCGTGAACCCGGCGGCCTGAGTTCAATTCCCGGCTTATGCTCACATCATTGGCGAGTGACAGACCGACTTTCATACCTAACCCGCACTCCCATGACCAGCACCAGTGTGGAGAGGGCCTTCACCCAGCAGAGGATTGACACAGGGCCTGTAAAGCATGATTTAGCTGTATGAATTCACCGCCCACTCTCCTGCTACCCCTCGTGACTTGGCATTTAGGCTCAGGGTTACGAGTGCAAAAAGACGGCGGTGAACACAGCAGACTCTAGTGGCTGGAGAGGTCACGTGACCAGATTACATACAACAATGTGTGAATTGCAGGGCTGCACCTGTCCCATTACCGTTTAGATGGATGAACGATAGGTAGAGCGAGTGTAGAGACTAACTTTCTCTAATTTCTGATTCGCATGGTTGGCCAGGTACGGTGCAAACAAAGTTCAACGTACATACATACAGGGCTGACCTCCGGAAAATTGTTTCCATATCACCCCCCCCCCCAACGACCCCAACAGTAGGGGTTGGGTTGGGGGGGGGCAAGATCCAGAGGGTTAGTAGGGAACCCCCAAAAAATATTACACGAGAGATTCAGCGATGGGTGAAACAATTTTCCTCCCCACCTCTAATCATGGTTCGATAAAAGATAAAGGTACAGCCCTGCAATAATTGCTTGCTCACGCCACCGCTGTGGTCAAGGGTGGAGAGAGAGAAGGGCCCCTTTGGTGGGTACATTGGCCTACTCTTCCACGCTGGCCAACATGTGTTTTGGAATAGGTGTGAGCATCCCCACCACACACAGGATCTGTCGATCGACTAATTGCGACGAACCCAAATTTCACTGCTGGGCAGACACGATGGTGGGTGGGTTGAAGAAGCGTGGCACCATGGTCTCAACTTGCCTCGCCGGGAGATGCTTTCAAATGTCACCCACGGCCGCCTCCACCTCGCCGTATCGTTCATCGCGCAAGCGTGACTTAATTCCCAGCCTCTGAATCTGCACCTATTCCATCGCAGTCCTTGAAACATTATTATTATTTGCGCAGTAAGAGCGCATCTGTATTCTCTTTGTAGTGGGTAAAACAAATATCCACACACACGCAAAACTAAAATCACAACTTCACTTTCAGAACCGACCTTTAAGAAAAAGCACAAGAAAAAGTTGAACATTACCCGTCCTCTTGCCTTATCACAGCCTCCTACATATTTAATGCATCACCTGCGTGGCAATACGATTTCTTATTGCATTATCTGCAACTCGCATTCATATGCCTTCTCTCTCTCTCTCGCTCTTCTCTTTGTCTGCCCCCGCTCTATCAGCCCGCGTTGGAGGATGCCGTTCCTGCGCCGTTCAAATCTAAATGAAATCTCCACGGGCTGCGATTATTAACTCCTTCCACCACGCAGTGCCTATTTATCTACTCATTCTCTCTCCGCCCCCCACCCCCTGCCCACCGAACGCGAATAGCTGAAACGCTTGTGCACCATTCTGTTGTTATTGTTGTTGTAATTTTCCACCAATTTTATTCCCCAATTGTGTGCCGTGGGTGGCGTCGCGTCACGAGAAGAGGCCTCTCCATGTGGCTCTCTGGCGGAGCGGGGCGCATCCCCGTCGCGTTCAAAAGAGAGGGGCCCGCGAGAACGGGACACTACAGAAGTAGCTCTGACGCGAGAGAAATGTTATTAGGAAGCCACTGGAGCTATGCGCTTTTAAATCGAGATTGTTAACGAATTTCTTTCGAACTGCTTTTTTGTGTTTAGTTTGTTGTCTTTCCTCCACCACCTCCGATTAGCACTGTTGGCGAAGTACGGTTCGAAAGAAGTTCAACGCACGTACACGCATACTGACATGCCTTCAAGTTATATTTTACTTCGCACTCTCTCCGCATGTAAGAGGAGCGAGTAATGTTCGTTCATGACGGTCAAATGGACATGTCATTCTCAGAGATGGAATTTCGCCAAATTATGCGGACAGACTGGGATCATCAACCCCATAGCCCTTGAGGAACCCGGTTTAGTCACGGACGGCCTGGAATCTGGATTCGAACCCAAGTAACTCAGCTCCAGAACCCTGACCTATTCCGCAACTTCGTTGTGACCGAGGTTATTCTGGGACCGAGTGAGTGGTTATGTGGGAGGATGTGCGTGCGCGTGATGCATCCTGCACGAAGCCCCCCCCCCCCCCCCCGAGGCTCTTCAAGCTTCGGTGCAAACGATTGCGTTGGCAGCGAATTACAGACACAGAAGTGGCTCAAGGTCTGCTCGTGCGGACAGCGACACATGGCACCGACCGACCGACCGACCGATCACAAGGCCGCAGCTGGCGCAGAGGGTAAAAAAATGAAATCCAATAGAAGAAGAAAAAAAACGTACGTTTAGAGCAAACTGATAAAAAAGGGGACAGTGTAATATAAATGTTAAATATGAATTGTTATCGTCAAGCACCTGTGTAGTCTTACGGTTGTTACAGTCTCCTGCTGGAGACGGGAGATGAGATTTGGGGGGACGGGGGAGAGGCATTGGGAGGAGAGTGGTAGACTTGGCGAGTGCGTGGGTGAAGGGAGGCATGGGAACCACAGGCTGCCTGGTAGAATAGGAGGCGCCCTCTTTTTCACCATTGATGAGACACCTTTAGTATACACCTGTGTGTGTGTGTGTGGGAATATAGTGGGGAGCGGTGGGCGCAGTGGTTAGTGCACTGCCCCACGAACCGAACCCGGCGACCCGAGTTCAATTCCCGCTCACTACAAATAACAGTGGCGAATATGTGAACCAGTCCTGGGCCTCCCCTAGGTCGACTCAGCCTTCAAAGTAGTGCCTAGTGCAATGTGTGAACATCAGCAATGGGGAGACAAAGGGGGGCTGGCGTGGTGCTGGCCACCCACCCCCTCGTGTGCCGTGCCGGCCTTCACAGGTGCTCGCTAACAGCACTTGCCCCAAAAAGCCTGCTAAGGCTATGCGGGGGACCTTTATCTTTGTGTGTGGGTGTGTGTGCGCGCGCGCACGTGTAGCGGGCGTTCTTTTCATGATATCTACGTCCTTGCTGGGTTTCAGGGAAAGAAGCCGATTTGTTTTGTCGTCCGCTCTTTGTTCTCCGTCATGCCCGGAATAAACACGGAGGGGAGCTGAATGAGCCCCGGTCGTAAAGCCGCCTGTTGTTTTGATGCAAAGTCTCCCAAGCGGTTTTCACATTTTGTTTCTTTGTTTGCTTGCTTTGTTTGGCTACCGTATGAATAATTATAACCGCAAGAGACGCCCGCCGCTCCGTGGCCGCGACAGTGACAATGGCCGTTCGCTCGTTTGGTTCATCCGTACGGATTCATGCATTTCCATCGCGTTAGATCGCACGCGCACGCGCACGCGCGCGTGCACGCTCGCACGCACGCGCGCACATTTTGTTGACGGTCGACTGAACTCAATTAACAGCCAGAGGGCGGTTGAGACGGCAATGGCGATAACTTGAATATTTATATATTTCAAAATTAACAAATCGCTCATTATTATTTATTATTCAGAAGTTGTCTGCGGTGGCTCGTAGATCAGAGGTACTGTGCAGCCAGAACTGAGAGCCTGGGTGTGAATCCGGGTTTCAGCCGCCTGTGATTAAACCGGGTTCTCAAGTGTACCGAGTTAATGGTCTCAGCCCGGCCACTAATGACTTAACAACAACAACAACAACAACAAAAACCTCATCACATTAAAGTTGGTTTCGCGCTTATTTTTGGCCAAATTCCAACTCGTTGAATAAAAAATGATGGTTTGACTGCTGCGTAATGAACGCCGCCATTAAAAGGTGGGGGCAATTGAAGTGATTTCGAAAAAAATTGGTGACATCCTGACCTTCCACAGCTGTTCTCTGGCACAGCTAGCTAAAAAAAAGAACTGCTTCAATCAGCCCTCCTTACAACCGTCTCGGTCATGGGCGAGGGGTTGTTTGACCATACTTCACCACGCCGGTCAGTGCGGGCTGTTTAATAGGGGGGCTCTGAACCGTGCAGCTTTAGCTCCTCACTGACAGTAGCCGCGGCTGGAAATTAAACCGAAGTAGCTGGGCATTTTCTTGGTTCTTTCGGTAAAGTCACCTAGAAGGGAAATACATTTTCTTTTTAAAACATAATAATTATTATGCTTATTTTTTTTATTTTATTATTTCCCTTCTACGTGACTTTACCGAAAGAACCAAGAAGATGAATACCTGCAGTCACGAAAGCTTTAAATCGAAATTTAGCTGGGCATTGTTTGCGATTCGCTAACCAAAGCTCAAAGCAAAATTCCAAATAAAAATGTCACGACATGACTTAGAAAGAGCACTGTTGAAATAGAATGGGGGGGGGGAGAAAGCCAGAAGGAAATACATATTAAAATCACCGCATTGTAAAGGAGGTTATCAAAGTGTTAATGTCCCAACCCATACCCCGTGCTTCTCAACCCCGCAGAGCTGGAATCCACGCTTACCTTCCTGCCGTGCGAAACCAGTTTCAAAGGACGCTGCTCCCTCTGCCATTCTCAGGAACTAATATCGTGCCATAGGACTGAGCCAGCACTACTGACAATCCTAGGTTCGAGGCCAGGTTTGAGTAACTGCAAGTAATTAAACGGGAGTGCAGTCCCGTGAATTGATGGTTTGCCCATGTCTAGTTTTTTTCGCAAATGAAACCGTTGTAATTGATACCGAAATAAATGGGAAACATTCGGAAAAGAGATGGCGAAAATGAGGAAATAAAAAAAATTTCGTTCTGGTACGGAATTATCAGCCCTACCTACACCATGAGAACTCACCTAATCGGCGAGAGGAAGCGGGGGCAGTTGATCGGTAGAACCTCACCAACGACTGCACTATAGTCGTATTACACGACAGTTGGACATTGCATTAAAGAACGTTCATCATCTCTCTTGGAATTAAATGCTGTTTGATTGGCATGCAGGAAACGACGCACTCAGGGCGTACCGAATGTTGTTCCTCTCGAGTGGATAACGAGGGTCATTGAAGGGACACCTCCCTCCAGAGTTCGAAAGGAGTTCCGTGATATGATCGTTCTGGAGCCATCTCTGATGATTCTAGGTTGTGCACTTCCCACTGTGAGAATTCCAAAAGAAAAACACGTGTTCATCTCCTGACATGCGTACCACAGATGGCACACTCAGAATGTGATTGGGAAATACAACCCATGGGGTGGTGGTGACGGTGGTGACGGTGGTGTTGCGGATATTTGCGTGTTACACTTAATACAATTTCACCACGGGAGCTGTCCAATCAGCACCACCGTAGGGAATTCTTTTTATCGACATTTACGCACTCGCTTCATCACCGAGATTCCACGAAAAACAGTTTCGCCGGCGCGGGTCTTGTGAATGTTTTAAGTATGTACTATGTGAAAGAGCACAAAATAAATTAATTTCCACCACAGGGAATAAACTGTGGGGGGCACAAAAGGTCAGCTGTATGGGGGGGGGGGAAGTGGTGGAGGGGTGGGGGAGGGGGTACGACTCCCCCTAAACTAACACTCGTTTGGGTTGCATTTCAAGGCAATTAAGCCGTGCTGCTCTTTTTCCACGTAAACCATTAACGATCCATTACCAGCTTGATATAACCGCGCCCGGAGGGAGGTAGGGAACATGGTTTGAATGCGGGCAGGCAGAAGATAAAGTTTTAGTCAAATTAATGGGAACATTTCCCAAAACTTTCCGTGGAGACGAGTATGTTGGTGCCAACGCCTGCAGCCCACGGAGTCAAATGGAAAAGGAGCTCTTTGGGGGATCTACTGATTTGGCCCAAGTAACCCCAGGCTAATGCGGTCAAATTCAGGCACCCATAAGATGATTGGAGATTCCACAGTAGCTACAGGGAGGCATGGAGACGCTCCGCCTTTGACCTGATCCCGCCCCTGGTTTGAGCAACCGGCTCGAAAGCCCAAAATCTCCGACCGCCAGCAACAAACAGCACTGTCGAATAATAGAGTTTTTTTTGGATTAGATCGCGTAAATATATAAATGTGTCGCTAAAACCCGCCACCACCCGACACAGCCAACTAGTAAGTAGTTGTCACGTAAACAGAACATGCCAATTCGTCACTCGTACAGCACATCGGTGTGTTGGAGAGCCAAGCCACAGCATTTACTCAGAGCTAACCCAAAAAACCTCTATTATGGATGATATTGGTCGCGAAAGCCTACGTGTTAAACACTGTCGACGCTGGAAGAGATAAGGGTGTAACGTGAATTAATTGAGGTGATAAAGCATGGGGGGGGGGGGGGGGCGGGTGACACGATGGGATTGCGAATTCCCCAGGGGAGTAGTGCGAGGGAGCAAGCAGAAAGAGAAGTGATGGCGACCTGCAGTGTGCGGTCTGGCCACGGTGCGGATGACGTAGTCTGGGAGACCGGCTTCACTTTCCGGGAGTCGTCATCGGAACTGTGTGCCGTTTGCTCTCTATCGTATGATATGGTATGTTGAGCTTCCTTCCTAGCCAACCATAGCTAGCCAACCGTGCACATCGGTGTGGGTGCCACAGTTATAAAGATACGGATTTCTTTGGAGCAGTTAAATACCCAAGAATTTTAAGGCACCTTTACATCACCATCTCATCTCAGTAATTTCCAATACTCAGCTGTAATTGTATTTTCTTAGCCCAGTGCAGCCCATCGTGTCGCAGTTAAGGATCCAGAGTGACACAGAAATAAACATGCCTTACGCCTTGTATTGACCACGCGGCATTAAAGTTTAATTTCAGGCTAAGTTGACCTAGTGGAGCGCCGGGAAGGTGCTAAACCGTCATGTGATCATGATTCACGACACCAGGGCACCACGGCCAACTGGGCCACTGCTCACACGGCGGTTTGCAAAGCATGCGCGGGGAAAAAACCCGTCACCGGTGTGAAATATCGCACCAATTGTTTCGTACTTGACGGTGGAAATTCTACGGGGCGGTTCCCTGCCCGCAAGTGGTGGCACGTGGCATCAAGACACCAGGGAAATATTTCGGTTTCCCATCGCAATTCGTCACCGCGAAAAGCAGATTGCGCCGGTCGCCTTCATTGACTTTTCTCCCGCCGCCCAATCTCGCGACTCTTTTAAACATTTATGTACAATTTGTTTTTTTCTCTCCCTCGTTAGCATCGACATTTTGATTCCCTTTGCACTTCTTGGGAACTCGCGTGCAAAAACTTCGTGTCTTTTGCAACAGAGCTCGTTAGGGATTGTTTTTTTTGCTTTGCAGAGAGCGTTAGTCCAAAGTCAACTGCGAGCTGACAATGATTGAAATGTTTGTGCAGCCACGAACAAGTCAAACTGACGTGTGGCCACTGCCTTCACCGAGCAGTGGACGGAGAATGGCTGATGGTGGCATGATGGCACTCACGACCGTAACTGAGACGCGTGATGGTGCAAACACCAAGCAGTCTTCTTTATGGATCTGTAGACAAAGACTGCCATTGAGGGATAATCGCACGCAATTAATTGGATCGCGATGGGTGGGCTGGGGAGAGGGGTGGGTGAGCGGGAAAAGCAATCGTGAATACACCTCCAGACCCGAGTGATCTGGTCGCACAGCGCAACCAGATCGCTCTCGAAAACTGTACATCAGCCTGCAAACTGCTTTGACCATATCTGAGCGAGTGGTTGTGGAACGAGGAAATAAAGTGGCGTGTAAGTCAGGATCATCACGACCAAACCGGCGCTGGGAAACGTGTCATGCGGTGATGAAATTCGCAGTGACAAATCGCCGAGCAGATAGCCACTTGCAAGTATGGTAGACTCGGTCCCCATCGCCCTGTGAGCCAATGGTTGCACCAATTGCTCGCAACTGGTTGCACCAATTGCTCGCAACTGGTTGCATCAATTGCTCACAACTGGTTGCATCAATTGCTCGCAACTGGTTGCACCAATTGCTCGCAACTGGTTGCACCAATTGGTTGCAACTGGTTGCAGAGCCGTCCGCATATGGGCGACTAAGTTGCCCCAGCCATCACTCAGGTGAAGGATCCGGCTTTACAACCGCAACTTTTCAGTCTCACATGAAGCAGGTGACCCGTAGCTGCGCGTGATCTACCGAGAGTCATCTGATGGGGGCAAAGCCAAGGCAGGGGAATAAAGAAGGCACATTCATATTTAAATTATTTAGATATGCTGTTCACAGGCACCGGTGTGTGTGTGTGCGTGCCCCAGCTTTCATCGCACATCAAAAAAAATCCCACATTGCATATTCTGTGCATGAAGCCGGAGTTGAATTTATTTTCGTGCGTGCACGTGTCTGTGTGTGTGTGCAAGACCAATGGTATTAATAAATAAGCGTGGTTATTAAATATGGGAATGCACGCGCAGCCTTGTTTGCGCTCCACAATGAAGCAATATTCGTTCATAATGTGAACATTCGCACAAATTAAGTGTGTGTGGCTATCTGCCGACCTTACCACCCACCTACCTAGCTGCACGTCTTACCTACCTGCCTGCCAATGGATCTGCATACCTAACCCACACACCCAAAACCCACCTGCCCTCCTGCCTACCTACCCAGGTACATCATATTGCACATACCTACCAAAACAACTACTTTACCCATCCAACCAAACTTACGCAACCAAGCCTGCTTAACCCACCTTCCTACTTAACTACCCACACAACTTGAAAACCTACCTACCAATATACCTATCTAATCACCCCTTTTCTTACCCACACACTCACCTACCAACCCACTCACTCACCTATCCACCTACCTACCGGCTGGCTCACCTACCCACCCAACCAGCTGTCCACAAGTTCGACAGTTAGTCGCGGGGACTTGTCGTGAGCATGGACCGTGAGCGGAGATGCGGAGGAAAGATGTTGGTCGTGATTCTGGAGCGGGGAAAGCGGGAGGGGGGGGGTTCTCGTGGGTTGGGCGCGTGGAGGGCCGGACATTGAACATTAAACATTCAGGTTCCCATTGATCGGTAGGCAAGCAGGAGTGGTTGAGCGGGAAGAGCGGGCGAGCGGGTGAGCATGAGGCGGGCACGGACGGCAGGCAAGGTCTTGCCACATAGCGTTGGGGTCAGCTCGAGTGCCTGGCTGGGAAACAGTGGTGCAGCTTTCGCTGTGGGTCCGGCAGTGTGAATGGGTACAACACCGGGGCTCGATCGGCAGGTTGTCCCGTGTGGTGGGGGAGAGTGCGGGTACGCCCGCCTCTTCCTAACACGTCTGGACAATGTGAAAGAGTCGACTAAATGCTCTCTAGGGTTCACTTTAGTGCAGTGTTCTTCATTGCAAGGCCCAGGGGCCACTGGCGCTCCCTGGTGGCGTTTAGTGCAGCCCCCGACAAAACACAAATAGTGAAAAACAGCGCCCGTCATGCTGTCAAATCCAGTGGTTTCAAATGTTTGGCTGACCCTCTCTGAAAATCAGTTTGACCATACTTTACCCTTCCTATCAGTGCGGGGGTTGATGCGCCGTGGCTTTGAATCAAAGGTAACGTTCACATTTTCACACACGCACACAGCGACACGTAACGGGCAGACTCGCCCGCGATCACGTTGCGTTCTGGATGACGCACGCTCACACGCTCGCTCACACGCACGCGCGAAAATAACCACCGCTGCTATTATTCCCAAAAAGTAAAGGGCGCCGCGCGGAAGCACCGCTCCGGAACAAGAAGACAAAGTGCAACATGTGCCCCCATCGCGTTATCCCTGTCCAGCTGGGGAGGGGGGGGCAGCTCGCTTGCCCGGGTGACCGAGGGAGTGGGGGGCGCGTAGGGGGGAATGCCCCCGGGGAGGATGAACGCGCCCATTTAATATTTCTCGCACACAACGAGGCGTGGGCCCGGCCTCCCCCGCCACCCAGTTCGCAATTTTACACAAATTTGCCGGGTCGGAGGCGTGGCCCCTCGACTGCTCCCCCAGCGCCCGCGTGGGGGAGGGGGGGGGGGTCGATTCCGCAGCGAGGGAGCCAGACGACCCAGGGAGGGGGGGGGGCCTCTCGAGCCGTTAAATCGGAGGGGGTTCATTAGTCGCGCGTCGTTACGGGAGGAGATTTCGTGGACGATTTCACGGCCCAACCCTCCACTTGGTGGGTGGTGGCGCAGCGGTTTGCGCGTTTTGCCGAGAGCCAGATTGTTGCCGCCCCACGTTGCTGGGAGATTTTATTCGTTTCCTGAAGAAGCTCCCGGCGTGCGCAGCGGAACGTCGGACATCATGCCGAACAATACGCGGTTCGTCCAGAAAGCACCTTGGACAGCGGAGTCTCGCGTTCGTTTTATGGGAAGGGAGAGGCGGTGCCGTGGTTAGCGCTTTTGCGCTCAGAACCGGCAACCCGAGTTTGATTTTCCGATATGGTTTACATCAGCTGTGAATGCCATCTGAACCGGTCCGAGCCACGCACCCCCCCAACTTCTACCAACCACTCACTGAGCGGCGTGGTGAAGTATGGTCAAACAGCTGACATGGCTGCCACGGCCTGGGGAGGCCGTCGTCATCCAGCGGTGGATTGGTAAGGGACAGCGAAGTCGTGTTTGCACGAGTGAGACTTGGCCTCAGATACGTGGGAGGCCATTCTATGGCTGCACGTTTCCAGTACAGTGCACAGCACGGTATTAACGTTGTTCCGTTCATCGGACTATCGGCTCTCCGGACCACTTTCATTCGGCAACAGTCGTTCGAGCAAGCACGCGCTGGGACACGTTTCAACCGCCTGGGCCTCATCAGCAGTCAAGCGTGCTGAGCCACTCCTGCCAGATGCTCTTGGCAAGAACACGCCGGGCAAACGATGGGGCCCCGTTCAGAGCAACAACAACAAAAAACCCACCCACGATATCGCATACAATATACACAACAGAATATTGTATATATTGTATACAATATTGCATACACTATACACAACAGAATATTGTATGCAATATGTTGTGTTGTAGACAATGTTGTATACAACAACATGTTGTATACAACATTGTATTGTGTTTATTTCGTATTGTATACAATGTTGTATGAATGTTGTACACAATATTGTATACGATATAACACAACATTGCATGCAACTCAATTCCGCGCTGCTGCTGCTGCTGCTGCGAACCATTGTGTGTTAACACGCGCGCAGCAAAAGTCTGTTCTGTGTCTCCACACGTAAGTTCAACTGCACTGTCGTCTACTGCCTCTCCACACCAATGTTGTGTCCAGCGGCGTCGGTCCCAGCGAGCTAAACAAAGGAGGGTCCCCGTCCTCGACCTGCCCGCACACCCTCGCCAAGCGCACGGTCTCTCCGCGCGTCCCTCGCAGCGAGCGCGCTGCGGGAGTCGCGGCGCTCCCCGTGTTGCGCTTCGGTGCCGAGATGTCAACCACCTCGCCTGGAATGCACGGGAGGTCGCTCTAAGGTACTTGATGAAAGGTGCGTGATGAATAGAATTATTATTATTATTCAAGTGCAGTATTGCTATATCAGTGTCTAAGACTCATGAAGGATGTCGGGTGAAATTGAGATATCACTTCTGGGTCATTTCACATCGAGACATGTGTTTTACTTATCTGTAGTTTTTTACCATCTCAGTTGAATTTTTCGTCTCGTTCATAGAGCTTTGCTCAGTTTGCCTACCTGCAGCGCTAGCATCTCATTTGCGTGGAATTCGCCCATACATCTTCGATAATCACGCACCGCATCATGCCTTGTATCGAGAGAGATATAATCATTATTAATCCACGCTGGCGAGACGTTAACTACCTCGCCTGGTATCCAGGAGATCGTGGGTTCGATCCCGACCCTGACGCCTGCTGTATATTTGGAGTTTGCGTGTCTCTCTCTTCCCGTGGTGGCGAATATTTTTTTTCCGGTTTTCCCCTCCACATTCAGAAATTTGCGTTTGGAGCATTTGGCTGCTATAAATTCCCACATACGCCACTTCGGTGAGAAGCTATCATTTGTGGCCCGGTCGCTTCTGAGCTTTACAGCTCAGCGGGCCTTACCTAATAAAATACAAATTGTGTTTATTTCGCAACGTATGTAGCCAACCGTGCTAATCGGAGGTGCTCTCCCCGGCTGAGCGAGAGACGCAAGCAGCAGCATTAGCAGCGTCGATATGATGCGATCTGCGTGTCCAAGTGTTGCAGGATCGCCGGCCGCTCGCTCACTCGCTCGCTCCCTTGCTCGCTCTCTCGCATTCTCCGACACATTAAACACGATGGACTCATGTCTCTCCGATCCGCGCGGCTGGGCACGGAGGGGGGGGTGGTGGTGGAGAGGGTGGAGAGAGACGAGGAGAGATATCGGAGGGCGGGAGCGGTGGGGAAGAGACGCGGAGACACCGCGACTCCCCTCTCTGGTTGTCCCCCAGTTATCTCCGCCCCCCCCCACCCCTAATTCCAAAGTTGCGATGATCAGCGGCAACACAGAAGTCTTCCAGAATTTTTTTTTACGATAAATGGCGGTGCGTTTTTTAGCATGGCGCTGGAACATGACATTACAACTGGCAGGCATTTAACGCCGATCCGCAAACCGGTGGCAGTTAATATGCACAGAATTAAAGTTTCATCTCTCGGCACGCCGTGTATGTCACTTTTCATGATCGGGCTTTCCAAGAGCACTTCAACCTGCCCACGATTGCTGCTTCATTTCATCGTTTTGATCCCCGGGCCAATTTCAGTAAGCACGCACGCGGTCGGGACACTGACGAAGAGAATGGAACAAAAGTGCGCAAAGAAGCCGTGACCTATCCGGCAGTGGATAAAGCATGGCTGATGATGATGAGGCATGCACTGTATTGATTTGGAATGCTCTATCCAGCAGCGGATGAATCATGGCTATTGATGATGATGATAATGTTGAGGCATGTATTGATTTCCCACCTCCTGCCCTTACACACACACACCTGTGGTTTAATGAAGTTTCACAAGTCAGGGTTTGAGAATCAATTAATTTCAAACACTCTGCTGAACATAGCTCCCTGAGTGGGTACAAGGGTTAACTGAGGCCATTACCGTACAGCGTACAGCAAGTCCTCGTTTACCGCGGTGGATGCGTTCCGTAAAAAAAAGTGCCGGGTGAAGTGAAAAATGCGTTAAAGGTTGGCGAGATACAATGTACTGCTACCAGTCCGCACGCGCAGTGAGATGGCAGGACACATAACTGAGGGTAAGCCGCCGCGTTACGTATCGTTCCGTTCAGCCGCGCAGCTCAAGAAAGTAGTTCGTCGTCGTCCGCCTCAGAAACCGCGTTCTAACGGACGCGCGTTCCGCCCGTTACAACGGGCACGACTGGAAAATAACAGCTGCTCCGCACACACGTGTGTCGATGGGTGATGTGTCGTGAGCATAAGGGTCGATTTTAATCGATGCGTGGTCACACTGCCTTCTAACCAGTCAGACGTGCTTGTGTGGGAAGCTTTCTTTTTTCGGTTGATCCTCGGTAGGCTGATGGATTTGTGCAATAAATTAAAAATATATATGCATATCGCCCGAACGCTTCAGGGCTGAGTTGCAGATTTGGGTCAATTTTGCGTTCGGATGAAGAGTTGTGAGATTATTTTCCCATCGAACAGCTTGCGATCCATTACGCGCGTCGGATTGAATCATCGTGGGCGGAAGGCGACCACTCAAAAAAGGATTGGGTTGGCTTTCGCGATGCATAGCAGTAACGGACAAGCAAACAAAGACACTCGGCACGATTTAAATCGTTGGAAATTTCATTGGGAACAAAAGAAAACGTTGCACCTTTGTGCAGCGAAACCAACATCTTCTTCCTCGTTTGATCCGGTCCTTCGCTCTCGTCATTTGCCTCGCCAGCCGGCGAGCGAGCGAGCGAGCGCAGCAAATGTCAAAGTGATCGCGCACATTTACGGCAATTTACACGCGGGAATATGAAAGTTTCACGCGAATGAACGTCACTCGCACGTGAAACCCGTGGGGGTGTCCCCGCGCACGCACGACGACACGGCGGTAATCGGTGACACGTTGCAGCCAACAGCGATCTCTACGTGTGCGTGAAGGTCTCCTTCCGCCTGTCCTCCTGACACTGGAGTTCAGTTCCCAGACCTCCAGCCAACATTGCACTTATATAACAATGTAACTTGCTACCAGTTTTTTTTTCCCCGCATATTACAGAGTGCTTCAAAAACATGTTAACACTTACATGGGACTATCGTTTATAATGGAAAAAGCTCGGATAATAATATACTGTAACATGATAACAAATGCAATGTTAATAGCTTCAAAAAGTCAAAGGGTCTCTGCTTAAATATCGATTTAAAGCTTTTGTGACTGCAGGGATTCATCTTCTTTGTTTTTTCGGTAAAGTCACGTAGAAGGGAAATAATAAAATAATAAAAATAAAACAATAAAATAATTCTCGCTTGCGTTGTGGTCGAAACGTCGTGAGAATTATTTTATTATGTTTAATTTTTATTATTTTATTATTTCCCTTCTACGTGACTTTACCGAAAGAACCAAGAAGATGAGTCTCTGCTTGTTCGCCATCATTGTCAGCACACGCCTGGAATCTTCTCCAGGTGGTCTCCAGAGCCCGGAGCCACACTTCTCGTGGTATTGTTGCAAATTCTCCGAAGTGTTAACATTTTTTTGAAGCACCCTGTATTATTTGGGTCTCATTCTACGTGTTCTCTTGGCAGCATGTCCCGAGACAAACCTGTGCATTTGGAACTATCACAGAGCTGTACATGAATCTATGTTAAAGAAGGGCCCCGGGAAGGTGATATCCGAGAACTACGATCTGAGAATCCTCCAAGTGACCTAACGTATCCACATTTTCTCTCTCACGAGCTCCGACCACAGGCTAGCCGGCCACCTTCTCATCACGTAATACCAATGTTGACTAAACCAAGCACACATTGGCAAGGTGTGGCCTTTGTCTCACCAGTGGTGATGTTTATACATCGCACCAGATACTCATTCAAGGCTGAGTAGACCTAGGGGAGGCCCCAGGACCTGTTCAAGTTCCCACCACTCGTATTGGTCGTGACCAGCCGATTTTGTAGTGCGGTGCGCTACGAAAAAATTCACCTTGATATCCAATGCGCAATGCACACGCAATACAAAGGCAAAGATCCCCCGTATAGCCTTAGCAGACTGTAGGGGCAAGTGCTGTTAGCGAGCACCTATAAAGGCCGGCACGGCACACGAGGGGGTGGGTGACCAACACCACGCCCGGCCGCCTTTTTCTCCCTAGTGGCAATGTTTACACATCGCACCAGGTACTCATTTGAGGCTGCGTCGACCTAGGGGAGGCCCAGGACCGGTTCAGATAATCGTCACTGATGTTGGCCGTGAGCGGGAATCGAACCCGGGTCACCAGGTTCGTAGCGCAGCGCGCTAACCGCTACACTACCGCTCCCCTAACATTCAATCCACACACAGTGGCACATTCAATCCACACACAGTGGCACATTCAATCCACACACAGTGGCACATTCAATCCACACACAGTGGCACATTCAATCCACACACAGTGGCACATTCAATCCACACACAGTGGCACATTCAATCCACACACAGTGGCACATTCAATCCACACACAGTGGCACATTCAATCGACACACAGTGGCACATTCAATCCACACACAGTGGCACATTCAATCCACACACAGTGGCACATTCAATCCACACACAGTGGCACATTCAATCCACACACAGTGGCACATTCAATCCACACACAGTGGCACATTCAATCCACACACAGTGGCACATTCAATCCACACACAGTGGCACATTCAATCGACACACAGTGGCACATTCAATCCACACACAGTGGCACATTCAATCCACACACAGTGGCACATTCAATCCACACACAGTGGCACATTCAATCCACACACAGTGGCACATTCAATCCACACACAGTGGCACATTCAATCCACACACAGTGGCACATTCAATCCACACACAGTGGCACATTCAATCCACACACAGTGGCACATTCAATCCACACACAGTGGCACATTCAATCGACACACAGTGGCACATTCAATCCACACACAGTGGCACATTCAATCCACACACAGTGGCACATTCAATCCAACAACAACCGCCATTCGCCACTAAGTGGCGGTGACGTCACCACGACGCTTGTGCCAGGCCATGTGCACCTTGAGGCCACGTGAAGTGTCGAACGCCCGCTGGCAGGAGGTCACGGGGCAGACCCAGGTGCCACGGGTCGACTGACCGAGATGACCGAGATGACTGGCTGATGCACCACCTGTGCCCCCTACTGTGCCAACTTGCTGTGCTTTAGCCACCCGGCGCTCCGCTCGTTGTTGTGAGCGTCGCTCCTCCGCCCTCCGTTGTTGTTGGAGGGCGACTGCCTCCAACTGCCCAGTAGCGTCCTTCACGAGCCTCCTCCACTGAGGCCGATCTTGACACCGCTGGTACCAGTCATCGGCAAGTCCACTCAGCTCCACGTCCTCCTGTACCACATCACTCCATCTCTTCTCTAGCCCGTGCCGCGCCCGTTTAGCCCCCTCGATCCGGCCGAACAAAAGCTGTTTAGGCATGCGGTGGCTGGGCATGCGGGCTACATGACCCAGCCAACGCAGCCTTGCCTGCCGGAGGAGCTCACTGATGGGACTTTGCCCAGATCTTTCAAGGACTTGTGAGCTCCTCACACAATCCAGCCTGGTCAAACCCAGGATGGATCGTAGGCAGGCCAGCCTAAATGTTTCCAACCGGCGAAGATGCTCCACTAGGGGGGTCCACGTTTCGCAAGCGTAGAGAAGGGAGGGAATGACCGTGGCCGAGAAGACCTGAAGCTTCGTGCGGAGCGACAGACCAGGTAGCTTCCACACAGCGTTACGCAACCGATGAAAAGATATTGCCGCTCGACTGATTCGGAGTGAGACCTCTGCTGATAAACTGGAGCTGGTCATGAGCACACTGCCCAGGTATGGGAAACTCTCTACTCTCTCCACAACTGCCCCATCACCGATTGGGAGTTGTGGGGGCGGAGTGCCCGATGGTACAAAATACCCAGGCAGGTGCTTAGTTTTGGTGGGGCTGATGGTAAGGCCCCACCTCTTAGTGGCACACTCCAGCCTCAGCAGCAGCGTCTCCAACTCCTCTTCTGAATGAGCAGCTATTACCAAATCATCGGCATACATAACGTGGTTGACCAATAGGGAGCCATCCCTTGATCGCACCCGGGCGTCGATCAGCCTCCCATTATATCTGTACCAAATGGTAATTCCCCCGGTACAGCTATTGAAGGCTTCACGAACTACGCAGTCGAAATAGATGTTAAATAATGTGGGAGCCAGAGGACATCCCTGTCGCACCCCAAGGTGTACAGGGAAAGGCTCCGACTCCCGGCCACGTAGTTTTACCCGGGCCCGCTCACCATCATGAAGGTCCTTAATGATCGTGAGCAGAGGGTCAGGGACTCCGAAAGCACGAAGAACAACCCAGAGCCCAGTCCTACTGATGGTATCATAGGCCTTGACCAGGTCAATAAAGCAGAGATGTAGGTCTTTTTGGAATTCCCTACACCTCTGCTGTAGCAGACGGACAGAAAATATGGCATCTGTGCAGGACCGCCCTTTCCTGAAACCACATTGGGGCTCCGCAAGCCTCTCCTCAGCATGCCTAGCAAGGCGATGTTGAATAATCCTTGCCAGGACCTTACCCGGCACACTGAGGAGTGAGATGCCCCTGTAGTTGTTACAGTCTGTGCGGTCCCCCTTCTTAAAGAGGGGGACCACCAGGGCATCCTTCCAGTCCTGCGGAACCCGTCCAGTGGTCCAGACTGTTGTTATGATGTCATATAGGGCAGTCTGTGCACAAACGCCACCCTCCCTCAGCATTTCGCCTGGGAGATCATCTCTGCCCGGTGCCTTCCCTGGTCTCAGACTCCGGATCGCCCTCAGTACTTCCTCAACAGCCGGTACCTCAGCCAGCCACTCACAGGGGGTGACCTCTTCCAATATTTGAGGCACATTCAATCCACACACAGTGGCACATTCAATCCACACACAGTGGCACATTCAATCCACACACAGTGGCACATTCAATCCACACACAGTGGCACATTCAATCCACACACAGTGACACATTCAATCCACACACAGTGGCACATTCAATCGACACACAGTGGCACATTCAATCCACACGTGTGTGTGGTCACGCACGTGCCCCACGGGCAATTCGCGTGCGGCCACCGCCCTGCGTGTACTATTAGTGTGGGACACGCGCGTGCACCACAGATTGCTTCTGGTGCCCTCCCCGCTAATG
The DNA here is from genome assembly GCF_964198595.1 of Lampetra fluviatilis. Lineage (NCBI taxonomy): Eukaryota > Metazoa > Chordata > Hyperoartia > Petromyzontiformes > Petromyzontidae > Lampetra > Lampetra fluviatilis. The sequence goes on from NC_136290.1 coordinate 12,462,843, forward strand.
TGATTTCCATCGCGAGTGATTAGGACGGCCTTCAGGCAGCGCTCCGTGTAATTATATTTGCACAGCGCTTTCTGACGTGCGGGAGATCGCATTGCCCTGCGGGCGGGTTGCCGCGTGGATTGTGGCGTGGTGGGAGGGGGTGATTCTCCACGCTCTTTGCCATGAGTCTCTTGCACCCACCCCCTCCCTCTCATCTCTCTCCAAAGACAAAGATCTCCCGTGTAATCTTAATAGACTGTAGGGACAAGTGCAATGCACTGCTGGATGAAGGCATCCCAACAAAGCCATTGCCATCTCTGACAGTAACGTGATATGACAAAGACACAGATTGTTCCTAATGCTTGAACGGACTGTTGGGGCAGGTGATGTTTGCTAGCACCTATGAAGGCCGGCATGGCACACGAGGGGAGGTGGGTGGCCAGCACCACGCCCGATCGCCTTTGTCTCCCCAATGGCGATGTTTACGCACCGCGCCAGGCACTCATTTGGGGCTGGGTCGACCTAGTGGAGGCCCATGAACGGTTCAGATAATCGCTATCACCGGTGTTGGCCGTGATCGGGTATCGAACTCGGGTCCTCGGTTCCTCGGGTTCGTAGCGCAGCGCGGTAATTGCTCCCCACCACCGCTCTTCTCTCACCCATGCCCACTCCCTTTTATTCACGCACGCCCCGAGATTAATTGCCCATTTGGAACCCTAAAGTTCGTGGAACGTCGACCCCCCAGCTTTCTACAACGATCTCTCTCACACACTGCGCATGCTTCCTGGAATGCCTGTGATCCCCTACGCCCTGGCAATCCGCACGGAACGGAGTTCAAGTGCAGGCTGAACAACTTCCTCCCCCTCCTCCTCTGTCCATGATCAGCGTTCTGCATTTGCGCCCGTGAGATCCGCAGGCGTCCGCTCCACCCTTATCCTGCTGTCTCTAATTTCCCCATCAAAATAAAATCAATACCCCCCAACCTACCCCGGCTGACCCCCCCCCCAAGCCCTCTTCATCGTGATCTAACAATAAGGTTACGGATTTGCATTTATTATGCACTTAAATGGCACGGCGCATGTCAAAGCGCCTCAAGTGAAAACACATTTATAGAGGTCTATGCACATCACGTTTTCACTCGCTCGCTCGCTCGCACGCAGGCAATGGTCTCCCACACTACGGGTGCTGAACTACATAGTATATTCATAATTGCATACTCACACGCGCACACACAAAAGAGAAAGGACCCCCGTATAGCCTGCAATAGACTGTCGGGGGCAAGTGCCGGTAGTGAGCACCGATCAACGTGGGGGAAGGCGCCACGAGTGCTGATGAGTCAAGAAGTGACAAAGGCAAATGTCCCTCGTCCAGCCTGGACGGACTGTCGGGGGCAAGTGCTGTTAGCGATCACCGACGAAGGCCGACACGGCACACGAGGGGGTGGATGGGCGGCACCACGCCGCTCCAGGTGCTCACTGAGGGCCGAGTTGACCTGCGGGGAGGCTCAGAACCGGTTCGGATATTCACCAACGATGTCGTCCGCGGCTGCGAATCGAACTCGGGCTCCCGCCGAAGCACTCCATGCGTCACTGCTCCCGCATTACGCAGAGTCGCTCACACAACAAACAAACACAACGCTCACACACAACAAACAAACACAACGCTCACACACAACAAACAAACACAACACTCACACACAACAAACATAACACATCGCTCACACACAACAAGCAAACACAACGCTCACACACAACAAACATAACACATCGCTCACACACAACAAACAAACACATCGCTCACACACAACAAACATACACATCGCTCACACACAACAAACAAACACAACGCTCACACACAACAAACAAACACAACGCTCACACACAACAAACAAACACATCGCTCACACACAACAAGCAAACACATCGCTCACACACAACAAGCAAACACATCGCTCACACACAACAAGCAAACACATCGCTCACACACAACAAGCAAACACAACGCTCACACACAACAAACAAACACATCGCTCACACACAACAAGCAAACACATCGCTCACACACAACAAGCAAACACATCGCTCACACACAACAAGCAAACACATCGCTCACACACAACAAGCAAACACAACGCTCACACACAACAAGCAAACACATCGCTCACACACAACAAGCAAACACATCGCTCACACACAACAAGCAAACACATCGCTCACACACAACAAGCAAACACAACGCTCACACACAACAAGCAAACACAACGCTCACACACAACAAGCAAACACATCGCTCACACACAACAAGCAAACACATCGCTCACACACAACAAGCAAACACAACGCTCACACACAACAAGCAAACACAACGCTCACACACAACAAGCAAACACATCGCTCACACACAACAAGCAAACACATCGCTCACACACAACAAGCAAACACAACGCTCACACACAACAAGCAAACACATCGCTCACACACAACAAGCAAACACATCGCTCACACACAACAAGCAAACACAACGCTCACACACAACAAGCAAACACATCGCTCACACACAACAAGCAAACACATCGCTCACACACAACAAGCAAACACAACGCTCACACACAACAAGCAAACACAACGCTCACACACAACAAGCAAACACAACGCTCACACACAACAAGCAAACACATCGCTCACACACAACAAGCAAACACAACGCTCACACACAACAAGCAAACACAACGCTCACACACAACAAGCAAACACATCGCTCACACACAACAAGCAAACACAACGCTCACACACAACAAGCAAACACATCGCTCACACACAACAAGCAAACACATCGCTCACACACAACAAGCAAACACAACGCTCACACACAACAAGCAAACACATCGCTCACACACAACAAGCAAACACAACGCTCACACACAACAAGCAAACACAACGCTCACACACAACAAGCAAACACATCGCTCACACACAACAAGCAAACACATCGCTCACACACAACAAGCAAACACAACGCTCACACACAACAAGCAAACACATCGCTCACACACAACAAGCAAACACATCGCTCACACACAACAAGCAAACACATCGCTCACACACAACAAGCAAACACAACGCTCACACACAACAAGCAAACACAACGCTCACACACAACAAGCAAACACATCGCTCACACACAACAAGCAAACACATCGCTCACACACAACAAGCAAACACAACGCTCACACACAACAAGCAAACACAACGCTCACACACAACAAGCAAACACAACGCTCACACACAACAAGCAAACACATCGCTCACACACAACAAGCAAACACATCGCTCACACACAACAAGCAAACACATCGCTCACACACAACAAGCAAACACAACGCTCACACACAACAAGCAAACACATCGCTCACACACAACAAGCAAACACATCGCTCACACACAACAAGCAAACACATCGCTCACACACAACAAGCAAACACATCGCTCACACACAACAAGCAAACACATCGCTCACACACAACAAGCAAACACAACGCTCACACACAACAAGCAAACACATCGCTCACACACAACAAGCAAACACAACGCTCACACACAACAAGCAAACACATCGCTCACACACAACAAACAAACACAACGCTCACACACAACAAGCAAACACAACGCTCACACACAACAAGCAAACACATCGCTCACACACAACAAGCAAACACATCGCTCACACACAACAAACAAACACATCGCTCACACACAACAAACAAACACAACGCTCACACACAACAAACAAACACAACGCTCACCCACAACAAACAAACACAACGCTCACACACAACAAGCATAACACAACGCTCACACACAACAAACAAACACATCGCTCACACACAACAAACAAACACAACGCTCACACACAACAAACAAACACATCGCTCACACACAACAAACAAACACAACGCTCACACACAACAAACAAACACATCGCTCACACACAACAAACAAACACAACGCTCACACACAACAAGCATAACACATCGCTCACACACAACAAGCATAACACATCGCTCACACGCAACAAACAAACACAACGCTCACACACAACAAACAAACACAACGCTCACACACAACAAGCATAACACATCGCTCACACACAACAAGCATAACACATCGCTCACACGCAACAAACAAACACAACGCTCACACACAACAAACAAACACAACGCTCACACACAACAAACAAACACAACGCTCACACACAACAAACAAACACAACGCTCACACACAACAAACAAACACAACGCTCACACACAACAAGCATAACACATCGCTCACACGCAACAAACAAACACAACGCTCACACACAACAAACAAACACAACGCTCACACACAACAAACAAACACAACGCTCACACACAACAAACAAACACAACGCTCACACACAACAAACAAACACATCACGCACTCACACGCTGGCGCGCACGCGGCTCACTCGCACAGCGCGCGCCAGGCGGATTGATACGCCAGTCGCATTTAAGACGCTTTATAAATGCAAATTGTTCCATGCTCCATTGTGCGCGCGACACTCAGTCACGAGCGCACGCGCGCGCGCGCGCACACCTACACAACCTGAAGGGCACCCAGCCTGGCGCCGACCCAAATCCGTTATGACTCTCTCCCTCTCGTGCGTGCGAGAGCGAGTGAGCGAGCAAGCGGGTGATCTCACCGCATCAACATCAGCGACACCTGGGGCGGCAACAACGAAACATTGTCCGGTCTAGGGGTTTGTGGTTCCCGACAGCACCCCGGAGCGTCGGTGGGTGGGCACGGGAGGAGACGTTTGGCCGCTTCTATTCGTGGGTGTCTGACCTCATTTGGGAGGAAACTGGAGAATCCGAATGAAACCCATCACGCGTATGCGGAAGGATAGCCAGCCCTGACAGCTCTGTGCGAATGAATCCACTTGCTGTACTGCCATCTCCCGGGGGGTGGAGTGGTGGGGGCTGGGGTGAGCTGAGCCCTCCCTCGGAATCGAACCCAGGCCGTCCTTTGCTGAGAGGCACTGTGCCGCCCTTGCGGGCACTGTAAATACAAATCCTCATCCGAACCTTCAACATATCCACTCGGTATGGACAAATACAATAAAGCCTTTGGCGTTCTTGAAAGCTGCCGCGAGACATTCTCGCGAGCGGCATCTCCCGCGACGTTGAGACGGTGAAACCTCACACCAGCGGAGACCCGCAGAGCGCGACATCGACCCGTAACCACCTCCACCCCCTAGCACCACCACCACCCCCACCACCACCCCCACCACCACCACCCCATACCACCACCCCCACCACCACCACCCCCACCACCACCACCCCCTACCACCTCCATCCCCTACCACAACCACCCCCTACCACCACCACCTCCACCCCCTACCACCCCCACCTCCACCCCCCCATACCACCACTACCACTCCCACCACCACCACCCCCACCACCACCACCACCCCCTACCACCACCACCCCATACCACCCCCTACCACCACCACCCCCACCACCCCATACCACCACCACCCCCTACCACGACCTCCACCACCACCCCCACCACCACCACCACCCCCTACCACCTCCATCCCCCACCACCACCACCCCCACCACCACCACCCCATACCACCCCCTACCACTACCACCACCCCCACCACCCCATACCACCACCACCCCATACCACCACCTCCACCCCCTACCACCACCCCCTACCACGACCTCGACCCACCACCACCACCCCCCACCACCATCACCTCCACCCCGTACCCCCACCACCTCCACCCCCTACCACCACCACCTCCACCCCCAGGAGGGGACGCCCCGGGCGCCCCCCACCCCCCGCGGCTTTCGCCCCGAGCGCGGCGCCACCCGGCGGGCACAAGGGCGGCGCGGGTCGCCTTCACGTTCGCGGGCGACGGGAGCAGATATCGGGACGGGAGGGGGGGGTCACTCGGCGGGGACAGAAGCTGGAGCCCTCCCCCCCGCCCCCCCGCCTCCCCCCCACCGCTATTTTAGGAGCACAATGGCGCGCCATGGAGGGCCGCGTCCACCCCTCAATTAGCGCCAAGGGGCACACCTGGCGCATGGGCATTAGCGAGGCCGCGGGAAGCAAGGGGGGAATAACGCCCTCGAGACAGCCGCCTCCTGCACCGCCTCCTGCCTTCGACCTTCATCGGTGGCTGTGGCATGGGGCCCCGGTGCAACGAAGTGAACGGTGCCGCCACCCTGTCCACCCCCCCCCCCCACCTCTCGTCTTCGTAGTCTGGTGACACCGATGCCCCCCTCCGGGGTCGTGGGGGCCCTGATGCAGTGAGAGTGGGGGGCGACGATCGTGAGAGTGGGGGGGGTGACGATCGTGAGAGTGGGGGGCGACGATCGTGAGAGTGGGGGGGGTGACGATCGTGAGAGTGGGGGGGTGACGATCGTGAGTGGGGGGTGACGATCGTGAGAGTGGGGGGCGACGATCGTGAGAGTGGGGGGGGTGACGATCGTGAGAGTGGGGGGGTGACGATCGTGAGAGTGGGGGGCGACGATCGTGAGAGTGGGGGGGTGACGATCGTGAGAGTGGGGGGGGTGACAATCGTGAGAGTGGGGGGTGACGATCGTGAGAGTGGGGGGTGACGATCGTGAGAGTGGGGGGTGACGATCGTGAGAGTGGGGGGTGACGATCGTGAGTGGGGGGTGACGATCGTGAGAGTGGGGGGTGACGATCGTGAGAGTGGGGGGTGACGATCGTGAGAGTGGGGGGGGTGACGATCGTGAGAGTGGGGGGGTGACGATCGTGAGAGTGGGGGGCGACGATCGTGAGAGTGGGGGGGTGACGATCGTGAGAGTGGGGGGGGTGACGATCGTGAGAGTGGGGGGGTGACGATCGTGAGTGGGGGGTGACGATCGTGAGAGTGGGGGGCGACGATCGTGAGAGTGGGGGGGGTGACGATCGTGAGAGTGGGGGGGGTGACGATCGTGAGAGTGGGGGGCGACGATCGTGAGAGTGGGGGGGTGACGATCGTGAGAGTGGGGGGGGTGACAATCGTGAGAGTGGGGGGTGACGATCGTGAGAGTGGGGGGTGACGATCGTGAGAGTGGGGGGTGACGATCGTGAGAGTGGGGGGTGACGATCGTGAGTGGGGGGTGACGATCGTGAGAGTGGGGGGTGACGATCGTGAGAGTGGGGGGTGACGATCGTGAGAGCGGGGGGTGACGATCGTGAGAGCGGGGGGTGACGATCGTGAGAGCGGGGGGTGACGATCGTGAGAGCGGGGGGTGACGATCGTGAGAGCGGGGGGTGACGATCGTGAGAGCGGGGGGTGACGATCGTGAGAGCGGGGGGTGACGATCGTGAGAGCGGGGGGTGACGATCGTGAGAGTGGGGGGGCGACGATCGTGAGAGCGGGGGGCGACGATCGTTCACGTGCGGCCTCTTGAAGGACCGTGCTTCGTGACGTCATTTGTTCAGGACCCCCCCCCACCCACCGTGCATTGCGGCTTGAAATATTGAGGGTGAGTATTTTTAACCGAATTTGACAAAAACGTCTCTAATTGTTATTTTTGTTGCCGACACCCTGGTCTAAGGGGGTCATCGCAGCCAAAGCCGTCGACGTCACAGCATCCCACCCACCATCACTCCCTACCAGCTGCTAGATTCATTGATCTCATCAACAGATACGTTGGTTGGTACGATGAACAACGAAATGGTGATGGTGATCACCAGATTCGTGATGTCGTAAATACTTTTGAACAACGCTTCATGCACCACTACAACGTACACCTAGAGCCTGCTTTCATCAATCAACTGCTGGATGAAGTGCCTCCCATGCCGAGCGGGCTGTGAGAGTTATTTGACCATACTTCACCATGCCGGTCGGTCAGTGCGAGTTGGCAATGTTGAGTGGGTGGCGAGGGGGGAGTGCAGAACGATGGAATTTGCTGCCTCTGCGCTCTGCATGACGTACCCCACGTGACATCTCAAGTTCAAATGTTAATCCTTGCGCTGCCGAATTGTAAAATCTCTACTTCAGGTTTTGTGTTTTAGTCTCAGAATTTGATATTAATAATAATCATATATTAACCTGTGTAATGGAAGCGTTTCGTGTTTTATTTGAACGTGAATTGAATTTCCTTTATAGCTCACAAGTGAGGTCTGGCTGGATTAGGAGACTAAGTCTCAAAAGGCCCTCACCTGCTTTCACATAAAGCATTGTATTGACTGATTTCTCAATGCTTTAATGGGGGTTAATGTACACAACATTGACCCCCGTTCGCTGGAGTCACATCTCCTCGGTTGTTTTGACTACAAATAATGATTTTGCTTCTTTTATTTAGATAGCCATAAGCGTACAGTACACGTAAGCTTGAGAGGTCACGCACGTACGTATGTCGAACTTCTTTCGCACCGTACGTAGCCAACCGTGCTTGTCGGGGAATGCGGGAAAAGACAAACTAACTAAACACAAAAAGCAGAGTTCTGAAGAAATGAGTTTTCTGCCATCACGGCCGAGGCCGCAGTTCCCGCTGCTAGATCCACGCAGCCGTCAGCCACCGCTGTCCTCCAGCTTTGAGCCTTCCTCTTGTCACACGGCGAGCGACGCGTCCCCTCGGCGACTCATCGCTCGCGCTCTCATTGCCGCCACCACTTGGCCTCCAGGTCTTCCCTCCCCCCAACCCCAGGGGGGGGGGGGGGTCACCTTCCTCCGCGTGCAACGGAGGCTAAAGCAAGAACCTCGTTACCGCTCGCCGTATTCTCGCAACAACGTTATCGGTGTATATGTAGAACAGGGCTTCCGGACACCCCGGGTATTGTAGAATCACACGGAGACCAGATTCTGTCTCAGGGCTGCTCGCCGTTAATTCACTCTTCCTTCTCCACTCCACTCGCACTCCTTCTCTCTCTCCACACTTCCACCCGTGGCGGACGCTCGCTACACCCCGTCCCTTTCTCCTTCCGCACTCCCTCTCTCCCGGTCCCCCTTTGTATCCCCCTTTCCCGGGGGTCCTCCCTGTGCGACCCTCTTTCCACGCTCGCCACCCGTTGGGCACTCGCCTCACCCCCCTCTACATCCACGAGACAAATGAGTTTGGCGTTGGCCGTTGCGTCGGCAGCGAAGCACAAGCGCAGTTCGCTCAAAACAAAAACGCCTCCCACAATTTCCCCTCTTCGCAGCACGTGCTTTTCAAGGCACTGTTATTATACAGGGTGTTTCAAAATGATTGACCCGATTTGAAATCGCTAAATCTCTGCAACCTTCGAACCGTCCATAATGAAACTCTTACCACTTGAAAGGGCGGGGCATAGAGTTTCAAATGTTTACTGCTCGATGCCTCTCTTAGTGCACAAACAGCCCCTAGCCTCAGTCATTCGCAAGACGGTGACCACGCAAGACGAGGCGTTTTGCGTTCTGCAGTTCAGCAAGACTGAATCCGTAATTGCGGTGCAGCGTGCGTTTCAACGGCGTTTTGGCATCGATCCGCCAATGTCAAAGAGCGTTCGTCGTTGGTACCGACAATTTGAGGAAACAGGCTGTTGATGTGCGGGGAAGAGCACAGGGCGACCACGCACCTCAGAGGAAAACGTGAGAAGAGAGGCGTTTGGGACGAATTCAACTATCGTCTCGATGTTGTCCGTACAGCAGGTGGAGGGCACATAGAGCATTTATAAAATGTTTAGTAAAACTTGATAACTCATTAAACCGTTTGTAACTTTTTGTATAATTGTAACATGTTGACATCGTGAAATATACTGCTTTGAAATTGGGTCCCTCTCTTTCAAACACCTGTACGTGTGTGTTGATGTTGTTGTTGTTTTGATTTAAAGTTTTCGTGACTGCAGGGATTCATATTCTTGGTTCTTTCGGTAAAGTCAAATAATACAATAATACAAATATAAAACAAAACAAAAATCTTACGACGTTTCGACTGCAACACAAGCAGTTATTTATTATTTTATTATTTCCCTTCAACGTGACTTTACAGAAAGAACCAATAATATGTTGTTGTTGTTTATATATTTGTCTGGCAATGATTTTCCGCCCTGCACGCACCCTCCGCAAAAATCAAGGCCACGATTCAGTTCGTATCAAATAAATAAATTCCCGTTGCGTTGAATGGTAACGCCTCTGGTGGCTGCAGTGGGTGACATCGACCAAATGGAGCAAATATGAATCGAAAAGCCATACATGTCCACTGATGCAATTCAACACACGTACAGTGATCTGTGAGAATCAATATATGCATAAGGAGGCAATGCATCTCCTTGCCATATCTATCGTGAAGCACACAGAAGCGTTGGGTAATTGTTGTACGAATCCCATCGGCCACACGGCCTTCTGGGAGTGAATCTTTCCAGCAGTGTTGGTTCAACACAAGAACAACTCTGGACCGGTTTAAACACTGCGTCTCATCAGCAAAGTCAGGCTCTCTGAAGCCAAAGCTGATGAACTACCGGGTGTTCATATGCACGTGTATCAAACAAACTATTGTTTTACAAGTGGAGAGACAAACATGGGGGGGGAGGTGTACTGCGTGCTTATTTATTTCGCGTCTTACATTCTCCGCAGTGACGCCGTAAGAATCAAAATGAATCGATCAAGCGGAGAGAATCGTTCGACCCCGAACACATACGTCCGTGAAATGTATAGCGATCATCGCAATGCATCTTATTCGGGACGAGGAAAGGTGGCGGCCAGAGCAGCAGAACGCTGTGACTCACTATACCGGCGGGAGCATCATAGATCCTCGCTAAATACGAGCACAGCATTTCTATTATCGATACGAGGGGATAATACAGCAGCAGCAGCAGCCGTCGTGGTAGTATTATTATCATCATCATCATCAATAATTGCAGTGGCCTGTCATGGCAGCAGCGGGCAAACGTGGATGACGGAGAATGGGCTTTCAAGTCGGCGGGACGTCCGTCTGGGTCTCGTCTTACGAAGGGCAGGTTGCGGGGAAATCTCTGCGGACGCTATCGTGTTGGGTGTTATTTTTCGTTGCAATCCGACCGACAGCTCTCCCTCGTCCCGCACACCCTCCCCGCCGCCCCCTAGCTCCCCTTGCCCCACCACCACCACCACCTCCACCCTCCCTCCTAAACCACCAACAACCGTCCAAGCCTCGTACGCACCACAGTCAGTCCCATCCGTACGGATCCGCGGCGCTCTGTAATGTCACTCGCAATGCCATAAAGAGACAGCGGCAATAAAGAACACGGCACTCCGCTCTCGTGCAGTCACTCCGCGCGCTATTAGATAATGTGCTTACACATCGGGATAGCTTTTAATCTTTGCCTGTCTCGAGCCTTTAGTCCCGAATTACTCGGGCCCACTTCTTGACGGGGAAATATTTCATTTAAATCGCAGGATGATGAAAAAAATTACTAAGTGGGATTTTTTTTTTTGCTACGGTGATGGCCAAAGTCACCCGGGCTGGGTGGGTTTTTTTCAGCGTTGTAAATTTTTTCGACGCTGTCAATTATCTAATGTTGTCAATTATATGCAAATCTTGTCACTGTCTTTAGTCCTCTGCCCAATGGCAAACCTGACATGTGAGATCTAATTACGGGTGTGACGACGCATTGATTTGCCATTTAAAATTGATCCTTGCGGGTTTTTTTTAATCTTTCCGCCAATGTTATCGAGATTGTGCTGTTGACGTTAGGTCAGGAGACCAAGTACAGCGGTGCAACCGACCCTTCGTGTTAGAGAACGGCATGCAGAAGCAGATATCGCAGAGCTACTGCCGAGATACCTTCAGGCGACCTCTGGTCCATACGGCAGAGGGCAGCACTTTCCCACCCACTTTGACTGTCGCATGACGGATTTGCGAATTTCCGCAGCTGGAATTTTTGACAAATTAAGTACAGAACCAACTTTAATGTTTTTTTTGTTTGCTGCAATAATTGCCACCATCAACTCACGACGTTTTGGAAACAAGGTTAAACCATGGGCCGCTGCCTGGCTTTGGGACGCAGGACCTCAGCAGTGTCAGCTGAACGCTCTGACCTCTAAGCCACGCGGTCACCTCCGAGCAGCTGGCTTCGCTGAGAGAGTGAAGGATTCTGGGAAACTCAAAAGTCAGTAGTTGGCTCCTGAAAGAAAGAGGATTCTAGGAACACATTACTCTCGGGAATTCGTCGCGGCAATGATTCAAAGCGGCACGGAGCGTCGGGGAATGCAACAGACCCGGTGCGGAATGCCATCCACCCTCTTGCCCCCCCCATCCCCCTAAATCCACCACACTTCTCCTGGCCCCAATGGCACGCAGCAACTCGCCAGACACTGCAATGCAAAGGTCACGACCCCCATTGTGTCTGGACCCCTGAACGCTGACGAGCGGGGGACAGGTGGCCCCGACACCACCCCCGCCGCTCCAGGGTGACCCCCAACCTCCCCGCCGATCCGTCACGCTCGGAGCTGCGCTGGGGCGGGTGTGGGGGGGTCACGGTGGATCACGCTTCAAGAGGCTTTCAGGGGCCGCTTGGGGGGGGGCTGTTTTAAAACGAGCCCCCACCAACCTCCCCCGCCTTCCCCACCCCCTGCCGTCACCACCCACCCTGGACCCCGACACCTTCAAATGCCCCCTCGACGCAAATTCTCGACAGGGCCAGACAGGTGTGACGTTCCAGCGATGCTTAATTGAGTTTAATGTGCGCGGCGCTGACCCTGTTGGCAGGCACGAGCCGCTATAACGGTGGCCGCCGTTATGAATGAACGCAATTAGTTTGGTTTTCATTCGGTTAATTGTCAAAGGTGAAGGCGCCTAGAAATTGCTTGCCTAGGCCACACTGCTGGCAGAAGGGAATTCTCCTATCGTGAGCTCTAGATAATCCTCGAGAGGGAACTCTTGGCTTACTCTTCCACACCGTCAGGAAGTCTTGGAAGAGGTGGCGGTACCCACGGTATGTCCCACCACAATTGTCGTTGTGGAGAATGCTAATAACAAAACAAATAATGTCTCTCCAACCATGACGCCGCTTCATTATAGTGTTTTTGTGTGCTGAGTATTGAAGGGTTATGCATTGAACGTGGACCCATTGCTTACAGACGGTCCGTGCCTATAAACATCAAGCGGTTCACCAGCAATGGTTCCAGCATGCCTGACCCTGCTGATGAGACACTGATTGTCAAAATCGGCTCATTAGTATGCGTGTATTGAACCAATGCTGCTGATAGGATCCACTCCCAGAGAGCCATGACACCTTGGTCTGTCCCGCGATCTCCTGCCTGCAGCAAGCCTACACTCCACGTGGCATCAAAGTGCACCTAGCCTGGCACAAGCTCCGGGGATGATGTCACCGTCAATGAGTGGCGTATTGGCAGCTGCTCCTGCTACTGCTGCTGTTGTTGTGTGGATATGCCTTTGCTGTATGTGGTGCCTCGTCATTACCGTGCCGCTCATAAGGAACCTACTAAATTACACGGGGAAATCGAAGGCAAATTAGCACCTGCTGCAAAGCCACTGATTCACAGGCAGCTTCGGCTCAGCAGAAAGATTGCCTATCATTACTGACAGATGCGTGCTGGCACATTCGGAGGCGTGGCCAGTCTCTAATTAATGGGTCAGCGCTCCGTGTCAATTTGCCAGAATTGACTAATTGCCCACAAATCCGGTCACACAGACAGCCCTGGCATGGCGCTATAAAAAGAAAAGAAAATAGAATTTTGAAAAAAACATGTTGGCATAAAATCTGGTTTTAGAAAATTGTATTGCGAGTGTTGTGGGAACAGTGTCACAGCTGTTGGGCTTGTGCTCCTGTGATCTGGGTGACCAGGCCTGGGCTTGCCCCCCCCCCACCCCACCGTTGCTTCATGGTGAAGTATGGTCAAAAGACCCCCACGCATGACCAATGTAGTCATGGAGGAGCCTTAATTAATTGTTGAAATTATTTTGCAGCATGCATAGCCAAACGTGCTAATCGAAGGTGTGGGGAAGGAAAACAAACTAAAACATTAAAAAGAAACTGTTCTAAAGGAATGAAGCCTTAATCCAGCAAGGTATTGTCTACTGGACATCTGTGAAAAAGATCGTCACATCTCATCGGATTTTTTCAGGATAAATATAGATTCTGATCAAAGATAAAAGAGTCTGGATTGACAGATTTGCTCTAAATTAAGTCTGTATTCTCAAGAATGCTGGCAGAGAGCAGGGATAACACCATTGCAAACCACTCACAGACTCACTGACTCAGCATCTACCTGTGAATTGTGTTAACATCTCTTGCCAAAGACGCCGAGTTTCTGGGATCGAATCCAGGTCTTAGCCACCTGACATTAAAGTAAGAAATAAATGTGCTTACGTTTAGAGCTTTTGATGCAAAAAAATATAAATTATATTTCGAAGATTGTAGTTTACCCCGCCAATATTATAATCCATGTATCATCATCATCAACAGCCATGGTCAATCCACTGTTGGATGAAGGCCTTCACAAGCTAACATCACTTCTCACAATACTGCGAGTGTAATAATCCACTCAGCACCTACGCACACAAACTGATTCATCGCTCCATCTCCTTGGTTGGGTTAGCTCTCCGACGCATTGCTATATTATCGTCATCATCATTTAATAATGAATAATGCATTCATGTACACCCTGTGTATGCAATATGCTCGAACGAACAAAGACAAAGATCCCCTATATAGCCTTAACAGACTGTTGGGGCAAGTGCTGTTAGTGAGCACCGATGAAGGCCGGTACAGCAATGAGGGGGTAGGTGACCAGCACCCCGCCCGGCCGCCTTTGTATCCCTAGTGGCAATATTTAAACACCGCACCAGGTACTCATTTGAAGCCGAGTCGACCTAGGGGAGGCCCAGGGCCGGTTCAGATAATCGTCGCTGGTGTTGGCCGTGAACGGGAATCGAACCCAGCTCATCTGGTTCACAGCGCAGCGCTCTAACCGCTACACCGCCACTCCCCACACTCGCTGCAGACCACAAAGCACCAATGTCGTGTCCTTGTCTGTATTGAGAGAGAGAGATCAGTTGGCTCGGCACACACCAACACTGTGGTGTCTCTTCCTGAGCCCGTCGCGCCAACAGCCACGCGAGCGAGGAGTGGATCTCCCCGCCTCTCGTTGTGATAAATCTTCGAGGTGGCCAGGTGGCTCGGGTGGGGGAGCGGGGGGTTAATACCAGGGACGTGCGGTCAGGGGAGGCAGGTGAGGCCCTGCCTCCCCTGCCTCCCCTGCCTTCCCTGACCGCACGTCCCCGGTTAATACCACGTCATAGCCTGAGCCGGCACAGCCGAGATCCGGCGTTCAAATCTGGGCAGCCGCCCGCGATTAATCCGGGCGCTGAAGCAAGTTTATGGTCTCAGTTGATGGTTTCAACCATCGCGTTCATTTTCCTCGACCTCCCCCCCTCCCCTCACTTAATTCAACTTATGCCAGTTCAAACAATAAGAAATGTTGCTTTGACTGACAAACGACGGAGAGTCATTGCACGCGATATATATAAAAAATTAAACGCTGCGGGTGAAGATAGCGAGAGCCATCGAGAGTGGGGGTGGGGGTTCAGAAGTGGTTTTGTGATGTCGTCTTTCAGGGCTGCGATTGGAGGCGGGGTTGGTAACACTGCCGGATGCGACCGTTCGAAATGGGGATTCTTCCTACCCGCTCGCCAATTTCAAAGGTCATCAAACTGTTTCACCCTCGCTAAACTTTATTTTCTCTTGGCTGCTCCGCCAGACTTAGAAATCCTAACCCCGTGGGTGATGAACACGGAATGATTTTCGCGACAATCACACAGAGGACCCCATTTTACCTGCGCTTTAACGGCACCGCTTTGTTTCAAGACAAAAAAAAAACGCACGAAATTAATTAACGGGCGGCGCTAATGTGATCATGCTCCTGAGTGTTATTATCTCGCACGATGCGTCGTGCGGGAGCCAGCGAATAGTCAAATAAAACCCAACGTAAGTGCACGCTGAGCTGTGGAGGGCCTTCGCTAGCTCAATGCTTGAGCCCCCACTGTTGGCTGAACAACTTAAACCATAACAACCAACACATCGATTACCCGTGAGCAAAATGGCCCTGAATGACGTGCCCCGTCTCTTCGATCTCGGCAGCTGAGCGTCAGCGTTGACGATTTGCGTGCGAAAGACGGAGAGGTTAAGGCGCAGCCCTGCAACGTCCTGCTCGTGCCACCGCTGGCGGAAGGACCCGCCAGTGAGAGAGAGGCCTCTAGAGGGGCCCCTCTCGGGGCCTTCTGTTCCACGCTGGTCACACGTCTTGGAAGATGTCAGAGCCCACGTGCGAGCTACCGATGCACTCACTCTCGTGAAGATGTTTAAGGCGAACTGATGGGTGAACAAACATGGGGGGAGGATGGGGGGGATTTAAGAGAAGTTGCACCATTGTTGTAACCGCCGCACTGAGAGAGGTGGAATGAAACCGGCAGATTGCAGCTGACTGTTGTTACGCTGCTCGTGGCAACATCGCCAATTTGCGCGTAACTCACAAAACGCAGAAACGGTCGACCGTCGGGGAAATGCGCGATTCGACGGGCGCGTAAAGAATCGACGCATCGTTACATGCCACATGCGCCGAGACGCAGGGGCGGGAGGAACGTCGCTCGCTCACCCGCGCGGCTGCCTTGTTTTAAAACAAATGAAAGCGTCCTAACCCCAATAGGAAGGTCACATCACGGGGCGCTCCAGGGGTTCGTCCATTCGCCCGTTCGTGTCCCAGATACCTCCCCCAAAGAAATAAGCGCCATTACCAGGGGAACAGCGCTGCCGAGGCCAAAAACATCCCCCAATCTTTTGTGCCAAAAAAAGCATTCGAGACGCTTGCGTAAGCCCCAAATTTATCACGCCAGCCACCGCGATATCTCGGGGAGGATTATTCCCGCCCGCGAGAGGCCGTTTGCCAAAGGGGGCTGACAGCGGAAGGGACCCGCGTGCGAGTCCCCGGCGCACTGTCGCTGGCGAGCGAGAGAGCGCGAGAGCCAGCGAGATGGGAGAGGCGAGAACGGAAAGCTGCTGTCAATCCCGCAGCGAGCGCTTGCTTAATAACCCGATCAACAGTCACGGTTTGCTGCCACGGTGGAACACACACGGTGTGACGGGCACGGTGGAACGCGCACGCGATCCAGAGTTCGCCAGTGCGGTTCGATCTCCCAGCACGGCAGTCGAAACGCGAGTCTCTTAACTTCACCCCCTATTTTTGTTTGTACTGTTTTTTTATTTTATCAGGTAAGGCCCACTGGGCTATACAGCTCTTCTTCAGAAGCGACCTGGCCGCAAATGATCGCTCAACGAAGTGGCTTATCGCGTGGAAACGTAGAGCAGCAGCCAAACACTCGAAACGCAAATTGATTCGAAATGTGGAGGGCAAAAAAAGCGGAGAACCCGAAGAAAAATCCCGGCGGCCACGGGGAAAACACGCAAACTCCTGTAGACCAGGCAAGGTAGTTAACATCTCGCCGCCATGGTGCTCCAGCGCCTGTGTCGTGTGCGGTGGGATAAAGTGTGGGCACTGTCACTTCTTTCACAATGTTTTGTTGTCCTTTCCCCGCACCTCCAATTAGCACGGTTGGCTACGTGCGTTGCGAAGGAAGTTCAACGTACACACAGACAAAATACGTCGAGTCAACGTGGAAAAGCAGCCGAAAAATACCCTCTAGATGGGCCCTAAAGACCTCCCTTTAGCGGAAACCACGTCTTGTTCTACGCGCAGTGGCGTGAGAAGGTGCCTGCGGCGCCGCGACGTCACCTTTTTCCTTTGCCAACAGCAGCCCTGGTCAACGAGCGCCATCCATCAGCGGAGGCCACTTGCGCTTGGCACCCAGCGACCACGCTTTTCCTGACCGGCCGGGCACGCACTTCCTCCCCATCATCGCTCATTTGTACGTACGTACCTTGAAGTTCATCGACGCCGTACGAAGCCATCCGTGCTAATCGGAGGTGCGGGGGAGGGGGGAGGGACACAACAAACTAAACACAACAACTGAGTGGTTCTTTCAGGGAGCCCTAGAATTAAGTGCAAACATAGACCATGCGACGGCTGAGCAGGGGACAGTCATGCGGGCAATCCCGTTAGGGCCCTCCCAGGCCCGCAGTGGGGGGGGGGGTGTTTGAGTCGAGGGGGGCAATATTCATTTCTCAACGTTAGATTTCATTCAACTGCTCGGGGGGAAAAAATCCAATTCCGTCCGGCGTGACATTGCGAGGAGAGGCGTTGCAACGGCATTGTCGCGGGGACCACCCCGTAGCTGATTCCAAACGTTCCTCCAGCCGCTTTTAGCCATCAGAAAGCCCCACTTTTTGCTGCTCGCCTCCCTCACAAGGAGGATATTTGCACGCCGTCACGTTAATCCCTCGCTGAATTTGTTAGTTCATTATTTATTTAAATAGAAACCAGCTGCTTTGCTTTAGGAGACGGGAGACGTTCGGTAAAAAATAATAAACGGGCTGAGTTTGCCGCGACAGCGATCTATGCAATAGATAACCGTATACGACAAGCCTTTTGTCAACCCGTTGCTGGATTAGGCTGTCCCCATACCGTGGCGATAATTGCCCTGAGAATCGAGGCATTTATTAAAACATGATTTGGCCAGGCTGACGTTGGCAGTGGTGCACAAACACAACGAGGGGGTTGGTCGAGCAGCGGTCCGAGCTACGGCGATTTTTAATTCGTGCGTCTACGACTCTACGTGATCGAGCAGAGGCGATCTTCCAAATCAGTACGGTGATTCTTTGTCGCACGATTCGTGGATCTAAATAGCCCATTGGTGGAAATGTTTGGCTGTTAGCCCGCCCACTGTCAACCATTGGATGCCCTGTATACAGTATTAACATAATGTAACCATCGTCTCAAGCGTCGCCGATGATACATATTTTATCTTTGAAGGCCACGGTGTTATTGACGAATGTGTTGCGCTTTTTGTTATTGTTGTTGAGAATTGAGAAATGTCAGATGGACTGTCGTGCGATGACCATTATAATCTCGGAGGTCATTCGGAGGGATCTCAGAGGTAGCTCTTTGACATCCATTCTCGTACTCAAGTCGGTTGCACTGCCCCGTGAGACTAACGAATGCACACTTCATCTGCTGACGTGATACCGAGAGCACAACCGGGATAACATTGGGAGGAAGCATTTGTATTATTTTGAAAAAGAAAATCTCATATGCTGGAAGTCAGTTGGCCAAAACATCAAAAATTTGTCTCCCACTGTCAGTGAAGTTATATGAAACTCAACTTGTTTTTTTTTATTTCACCAGGTAAGGCTCACTGAGCAAGTTAGCTCTTGTTGAAAAGTAACCTTGCTGTCACAAACGATAGCCCAATGAAGTGGCTCATCGTGTGGAAATGTAGAGCAACCAAATACTCTGAAAGCACGTTTCTAAATGTGGAGGGAAATACATACAAGCTCCAAATATACAGCAGCAGGCGTCAGGGTCAGGATCGAACCCACGACCTCCTGTATACCAGGCGATGGAGTTAACATCTCCTAGCCACCGCGGTGCCATTCAATTAAACGGGGACCTCTACGAATCTGCAGTGACTCGACGAAGCTGCTTTCTTATGAAAACAATGAGAAGCCCACAGGATCCACGTCTAAAATGGGATGCGTGTGCATCTCATCGGGCCCCCATGCAGGAAGATGCTAAAAGTGATTCTCACGCATCGTTGTTTGACTCCGAGTGGGATTTTTCCAGGGCAGATGTTCTTTCGAATTAGTTTGCGGGTTCCTAGCAGCCAGGGGTATACTGGATGTGGTGTGCCGGGTGGCAGAAATACATTCCGGCTCGCCGAGCCGCGATGGCCTCGGCCGAAAATGAAATCCACAATTAATTATTGTTCATCATCGTCGAGGAATTGAAGCCCGATTCAAGATTGCTTTGTCTCTTAATTTGTGCCGGTCGCGGGGACCACGGTCGCCCGATTGCTTCGGACTCATTTCCCTTTTGTTTGTCGAGCTCTCCATGGCGACGCGGTGAGCGCGGTGCGCTCGTTATTTCGGGTTGGGAAGTTACGCAAAGGCCACACCGCGTGTCAGCTGCATTGCCACAGAGGAGGCCTACGCGTGCCATTTAGGCCAGCAATCATGAACCCCGTTAATTGCACGAACCCGCCTATTCGCCGTCTATTCGTACAGAGCTTCGGCAATCCGCCGCTGGATCAAGGCCTACCCCGTGCCATGCAGTGCTCGCCGTGGAAGCTGTTCGTGTTAGGCGAGGTACGGCCCGATTTAGACGTAGTTCTCACCAATCGCGTGAACTGTCAGGGGGAATAGAACCCGGGTTGTCAGATTCATAGTGCTGTGCACTTCCCACTGTGCCAGCACTCGACCCACGGAATAGAGTAATATATGAATTTAGCTACGCTTAACTTAATACAGTAATGAGACTGCACGTCTAAAATGTATGGCATTCATTTCCACTATTTTTAGAAGAATCCATCCTCAAAACATGTTTATTTATATATTAAAAAAGAGAGTTTAAACCTGATATGGAAAGCTACAGTTCGATGATTCTAACTCAATAAATCAATTTTTCTCCATTAAATGTCTGGCATAAAGTCGTGTTTTGTAAGCATGAAGACATCGCAACGTTAAGAAGCAGTATCATGTTATCCGAACATTGTCATCCAGGGGGCTCAGTGATAGAGCGAGCAGCCCGGATAGGGGTTGACTGGGCCCATCATGCCTCCATGGCCAATAAATGAAGTACCACATTCTGGGGAAGTCAGGACTGCGAGCAGGAAATAAGCACTGCCTCAATGCTCATTTGAGCAGGATACATCTTAACCATATCTCCAATTATTATAATTCCCTTGAATTGCCTGGCCTTTGTCAATTGACTACGGAATTAAGGATCCTCAGGCTGTTAGTCATCCTCAAGCTGTCAGTCAATCGGGGGAGGGACAACTAATCATAGGAAGCAGTTCGAAAGAAATTAGGTTTCAATCAAGATGATTTAAAAGGGAATCGTTCCAGCGGCTTCCTAACATCGGAAGGAATAGCGTTCCAGACGGCCGCAGAAAAGCACTCAAGACGAATACAAAGCATACTAATGCGCAGGGCTCTGCAAAGTTAGTCTGTTAGCAAGCGCCTATTAAGGCTGACAGTGGGATGCAACCAAATGTGAATGTACAGTCACACCACCTGCCCCAGCCACCTTTGTCTCTATCAGTCTAAGAAGGCTACACGGGGGAATCTTTGTCTTTGTTCCATAAAAATGTATGTACATATATATTCAAACAAATGTGTGTGAATTTTGCCAAGACACAGAAGCATATCATGGCAGCGTTCCACACCGTCCCTTGTGCATAAGGACGTTAGGGTTTCGGCTCAAACTAATGGCAACAGCAGCACGTTCGTGGAGCGGTGCCCAGAAACGAATAAAAAAAAAGAAACCGGGAATTCACGCTTCAGTAATTTTCTCGAGACTCAAAAGGCAAAAAGACATCAACTTAAAACGCTCTCCATTCATTCGTTCTGAATTTTGCCAACGTTGGGTAGCGGGGAAACGGTGAGTGGATGGATGGGCACGCAGTTGAGTGGGAACAAAAAAATGCACCCCTGCCCACCCCTCGTGCTTAGATAAATGATTTAAAGGCCATGGTTTTTATTAAGGATTTTTTTTTTACACCATAGTAAATATGAGTGCCTCTAGTGGCTGCAAGGGGCGATGTGAACCAGTGCCATGCAAGACGCGGGCACGTACAGCAGCCCTTTGTCAATCCGCTGCTGGATGATGGCCTCCCGAAACTGTGCGGGCCGTGGAGGCTTGTTTTGCCATTACAATCGCCACGCTGCTGGTGCAGATTTGGTCGCGGTAGGGAGCATAGAAGCACAGAACAACAATGGATTTCTCTGTACTGCTCTTTGCTGTCCATGACATAGCAATCGAGCCTGTAGTAACCTGTTTGTGCATGGTGGTCACCTCATCCAAGCACTATGCAGGCTCCACCTTGCTTAGCATATGAGATCGGGTGCATTCTGGGTGATTTGATCACAGGCGCGTAAAACACAAACGAAACAAAAAACCTTTCGCACCTCCAATTGGCGCGGTGGGCTACGTACGGTGCGAAAGAACTTCAACATAAGATAATTGATCATTGGTTTTTTACCCTTCTGTCTGGCAACAAAACTGACACCTTTTTTTTTTTACAAGGAGTCATGTTTGCATAGACCACAATACCTGCAGTCATAATGCAAACAAAAAACATAACTCTGATAATGGCGTCATCTGGTCCAACCCATGTGAGACTAGGCTCTAAGGAAAGCTGTCTCGGGTGTGGACCAATCAACTTCAAGGACAGTGCATACATTATCAGAGTTATGTTTTTTGTATGCATTATGACTGCAGGTATTGTGGTCTATGGAAACATGACTCCTTGTAAAAAAAGGTGTCAGTTTTGTTGCCCGATAGTAGGGTAAAAAAAAATGATCATATTTTTTACTGGCAAATGAGGTTCCAATGGTGTAACTTCAACATACATACAATTGTAGAGCGCGCAATTCGAAGTGTGTATAGTGGAGCTTAAAGATCGATATTAAATTAAGAATAAACGCATTGATGCGCCCCCACTAAGCACAATTTCTGTGCTTAGTGGGGGCACAACGCGCACGCTTCTCTCGTTCTGCAGCCACCCGAGTTAGATTCCCAGCCTCGGTCAACATCGGCAACACGTGGCATCTGAACCCATCCTGGGCCTTCCCTAGGTTGAATCAACCTTAAGTTATTACCTGGTGCGATGTGTAATCAAACATGAGCCCCTGGACACACCGCCCCCTCATGCACCGTGTCGGCCTTAATGGGTGCTCGCTAACGAACTGAAATTGTCCCAAGAGACCGTATGGCTATACGGGAGGGGAGGGGGGTATAAATAGCCTCCGCATTTTCAGAGAAGCTCCACCGAGGAGCCACATCCTTCCGATGCAAATGTGTTTTCGTTAAAAGCTGAAAATTAATTTCTTCTTCTTCGTACAACAACAAAGGGCCGCTTGGTGAAATTCCGCTCATGATTCAAATGTCGTGGTCGTCATTTCACGAACACGTCCGAGCATTTTTTTTTTATCAGACCGGGAAACCAAAACGAGAGTGGCTTATCTGCATTCTAGACACAATACAAACGCACATTTTCTAATTCTTTGGGAACACCATTACGGCTCGGTATTGCAGACCGATAAAATCACGGCAATTTTAACGGAGGAGGGAGGGAGGGAGGAACGGTGGGAGGGAAAATAAAAAGAAAGAAGGTTGACGACCTCAATTTTTGGGACGTGCTATCACCCACGCGTCGTCGTGAATGGGGAAGTAGGGAAGTAAGGTGGAGTTAATGAGATGTTAAAACCGTCGAGCGAATGTAAAACTCCGGCGAGAATTCTTGATTTCAAGGTTCGACGCGAAACAACCGGCTTCGTTCATGAGCCACCACTCGCCGATCTACTCCAGTCAATCGCTCACCGGCCAACAGTCGCCTCCCGATCACTCTCCTGTCACTTCTCCCATGGTCGGCGTTACCGTCAAGGAATGGCAGGCGTGGCAGACAACGCACCCGAGACTAGGACCACTGCAGAGGAGTCGCGATGAAAGCATCTCTCGCGTGCAGGGGTGAGATGGAAAGATCGTGGAATCGTGGGACCATAAGGGATAGGCGACAGTGTCGGGAAGCCTTCATCCAGCAGCGGCTAGATCATGACCGATGATTATGATGATGAAAAGTACGGTAGTGAGCACTGCTAACTTCTGTAACGAATCATTAAAGAAACCTCCGTTGAATTATATAGATTTTTGGATATTATAGTAACACTAAATCTAACCCCACCAATATCGTTATTGACAGTCTCATAGTTCATCACCATCGTGAGCCATGGCCTATCCACTGCTGGATAAATGGCTCCCCACGTGGTCACCATCCTTCACGGTCGTGCGATGCCGCGATCCATCTCACTCCGTGCGTGCCGACTGCCCGCGTCGCTCCATCTCCGCGGTGGCCGTCTTCGTAGGCTGCCGCGTTCCCCTCCCTCCCCATTTGGCTGCCATTCCATCATCGGCCTCGTCCTTCGCACGCATTAGCATGCAGCCGCGTGGCCGCTCGCCTTCCCGGCGATTTGATGAATTGTCACGATTCGGGGTGGGAGGAGGCGGGAGGTCACCGTTCGATACACCGCCTCGTTTGTTCTGCCTCACCTCCGCGCTGCCACCATTCCAGCCAAACGTGACGCTCGCACGCCATGTGCGTGAAGCGAAACATGAATCGATTCTTGACGCGAGCGGCTCTGACGGGTGAACGCATCGCAGAGTGTCGGAAAAGCCCCAAGCCACTCGATGCCTTATCCACGCGCCCAATGTGAATATCACCTCAACAGAGCTCGGATGAACGTGTCATCATTTTCTTACGACCTAGAGAACGGATTTGAACCGGGCAGCTTTGGCGTGAGAGGCGAGCGCGCTGACCACTCAACTGGATCAGTGGGTCCGGTTAAATCGGGGGAGGGTGACGAGCAGGGGACGGGGAGGGGGCCTGGAGCCACTAACCCGGTGAAATAATTAAACGGTCGAGCAAAGGGCACCCGCAAGCCAATTTGTCCCCTTGTCAATCTCAATGAGCGGAGTCACGACGAGGCAATTCCCGATCGCTCACCTACGGCGGGAAAACAACTCCGAGTGGGAGGTGCGAAGGGACGCACGCACGCACACAAAGACAAAGATCCCCCGTATAGCCTTGAACAGACTGTTGGGGCAAGTGCTGATAGGAAGCACAACGGGATATGCACACACACACTGACAAAGCAAGGAGACACACATACTCAACAGGACACGTGTATACACATTCACACACACATGCATGGGGGAGTAGGTGGTAGGTTTGTACATATCTGGGGAAGAAGGCTTGGTGGGGAGGTGGATTTTAATAGGAGGGGATGTAGGAACATGAATTGGTAGATTGCAAGGTAGATGAGTGGAAGGAAGGTAGGTAGGCAGGTAGGCAGGTGCGGAAGTTGGTGGATAGGTGGGTGGGTGTCTAGGTGGATAAGTGAGTCTGTAGGTAGAGAGATGAGTAGGTGGGTTGGTAAGCAGGTAATTGGGCAAGTAGGTGGGTAGGCATGTGGATAGGTGAGTAGGTAGGTGGGGAAGTGGGTTGGTGACTGCACAGTTGGGCCGCGAGGTCGTGATGTGGGTCGGGTGTATGGGGAATAGCACTTGGTGACATTCCATTCAAACCACGCCCCAAAGCCAATATCCCCAAAAGCCGTCCAACATAATCGCTCTGAACCGCCTTTGTGAGGCGAGCCAATTAAACCGGCTGATGCAGCTCCTGCCGAAAAAAGCCATTCCAATTAGGTAGGGCGGCAGGTATATGCCGCTCGATACACCGATACGAATGGATGGATAAACATGCAAGGGCCCCCCCCCGTAAATTAACGCTCCTCATTCGGCAGCTAATAAGTGTGCGCGGCTGTGTGGCTCGGCCAATTAACGCCGACCGAGGATAAATTGCTCACTGAATAATTTGCGGGTCTCGGCTAGGCAGGGCTTGGTCAGAATTCGAATCTTTATTTAGACTGGAGGATGAATCCCGATGAGCTAGGAAGCTCTTCTTCACAGATGTCCCGGTGTCACGTGACTCGTAGCCACGCCCACTTGTGGCCAGGTCGTTTCTGACAACAACAAAAACAAGCTCAATGCACAGTGGGCTTTACTTTGTAAGATTTGTAAAAAAAAAAAAAATTGTTTGGATTGTTTTTAAGTTATCTGTTTACCTTTCCTATACTTTGAACTCCTATCGTGTTTTTGTATTGTGTTGTTGTAACGGTCTGACCCCGTGACCCCACTAGAAAGCTGTGAAAAAGAGCTTTATAGCTCATCAGATTCCTCCAGCATAAATAAAGATTCTGATTCGGTATACTGGACGTGGTGCGCCAGGAACGGATATATTTTATGGGTTGTCGACCCGGACAGATCCAGCTAAAAATAAGGCCTGATGCAAACCATCGCGAGTTGGAAGTTTTCCCGGCTGAAATTCCAGCCCAGACGATCCCTCACTCACACGCTGTCCACCCAAATAGGAGGCTGCTGCCGTGTAACGGACTTCAAATTCAGAGGTCGCCGGTTCGATTCAACGTCCCGGTGTGGCCGGTAAAATGACGGGCCATGTGTCTCAAATCCTCTTCTCCATGGCCTCTGCCCACCCCAGCAGTCGTCGTTTGGCAGGTGACACGTGGTGGGGTGAAGTGTGGGTGATCCCACCTCTTCCAAGACGTCTGACTTTGTGTGGAAGATGAGGCTAAGTAGCAGTGGCACGGGCGAGCAATTGCAGGGCTGCGCCATTGCCTAAATTGCATCTCAATTAGACAAAGATTTGGGAAGCAAAGCAAGACCTGGAGGCACTGGTGGCACGGTGAAAAGATGTTCACTACATCGCCTGGAATGGAGGAGGTCTGCTGTATATTTAGAGTTTGCGTGTATCTCTCCCCGTGGTCGCGTGGATTTTATTTGGGGTCCTTCGTTTTTTCTCTCCACACTTAGAAGCAACGTCACGCGTTTAGAGTATTTGGCCGCTAAAAATTTCCACGTGATAAGCCAAATCACTGAGCTCTCATTTGTGATAGCCAGGTCTCCTTCTGAAAAAGAGCTAAATATAGCTCAATGGGCCTTGCATGGTAAAATAAAATAAAAATATATAAAGTTTTAGTTTGGTGCAGAAAGGTGAGCGTTTGCTGGGCTACTTGAACCAGACACACGTGGAACCCATCGATTGGCGTCGGTCAAAAAAGTGCCGTGACCGGGAAGCCGTGAATGATTTGTTGTTGTTGTTGTTGCTGTTGCTGTTGGTGATCGCAGAGAGATTGAGTACAGAGCCATGAATCCATAACCGATCCACGACCAGAGCTTTATTAACAAAGTCCAAAAATGCCCGCGGGATCAAGCCACTGGCCCGGCGTTTGTTTCGGACGGAAGCGACGTTGGGGATGTTGCCATCTGCTTGACGCAGGAGTGGCAACTGCGGCCCTTTTGGTCCTGCGTGACCGTCTGCTCTGATGTTTGACCCCAAAATAACAATAATAAAAGACTCGCACCCCTCAGTATCCACTGCTGGATGCAGGCCTCTGTGTATAGTTCAGGTCAAGCCGGCTGATTAAGCGTACTTCGCTGTGCTGGTCAATGTGGGTTGGTGGAGTGGGGGAATCCCAGGACCCGTTCAGGTGGCCAGGAATCAAACCCACGCGTTCAGGTTCCAAGCACGGTGTACAAACCACTGCACCACCGTTCCGCCTACCAATATTAATACTCATGTCCTCTAATAACCCACGCACTTCTCTCGACTAGGCTCGCCTGGCAGAT
This sequence comes from Lampetra fluviatilis, assembly GCF_964198595.1. Classification (NCBI taxonomy): domain Eukaryota; kingdom Metazoa; phylum Chordata; class Hyperoartia; order Petromyzontiformes; family Petromyzontidae; genus Lampetra; species Lampetra fluviatilis. The sequence goes on from NC_136290.1 coordinate 12,490,140, forward strand.
GTTGCTCATGTTTCTGTCTGACAAGAATACGCATTTTGCTTTTATACAGTATAGCACTCTTCAGCACTTAAATTCAGCCGGAACAATCCGGAAACGCCGTGTTGGGAATTATGTTGGCACGCCACATCCATCTCGCCTTACTTTCTCCTCGTGATACTGCGGCGGTGTGTGCAGTGGTGTGTTCAACGTGGTGTGTGTGTGTGCGGTGGTATGTGTGCGGTGGTGTGTGCGGTGCTGTGTTAGACATGGTATGCGTGCGTGCGGCGGTGTGTGCGATGGCACGATCGAGGTGTGCGCGGTGCGCGGTGGTGTGAGTGCTGTGGTGTAAAGTGAGGACCACCCATCCCCTCGTGTGCCATGCCGGCCTTCAAAAGTGCTGCTCGTCAACACCACTTGCCCCAAAAGTCTGATAAGGCTATCTGGGGGAACCTGTGTCTTTGTGCGGTGGTTTGCGTAACACATATGTGAATAGTGCTGAGGATTACCAGCCGTCCTTATTGACACTACATTGCAATGCTGTATTGGGTACAATAATATAGTATTACTATGGATAGGCGGACCTTGTACTCAAGTGATGGTTTCTAATGTGCATAATCCGTACTCCGAACCGGCCTTTCAGCGTCGCTGGACAGCATCGAGTGAGAAAAGAATCCCTGGTAACTCCTGACACTGAACATCCCAGGGTGCTTTACAATAAAACTAAAACTCGGAAGTGCCACCGCTCAATCAATCTCAAAACGAAACGACTTTCAACAACGATAACATTATATTGTGGCAGCTTTGGGGCAGGGTTCCAGAGCCGGGGAGGAAGACAACTCCCGTAAAGTATCTTGCAGAGCAGGCATTCGAGATTTGCAATCATTTGCCACCGTATGTCCCCATGTCAATCTTATACTTCGCAATTTTAAACTGCTCACAGCTCAATGACGAATTAGCTGCCAATGTGTGTGTATGCAAGTCCATATGTGTGTGTGTGTAGGTCCATGTGTGTGTGAGTCTATGAATGTGTGTGTGTGAGTCGATGTGTGTGCGTGGGTCCATGTGTGTGTGTAAGTCCCTGTGTGTGTGTCTTAGTCGATATGTGTGTCTTTGTAAGTCCATATGTGTGTGTGTAGGTCAATGTGTGTGTGAGTCTTTGTATGTATGTGTGAATCGATATGTGTGTGTAAGTCTATGTGTGTGTGTGTGAGTCGATGTGTGTGTAGAGATATAACGAGTACCAACGTGTCCTCGCATGGCTAAATGGAGAGTGATTTCATTTCTCTTTCTGCCAGAGCAAGTGTGGAAAGTGCTGCCCCCTGCTTTTTGGCACCGGGCTCACTCGAAGGGAACTCAGGATTAGTTCCGCGACATCCACTTGCACAGGCCACTCGAACGTGCTGCTCTCCAAGAGATCCAACACCGATGGCAGAGTTGGGATAAAATCGCTGAAATTTTTTAAGAACAACAAATTGAACAAAAAATAAATCGACGTTAAAACGTCCGCAGTGGGATCGAAGTCAACCGTGGCAAAGATCCTGGCGGTGATTATGAGCACCAGTCACACGCAACAACGCGCATTGTATCTTGCAACATTTCGATCGATGACCCAGTGGTGACTTCCTGCCTTTCATGAAATTCGATCCATGCCGCTGTGACTGGGGGCGGAGCGAGCAGCCGTCGCTAAACGGCGTTCAGAGTGACGGCGCCCGCTCGCCACAGCGTGGCAGCAGATTGTGACTTCGCACTCAATCATGGAGGGCGGGGTGGTGGGGGTGGTGGGGGAGGTGGGGGGCTGTCCGTGTCTGGGTGATGAGAGGCGATTACGATGGGGGGGGGAGATTTGATGGAGGTGGCCGACGCTTTTGCCGAAAGCACAAATAATTAAACTTGATTTGAAGCTTTCGTGACTGCAGGAATTACTCTTTGGTTCTTTCGGTAAAGTCACCTCGAAATTTGTTTCAATAAATAATAGAATACGACGTTTCGATTGCAACACAAGCAACCGTCATCAGGTGTGAATGAATGCAAGCTCGAAGAGAGACACATACACACATAGAGAGAGACAACACAGACATGGAGAGAGATGCATACACAGAGAGAGAGAGACACACAGAGAGAGAGAGACACACACATGGGGGGGGAGACACATAGAGAGACACACACGCAAAGAGAGACACACACAGAGACACACAGAGAAACAACGCCTTTGTGACGAGGCATTTATCTCGAGAGAAGGGGGGTTGGGGCAGAGAAATTAGCATGTCAATGAGAGCGGCAGGGGGAGAGAAATTGAAAGTTTTGACAACCCTGGTAAATAATTAGCGAGCAATTATTCTTTTTTCGCGAGTGGCAGGGTCAAGATATCACGTCACGCTAGGCATGTAATGTAAGAGAAATGTAATAATTCCGGCCCGTTTGTTTTTTTACGCCACACGAGGTGATGTTTTTTTTTTTCTCGCTTTTGCGATTCATGAATCCGGACCGCCTCCAGCGCACGCGACCTGCTGTGATGTACGGATCAGAGACGTGGGCAATGTCGCAGAAAATGGACTGAGAAATGGAATAGAAACACGGAGAGTTACTCGCACGGAAATTACACCGAGCGGCAAGACAGGGAGAGAGGATCAGAGAACGCACGCAGGGATAGACGTCGTCGTTACGATCGTTCAAGTGATGCCAGCGGAAGTTCCGCAGGACACGTCGCGAGAAGCATCGAGCGACATCTGACGGAGAGAATGCGATCGAATGTATAGCACGTCCACCGCGGAGATGGAGTGACCAAAGCAACCCGTGAGTCGGTGGTTAGCCCGATTGCTAACAGTGCTGGACTGTGAGCAGGGCCGTCCATATGGGGGGCCCCGGGCAAATCACACCGTGTGGGCCCTCCCCGCCCCCCCCCCCCCGACGCCTTCAAACCAAACCAGGAGTATTACATCTGACGCCGTGATGTCGAAGTGCCGGGCACCCCCAATGCGCAGGGCCCGGGGCGTTCGCCCAGATTTGCCGTTACCCGAGGGGATGGGCTCCGACTGCGAGAGATGGCGACGGCTTTGGAGATTTATAGTTGCGATGCAATTCATATCCACATTAAAGACAGCTCGGGGAGGCCTTCATCCAGCAGTGGACCGATCATAGCTGCTGTTGCTGCCGCTGATGATGAGGGAAAGCCCTGATGTGACTCACACAGCCCTAGGGAGAGAAGCCAGCTGTGCTTATATCCAGAGTAGTGTGCTTGCAAGAGCAGCTGGCCCTTTGCCTCCCCCCCCCCCCCAGCAGTGTAACGTAAGCATGTGTTGCCTTGATCACAACCGTGCTTATATTAGGTGTGCTATTATCCAGCTTCTACTGCACACAGTTTTCTGGAATAAAGTGTCCACAAATATTGGCACGATAAATTGTCGTCCTTATATATAACCGGCGGGAGGCCCATTATTACAACACTGAAAATTCACGCCAGTCGCCATTGGCCGATAAGTGGCAGTGATGCCACCACGGCGTTTGTGCCAGGCTAGGTGCACTCTGAAGCCACGTGAATTGTCAAAGGCTCGCTGACAGGTCACGGGACAGACCCAGGTGCCGAGGGTCGACTGTGCCAATTGGCTGCATTTTAACCAAATTCACTCACACGCGCAAACACACATTGTACACAACACATCTCCACAATACAGAAACACAAAGTAGTCAATTTGAAGCAGGTGCTATCAGCGATCACCTATTAAGACCAGCATGGCATAATTGGGGGGGGGCACCACGTCCAGCTAATTGTTCTCCCCAATGCCGATATTGAGACACCCACACCAGGTATAGTACAGGACCCGTTGAAAGCTAAGTCAACCTAAGGGAGGCCCACGACCAGTTCAGATATTTACCGTACTCGCCACCGATGTTATCCCAAGGATCGGGAATAAACCCCCTGTATGGAGAGCATTGTGCTAACCGCTGCACCACCGCTCCCCCGCACGCATCAACAAAGACAAACAAACACGTGCACACAAATAAAAAATTACGAAAGAACAAATTTCAATAAAACTTGTATTATTTTTTTTGTCGTTAATTAAGCGTCTGCGTCGCATGCTGCAAGATTCCAAAACATTGCTTCTCTCTGGGGCGAGCAGAACATATCCCCCCCCCCCAGACTGCTCATAGAACGAAAACTTCAAATCCATAAAAACTGTTTTGACAATTATTTTTTTTCACTTTACAAGGTAAGGGAGGGCCCGCTGAGTTATGTCGCTGTTTTTTTAGAAGCGACCTGGCCACAAATAACCGCTCAACGAAGTGGCTTATCATCATCATCACGTGGAAATGTATAGCAGCAGCCAAATAACTTTAAACGCGCGATGTTGATTCGAAATGTGGAGGGGGGAAACTGGAGGACCTTGGAGAAAAATCCACGCGCCCACGGAGAGAGACACAGACTCTAAATATAGAACAGGCGTCGTTAGGGTCGTGATTGAACCCACCACGACCTCCTGCATACCAGGCAAGGTAGTTAACATCTCCTAGCCACCATGACGTCCCCCCCCATATCTACCCGCCCATCTACCCCCCTCCCCCACCGATTAGCACGGTTGACTACGTACGGTGCGAAAGAAGTTCAACACACAAACACGCCACCCAACCCCCCCTCTCTAAACTCCCCATGGCTCCTCCACTCTGCACCCCGCGACATTTCTGAGCAGATGAGATGCGAACAATTTATCTCCGGTCAGACATGAGGACCGGGGGACTGGATAATTACGGCGCGGACGCTCCCCGGCTATTGATGCCGCCTTAATTAGAAACAGAAATAGCGCCACGGCGCTGGTGTTGCTGTGTGCCCGACCAAACTCACGGCACACAGAGCCCACAGCAGCCCCTCAGTCCGCCTTAACATCCGTAGCTTCAAACAAACAAAGAAACAAAAACCCTACACGCTCATTATTTTCGTATCACAGTTTTGTATGTGTCGTGCTGTATGTACATAGTGGGGGGCGGTGGTGCAGCGGTTAGCGCGCTGCGCTACGAACCTGGCGACCCGAGTTCGATTCCCGCTCACGGCCAACACCGGTGACGATTATCTGAACCGGTCCTGGGCCTCACCTAGTTCGACTCAGCCTCAAATAAGTACCTGGTGCGGTGCATTAAAACATCGCCGCTGGCGAGACAAAGGCTGTCGGGCGTGGTGATGGCCAACCACCCCCTTCAGCGTGCAGTTCCGGCTTTCATAGGTGCTCGCTAACAGCACTTGCCCCAACAGCATGTTAAGGCTATGCGGGGGGATCTTTGTCTTTGTACATATGTTTCACCAGTAGGCTAATTACGCGTATGCGTGGAGGGCGGGGTGGGCTGATTTCCCGCACCTCCGATCAGCCCGCTTGGCTACGCACGGTGCGAGAGACGTTCGACATTGCGTGCGAGTCTTGGCGCTGTTGGAGCTGGCAACTTGAGTTTCGATTCCCACGGCAGTGGTCCATGGCCAACATCAGTGGCAAGCGATATCTTGACCGGCCCAGAGACCCCCCCACTCCCCACCTTGAGCAACAACTCACTGACCAGCGTGGTGAAACGACAGCGACGAAGCGTATGCAGTGGGGAGGCTTTCATCCCATCCAGCAGTGGATTTGCAAAGAGCTGTAAATTGTATAACTATTGTTCTTTGCGTACGGGCTTTATACGGCATTGTTGGGGGCCTTAAGCACACACTCGTAACCCGTCGCGGGCTTCTCCCGCGCAGATGGTGGGGATCATATGGTAGTTGTAAGGGTTCAAATATGAGACTTGAAGCAAGATAGGATGAATTCATGCAGTTAATCACTCAGTCACGATCAGCTATTATGCATCAGATGCACCCTTACGGGACAGCGCATATCTAACTCAACATCGTCTCACTGAGCACTGGCATGGGAATGTGGATTTTCCATCACCGACTGAGGATCGATAATTACCTACCTGCTCGCCGTATAATCAATGAGGTCGCTCTTGAATTAAAAAATTAATGAGAGAGTTGTAATTGAATAACCATTCCCCGCGTAGCTGAGTTTTTTTTTGCGGTCACCCTGAAAGAGAAAAGGTCACGAATATCTCAATGTGGTCTTACCTGGTTCGTACGAAGGGCTTTTGACTGTTGGTGGAGCCACTCGCAGAGGAGCAACTGCAGCCAAGTGGCAAACCGCCAGAACCGCACAGAAGTCCAGGCTGCTGACAGCCCCCCCCCCCCCGAGGGGAAACGAGTCATTCTAGTCTGTGTGTCTGCATTTCTTATTTCTCTGGCCCTTAAATCGCTCCCACGCTACCTTTCCAGTGAAAGCCAAGATTTTTTTTATATATGACTCATCATTATAAGCCACGGGTCAATCCGTTGCTGGATGAAGGGCCTCGCCAATCGTCGTGGGGGAGGCCCCAAACCACGTGCGACCCGCCAATCAACTAACTGTGGTGCACGTAGATTTAGTGCAGGATGCAGAGAGGCGCGGGGCGATTTAAGAAACTCGTGGGATATTTGGATTACGTGATAAGTGGATTAAGTGATAACCGAATAACAAAAATGTTGTTGCATGATTCACTTTCAGTGGTGGTTAAGGATGTCGGTGCACCCAAAGTTTCGCCTTCTCGGGAGGTACCCAGCAAAACCTTGGTCCCATGGACGACGAGGTCACCGTTCTAACATCGCCAAATATCAGCAACTGGTACAACCGACCTTTGCACCAGTGTAGCGTCGTTGGCAGACCGTGGTGGCGACAATTAACACTCGACGGTTCGCACTGGCGCAAATTAATATTTGCAGGGACGTGCTCACGGAAATCATTATACGCTCTCGTGCAAACCTCGGAGATAATCAACTTCCCCGTATGGTACGAATGCCAGGAGATATTGAGGTGCGTGCGCCAATGCTTGCCTGCTTGTGCCGGCCCATTGTGACCCGTGGAGCTGGCGGTTCTGTAGCCATTCAATCACACGAGGATGTTACGAAGAACGTCCGGGTTCGTGACGAGCGTCTCCACGGCGAGGATTGCCAAGTTGAGGTTGTGACGGAGGTGGTGGTGGCGGCGGTGGTGGTGACGGAAGTGATGGTGGTGGCGGTGATGGAGATGGTGGTGGCGCGGAGGTGGTGGTAGCGGTGGTGGTGGTGGCGGAGGTGTTGGTGGTGATGGAGGTGGTGACTGAGGTGGTGGTGATGGAGGTGATGATGGTGGTGGAGGTGGTGGTGGTGACAGAGGTGGTGAAGGAGATGGCGGTGGATGAGCAGTATTTTAATATGGGGCACAAGGAAGCACCGGTGAGTGAGACACCAGGCATGCTGAAAAGTGCAGTGCGTTGCAGAGCAAGTGCAAAAGTTGTCCTTTTAAAAATATAAAACTTTTGCAAGAAGTGCCCCGAGTGGTCTAAGATCCTGGGTTCTGCTGCCTGTGATGTTAACTTCATTCCCAAGTTACAGCGAGTGAACAGACTCAGCCTGGTACCCAATGACAATCTGCCTTACAGCTGTGCTGAGATTTACGCACTAATACATTTGCAGTCTACCAAAGTGACTTAAGGTGCAGTTTTGGGACGTCATCTACCGAGGCCATTCTCCGACACACGGTGATGCACTGCTCGCTGCAAAACCCGGTGCTTTCTCTCGAGACGTGACGCCGACAGCACAACTGGAAAGTAATTTGGGGGAAAAGAGCAAGGCGTGTCTTTTTTTGTTTGAAGAAAAGGAACGATGAGGATGGTTCAAAGGTGAACTCCACCTTGGCCTGCGGTGTTATTGCACGTGTCCGTCCGCATCTGCACGCGTTCCCTAAGCTGCCTCTGGAAGTTCACGCCGTCCGCTTGAGTGACATCCAATTGGACGCTGGCTTTTCTGGGCCAGGTTATACGGCAGTATCACCAGCGGAATAGGTACGGCCGGGATCCTAACGCCTTTGTGCTAACCACAACAATCACCGCTGTCTGATCATTCATATGCCACGCTGTCTACAACGATGGAGTTCTCCGGTTATTCCCTCCACATATAGAAACATGCATTTAGAGTAATTTGGCTGCTGCTATACATTTCCACATGATAAGCCATTTCGTTGAGCTATCATTTGTGGCCAGGTCACATCTGAAAACGAACTATATAGCTCAATGGGCCTTACCGGGTTGAATAAAAATATATAAAAAATATATATATATTTGATGTTATTGTGGAGAACTTTAACATTTCTCAAGAGTAAATAAATTTATTGCAAACATGCACACATATATAGTGTAATAATAACAATACAGATAACGTAAAGCCCTTCGTTAAAGAACTCCTGGACAAAGGTTTACCCTTGCTACGTTGGTCATGGGGGTTGTTTAACCATACTTCACCATGCCGGTCAGTGCGGGCGAGTGGGGCTTACCTGGTAAAATAAAAAATAGTTAGTAGAAATACGCTTTCAGAGCGCGCGCACCCTACACCACTCCCCGTTTCGTTCAAGTCGCGCGCCCGGTACACCCCCTGTTTGCCCGTCAGCTCGCAGTTTTCTCTCGACGAATGACGCCATGAAAGCGTTGGCCTCCTTCTCCCTTCCCGCTGCTGCTGCTGCGGCGGGGGGCGAGAGGGAAGCCGTGACTTTGAGACTCTTAACTCTTCAGAGATTAAGCGCTCGCGTGAACTATTAATAGGCTTTAAACGGCAGCGGATTTTAGCATCCCCCGCAAATAGCGACGGGGGGTGGGGGGGGAGCGCTTATCTTGTCTGGGAAAGAAGCGCGGTGGATGGGCAAATCCACCGCCCCCCCCCCCCCTTTGAAAGTCGTGCCGCACGCGCCGCGCGTGCTGATGGTCGATCCGGCAAGCGCCCGCGGCTCCGTCACCGACGCGGCGTCGATGATAAATAAATAATAATAATGGTGATCAAGAGTAACAACGCGTCTAATCCGCGGCTGATGCCACGGGACCGGAGAGCCATCCTTCAGCGGGCGGCGCCCCGCAAACGTGACCCCGACGCCGAACCCGGCGAGCTAATTACTCGCGAGTAAGCTTAATTAATGCTCGATGAATGAAAGCGGGCGATAAGGCGCCGTCAGGAAAACGTCGCGCTGACATTTACTTCGAGGATAATTTAAACAACTGCCGGGAATTTGCGACCATTACCGCCGCTACATTTTTCTCCTTCTTCTTAATCTCTTCTCTTCTCTTCCGGCAGTCGTCATACGGCGGCCGACGTCGAGGCTGGGCCAGGCTGCTTCTAGCCACACTCGCCCCTCTCTCCGATCACGCTCACCGCTTCCCCGCAGCTCAGCACTTTATGACTTGGATTGTGGCATCGCAAGTCCACGAGGGATGGAGACTTCATGGGGAGACCTTCATCCAAAGGGCTGATGATTATTATTATTATTATTCAGCAAATCTTACAGATGCGGGAAGTCTCCAGCTTCGGCAGGACATGTTGCTAGAAGAGATAATGGCTGAAGGTCAAAAATAAATGAGATGCAGTCTCTATCTTGTGTTCTCGGATCCACGTGTCCGTTTCAGTGTATGCGTGAGACTCAGCCTCACGATTAGCACGGTTGGCTACGTCCGATGCGAAAAAAGTTCAAAGTACATACATACAAATGAGTACACGGTGCAGTGCGTAGTGAACATCGCCACTAAGGGGGACAATGGCGGCCGGGCATGCTGCTGGCCACCCACCCCCTCGTGTGCTGGGGTGGCCTTCACAGCTGCTCGCTGACGACACTTGCCCCAACGGTCTGTTAAGGCTACACGGGGAATCTTTGTATTTTTTGTGTGAATGTGTCTCCGCGCACGTATGAATCTAACTCATCTCGCGGACAGCCGGCAGGATCCACGGCACATTACGTCCCCATACAATTCCCACGGTGACATCAATCCTATAAAAATATCGGAGTTGCCCGGGCAACATTAAATGACTCCGGGACTTAACGGCGCACGATCGCACTGAGCCACGTGACACGCTATTAATACGTCTGCTGCAGCCGGGACATCGGCAAGAGGAGGCCAAGGGTCCCAAAGTCACGAAACGCACCGGCAAACGCCGGAGAACACGGACGGGGCTCACGGTGACACCCAGCCGATTCCATCGCTCGCCGTATAACGCAGGTTCCGTGTTGCTGAAGCAAGGATGACGAGCCGTTCCTATCCTGAAGGCTGAACCGGACTTTTAAAATAACCTTCGGTGGGCAACCACACGTTAAAACACACACACACACCTACACGTCTGCCACTTCTGCCACTATCAAAGGCGCTTGCAGTGACAGGTAGTGGCTGGGCGGTGCTAAGACGAGAAGCGCAGAGTCGATGCCGGGTCATACGTATTCCCTTCTCGAGCCCGATTAGTGAGGCTCAGGTGCTTGCGGTGAGGGTCAAACAGCATCGCGGCTTGCGGGCACTTAGCCAACGTGGAAAGCGGCAGGCCTCCGCGACGGTCAACCGGGCCGTATGCGGTCGGACTCATTGCACGCAAAAGTGCTCGCTTGCCACAAACTGACGAACGACACCTCGCCGGCCTTACGGCTCGCCATCGAACAAGAAACGGTCACCGCGTCGAACCCATCTCCCACGCTCCGCCGACGCAACGCTCAATCCAATCCGTACGCCGGCGCGCCGCGTCCACTTTCGCCGCTCCATCTCCGCGGTACGCGTCTTACCGGTGCACGTCCGCTCCGTCGATATCCAACGGAGCGACGATTGTGTCTCCCCCCCCCCACCCCCCCGCTAACCCCGCGGGCGCTCCGCCTCAGCTGTCAGTGTCCGCTCGGCGAGCTCGTTAATTGCGAAGCGCGCAAACAATTAGGGCCTCGTTAGCAAGCGGCTGGCGGTGGGGGGGGGGACAAGGGGTGGGGGGGGAGTGGTGGCTTCATTGGCGCGGATCAGCGTCTCCGGTTCACGCGTGGCCTAGCACGTTGGGGTTTACCGCCTGTCCGGCTTCAACCCGGAGAGTCCGGCAAATTCGGCTTCTGTGTTCGGGTGGCAGCGGGGGATTGATTTGTAACCAAGATCTGTGCTTGTACACCACTGCCAAGGTAGCAGCAGCAGCATCGCCGAATAATTTATATCGCTGGGTGGTGCGGTGGCACGGTGGTTGGCCTGCTGCTCCATGAACCCGGCGACCTGGGTTCGATTCCCGACCGCGGCTAACGTCGATGTGCGATTGACAACCGAACCACCCCTCGATCCCATTTCACCAACCTGCGCGCGGGGGTCCAGCGCTCAAACAAACAATTTCCCCCGCGATCGAGAGCACGGGGGGGCGGGGGGGGGGGTTGAGGCCTTCATCCAGAAGTGGACTGACGAAGGTCCGAAACGGTTTCCACATCACGAGCGCGCGCGGGCGATCCGCGACCTGCCCCGGCGAGTGACGTTCGCGCGGCGAGATTCGAACCCGGGCGGCCCGTTGGCGAGTCTCTCTGAAGCCAAGCGCGCGTATTCAGTGAGCCGGTCCTCCCAGATGTATGACAAGCTTTTATCCAAAAAATATATATTCGTCATCGATTTGGGAGCCATCAATAATTGAGTGGCGGCACGGGCAGGAATTGACAAGGAGTTTAGGGGGGGCCGCGGGAGGCTAATGAAATGCTGATGGCCGCGTGGAATGAGTCGGTGGCATTAAATTGACTCATGGCTCCCAGTGAGCTGCCACGACCTTCCCCCCCCGCCCACCCCCGTTCCCATCTCCCTCCTCTCCCACACGAGCCTCTCCCTAATACCCCACCGTGCCCCCCCCCACCACCGCCCCTCGCCGCACATCCCTTGCCAGGCCCAGCTGTTTAACCTGCTCAGCTCCTGAGATTCACATGAATCAGTTCCACAGGCAGACCTGGGAGTCACGTGCAGTCGTATACTGTGCAGCTCGCAACCATTGAAATGAACAGCGGTCACCACGCGGTTTGTGAATGTAAACTCGGCTAACAATGCTGCTCTAATTGTAATTGACGGAAAGGTCTCGAATATCAACATGTGTAATCATGCAGACGCATATATACATACAGCCAGGTGTGTGTGTATATATCACAATGCGATTGTGATTGTGATCTCAACTAACAATGTCGCTAAAATTGTAATTGACCAAAGGAATTTGATTCACACATGTGTAATCATACATACAGCCAGGTGTGTGTGTGTATATACACAAAGGGTGCTTATAAAATGTTAACACTTATATGGGACTATCGTTTTTAATGACCAAAGAACGGATAATACACTGTAACATGATAACAAATGTAATGTTAATAGCTTCAAAAAAGAGTCTCCCACTTGCTAGCCATCATTGTCGACACGTTGCCTGGAATCTCCAGGTGACCTCCAGAGCCCGGAGGCACATTTCTAGTGCTAATTCTCAAAAGTTTGAACATGTTTTTTATAAGCACCCTGCATATACATACACACACATCGCTGTGTGTGTGATTTATATGTCGGGGGCCGTCTATAGGGAGGTGCGGGGCCTGGGGCACACCCCTACCGAGTGGGCCCCCGACGCCTTCAAACTCAACCGGAAGTATTACATCTGATGTCCAAGCGCGCCCCCCCCCCCCCCAAAGTGCAGGGCCCGTGGCAGTCACCCCGATTCGCCGTACCCTAGGGAGCACTCTGTATATATACAGAGACAAAGACCCCCCCCTCCCCCGTATAGCCTTAACAGACTGTTGGGGCAAGTGCTGTTAGCGAGTAGCAGCTATTAAGGCCAGAGCGGTACACGAGAGGGTCAGTGGCCAACACCACGCCCGGCCGCCTTTGTCTCCTGAGTGGCGATGTTTGCACACCGCATCAGGTACTCATTTGAGGCTGAGTCGATCTAGTGGAGGCACAGGACCGGTTCAGATAATCGTCACCGGTGTCGGCCGTGAGTGGGAATCGAACTCGGGCCTCCGGGTTCGTAGCTATCGCAGTGAGCGCTAACCATTGCACGACCGCTCCCCACGCACACATCCAGTGTCTCACCCACTTCCCATGATCATCCGCCGTGGCACTGTCACCCGAACGCTCGGGAAGTCTAAGCTTCGCTCGGCCGCTTAGCAGTCTAAAAAATAAGGCGTGCGACGATCGTTCGAAAAGATCGTCTCCAATTTGAGTTTCAAGATCCAGATCGACGTCGCCGTTGCCAAAGCCGTTGATCGCCACCGGAGTGGATCGCACGGCCGCCGCGCAGTTGGACAAGGCAAACAACCTCCGAGAATCGTCCCCTGACGGTGTCCCGGCATCTGACACTCCGAGTCCTTCCCCGCCGATCAACTGGAAACGCGCAGACCACACGCCGCCCGCGACCGTCGCTCGGGCGGACGCGGCCGCGTCGACCAGGGCCGCTGGTGGAGACGTCGCACGGAGACCCCCGGCCGCTGACTGGCACGCGGCAAAAGAGCACACGGCGGAGCAACCCGCAAAACTTGTCAAGCGGCATGAAGTTTGAAAGTCATTTCTTTGCCCCGCGCTGGGACATGCTGTGGCGTGTTCCCGAACGACGGCAGCAATTGGTGAGAACGTCATTTGTTCGTTTTGCTATCGCGAATATATGTTTCGGGGAGTTGGGCAGCGGCGCAAGTGGGACAGCGCGTTGAACCCGGCGACGTTCGCCGGCAAGAGACGAGTTGACCGCTGAACCAGCCCCTGGGTCTTTCTCCCTATCACCAGCACGGTGAAGTTAGGGTCAAACAACCCTCACAACTATCACGGTGAGGCAAGACCTTTATCCAGCGGTGGATTCTTGCACACGTAAAAAAAAACTTTAAAATGTAATGCAAATTATAATTCTAGATTTGAAGCTTTCGTGACTGCAAGGATTCATACACTTAGGTTTTTTCGGTAAAGTCACGTAGGTAAAATAATAATAAAAATAATAAAAATAATAGAAATAAAATCATAAATCACGACGTTTCGGAGGCAACACAAGTCTCCGTCATCAGGTGGGGCCGTCACAGCTAAATTTACTGTATCAAGTGAGTAAAAAATCCAAGAGACAAGCTCTTGTCAAGCTCTTGTCTCTTGGATTTTGTTAAGGGGGGGGGGGGGAGGGGCTTATCTGAATGTGGTAGCCAGGGAATGGAACTAAGAGAAAATTTTTCATCAGCTCCTTATCCCGTAACTTGTCAAACGTATATTCCAGAACTGCCTGTGTGTGTGCGTGTGTTTTCTCCCAGAAGCCCAAAACTTTTATAAATACATTTTTAATGCCTAATTTGTGGTTCAGCTACTGTGACTCTCTCAGCTGGAGGAAATCAAATTAAATTACGACAATTTGGCTCTCGACTCATGCACGCTGCGGCAATTGGACACCGTTGCCGTCTCACATGAGCAAGCGCATATTCTACTGCTCAGGAGCGGCGCCAGGCACGAGCAAACTAAGCTAGAGCGGAAGACCCCTTCATCCGCTCGAATGGGCTCTGGATATATAAAATATATAGAAAAGGGACGCATCAAATATCAGCTCGATTTCAGACCCTTACGCAGCATGACGAGCTAGTCATCGTCATCTCTTCCTTGCCTGAATATCTCTACTCTCGTTTAACTGCATCTTCATTTCATCAACATTGTTTTCCCCTTATCGCATGGCATCTGGTATCTCTTGCAAATGAAACAGATCGTATGTATAAGAACATTTTTTAAATTATATTTTCCGAAGAGTGATTCGGTGGCACGGGACGCAGACGAGAGGGGAAAGAGGCCAAAACGGGTGGGCCAACAATTGCCCGAGCTCTGTCATCCTGCACTCAGATGCTTCGTCCAACTCCATCGGCGAGGGTTTATTGACGTGGGAGGAAACCAAAGCACGCGGAGAAAACCAGCGCGTGCGAGGGGATGGAAACATATCTCTTCTGGCACCTCACTGAGATTTTATTAATTGAAAGTGAGTGGAAGGAGGTTGGTGGGGGGGGTGCCGGAGCAAATAACAATGTCTGCTTATTGGTCCCACTGAGCTAGATCCACCTCTACTCACACCAGACGGACATCTTATAATTTCGCAAATATGCTCTCAGGCGGTACGGATAGCGGCAAGAGGAAACGTTAAATTAAATCAAAGCTCATCCACCGCATTCAAACACGCACGCTCGCGATAAACCCGACACCAAGCCGCTTTTCATGCCATTACCAAATTATCCTCCCGACCCCAACGAAAGCCTCGGCGGTCACGTGCCCCGTCGTCGCTTCTCCCGCCGTGATGCCGATTATCCGAGCGGAGGGCTTCAACCGCCGGGGGCCACCGCCCGCTGCATCGCCACACCGCTCTGGACCACCCCAGCATCTCCCCCCCCCCGCTCCTGCTCCGCTTTATTACTATTTTACTCAGAAGAAATATTTTTTAAAATCTTTTTTTATTTTACCAGGTAAAGCCAACTGTGCTATGTCGCTTTTTTTTCGGAAGCGACCTGGCTATCACAAGTGGGTACTGTTAAATTTCGATGTAAAGCTTTCGTGACTGCAGGGATTCATCGTCTTGGTTCTTTCGGTAAAGTCACGTAGAAACATAATAAAATATTATTTTATTATGTTTTTATTATTATTATTTTATTATTTCCATTCTACGTGACTTTACCGAAAGAACCAAGAAGTGGGTACTGGCTTGATCGAGCAGGTGTATTGACATTTGACATCCTACCTGATACTAAAAGTATTCTTCATATTGGATCATCTTTACGGGAGTAATATCCCCCCCCTCCCCTGTTACGGATTGCTAGAGCTAATGAATAAACGGGGTCAACATTTGTGAGAAAGCGTTAACAGTTTTACCATTTCACTTACCAGGACCAGCCCACTGAGCTATTAGCTCATTTTCAGAAGCGACCTGGCCACAAATGATAGCTCAACCAAGTGGCCTATCATCATGTGGAAGTTGATACCGGCCAAATACTCTGAACGCGTGATGTTGATTCTAAATGTGGAGGGATAAACCAGAGGACCCGGATAAAAATCCACGCGACCACGGAGAGAGAGACACGCAAACTCTAAACAAACAACAGGCGTCAGGGTCGAGATGGAACCCACGACCACCTGCATACCAGGCGAGGTAGTTAACATCTACGCCACGGAATTGATAGCCTCGGCTCGCTACGCTTCAGAGCGAGAGGGAGAGAGAGGGAGGGAGGGAGGGAGAGAGAGGGAGGGAGGGAGGAAGAAGCCGAACCCAAACTTTTAACGCACCAACTTAAAGGAGCCTCAATTATTGAAATGACCACTTAAGTGGCGACTGAATTACCGCCCGCTCGCAAATCGTGCGAGGGGGTAAAATAATTAGCATTGTGGGTTTTCCACCCCCACCCACCCCCTTCACCCCCCTACTCCCACTCCCTTGAAGTTTTCAATAAA
Organism: Lampetra fluviatilis; assembly: GCF_964198595.1. Taxonomy (NCBI): domain Eukaryota; kingdom Metazoa; phylum Chordata; class Hyperoartia; order Petromyzontiformes; family Petromyzontidae; genus Lampetra; species Lampetra fluviatilis. The sequence goes on from NC_136290.1 coordinate 12,506,376, forward strand.
AAAAAGTCCTCGCAGAAAATGTGCAAATGAGACTGGTGAGAAGGTGGTGATTTGGAGTGGTAATCAGCTCAGCTGCTAAAATCACCGCGAACTCCAATATTTCCACACTTTTAATGACAAATCCACACCATCTGAGTTGTATAATTTCCTTGTGTTATTACAATGCGCGGGGAAGGAGGGCTTCACCCAGCAGTGGGTGGAAATTGACCGATGATGATGGTGACAATATTATGCAAACATTTAAGAGGAACGCGTGGATTAGAGAACACTCGCACGTGAGAGACATCATTGCGTCGCTAGAAGGGACGATGGCCACTGGTGGAGACTAACCACAGAGTGACTACCTAAGGAGGGAAACTTCCTGAGATTTGTACGTCCACCGTGGAGATGGAGCGATGAAATGAGCTCGTGTGCAGGAGCTCGATGGATCGTGAAATCGTGCGACCATGGGACAGCGACAGCTTTGGGAGGCCTTCATCCAGCAGTGGATAGATCACGGCTGATGAGGATGATGATTATTACAATACTACGTGGCAAGGTACATTACATTAATGCCGACTGTACCAGGCTAGCAGCGTTCCGACCGGCAAAGACCACGAACTACTTCCTCTCCCCACCCATCCCATCGCCCGATCACCTACCCCACGTGCCCCACCTGCCCCACCTGCCCGCCCATCTGGCCTAAACTGCACCACGCACCGCACCACGCACCGCAGCGGGAAGCGTGCGTTCGTTTGCAGGCAATCTGGCAGAGGGCTCGTAATCCTCTACGCTGCATCCCAGGCCGATCCCGCGGTAATCCCCGGTGACCGCGGGGCCGTGGCCACATCAGATCACACCGCTCCGCCCCCCCTACTGACCGTGGGCATGGGTAAGCTCCGAATGGCGCTGGGTTTGGGTCAGTTTTAATACCATTAAGGAAAATAGCGGCAACAAATATTCGTGTGCGAGGGGTTTGATTCGTATCATTTTGTTTCGGTTCATCGATGACCGAGTGGTTGAATGTCACCGAGCGTGACGACGTCCAAGGAATAAAGAGCGACTGGCTGCGACGAGATGCAATTAACGGGTCTGAATGAAGACGCAGGCTGGAATCACTTAGTTATGCTATCAGGGACTGCAGTGCACCGAGACAAGCCAATCCGTGGCATTCGGTTATATATGTGTAGTGACATAGAATCGGTCACGTAGCAGCATAGCGCTGGCTGCTGGCAGGGTAGGGGATCTGCAGCTTGCAGCAGCCCTGACTGACAGCAGGTCACGTGATAGACCAGAGAAGGCTCTAGGGGAAAGGTTACGAAAGGGGCACATTGAGAACCCGCGAGAAGGTTCCAGAAGGGGGGCGTGGCCGGGGGCGGAGCCAGGCCACGCCCCCCAGTATAAGAGGGGCCCCAGGAGGGGACCTCGGGGATGTCGTTTGGAGTCGGATCCCCGTCGTTGCTGTTGAAGATCGTCGCCATCATCGCTGTCGTCTCGTCGCCTTCATTGCTGTCGTCTTAACTTGATGTTGCACTGCTGTCTCGGTTCAGCGCCGTCAGTGTGAGACGGCTAGTGTTGTGAATAGATTAGCAACTTACGTAGCGTTGTGTCTAAACGAGAGGGAGAAGAGCGTGTACCAGCGTAGGGTGTGTGTTGTGCAAAGGGTGCTCGACTTAATAAAAAAGAACTGCCTCCAACAATGTACGTCTCCAAGTCAGTCACTACATATGTATGTAAAAAAAAATATTGAACTAAGTTCACTGATGGGTTGAGGAGATTTCATACACCCCTGAAGTAAATTCATCATGCGGGTCCTAATTAAATTATAAATATTTGTTCTGGCCGTGAGTGGCATTTTAAAAAGACAAACATCCAGGAGGTATCATTAATTACACAATCTTTTTCTCTTAAACCGGTGCAGTGGTGTGCAGCTCGCAATCAGAAATCTCCGAATGCAAATCCTTGCCAGGGTTCAACTCAGCATTTCAAACTTCTAGGGTCAATAAATTGAGGACAATTTTGTCAGGCAGACAACAGCGTGCAGACGACAGTGGTCATCCGACGGAAAGACTCGAAGGCTCCCGGAATGGGAATGTGGAATTTCCACCACTGGCTCAGGGCTGTAAATAGGAGATGAGCCGTGCCACATATGCTTGGTTGAATAGAAACAATTCCTGGACTTTTTTTTAGATTGCAAAAAACACAACACAATTACGTAAATAACATTACACAACTAGATGTCGGTACACCGCAGGATTGCGAGCGATGGTGGTGGATCGACAATTAGCTGACGACCAGCAAGACTCACGGAAACATAATTTATTTGGGCAAAAGAGCAAATTGCGCATTGAGTGAGAGTCCTTGATTTAAATTGCATCCATTGCAGCATCGCGTTTGCGAATGAGACCGAGGTAACCATAGCCACATGGAGACAGTGTCTTCTACACAGATAATTCCCGACGGAGATCAATCGGTGGCTGCTCGGAATTAAATTGTCTCCGACCGCCATCAGCCACTTACCAATTTAGCCGACCAAACATGTACACATTATTCAATCATCCCATTACACGCGTAAATTACGTGTACTTTTTTTTTTAATATCCCCTCATTAATCCACCGCTGGATGAAGGCCTCACCCCACGCGATGTGAGTCACGGTGAGAGTGGGTGGCAGCCCAGGGGCCGCTTCTAATATCACTCGCCACTGATGTTTGCTGCGGGCAGGAAGCTAACTCGCGTCGCCGGGTTCACAGAAGAGTGCGCTAACCACAGCGCCACCGCCCTACTCCATTACGTGCATAGTACCTGTGTTCCTCCATTTGTTCATCAATATTATAAGTCATGTTTTATCTACTGCTGGATGAAACCTCCCAACGCCATTGCTATCCCTCATGGCACATGTGATTTCCATTTTTCTTAGACGTCTATCCATTTGTCTTCAAGTCACATGTCTATTCTTTACATTGGTATTCACAAGTTTCGCATCCAAAACGTGCGTGCTTTGATGCATCAGAGAGGGTCCTTGCTTGCATGGCTTTAAAACTAAGTGGATGCAACAGACAACTTGAGAGACATGCAGACACACAGGCAGACGGATCAACAGATATACAAGCAGACAAACAGAGAAACCAACTCACACATGAATCATAGACAAATAGGCATCGACAAAATCATGGTTAGGCAGGCATACAGATTACAGACATACAAAACAGACGAGCAGGCAGATACAGAGCCACACGAAGACAGACAAACAGATAAACATGCAGAGAGACACACATACGTATGTACACACGTACATACACACCCACACATAAAAACAGGTGGACAATGATAGACAACCAAGCATATGGTAGTACAGACACACACACACAGATCACACAGACAGGAAATTTAAATCACACAGACAGACAGACACAAAACCAGAAAATAGGACAAACATTGATGCTACTTCAATCACCATCGATGCTTGTAACCTCTGCCATATAAACACCGGCGCCTCTGATATGTGCAACAGATCCACCATTTGCCGGTGAAGGCTCTTTGTCGTCGATACGGTCCGTGGGGAATAAAAAGGGGCGAGTCAAGTCGACCCAAGGGAAGAAATATCAAAAACCATAAAAAGAGAATTAAAAAGGCACTTTCACCCACGCGCCCGCACGGAGGCTGCGGGTCTCGTTCAAAGCGAAGCGTCTCAACGCAAACACCGCCGGCATGCTGGCCTGCTGATCGCGCGCCGGTACACACGCGGAGGAGCGTCCGCGCATCGCACGGACCGCCGATCGGGTGTCACGAACGCGACCTCCCGGTGGCGAGAGGTCATCTCCCTCGCCTGGTGTGCAGAAGGTCGTGGGTCCGATCCCGATCCTGACGACGCCTGCTGCGTATTTGGAGTTGGCGTGTCTATCTCCCCGTGGTCGCGTGGATTTTTCTCCGGGACCTCCGTTTTTTTACCTCCACATTTAGAATCGTGCGTTTAGAGTGTATGGCTGCTGATATACATTTCCACGTGATAAGCCACTTCGTTGAGCTATCATTTGTGGCCAGGTCACTTTTGAAAAAAACCTACACAGCTCAGTGGGCTTTTCCTGGTAAATAAAACATTTTACAAAATAGCAAAAAAAATTATGCTTTGCAACTTAAGTTGACACCGTTTATTATTTAGCTCGAGCAATGCGTAACGGGGGAGGGGGGTTATTCCTCTCGTAAAGATGATAGAATATGAATGATGCTTTTATTATTAGGAATGATGTGAATAGACCTGCTCGATCAAACCTGTACCCGTTATACCTACGCAAGAGACACTCATTATGTACTGAGCGAAGGATTCACTAAAAACTTGCAAACGAAAACAATAGCAAAAGAAACTCCATGCAGATATGCAAAAGCGTTGTGCCCTGACAGCTTCCCTTCTGCTTCAAAAAACCCGGCAACCCGAATTCCATTGCCACTCACGGCTAAGATCAGTCGTGAATATCTGAACTGGTCCACGAGTGAGCGCATGTGGCTGTGTGTAAGATCGGCAGTGGGGAGACAAAGGCGGTCGGTCGTGGTGCTGGCCTGCCCACCCTCCGAGTGCACCGTGATGGCCTTCATTAGGTGCTCGCTAACGACACTTGCCCTCACGGTCTGTGAAGGCTACAGTGGGGACTTCTATCTTTCTACGTGTGTGTGTGAACATGTACGACTGTGTCAACGTTTACGTGAGGTTGACTGTGTCAACCTCACGTAAAACCTCACGTAAAGTTCAGTTCAATTTCGTAAGAATATAAATAAACCGGGGCCACGTGTACGGAAGATAAATGGAGCCTCATTCAGCCACTCCTGTCATTCATCCAATCGCTCACTCACGCAACAATCTGTTGAAACTTAGGAAATTATGCAATCGACGGAAGGCACCTTTTCAGTAGCTTTTTAAAGGACCCCTCTTTACGAACCCCTCATTAAAGGGAAGCATCTCGTTAAGGAAAGCTTAGCTGATACACACCGCCAACCTCATTAAGGAGTCGTCGTCCCCCCCTTGTTGGACACAACTGCGTCGCGTCGCCGGTGTCCCTGGGCTCAAGAAGAGAGAGAGAGAGAAATGTGAGCCGAGAAAAATGAGACAGGGACAAGAGTGGAGCAAGATGCAAAGGTGAGCGAGAGAGGGAGAGAATGAGCGAGATGGGGGGGTTACATAGAAGCTATTTAAGTTATTTAAAAACATTTTTTCTCTTTTTTTACGAAATGATGAACGAAGCAAAGTGCCAACTACACCGAGCATCTTCTTGTTTCCACTGATCGTAAAAAAAGAGAGAGAGATGCGAGAGAGGGAGAGATGACAGAGCTACGAGGGAGAGAAGTGAGAGGGAGAGGTTCGCTCTGCCAAGCATGCTCCATCTTTGTCAGAGACGAGCGAGGTTTGCACTTTATAAATAAATCAACAAAAGTGAGAGGAGTTCCCAGTGGCACGCCTCAAAATCCGGCTGTTATAAAAATACAGCACTGACTGTTTCCTCGTAATATGAATCTCTCTCATCTTTCTGCATTGACAATCGGTCGCGCCCGAGACGTGGAGGAGCCACTGTAGTGACGCTGGCGGCGGCGGTGGTGGCGGTGATGGTGGTGGAGGTGGTGACGCTGACGGTGATGGTGGTGGCGGCGGCGGTGGTGGTGGTGATGACGCTGGCAGTGGTGGTGGCGGTGGTGGTGGTGACGCTGACGGTGATGGTGGTGGAGGTGGTGACGCTGACGGTGATGGTGGTGGCGGCGGCGGTGGTGGTGGTGATGACGCTGGCAGTGGTGGTGGAGGTGGTGACGCTGACGGTGATGGTGGTGGAGGTGGTGACGCTGACGGTGATGGTGGTGGAGGTGGTGACGCTGACGGTGATGGTGGCGGTGACGGTGGTGACGCTGGCAGTGGGGGCGGCGGTGGCGGTGGCGTGGATTAAGTGCTCTCTTTGCCGGAGGACGCTGTGATTAATTGGCAGGCGGCGGAGCGGAGGAGCGGAGGAGGAGCGGCGCCATCGCTCCGGGCTGCCGAGGGACCCTGCGTCTGGTGCGGCGCATGGTCCCAAAAACCCAGATCTGCAAAGGATGAGCCACCACCCCCAAAAATCGAAATGTCCTGAAATCCCACATCCACCCCCCCCCCCCCCCCCCCAAAAATGGCAGATCAAGAAAATTCAATGGGATAAAATTCTCAGATCCTCACAATTTTATTCCTGAACAACCATGTTCCCAAAAAAACAGAGGTCAAAAACCTATGACCCCGAAATCTATATGTCTTGAAACCACACATTCCTAAAACCCATGTCCAAATAAATCCATACACTCTGAAAACCCAATAAATCCATAGCTTCAAGAATAGCATGACCTCACAAACCCTAAGAAACCCCCAACCTACAAAACCAAAGATCACCAAACTGAAAATCCAAAATAACTTCCATCACAAAAACACATAACCAAAAAATTATGCTGAAGCCCCAAGTTCCAAAATTCCAGAAACCCACATCCACAAATCCCATGTCCTACAAACCCATGTGCTTCAATGCAAAGTTTACAAATCCATATCCTAAAAATAACCCCACATTCCAAAATCCAATTTCCCAAAAACTCACATCCTAAAAACCTAATAACACTGCAAAGCGCTTTAAAACACGCGACCCCAAAATCTTGGGTCGCTAAAAATTAATTTTAAAAAACCCGCGGCCTCCGCGGCGATTGCGTCACGTGACGTCGGCGTGCGCCATCGCGTCTATCGCCATCGCAGCACGACCGTCATCAACGTTTTCCCGCTGTAAAAAACACGTTTTGATGTCAAAGACACCAGAAGGAACGTACACACGGATGGAACGCATCCAAGAGGCCGTCCTGTCGTGCGTACGGAGCGATGAATCCCGCTCGTGTGTAGGTGCTACGTGGATTATTATAATTATTACAATTGCTATTGTTACATCGCGGGATTGTGAGGGATGGCGAGGGCCCGGGGAAAGTCATCGTCCAACAGTGGATCCTTCGCAAACATCAAGGAGAGCGAGAGAGAGGGAGTGAAAACAAAAACTCCCCCAAAAAAGCGAGACGTGAGCTTAGTGGATATGCGCTTAACGGTTGGAACTTGAGCCAAGCGCCCATCCCCATTGCGTGTTCGCTTAACTTAAACCGCACATGTTGCCGCATCGGTCACACCTCCTCACATCAGTCACACCACATCACTTCAGCCATCCCATCACATCAGTCACCAAACATCGCATCAATCACCCCACGTCCCATCAGTCACCCCACGTCCCATCAGTCTCAACACGCCGCAAGTTACGGGCAGACTTTGACGGCACTTTCTCTTTCCCCGCATCTTCACCCAATCCCGTGACTGGCATCGAGCCAAGGGGAGCAGCGCTTCGCTTACAGCGGATGCCACGGACACATTGAGTGACGTCAAACTCATTCTCTCCGACGCCCTTCGAGGAAGACCCACCACTACTTTACCACGACCGTCGAGCATCGCCCTGTCCAGGGGAGCGAGCGAGGATGCCTCTCCCGAATAAGACCGCGGAGAAATGAGGTGAGGCCAAATTAACGTAAACATCCACTTCGGTGTTTTTTTTATTTCTCCGTGCAGTCGTCGTAAGCCAGGATGAGACCATCACCTCGCCGCACACAGAAGCCCAGTAGAAATTCCAAGGCTTGTCGCCCCCACCCCTCCACTCCCCCCCAACTTTAAATGGTTGAGACGAGATGTGATGTAAGGTGCTTTGAGTTGGTGAGCTCCATATAAACGCAAAGGTGACGAAGACGATTTAAGTTGCCCATGGTCAGCTGCTCAGGTGTTTTTTTTTTCCCCCACCGTTTAATTCCTTCCTTGTACGGCTTGTCTGCACCCGTCCACAGTCCTCGCATCTCATTCCTCCCGACGGTCTCCCCCCACTACTCCATCTGCATTTGCACCGCTGGCAACTCCACAGGTCACCGCATTCAACCTCTTCAGCTTTCAAGTCCCTCCCTCAACGACCTCTCTCTCTCTCTCACCGTGCCTTCCAACCCCCATTAATTAGTTGATCTCCCCCCCCCCCCGCCCTTTGCTCGGCCACTCTCATCCCCTGCCGAACTCCACACGTAATGACGCGCTCCGGGACGTTTGCTACGCCACGGGCGCATTACCGGTGTAAGCCGTCGATGTTATTGTTCTCTGTCTCTTCTCAACACCGTCTTTAGTCTAAGCCTCCCCGGCCTTCTTAAAGAAAAAAAAAAAGGCCAATCAAAAACATGAAGTGGGAGTCTGGGAATTAAACCCGGGATCTCGACGGCGCCGGCTCACCGCTCCGGCATGGGCATTAGCTTCATCCCTCTGCACCATGCGGGGTAAAAGCCTTTCGCTGGAAAACTTTTTTTAATTAATGCTGAATTGCGAGGGATTGGGGGGGGGGGCGGAGCGGAGCGGAGTGATTGAGCTGCGGGGGAGCCGCGCGTTAAGATCAATCACGTCGCGCGCGCACGCTCGCAGATTCTCCCCGAATCAGCAGTCGTGTCACCGGCGCGAGGGCAGCCGCCGCCACCGCTGGATAATAAATCTCGCGACAAGGCGCGCTGAAGCTTCCCCGTGCACTTTCCCGTACGCTCCGTAATCGGCCGTTAATTAAAGCGTTGTAATCCGTTACGAGAATTAACTAACGCCCGCGTTGAGTCGCTGTCGCCGCACACCAGGGCGCGCGTTCGTTCCGTGGGCGTGGGTCACCGATGCCGCGTGTGCATGTGCGTGTGTGTGTGCGTGTGGGCGCGTGCGCGTGTGTGTGTGCATGTGTGTGTGGGCGTGTGGGCGCGTGCGCGTGTGTGTGTACATGTGTGCGTGTGTGTGTGTATGCGTGTGTATGTGTGCGTGTGTGTGTGTGCGTGTGTGTGTGTATGCATTTGTGTGTGTGCGTGTGTGTGTGTGTATGCATGTGTGTGTGTGCGTGTGTATGTGTGTATGCATGTGTGCGTGTGTGTGTGTATGCGTGTGTGTGTGTGTGCGTATGTGTGTGTGCGTGTGTGTGTGCGTGGGCGCGTGCGCGTGTATTCTGGCGTATACTTAAAACGTGGGGGTTGGTGGGTTGCGTAGAGGTCGGACTCGTTGTGCGTGCGAGGCGGTGACAAGAAGTTTTTAGCGTATGCAATAACGGAGGCAGTACAGCAAGTAGGTTACTGACCTATCTGCTTGGGCACGGAGCGACGCATTCATTCATCAATTAGAATGATTATGCTCACGACACGTGCATAGATCGTGCGTGTGAGACTATATTGTTTACAACATCGGGAAATAAGAACAAAAATTATAATTCACAATGCTAGATGAAGTCCTCCCCCATGCAGTGTCGGACATGGGTGATATTTGGCCATACTTCACCACGCTGGTCACTGCGGGTTTGCTCAAGCGGGGACCCAGGACTGATTCAGAGTTCCATCGCTACATCAGTGAGCGATGGTGGGGAATCAGACTCAGGTGGCTGAGTTTGTCGTGCAGTGTGCGGTCCACCACTCCACTCCCATGTGTAAATGATATATTTTTCTAATTCTTGTTGTAATTTGCTAACCCGCCCTTACTGGACATCTGTGATAACGAGCTTCATAGCTCATCGGATTCCTCCTCCGGTCTAAATACAGATTCTGATATTCTAATGCCACAACTTAATCCCAAACAAGCATTCGAAAACCCTTTAAAATCACACGCACAAAAAATTCTGAAAAAAAACACAAACGAAACTCTAAAACAAACTCGACGAAAAAAACCAAGATCCCATTCCTCAACCGAATACATCGACACCAAAAAAAAAAGGCGCGCGGGTGAGGCGTGTGGGAGTCGAGGCAGAGTGGGCACGGGGGAAATGAGTTTCAGGTTCGAGGCAAACTGCAGGGCATGGAGGCCGTGACGGTGAACACGTGTGCCCGGCTCGGTCCCCCATCGTTCACCGTTCAACGACGAGAGAACACCGCTGAGGCCAAAACTCTTTCGTAAGCCGCGCACCGCATCCGCCAAACTTGCCCGTTGTTGACAAGAGGCAATCTGGGAGCGCAGAGGCAACGTCTGGGAGTGAGGCCGCTTCACTAAAATCAACAACGACAACTGAAACAGGCTTTAACGCGACAGAACCCGCAGACATCGCGGGAAAAATGTCGACAGAAATTAACCAATTTTTTTTGGAAAATAAATAAAAAAGATAAACAGCATGCCAACCATAGGGGCCAGCAAGGAGGATCGCGATGCAGAAGCGAACGTGTTCAAATTTTGTTGTTTGCATTATGACTGCAGGTATTGTGGTCTATGCAAACATGACTCCTTGTAAAAAAAGGTGTCAGTTTTGTTGCCAGATAGCAGGGTAAAACACCAATGATCATATTTTTTACTGGCAAATGAGGTTCCAATGGTGTGTTCAAAATTGACAAACTAGACATTTCGATTTAAAGCTTTCGTGACTGCAGGGATTCATCTTCTTTATTATAAAATAATGTTTCATTTTTTTTATTTTATTATTTCCATTCTACGTGACTTTACCGAAAGAACCAAGAAGATGAATCTAGACATTCAGTTTATCACTTGGGAGCAGTTTAGCAGGGAACGACATTAACTGTGGGCAGGAAGACAATGTACTCTGCAAGCGACGACGTGGGACAAACGAGCGTTTCCCCTGAACATCGCCGACTTTCCGCACTAGATGACAGCATTGCGTGGCGCCTCCTGTGGCTGTGAGGGCCTGGATTGTTGCGAGGGTTTAATGTCAGGGTGTCAAGGCATCGGTGTAAAAACGGCAGGTCAAGACACCCGCTGTGATCAAGGACCCCACTGTGCGTGGAGCTTCGTGGCTATTACGTCAGCCCGTTAAAAAAAGAAAGAAATTCACGAAAAGTATTGGGTCGCTGTCTGTCGATTCTCACCCAAAGTGATGTCTGGGGTGGCTTCCATGTCACCTGGGTGCTGCGTCTGCCCCATCGGTCTCACGATCAACCTAGTGGAGGGCCGTGACGATCGGCAGGCGGAGAAACTCTCGCAGCAATCACTTGCATCGGAGAAATGAGCCGCGGGGGCTGCAGATTCCACACAGTGTCAGCACAGACGATACCCCAATTGTCATATCGCACGTGCCTATGAATGTTAATATCGTGCGCAGCTGAGAATTATAACAAGTTTTTGTTGTTTAATGCTATCGAGCTGCAAGGGCATTGCAAAGCGTTCGCCCGTCACGCAAACGTTTGAATTTTAAGCGGCGAGGCTTTGTCGCTTTCGCGAGTGATAGTTTCCGAGCGCGTGTCGTCCGTAATGGAGTTGTTTAGTCTGCTGAGTAATGGAGGCTGCGCCAAATTGCGCTCGGCTTCCGTGCGCGTGCGGCGTTTAGCGCGCTCTCGGCACCGCGTTAACCCGTTCCCGTTCCCTGACACGCGGGGGTTTGGGGGGTGGGGGTCGCAGTCGCGCGACTCCCGCACGAGCAGCGAGCGCTTGCCTTGCGGCCCGCGGTGCGTGATGCAGGCACAGACACGCGCATCCGCACGTCGACAAAAGACAAAGATCCAACCGCCTGACCTGGAGCGGATGGTTATGGCGGTTGCGGTTAGCGAGCGCCTATTGTGGAGGCGTGCACGACACACAGGGGAGTGGTGTGTGGCCGGTACCAATGATAATGTACACCAGGAGACAAAGAGAGGAGAGTGAAAGACTCCCCGGCGACAACCCAACTTCTCAACGCGCGCGGGAGTCAGGCGGGGAAAACCCCGCCACGTGTGCCCATGCTCACGACGGCCGTGCGCGCACACGAGCGCGCCAGCCTGCGTGCCCACGTGACAGCCTGCGTGCCCACGTGCCAACCTGCGTGCCACCTCGTGGCCCCTCGAGCCACTGGCGGCCAATCGAAGGTCACGTGAGCACGGGCGCCGCCGTGCCGCGCCGCCCATCGCCGGCACGACAGCCCATCGCTTCACCTCCCCGAGCGGAGTAAGCGTTGACGCACGCACGTGTCGGTGTGTGTGTGTGTGCACGTGTGTCTGCGTGTGTGGGGAGCGGTGGCACAGCACTTTGACCACGGCGACCCGGGTTCGATTCCCACTCACGGACAACGCCAGTGACGATTTATCGGAACCGGTCCTGGAACTCCTCTAGGTTGACTCAGCCCCAATTGGGTACCTAGTGCGATGTGTAAAAAAACGTTGCCACTAGGGAAACAAAGGCGGTCGGGCGTGGTGTTGGCCACCCACCCCCTCGTGTGCCATTCCAGCCTTCATAAGTGTTCGCTAACAGCTCTTGCCTCAACAGTCTGTTAAGGCTATACAGGGGATTTTCGTCTTTGTGTCTGCGTGTGGGGAGTGGTAGCCTAGTGGTTAATCCACCGTTCCACAAACCAGCCATCCCGAGTTTGATTCCCGTTCATTACCAACAAAAGTGGCGGATTTTGGAACTGGTCCTGGGCTTCCACCTAGGTCGACTCAGCCTGAAATTAGATCCTGGTGCGGTGTGTAAACATCAACACTGGGAAGACAAAGGCGGCGCCCGGGTGCAGTTACAGACCACACCACCCCATCGGGTGCCGCGCCGGCCTTCAGAGTGGCTCTCGCTTAGAGCACTTGCCCCAGAAGCCTGCAAATGCTACCGGGGGATCTTTGTCTGTTGTGTGTGTGCACGCGTGTGCCGGGCAAGTAACAAACTCCCCGGAGTTTGTAACTTGCAGGTGATCGTCCGAGGCGGTTCCAGGTGAATTATTTACGTGCCGGAGGTTCCTCCGGCAAGGGGAACTCACCTCTGGCAGTGGTCCCAGCCCAGCCGCGGCCAAATGAAACTCAACCTCCGCATCGCGATAGTTGACCGTGCCCACGCGAACTTAATAACGCGTGAAGACAATCCACCCCGAATATTTTACGCGCCGCACCAAGTCGCGACGCTTTGTCGCGCGCCGGACGACGCAAGCGGGGTGGGGGGGGGGCCTCCACGGTGAGTCTGGAGGCTCGGCGAAGCTTTCCCGCAGATAAACAGCGAATAGCGTTATCATTGCCATTGCGGCCACTGTCAACCACCTGCCGTAGTGAAGTCTTTTTTGCGCGCCAAACAGAACTGCAGCGACGCGCTGGCAACTTTGGAGACAAACGAGCGATGGTTCCGCGCGATCGCCCGTGCGCGTGTGTACGTGCGTGTGCGTGCGCGTGTCACTGTGCCAGCCGCCGTCACTCACCCAGAAGATGAGGTTGAAGATGAACATCATGTACTTGAGGCAGACGTGGCATCCTCGAGCCATGTTGCAGCGTTTCAGCTCTAGCAGAAAGACAAACGAGAGATCCAGGTAAAACACCACCACCTTGCTGCCGTTGGGGGCCGTGTATCGGTCCCCCCCGGCACTCGCCCCTCGTCCTCCTCCAACGCCTCCAACGCCTCCACCGACACCGCCGCCACCGCCCGACTTCTCATTTTTCTCGGGCGGTTTCTTCGCTCCTACGCCGAATCCCGGGCCCGTGGCCGAAGCGCAGAATCGAGCGCCGGGCGGCGAGAACGGGCAGCCGGGCCCGGCGGAGGGGGCCGCACCGGGGCCGCCGGGGGCCCCGGGGCCCCCCGGACCTCCCGGGCCTCCTGGGCCCCCAGTGGCCCCGGCGTATCCGTAGCCGGTAAATGAGTCCCCGAAACTGCGAGGCCGCCACGAGGGCGAGCCGCGGCTGTCGTCGGAGTCCACGCTGCTCGATTTGTTCATCGTTCTGGATTCCTCGGAGCGGGTGGCGGGCTTCTCCCTTCGCCGCCGTCACTACCCCACAGTGGCAGCAGGAGCAAGCAAGCGGTGCCAAGGAGCAGCAGCAAGAAGCAGGAGCAGCAGCGTCGGGCCAGATAGTCTCAAAGGTCTCTTGCTAAACTTCCAGCAGACGCCGGCGAGGAAGCGATCACCACTGCAGCACCGAAGGGAAGAAGATCGGCCCGAACTCACGAGAGAGATCTACGCTCATAATGTCATCTGCGCGTTTAGAGTCGAGCGACCGTCGCTCTCAGTATTTTCCGCCCACGGTCAACCTGTGGATCGCGACGCCGCACGGCGGTTCGCCTAGAGCGGCCCCTCTCGCCGTCACCGGGCACGAGTGACCCCGGCCGTCGACCGCCGGGCTCGCCGGGCGTTCCCCGGTGAACTCCGCGAGCCCCATCGTTGTCCACGCGCGTGACGAACAAAAGCAAAAGCCGCGACAACCACAAAAACGGTGGCGACAAAAATGCAATCCGATTCGTTTTTTCTTGAATGGACGTCCGAGCTTTGGGGGGGGGGGGTGGGGTATTTATTTGCAGTTCGGTGCGAGAGCTGTCACCGTCACCACCACCGTCATCATCGTTATCTCTCTGAGCCACCGACCAGCGCAGTCATCAAATGTCACATCCCGACGAAGGTGGCTCTCTCCCGAGAGTTGACCTCTCAGCAGAGGGGCAGTCGGCGGCCACGCCGCAGCTTTAGTTTCTCGCTTGTTGCTGTCGCGCGCGCCCCGGGGTCGCTTCTCTTTCACCGAACGCGACCGTCCGGCGACGTCGTCGGGCGCAGCTGCATCTCTCTGATCGTTCGCTCCGCTCCCGTCCGGTGCTCCCAGCGTCTCTAGCACCACCCACTCTGTCTGCCTCCACCTACCCCCCCCTCTCTCTCCTGCCTCTCTCCCACTCTCTCGCTCTCCCTCCCTCCCTCTCCCTCTCTCCCTCTCAATTCCCCTCTCTCATCTCTCCTCCTCCCCGCTTGTATCTCGCAAGCTGCGCGGAATGGAACGCTCCCGGTAATGCCGTCAGATTTGGCGCAGGGAAAGATTTACATCCCCGAGTGAGGGGGCGGATGAGGCGGCGGCTGTGGGGGGGGGGGCGTCTGGGGGGGGGGGTAGCGGTGGGTGGGCAGGAGGTGAGATAGGCAGAGGAGTTGTGGAGGGAATCGTGGACGGGGGGGGGGCTGTTTAAAGCCAACGAGGGCAGGAGGGAGGCAGACAGTTGCCAAGCGACCGATTAGTTCTGTTTTGCTTCCTGCTGATGCAGTTCCCTCCGTCCAGCCCACACCTCCACAGCAACCTGCATGCCCCCCCTCTCCCCCCCGTGGTGTCTCTGCGAGCCAGGGGCGTGGATCTGCGACCCGTTATTTGGAGCCAGGTCAGCTTGCCCATTGGGGATGTCGCGTCACTTTGGGGAGACACTGCGGTTGAGGCGCGGGCCGGAGACATTGCAGGCCGCCCAATACGCTGGCGATGCTCCACTGCCGCTTTGCCGCAGCTGGACTCTCGCGATACTAAAGGCCGCCGGGTCGATTCGATCCGTCTCCCGGTGGGGAATTCGAAACAGCGCGGCAGCTTGAGCTCGGTCGTACACCGCGCGCGTCGTTTGGCACGTCGTCCGACGTTTCACTCCGCGTGCTGGGAGCTTCTTCAGCTAAAAGAAATCCGTGCAGAACGACGCGTGGCACCACCCGAAATGAACGCATAGATCCTACGCTGCGATGGTGATAGTGTTGCGACAAGCGTGGTTGGCTACGTACGGTGCAAAAAAAGTTTAACGTGCACACAAATGCGTCCCCATAGCCACTGTCCGCCCGCAAGTTCGGACGAACACGGCCACCCCGCAGATAGTCAATCAGCAGCTTTGCGCGTCGTGGGGTAAAGTGTGGGCACTTCGACCTCTTCCGAGATGTCTGGCCAATGTGGAAGAGTAGGCCGAGCAAGTAAACACTTGGCCTTCCGCCAGCAGCGGCGTGAGTGGGCCATTGCGGGGCTGCGCCCTTACCTTCGGCAGGTGGCACGGGGTGGGGTAAAGTGTGAGTACTGCAGCGCCAATCAGGCGATGCAGACTAAACAATTTAAGCCACGCACGCAATACAGATTGCTCTGCTCGTCACGCATACAACAACATTGTCGTTACACAAGCTAGATTAAGTTAAAATGTAATCTATGCTTAACACGGTGCTTTCGTGACCAATATCATCCATAATACAGGTTTTTTTTGGTTAGTACAACGTCTCGCCAGTAATTACAACTAGCTTCATCAGATTGTAAATGTTGTGGCTTGGCTCTCCAACACACTGGTGTGCTGTACTAGTGACGAATTGGCCTGTTCTGTTTACGTGACCAACCTTACTCATTGGCTGTGCCGGGTGGTGGCGGGTTTAACGACACATTTCTATCCTGATTTGAAGCTTTCGTGACTGCAGGAATCCATACACCCTGGTTCTTTCGGCAAAGTCACGTAGATTGAAAAAAAGGACACATTTATATATTTACGCGATAACCTGTATTGTGGATGTAATATACGCATCTGTGCAAGCGTGTTAAATGATCGAGATCCGCTCACAGATAAAGGCCTCCCTCCGCAGTCAGTTGGGAGTTGGCAAAGGTGTCGAACGTTGGCACGGGAGCATCGATGTACGGCACAGCGCCTCCGTTCCTCTCTGCCCACCACGACATGGCAGGCCTCGCAGCGGCCTATAACGACCGGGCGTGCGTGGCGGTGGTCGCCCATCCAAGTACCGTCCAGGATCAACCCCGACTTAGCTTGCGAGATCTCACGAGATCGGGCACACTTTGGGGGAATGGGCTAATTGTGCCGTTTTGTATTGTGATAATTAAACAAAGAAAAGGCTTTACCCTTTGTGGCAATAATACGGGAGGTGTTAATACGCTCAAACACCAAATAGACACTTATGACAAGGCATTAAGTCTGCAACAACCACACATACTTGTGGTAAAAACATGCAAACAAACATGTTTTGGTAATGTATGCGTCGTCCGCGAAACTGATTGCCCTACACCAGGGACAGCCTCTTGTATGGCTTTATCTCACCGGATCATAGAACAAAGACCACCAAAAAGTGATCACTCCAAGGACAATGCAAACATTAAAGCTTTCATAGCTCGGGTTCAGCGGTTTTATCGGTGTGACCCCGTTTTTGCTAGAATCAATAATACAGGCGTTAAGATGTTCAAACACCAAACAGACACCTTTTACAAGGTGTCAGATCCCATATACATGTTCACATTATATTTATCGACGTTCCAGTCTTTACATATCTATAAGTATGTAAAGAGAGAGAGATAGGCAGAGGGCACGTCAACCTTCCCATCTGCTGGTGCCAGGCACCGCGACCGGTCTCCCTTCCCCGCTGCATCCTCTGCGAGGTGTGGGACGCATCACCGCGGCCTGGCAAGATCGGCGCGGAGGGCCGCTGGAGGCGGCGGTGTTAGATTCGACACCTCTGCCGCAGCCGGCACAGCACGTGGGATGGGCACAGACCCGGTGCCTGAGCGGGCTGCCGCTGCCACTGCCGCTGCTGCCGCTGCTGCCGCTGCCGCTGCTACTGCAGCAGCCACAGACACAGACCCAGCAACGCTGAGAGCAGGGCTCCCACCTGCCCCTCTTTGCCCAGGTTTCGCCCTCTTTTGTGAGGAGGCAGCAGCTGGCCTGGGAAATCCGTCAGCCTTCCCAGGACTATTGAAGTCTCGGTTGTTTGGCCAGTTGCGTAACACGGGGGTGATGATGCGCCACCGGAGCGAGAATGCATTTTTTGCACGCAGTTCTCACCCGCTTTGGTTTTTGTGAAGTAATCGCCTTCCCGTGATACGTCCCGGTTCTTCGTACCTCAGAGGTGGCAACGCGACATGAGAGCCTGGGTTTGATTCCGGGGTTTTTCAGCGGCCCCGACCCGCGCTTAAACTGGGTTCTCCAGCGTAGTGAGTCACCAATGATGGCACCAAAACGACTGCTCTGACAATCCATCATATTGAAATTGCCTCGTAACTTATTTTGCCTAAATTCCACTTCTGTCAATGTTTAGTTTGATTGACGGCAGGGCAAGTGCAAAAGTTCGCGACCTCACGATTAAACCGGCTTCCAAAGTGCAGCGAGTTGATGCTCTAAGCCCGGGACCATGATAACGACACGCAGGGCTTCGTTTCAGCGGGGCTCTGTCTGGGTCAGCAAACCTAAAGTATATGTTTACAACCAGCAATCCATATCCAGCATACCTCTCCATGCGACTGTGGTAACCGGTCACGCGCCTGCTCCAGAGTGGCTCACAAACCCACTTGCTGTACTGCCATCTGCTGACCACCTCGAAGGCCGATGGCTATGAAAGTTTCACAAATTTGCGTGATCCGCCAAATTTGTTCTATTAAACACCAAGACGTATATGTTTAGACGCCCTTCATTTTACCTGCCCCCCCCCCCCCCCATATAAACACACTACAGCATGTTTTTTTTCTGCTCATTAGTGGACTACCTTCTGTCCCAATTATAATAAAATTGTGCTATCGGCATCACGTCACACGATGAGGGCATTTCTTATCGAAACTGTGCAGTTCGTCTCCCTGCGTCAGAGAATGCCTTCACAACATGACGTCACAGGACTACTTCTGAGGCCTCTCGAATAGGCCTTTTCATCATTTTAATGACCTACGAAGATTGTTTAACCACATAGCCAAATTGAAGTGCAAAAAAGTTTACACGGCTCTTTCTGTACAATCATCGGCGCTGCGACCTTAAGAGAACCCGGTTTGATCACGGGCTTCGGCTGAAACCCGGATTCGAACCCATCCAGGATCTCAACAGTGGTGGCTCAGCACTAATATTGACCCCACGTGCCACCCTGCCAACGAGTTGCCGCCGCTCCGCCGCGATTTCCTGCCGGCATCTGGGTGACGCGGGTTGACGTCGCGGTTCAATCAACGAGACATCGGCTCGGTGCGATCAGCATCTGTCAGGCGACACGGGGACTGCACAAAAAACATAACTGTCGGATGCATCTATTTGCCGCCCGCCTGACGCATCTGCCAAATAAATACTTTCACAAATTCGGAGGCAGATTAGGAAAAGTGTGCGCTCAATATTTACATGCACACAAATTTTGCTTTGCATTCATGTGATTAAATGGCATCGTGCTAATAATAGTAGAATATTCACACCGCTGCGTAGCTTTTCGCCGTTGTGACGCACGGACCCTCGGATGCGTTTTCGAGTTGCGCCGCTTGAGCTTTGGCACGATGTCTGACGTTTTCGCTCCGCTAGTCTCACCGAAATCGAGCGGCTCGCTTTCACCAAGTCGCTCAATTCAGCTCCTGAAGAAAGCTCCCAACAGGCGGAGACGAAACGTCGGACATCAGGCCGAACAATATTCACTGCTTCACCTCAATAGAAGCTAGCAAACCACGAGGCGGAGTCCCTCTCCGCTCACTCGCCGTTTGACGCAGCAGCACGTAGCCTGGTTGCACACGGGCCCTGGTCCCAGGGACTGAACTGTGGAACCCTCCCTGCCTGACCGCCTCCCTCCAGCCCGTGGGCCCCGGGTGCAGTTGCACCGCCTGTACACTCGCTGCCTACGCTACCGGTCTGGCACTCTCCCGCGAAAGGGTGGCCCGCTCCCAATTCACCACGAAACACCGCGGCGCTGTTTGCGCGCGAAATTACTCCTTAAATTTTCACTCGAGCTCGTCGCGCAGCGTTGGCACAGCGTGAACATTTTTTCGTCCCCGCGGCGAATGGTGGGCTCACTGGCGAGTGAAGTGGCCGAGGAATAAATCTGAACGTCCGTGCGGAATGAAGGCGAAGCGCAATTGACGATCATTCTCTTGCCACAAAAACCCCCAGCGCGGCAGCTCGCTCTCTCCGCCCGTGTGGATTGACGACTTAACTCGCCAACAACGGCGGCCGTATCAGCGAGCGCAGTAAAATAGATCGGAGCAGCAGGAGCAAAGACATTCGGTCAATCGCATCGCTCGTGTTCCAGCTCGGAGAGAGCCGTGGCCTCGGTGGAGTGGCGGCGTGCCGGTCAGCGCGCTGCGTGACGCACAACCCACGACCCGAGTTCGATTCCCAGAGACGGCTGTTTCATTGTGCTGGATTCGAGAAACGCGTTCGGTCTCATCCGGTATTCGCGATCATTCGTGGCACATTTTGCTGGCCGGTTTGCGCTGCGGCACGTGCCACTGGAGCCTGTGATCGGCAAACTTTGATTAGTTATTTTCAAAGCAAAATAATGAAAATGTCCCCACAATACAATATCTGCACTTTCTGACATCGTATTGAACGGTTGTAAACCAGACGCCGCCGAGGGACAGAGTCCCAATTGTGGTGATGGTGCTGTCCACTCTTTGAATTATTTATATCGCTTGCCTGGCACGTCTAATTGAGTCCAGCGAAAAGCACGGCTTTTCACATTCAATATTCATATTGCTTAGTCCATTGTTTCGTCTGTTAATGAAAAATCGGTTACCGTGTTGGCAGTCTTTCAAAGCGCCGACTAAATGTAACTGCATTATCATCATCTTCTTCGTGTTCCTTGCAAACAGCAATCGCATGAATCTACTACAAGTCCTTTGTCAGTCCACTGCTGGATGAAGGCCTCCACCAAACCGGGTCGATCAATCAAATTAGTGCCAGCTAAATTAGTGCTAGTTGATGAAGGAAGGGGGTTGACCAAGGATGCGTTCAGATATCGCTCACCATTGATCTACGTTGAACTTCTTTCACACTGTACGTAGCCTACCCTGCTAATCCCATTAGCCATGGCTGGAAATATTTTGAACTATTTTATTTGTCACTATTTTTATTTCACCATGTAAGGACCACTGAGCTATATATAATTATTATTTTCAGAATAGGCCAGGCCAGAAATGATAGCTCAACGAAGTGGCTCATCACGTGGAAATTTATAGCAGCCGAATACCGTAAATGAATGTTTCTAAATGTGGAGGGAAAACCCGGAGGACCCGTAGAAGAATCCACGCGACCACGGGGAGAGACACTGCAGACTCCAAATATACAGCAGGCATCAGGGTTGGGATCAAACCCGTGACCTCCTGCATACCAGGCGAGGTAGTTAACATCTCGCCACGGTGGAAGAACTCAGGTCACCTGGATCTGAACACGGTGTGCTGACCACCTCGCTGGTACTACCCCCGTTGCAAACAATAACGCTCTTCCAAACGACGCCGGCGGTAGAGTGTATGAATTATCGGCGCGTTCTTTTGTGTTGCCGTGAACAGCGTTTGTGCGCGCGTTCGTTTGGGTTATTGCACGTTTTTTTTGTACGCGGGTCGTCGAGAAACTGGCGATGCGCACGATTGCATGCTCACATAGCCAGAGAGCAATGTTGCGTTTTAGTCATCAATGGTAGTTTAAGAAACATTGAGTACTGTACTCTTTACAGTACCTGTGAATAAAAAGGTAATGCTTCCACCGAAAACACATCATCGGGATTAATGTGGTGATGGATTTTCTAAATTAAAATAATAAAAGTAGTTTATATACGTGTTGCAGGAATAAAAATAAAATTTATTTAGCTTTTCATTACAAGTGATGCATTAGATGTTTTTTCTAAGAATTGATTTTTCTCAGTCTGCATTTCTCATTTTAAGCTCAAGCCCCAACAAACTTCGTCCGCGTCTTTGTCGTCGTCATCATCATCATCAATGTTCCAACGGCCATCACTGTCATCACAACGAACATGTCAAGAAGAGAAGGAAATTTAAATGAAGGCCACATCAAGCAACTGAGAATTTACTGATTAACAATGATGATGATAATGACGATGCAAAGGACGATTTAATTACTGGATATCTGTGAAAAAGAGGGTTTCTTCCAGTTTAAATACATATTCAGATTCTAAATAATTTTTTTTTTATGAAAATCAATCCTATGGCAAGGGCACTGATGACGATTGATATTTGTGATGCTGCTAATTATGATTATGATTTCTACGTTGGAGATGATGATGCTGATTGCAATTATAAAAAATAATTATAATATCAATTATGACTGATGATGACGATGAGAATATGTATGATGAGTACAAAAATAATGCATGTAAAAATTGAAAATGGTTTTGAAGATGATGCTCATGCTGCTGCATCTCATGATGATGATATTGCCATAAAAGTGATGGTGATGATAATGATTATAATAGCATGACTCTTAAAAGTAATGATTACAATTATGATGGTGATGATCACGTTAAAAGCGAAGGTGATGACGACGCAGGTGATGATAATTACGATGTTATAAGTGATGATGATGATGTGGTGGTGGTATGATGCTCAATAGATCTGCTGCACACGTGCCGAAGATGTCACCGAATACAATTACGACGACGACGCTAAATGAAGATGACGAATAATTATTCGTCATCTTCATTATAATGAATGATGGCAATGACAGATGGGCGTGACTTCTCTCCCCCACCTCCACACCACCCCCCCCATCCCACGGACCCCTCCGGCGTGCGAAACACATCAAGGGCACATCAGTCGGGCAGGATGAGTGGCCCTGCTCCTGATGAGAGACAAACAAGCCCTGGGGGAGCTTCCCTGCCGAGACAGCGACGCTCCGGCATCATCCACAGATCCACAGGGCCCGAGGGGGATCTTCTCCCTCCCATCACGGAAGGGGTGGGAAGGGGGTTAAGGGACTGGAGCAGCGAGCGAGGGAATGGGGGGGGGGGGAGCAAGACGACCAAAGCGGATGTCTACGGATGAACCCGCACGGGTAAAGCTGGGTTTAAAAAAGAACATTTTGGGTCATGTGCACGCGTGTCTCGCTCAAAAACCTTCCGCTCCTTCAATGAACGACAGCGCACCGAGACCGAGGCCACGGCTATTGGGGCGTTCGATGTGATCTTCAAAATTGACGCACGCACACACCCCAGGCCTCCACTGGAAGCACACAGCTGTGCTGCTCGCAGATAAGGGGGATGACCAGCCGTGCCGGATTTTCTCGATTTTTTTTCGCCGTCCGTGTGTATTCTTCGGCTGATAATACGCTCCGGAAAGTAAGAGGCGCACTTAAAACTTCAGCCCGCTGTCAATAAAGTTATACACAAATCTGGTCTCGCGTGCACACCCACCGGATTTATAAGACCGCATATCCTAACCTTTGTTTTAAAATACAGGGGAGAGCAAAGCGTGTGTGTGTGTCTTATAGTGGGGGCGGTAGTGTAGTGCTCAGCGAGTAGCGTCTATGAACCCGGCGACCCGAATTCGATTCCCGCTCACGGCCAACACCAGTGACGATTATTTGAACCGATCCTGTGCATCTACCTAGATCGACTCAGCCTCAAATGAGTACCTTGTGCGATGTGTCGTAAACATCGTCACTAGGGAGACAAAGGCGGCCGGGCGTGGTGCTTTCCACCCACCCCCTTGTGTACCTTTCCGGCCTTCATAGCTGCTGCTCGCTAACAGCACTTGCCCCAAGAGTCTGTTAAGGCTATACGGGGGGGAGGGGTCTTTGTCTTTTTTTGTATATACTACGGAAACTACGGTAAAACTATCTGGGAAATGTTAAGGCTTTCGAAACCATTGCAAGTCCGGGTTATTGTCAGTTGCGCAATAATGCGTGCCGTTCTCCCAGCGTTGTGAGAGAGTCGTCAAACGAGGCAGCTCCATAGAGTTCCCCCCGCAGCAGCAGTCGGCAACCAAGAGAACAAGAAGAGCCTTTTTTTGTTATAAAGTTCGTTAAACAAAACCCACTTCAATATTTCAAGAGCCCCTGAACGGAACCGCGTGCAGCTCCGGTGCCGCGGGTTTACGACCGCTGCCCTAGAGGGCACCTCGCCCTCCTTTGAAGTGCCGGCCAGACGCCTGGGAAGAGCTGGGAACACCCACATTTAACCCCACCAGACGCGACCTGCCGATCGAATAACTGCCACCCACTCACTTATGCTGCTGGGCACACAGAGGACGGGGGGATATGAGACACTCGACCGATTGCTCCGAAGGTTTTCGCGGTTGTGCCGGAAGGATCGTCGGTGCCATTTTGGACTGTGCCGCAAGTTGCTCGGCGGGGGCTTAATTTCCTGCAGAAGCTGACACCACGCGGGGTCGAAACGTCGGACATCGTGCCCAACGCTGTACGCATATTCTTTGCCGGAAAGGTGGAATGGAACCGGCGACTTCTGGGTTGCAAGTCCAGCAGTATGCTGGCCGTTACACCACTGTGGCATCATCCTATTGCTGTTGTTTCTATCGCTGATAAATTAGACCCTCAAAATAAAAGTGGCAACCTCCGCCAACACCCCCTCCCCACCTCCCACTGAAAAAGGCAATAACGGTACAACATTCCGTAAACTGACTGGCTGCACGCAGCCATAAAACACAAAGCTCGTTAAAGTCTACACCTTAATGTCGACTCTGGGGGGTTTCAAGTGCAACAATTCAATGCTCACGATGCGCGGAAAAAAAACCGAAAAAATAAAATAAAATTATGGAGAGATCGCCGCCTCTTACCGGGGCCAAATCTGTCAGCCGGCTTTAGTTCCGCGAGGCGAGCGGTGGATAATCATGCCCCGCGGCAAACCTGCTCCTGGATCCATGGGTAAGGAGATTTTTTTGTTGTTGTAAAAATATCAAGTGATGGTTGGTAAAGGTGCAGCCCTGCAGTTGCTTGCTCTTCCCACTGCTTGAAGAAAGGGGCCTCTACTAGGAGGGTCTAAGAGATCTTCTCTCGAGGTGTTTTTTTGGCCTACTTCTCCACGCTGGCCAGACGTCTTGGAATCGGTGGGCGCACCGACATTTTACCCCACTGGGAAGGAAGATGTTAAAGTCATAAATACACGACGACATCACCTTTGTGAATTCCACGTTTGAAATTCCTGAAAGTTGAGATGCCCTGCAACATTGCCACGTAATGTGTACATGTGCGCCCTTTTGTCAATCCACCGCTGAATGAAGGTCTCACCACGATTGTGCGGATCATGGAAATTATTCGACCATACTTCACCATGGTGGTCAGTAAATACTTGTATGGTCTCTATAACCAGGAGTGGGCCCACATATAAGGTAAACTTCCTTTGTCGGGGTGTACAGGTTGGTGAAGGCGGGGAGCATTAGACGTGGGAGCATATAAGTACAGCACAACAGATGTTTCTACACTGTCCTCTGCTGCCCATAACGTAGCCCTGCAGCAGCCTATAACACCAGCTGTGAATGGTGGTCGTTCATCCAATACGTACACAGGCTCAACTCTGCTTAACTTCCGAGATCTCACAAGATCTGGTGAATTCCTTGTGATTTAGGGTCAAAGGCCAATATTATTTAACCTTCTTTAAATAACAAAAAAATGCATGAATGAGCTAACCCAACGGCCAATGTGAATGGGCTCTCGTCCAGATATAAATAGAGTATGTGAATGAATGAAAGCACCGGATGGAGAGAAAGAGAGAGAGAACTTGAGTGGAGGATGGAAAAAAGGACGGCCTACATATTAACCTGGCCACCTAAGTTCGATTCCCAGTCATGGCTAACATCAGTGGTCGAGTGAGATTTCAACCAGAACTGGACACCACCCTTCACCAGATCACACTTGACCAGAATGACGAAGTATGGCTCAAACAACCCCGATAACAAACACAGCGTGGGGGAAAGGGGGGAGCTCCATCCAGCATTGGATTTCCAAGCTGTACATCATTATTATCATTAGTATATACCAATGGCTATGTGGGTGTAAAATTACAATCGATTCACAGATTAACAGCGATTCTCTGAACTCACAATACATGTACCAAATCACATGCACAGTATCAGAATCCAGTGAATTAACTTGTATATGTTGTATGCAAATTGTTTCACGTGACCCACCCAGTCAATAGAGGCCGCTATATATATACCATATTTACTACGTTTTATATATTCCGGAATTGAATGGCATCCCTGAATTGCCAATTTGTTGCATTGTAACGGCGAATTGTTACACGACTGCATTCATGATTTCATCATCATCATCATCACTGTCGTCATTAACAGTAGCCACGATCTATCAACTGCTGGATGAAGGCCTAACCCAAACCCATTTCCAAAATTGCGTACAAGCAGCATTACGCGGATGCTCGCATTACACAGATGCGCACACACACACAGAGACAACATGCACTGCATCACGCACATTCCAATATAGTTAACGCACGTACCGTGCGTCGGCCACATTGCGCATAATATAATCCATCACATTCACGCATGCCGACGCATAAATACACGAACAGATGGTAGTGGCACGCCTGCACGTGTTTTGGTGTGAGGATGGGACCCCCCCCCCCCAGTCCCCCCTTCTCTTCACTTGCAACACTTTCCCAAAAGCGCCGTCTTAACATGCGGCACATTTCTACTTCACCCCTCCCCCCCGTGCCCCCCCCCCCCTTGTACGGTACGATTGCCAACAGGCTGCTTAATGGGAATTGGCCCTACGTCCCAACGCAAGACCCTTTCTCTGACGACTGTCTTGAGACTCGGTGAGGATTTCCCGTGGAAATATCTTTCTTTCCACTGCAGCGCTATCCTCGTAACATGTGTATACGGGGGTTGATTGGCATGACGGATGTTTTCCATCTTTCATGATCTTCAGCGCCTCTCGTGAGTTGTGCCATCCCAACTGCCGCGTTGTTCCATCTGTCCGACATTGTCCAGTCCAACTGTCGGACATTGTCCCACCGACTGGCCTGCCAACTGTCCCATCAACCGCTCCGCAAACTGTCTTAAATTCAGCCGGGCGGCGCCTTCGCACGTGGCCTCTACGACCGTGGAGGCAGCAAGGGGTTGGCGGGTTACACAAACGTCGTAAAACTCCTTTGCCGTGGGCGTCCAGCAGGTGCCATACCCCTGCTTTGCCGGGTGAACGCGGCGTGGCAAATATGGTCCGCAACTGCTCCATGTGTACGGGATATAATGTTTCCCCCTCGCACGTGTGGGTGCTCTCCGGGTGTTCCGGTTCCATCCCACATGCAAACGCTCATTAATCGGCCGACAGCACGTCGCATATACAGGGGATTGCAGAGCTTGGGGCGAAATCTGGCATCACCGAGTTATTTTCTCTCTTCCAGATTGAGCAAATACTCTGCGGCATGGTACAAGTTTAAATTTTCGTCACGTGTTACTTTTTTATTTCGTTGACAGAGGGTGTGTCAATTATCGTGATTATTATGATAACAAATATCTTTGAGCACGGTCGTCAGTGACCGGGCTGAAACGATCAACAAACTACACCGAGGAACTTAGTTTAATCACAACTCCGTCCACGTTAATCTGTATGAGTCATTGGCGACTGGGCTGAGATTATCACCTCGCTACACTCGAGAATCCGGTTTAATTGATATTTACCAGAGAAAATCCACGGAATATTGTTTCAGACATATAGAATATAGGGCTCTATCTAAAAATCTGGAAATGTTGGAGTCCCTCTCCCCTTGGGGAAGTTTCTAAATCAGCCTCCGATTTAAGCCAAGTCTCTCAGTCGCGGTGCCCCGACACCGCGCGATCCCCCCGAGCCATCCGGCCCCTTCCCGCACGTGGCAGGTCGCAACAAAGACGTCTCACAGTGAACGTCCCCAGCCGGCGACACGTGCTTGCGCGTCGGTGGCCAGCGGGGCGGAGGGGACGATGGCTACCGTGCCGGGTTAGCGTTTGACAATAAATTTCCTGGATCTGGACATGGCCCCAAAAATCCATTACAGCCGGGGGATGAAGTGAGATCCTTTTTTTTACGCGGGTACGGAAAATCTATATCGCGCCGTCAGCCTAAATCCAGGCTACGGCCCCGCACTGAAAAATTAAGCACCTCTTCCGCTCGGGCTGACGGTCAGAGTAAGGTCCGTCGCCCTCCGTCGATGCCCCCCACTCCCCCCGCGTCTCAACCATCACCAGTTGCCAGTGTCAGCGTCGGGTTTCCCTGGGAGCGGCGGGGCGGGGGGGGGGAGCCGGCAAAAGCCGCGGCGATCATGGGGTGACCGGGTCGGTCGCGACGCGGATCAGAGCAAAGAGGCGAGGAGACAGCGTGATGAGTCAGGCGGAGGAAAAAAGGTTGGAGCGCGTTAAACCGCTCGCCCGTGCAAGCGGTCAAACGAGCCTCGCACAGAGGTCACCGCTCGGCAAATAAACAATGCCTCTGTGACCCCCATGCTGTGAAATCCTATATACAGCGTGGGCGTGTGTTCATAGTGTGCTCACACACACACACACGCACGTACGTACACCAGCTGAGACAAGGGCCCCCGCCCTCCGTTTAGCCTCACAGAGTGTAGAAGAAGGGAGCAACCCGCTGACGAGGTCCCACTTAGGCAGTCGCGGTGCAGTCGCCACCATGCCTGGCCGCATTTGTCTCCCCATTGCTGACGTTTGTGCACACTGCACCAGGTGCCCGTGTAAGGCTGAGTCGAACTAGATGAGTCGATCGGCAGTTCGTGAGGGGTGGGGTAAAGTGTAGGTCGTGCCACCTCTACAAAGATGTACAGCCAGCGTGGAAGAGTAGACCAAATACCGTGTAGAGCAGCACTCTAGAGCTTCCTCTAGTGGAGGGCCTTCAGCAAGCAGTGACGTGCGTAAGAGATTGCGGGCCTGCATCTTTACCATCCCAGAAGAGGCCCAGGACTTGTTGAGATACCACTCGAAATCTAACTCACGGCCAGGGATTGAACTCAGGTTGGTGGGATCATGTCGGAGTGACCTGACCACTGTCCCACAGATTCTCTCGCACACACAGACACACATACCGTAGGAACCCACGAACGCGCGTACATATGTAGATTTTTTTTTTTATCCTGAAGACGTAACAAGAAAAATAAGCGCAAATCTCAATGCGAAATTAACGGTGGGAAATGAATGTCTGAATTTATACGAGGATGAAAAACAAAGTGTTAAATGGATTTATTTTAATATCTCTCTCTCTGTGACAACACAAACTAGAATATCCTTTGGGGATATGAATATGATAAATTCAGAGCAAAAAAAAAAATCTAGGTGTTTTTAATAGATGTTTGAAAATGCAATTTATGCAGGAAAAATTAATGACCAGAAGGCATGTCTACACTTGGAATGTATTTTTCTCCTTCAATCTAGTCATAGCAGCTGTTTAAATTATGCTCTCCGCCTAATGAATTATTAACCGAGTGTACAAAAGTGTGCAAAAAGCCGGAATACATATGTTGAACATAGTTTTAGACTTTCTCCAATTAATTTTCTCCGAGCCAGTAAGTAGGTTGTGTGTCAAGGGACCGATAATTTAAATTACATTTTAAAAAGTCAATTACAGTCTTACAAATACACAATCTTAATGAGGTTGTTGTTATTATTAGTATGCAATGTAATCAAGGGGGTGTACTGTCTTGGTGTTGTCTGGGCCTGTTGTTGTTGTTGTGTTTCTGCCTTGCCCAAGCTTGCATTTGGTGTGGACATCGGCAAGATGTTTATGTACCTAGACAATTTGTACTTCTATCCTGTATTTATATCTACGTAGTTATACATTTGAAGTGACTTGCTTGTCTGTTCTCTATCTTACCATTCTCATATCGTGTGTTTGTGTTTGTTTGTTGATGGTTACTCGCTGACCCCGGCGCTCCAACTGGACATCTGTAAAAAAAAGAGCTTCATAGCTCATCGGATTCCTCCAATCTGACCAAATATTCTGACTCTGACCTGTTATTAATATCTAAAAAAATGCAATGTAATCGGTGTGGCCAATTATTCCTATGCAGGACTCTCTTGAAAATAAAGTCTTTGGAATGTGTGGCTTTTCCTGGAAAAATAAGAAACTATTATCAATATGACTTAATATTGAATTGTACATTCATGGTAATGTACCAAACGTAGCATTAATAAGGGATGAAACGGTGGTCTAGTGGTTAGCACACTGCACTACAAACCCAGCGAGCTTTAGTTCGGTGCGTGCCCATGACTCATGCCGAGTGACACCAGAACCAATCCCTCCCCTTCACCAACCCACACTGAACCAACCGTGGCGAAGTATGGTCAAACATGACCACAAACATGACCCATGTATGGTCAAACATGACCACAAACATGACCCACATGACCCATGTTTGACCAGCAGTGGGAATACGAAGAGCTGTAAATGATCAATTACAATGTGTGAACGTAATTTCTAAATATTGGCTGCTAACCGGTAAAACAATAGCTGTTGAAACCCCCAGAAGTTCCATGCAACTCTCTTGCGGACAGTTGCATGGAACTTCTCGACTACAACAATTCCCCTTCCATCTCAATCATTGTCCATCTAGGGAGATGTTCACTTTAGGTGTACGAAAAGCCCAGAAGGCCCACTCCCATAAATTAGTGACATCACCCTCTGTGTTCCAACATGCTCTCGAGTAGTCAGGGTTAATTTAGTGGCCATTTTGGTCTCTTTAGTCTTAGTTTAGCTCACGCCAACCTGCGGAATATGAATCAAGTCTGAGCCTGTGAATTTGCACGACTCGGGAAGATGTGATCAAATAAAATCAGACTAAATGAAAACCGTGTCTAGTTAAATCAGGACTACTTCATAAAATCGAGTTTATTATTCCACAGATTTTTTTAGTCATTGAATTTTTTTACAATTATTATTAAATTAGTTCTCTGTTCATTGTGAATTTATTCAGAATTTAATGACTAAATGAAATCCACAGACTGAGATTTCAAACTTCCTTTGGGTTGTCAAACCGTTTGAAGAAGACTTTGCTGACTATAATAAACGCAGACTAAGTGAACACTGCTCCTGACCTCCGGATCCCCGGAGCAATCTACCCGTGGTTATGTGAAGGAAAATAATAAAACCCAATTGCAGGACTCAACATCGTGGAGATTTCAAAATATGCGGCTGTGCAGTGAAGTTTGACATTTGCGCTTTTAAAGTCAATGAGTTGGCGTGTATATATTTGACTTTGTAAGATCAATGTTTACTGAATGGGGAATGAATGGGGAATTAAATAAAACACTTCAAATACAAATGCAAACATTTTAAATTATACATTTTATTAAAATTTGTATTATTCGAGGTCCCTACGAAGGTAGGGCAATGGCTGGAAATATTAGGCGATTGCGTGTTTTGCTTATGTAATAAAGAGTGTTTAATTTGGTGAGTTTGTGTGTCAATTATTATCGGAGCTCTTGCTCCGACAGTGTGTGAAGTTTGTATTTGACACCCTACGCTTTGCTTGACGCAAACTGCTAGAGCCAGTGCGACACAAAATAACGGAATACTGTAATCGTTAACGTCGTTGTGGAGAAGTTAAAGAACAAAATATAGATAAGAAGACAAACGCAACGCTTCTGCCTTCATATATCTCTCTCCACGTGGTAACCAACACAAGTATTTGTTTCAACAACTCAGCCCCACGGCCATCTCAAAGTGCATAAGTTCAGCGGCAATTGATTCAGTACAAGCAAACTCCGAGCCGGTTTCGACACACAGTGTCTCATCAGCAGTCAGGCACGCTGAAAGCAATGCTGGTGAACTGCCCGATGATGATCACTCTGTAACACGATTTTTGTTCCTGGGTAGTAAATGTTATTTTATAATTGCTTATGCCTCAAAAGTATAGCAAATGGCGATTATACCCCACAAACTTGACGTGAAGGAATGACACAAATGCACACCACGTTTTCTCATTGAAAATAGGTACATTTCAAAATATCACTGTCCTGTTTTGTTTGCATTTTGACTGCTTGTGTTGTGGTTATTGCAAACATGATGTTTTATATAAAGGTGTCAGTTTTTGTACCTGTTGAAAGGGTAAAAACCTATTACTATCACTGTCCTGGTCACAAAAGCAAAGTTTGTGGGGAATAACAGCCATTTTCTGTACTTTTGATGCATAAGCAATTAGGAAATAACACTTACTACCCAGGAACAAAAAACATGTTTTTGTGACACAGTGTTATAGGCAAAGCCCCTTGTTTGAAGGTACAGGCCCCGAGGCTCTGCTGCAAAAAGACATAACACGTGACGTGACATAATCATGAGCGTCGTTGTGGAGAATATAAAACAAACACAACGGATACGAAGGTGACCGGTGTGTCTCACGTGGGTGAAAAGTGATTGATACTTCACGACCAGAAAGAGGTTTGCGTTGAAACGCACAGTGCGGTAATGTTTATGCGAGATGAGTGTGTGTCACGAGTGGTCGGCACCTTGTTTACACGGTGGCCTCGTTTTATATTTTTAAAATGAGCTGAGCTGACTTTCAAAGACACCCAACAACTCTGCGCGCGCACACTCACTCGCAACACTCTTCACGTGTGCACGGGATGTCAGGCGGGTAGGAATGGAGATGGGCAGTGGGTTGAGAGGCATGGAGAGGAAGGGGGGCAGTGGAAGATGGGAGAAGCAGGCGAGGAGGTACGGGAGGGGGGCATTGGGGGGGGGGCTATGGGGTATTCTGGCTGGGAATGGATTGAGAGAGGGCTGTGGGCAAGTGTGGACTGGGGGAAGATAAAGGACCCACCCCCCAACCTCGTGTCGGCTCTACTTCACACGTGTACACACACACACAGCCTTAACAGACTGTTGGGGCAAGTGCTGTTGGGGAGCACCTATGAAGGCCGGAACGGCTGGCGTGTCGCACAATGAGGTCATGGGGGCCAGCACCATGGCCGGCCGCCTTCGTCTCCCCAGTGGCGATGTTTTCACATCGCAACAATTAGGGCTGAGTCGACCTAGGGGAGGCCCATGACCGGTCACCGGTATTGGCCGTGAGCGGGAATCGAACTGGGGTTCGTAGCGCGAGCCGCTAAACTACCGCTCCCCACTTACGAATACACACACAGACAAAGATCCCCCGGATAGCCTTAACAGACTGTTGGGGCAAGTGCTGTTAGCGAGCAGCACCACGCCCGGCCGCCTTTGTCTCTCGAGTGGCGATGTTTATGACACACCGCACCAAGTACTAATTTTAGGCTGAGTCGACCGAGGGCCATGCACACGAACACTCTTAAATATGCACACACCATGCACACACATTCACGCAAACACGCTTATATGTGCACACACATTCACATGCGCAGACACACACCATGAACACGTGTACGTACAGCTACCAGTATGTGCATGTATGTGCACCTAGCCTGGCACAAAGCGCTGTGGTGACGTCACCGCTACTTAGTGGCGAATTTCACGGTCAACACCGGCGGCGATTATCGGAACCGGTAATGGGCCTCCCCTAGGTCGACTCAGCCTCAAATGTGTACAATGTTGCACCTGGTGCGATGTGTAAGCATCGCCACTTGGGGAGACAAAGGCGGCCGTGGGTGCGTGCTGTTCGCCTCCTCCCCACCTGGTGTGCCACCGTGCCGGCCTTCACAGCTGTCGCTTGCCCGCTAACAGCACTTGCCCCAACAGCCTTGTAAGGCTATACGAGGTGGGGGGGGGGGGGAATCGATCTTTACCTTTATTCCTAGTGCGCATTTCGCGCGCGTGCGCCGCGCGCTGCTCCCTGGAGCCTGGCGGCTTCGAACTCCACGCCATCGCTTCAAATCGAAACCCATTCCCTTCGCAACGAGCTCAGCGAGAAACGGCGACCCCTACCCCACCCCGTGCCCTCGGGGTTCAACTCTCGATCATCCGCTGGGCGACTGACCCCACCCCCGGGAGAGGGGATTGCTGATGAACCCCCCCCCCCCCCGCAATTGCTTTGGGAACCAACACTGCCCGTTATCTTTGCGCGCTGCCCCTGCTGCTGCTGCGTTTCATGTCATCATCTGGCGGCCCATCGCTCGCCGAGCAACGGGCGACTGACCAGCCCCATTACTGGGCGTGTGTGAACACAAAGCAATCATAAAAAAAGAGCTTCATAGCTCATCGGATTCCTCCAGGCTAAAGAAAGACTCTGAATCTGAACTTGGCGCCCGCGTCGCCGCAGCAGCGCGTCGGGAGGCAGAGGAGCTGCTAGCTCGGAGGTCGGCAAACCTTCGTGAACGTTCTTCTTGGTTCGTTCGGTAGACAGAGTCTGTCTACTCGACAGACCTGCTCTCCACCTGAGGACGGCTGCTTGCGTTGAGGCCGAAACGTCGTGAGAATTATTTTATTATGTTTTATTTTTATTATTTTATTACTTCCATTCTACGTGACTTTACCGAAAGAACCAAGAAGATGAATCCCTGCAGTCACGAAAGCTTTAAATCGAAACTTCGTGAGCGTTATTCGCAACGCACTGCGCCTCTTCAAATACTGCGGGTCTTTGGGGGGGGGGGGGGGGGTTTAGGGGGGGGGGGTATTGGGGGGGGGGGGGTTCTTACCGAATTCGATAGAGAAGATGTCTCTTCTTGTTGTTCTGGTTGCCTGATCCCTGTTAGCTCATTAAAGCAATTCTACGCATTCAACAATGCGCGGTCCACGAGCGCGTGGATAGCGAGACCACTCAGGAGCAGCATTGCGATATCTCCTTCCGCAGGTCACGCTCGATGAACTCACCGCTGCTCTGCCAGAGATCCGCAACGAGACAGCACAGCGACAGCAAAGTTGTGCTTAGATGCCGTAACGCGTTTGTTTTTCCCTCTTCAACAGAGGTTGCAAATTGATATCGGCGAGCCCCAGCATCCGCACCAATTAGACGCGTGTCTGAATCGTGATCGCGTTTTATTTGTTCTGACCGTGTTTCATTCCGATCTCCCGAACCAAACAAGACGTATCCGTCTCGATTTGCTGTCACCTGGTTGAAATGAATGTTGTTGTCGTTACTTAATCTTCCAAGCTACAGCCACTGTGACTTGAAAGAACTCGAGGGCCAGATTGTCTCGTGGCGCGCGGTTCGCAAAACAGGCGCGGTGTCGTTTTGGCATCACGGAGAAACGGAACAAATAACCAACAAAAAATAATAATCATCATCATCACGTCGCAGATAATTAGCGAACGTTACAGGTCCCAGGGGGGATACGGGCAAAGTGGCGAGACGAGAATGAATAAGTATTGCACGTGCACAATATGCCGTTTTGTATTTTTTGTTTTTACTCCATGTCATTTAAAGTACAAAGCGCTCTATTGGCAGATGCTACAAAGCGCGGAGGCACAGACAAGGCAGGCAGAGTGAAAGACGGAAATATGTACAAATTTAAACTCGCTCGTGAAATTACTGCTTCTTGCTGAAAGATAAAAGTTTTATTCAGACAATTCCAAACAGCGCAGTATTTGGTGATAAGGAAGGCTTCAGCCGTACTGCGGGGGGTCTGCACTGCACAGTATTCATCTTTGGGCAATTTCACTTGCCGCAAAAACTATATTTTCACATTAATATGTGAAAATACATTACTGACAGAATGTGAATACAATATAGTGCTAAACTCAGCTCAAGCCTTGTGTAAACCTAGACAATTCTATGCGTTCACCCGAACTCTGAAGCACTCCCTCCAGGCTCAGCAAATGGTCAAGAATGAATATCCAGCGTACAACATCTGCAGACATCGTACAATAGTTAGGGATACAGAAATCATCAATCCAACGAACCACCAAGGCAGAAAACAACTCAATAAGAGGTCACTTGAAGGGCTCTCGAAAGTAGTTCTGTGATGTCTAGTTTCACGAGCCGTCCTCCAACGGGGCACGAGAGCTAAGAACAGACAGGCACCTTCCCCCCGCGACACGAATCCGTGAGCACATTTGGAATATAACTGGGAGAAAAACGGTTGAAAATATAAAACATCTGCATCCGGACTCTTGATCGATGAACGGTGAGAGCGCACACAGCACGTTGTCACGGAACAATGCGTGATCAAATCAAACCGCCCGTCCGTATGCTATTCACGCCATCATTATAGCACAAGGCGGTCATAAAGGCGCTGTGTTTTACAGACGATTACAGCCTGCCATCGTTCCACGGCACGGGGACAATTTATTACTCATTGCCTTTACCCAACTGGATCATTTGCCAATAATTTGCGAAGACAGCAACCGTGGTGCCGGCACACAACGTGGCCCCCTCTTTCGTCAGACACCCGTGACGTCACAATATCTTGAGCCTCCATTGCGCAAGCAGGCGGACGCATACCTCGAGGTTGTCACACCCGTGGTAATAACCAGGAGGGCCGGCAGGCTCGAACCGCGAACCACTCATTTCTTTAAAAATAGCTTTTCGTGTTGGGTTTGTTGTCCTTCCCCCGCACCTCGGACGTAGCACGGTTAGCTACGCACGGTGCGAAAGAAGTTCAACGTACGCACGTGCACTCCGACGAGCTGGCAAACGCATGACTGCTCGGCCACGATGGCAGAAACCACTCCCGGGTCGGGTAGGTGACCCCGTCCGTGAGCCGAGAATGACGAGTTCAGGCCCGCTCGCGACCATTGACGAGTTAAGGGGGTTAGCTCGCAATGGTCGCTAGCGGGCCTGAACTCTACATGCTCACGTGCGGGTCAATGTGCATTCAATGAGCACTTAAGTGGCCGCGCGGACAGCCATTAATCATACGGACAATGTGACCCCGTGCAACGGGGGAGGGAGAGGAGGAGGGTGAGGAGGGGGGAGGGCGCTCCCTCCTGGGAAAGCCACGGGGTTTGTTTGTTTGTTTGTGTTTCCTCGGTCATCTCGATGAAAACCCGGGCCGTAGCAAACCCGCAGAGTCCTGGCGTCGGAGGGGGCCGGGGGGGGGGCCGGGAAAGTCGCGGGTGCGATGGAGCAAAGTGCGGCGTGAGTGATGGGTGGTGCGGAGTTTTTCATTAAAAAACGCAAAAAAGTGCGAGAAGAGGAAAAAAAACCCGGCGATACTCGCGGGCACGGCCATGCGTGTAATTTAACGGCGCGGTAGGATTAATGCCACTCTCGTCATCGCTTGGCCATAAATCTCTCACTTCCCCCACAGGTATGTCATTTTATTCCCAACATTCACCCACAACCACCGCCACCGCCAACCGCCCGCCCGCCGCCCCCTCTCACCTCGATAATAAAAACTGCTCCGCCGCCACATGCCACCCTCTTTCAGCAGCGTAGCCATAGACAAGCAGGGTCGTTTCCACAATCTCCCCCCCCCGCCACCCTGTGATCATCCTTGCGATGCTTATTCCATGCGCCCCGCGATAACCGTATTTCTGCATTAGCGCCGGGACACTTTTACGTTGAGGCTGGGCGTTCGTGCAGTTGAAGAAGGCGAGAACATCTGGAAGCAGCTGCTCTGACCTTGAGCTCGTCACGGAACGCCCGCCATGCCCGTGAGTGCCCGCGGCTGCTGTCTTGCCCCCGACGCCAATTCGAGTCAAGAGCGATTTCCTGCTCAAATGAGCGTCGGGGCTTTGGTGGTGCTCATCTCCAGGTCACACCTCTGCAGAGCATAGAGCTTCGTGGTGGAAATTCAACAATCCAGTGGCGGGGGTGAGGATATGCGTAAAAGACAAGCGCTGTCGGCTTCCCCGCGAAGGATCGATGGGCTGAGTTGACTTTCAGCATTCTCAATGGCCGGATTAATGGCAATGGCAATTAAATATTTTTTTTATTTTTTAAATTTTTTTTATTTTACCAGGTAAGGCGCACTGAGCTATACAGATCTTTTTCAGAAGCGACCTGGCCACAAGTAATAGCTCAATGAAGTGGCTTATCACGTGGAAATCTATAGCAGCTAAATACTCCAAATGCATGTTGATTCTAAACGTGGAGGGGTAAACTGGAGGAACAGGACAAAAATCCATGCGACCACGGGGAAAGAGACATGAAAAACGCCAAATATACAGCAGGCATCAGGGTCGGGATTGAACCCACGACTTCCTACCATGGCAGGCGAGGGAGATAACATCTTGTCACCGTGGTGCCCCAATGCCAATCGAATCCTCACTGGAGACTCCTGGATTAGGATGCTTGGCCAGCTCCACTGGCGAGTGTTTGGCTTTGTGTGTAGAAGGAAACTGGACAACCCAGGGAAAACCGACACTTATGAACAGGAGTGAGGGAGCGGTGGCGCAGTGGTTAGCGTACTGCGCTAACAAACTGCCGGCACCTTCCTGGTCAAGGCTAACATCGTCAGCGGTGTCTGAATCGGGCCGAGGTGCCCCTGCCCTTTCAACAAACCTGCACTGGCCAGCATGGTGAAGAATGGTCAAACAACCTCCGCGACCAACACACAGTGGCGACGGAGACCTTCATCCGAGGGTAAATTGGCAAGGGGCAGCACATTATTAACTTCGTTTCTTGCTCTTGGAAAGGGAATACTCAGCACTGCCATGTCGTGGTCACCTCACAGCCCCACGACTACTCGAGCGCTTGGCAAGTTCGGGCGATGGTCACCCATCCAAGCCAAGGACCAACCAGGCTCGACCCTGTAGAGCTGCCCAGCTCTGCCGAGATCGGGAGCGTTTATGGCGATTCGAGTCATAAGTTGGATTGGATTAGCCCATCAGGTGATTAGGCTGCCAAGCATCTGTGCAATTAATCCGGTGCTGGACATGGGCCACCAACAAGCTCGGCCCGGCGTAAATCATTTGGCTGCTGTTTGGCTGCCAAATTTGGCCAGGCTTGTGATATCTCTACTCCAGGAGCGGCTCAAGTGGCGAAGGTCCAGTTTTACCGATTGGCACGGTCAAAGCCCAGTCTATGAATGTGCCCGCTGCTTGATCCATCAGCTGTTCTTGTGCCAGTCGACAGCATTTACAATTCGTTCTAGATTTGAAGCTTTCGTGACTGCAAGGATTCATATTCTTAGGTTTTTTGGTGACTTTACCAAAAAAACCTAAGAATTAGCATTTACAATGCGCCCAGAGCAACGGGATTGACTCGTGTACAGGAGCTTGGGTGGATTGTAGCATCGCGGGACCATGAGGGATAGTGACTAAACTAAACACATTTTTTTTTATTTTACCAGGTAAGGCCCACTGAGCTATCCAACTTTTTTTTTTTAAAGCGACCTGGTCACAGATGATAGCTCAACGAAGTGGCTCATCATGTGGAAATTTATAGCAGCCAAATAATCTAAACGCACGTTGATTCCAAGGGAATCACTGGACGACCTGAAGAAAAATCCACGCAACCACGCGGAGAACATGCAATCTCCAAATATACAGGTGTCAGGGTCAGAATTTAACCTACGACCTCCTGCATACCAGGCGAGGGAATTCACATCTTGCTACCGCGGCAACAGCATGGGCGGGCTTCATCCAGCAGTGGATTAATCATGGCTGATGAAGATTATAATGATGATGACAGGGTCTGGGCAAATATGTTCCCAAAAATATAAATGTTTTTCTAAAACAGGAGAATTGTGTTTAAGAATGAAAAGTATTTTTCCCGGTTATACAATGATTATGCAAATATGCATCGTAACAAAATTAAATTCATAACTTTTGCAGAACGTGGCGAAACACCACGTTAGGCCAGAGAACGACTTTGGGAGGATGTCACAGAATAACTTGTGAGGTCTCTTCAATTGCCTCTTATCCACACCAGGGGGTGCTGCACCTTCTCACGTGCTGTGGTGTCGAAGAAGTGTTCATGATATTACAATCATTCTCGGACCGGGAGTTCAGCCAAATTACATGAATCGAAAATTTAATTTAGGCTTTTTTTCACAAACGTTGGTGACTAGGCCATTACATTCCCACCCTCCCTGCTACAAAACGACGTTCGACCTATGCCAGTAACACACATTTTTTGTTCATATTTTAATTCACAAGAGCTGGAATTCATCCAATTTAAGTGAACACCTAAATTTAAATTAATGCATTTGTTGTTTCGTGCAGTCGTTGGTGACAGGGCTGAGGCCATCAAACTCGCGACACTTGACAGCTCTGTGAGTGTCAGTAATCGCGAATGTTCCGTCCATCATCGGCTAACTCAAAGCGTCGAACCATCGCTTGGCTGTGAACGACAAACCAGATCCTGGAAAATCTACCGGTGATTACCAAAACGGCAAAATTTCACACAGCGAAGCAAACGCCCCTCAGCGAAACTACTTTGCAGATTACTGCGCGTTTTTTCTTTTGCGGTCGTCCTGCGTAGCGCTCCGATGTGTTTTTTTTTTCACTCCACGTGCCAGGAGCTTCTTCGGGAGCTGAGTTGATCATGCCGAACAACACGCGGTACGACCCAAAAATACAACGGGGAGCCGCGCACGACAATCGAGAGAAAAAACTCAACGCCGTAATGGCCACGTTGCTTAAATCCCCACACGTGTCTTGAATTGTGTCCACCGAGCAGGATAAATGAGTTCACCACAGTTAGTCGATCCACATTTGTCTGCACGTGCCCCGAGCTTCTTCGGCAATGCGCGGTGCGACCCGAAGACACATCCGACGGCTGTGCTCTGCATCGTGAGTACACGTCCTTGAAATTCTCGACTCAAGAAGCGGCTCGATTTGGCGTCCCTCCGCTGCCGCAATGGCAATGCGCTGGCAGCGCCACGTGGCGAGAGGACGAGTATTAATGAAGCCTCTTGCACCCCATCGGCTCCGCGCCTGCCTGCCTGCCTGCTGGCCGGCGGGTGAGCGAGCGTTCGAGCGGGAGGGCTGGCGCGGAAGCACACGAGCATTTACTGAGCGGCTTGCATAAGCACGTGAACAGCTCGGGGAGCAACCCTGAAGCGTGACCATGCTTGAAGGAAGTGGTGTGGGGGGGGGGGGTCATACAAAATTCATGGGGGGTATGACACGGTCAGGATCAAACAAACTTTAAACGAATGTTAAACGCAAAACGGAATGAGTAACGGCGCGATCGTCTCACGTCTCTCGCGCATTCGGCTCTGGCTCTCGCCCCCTGCGCACACGAGTGAAGGCCGTGCGGCGACCACCTCTGGATTTTGCACGTCGCTGGGCGATCCAAGGACGAGTCCGTCTCCGCGACAAACCGGACGGCACGGGCGACTAACGCGCACACCGAAGCCACGCGGAGAAAAGGGTTGAAATCGCGTTGCAAAGCGGGCGCAAGTTTAGCGATCGTGCGGTGCCACGGAATCGCGAGGAAACGCCTCTCCAGCGCCCTGCTGGTGCTGCAGCAGCGAGGACACCACCACTGACATTATCTTGCGGCATCAGCGCCGGCGAGGCATGAATGTGTTGGGGTGACAGCGGCGGTAAATTAGACGGACATTTTTTATTTAATAGTAATAAGTCTAAAAAAGAAAAATCAACCGTAATTTGCAATGTTCTTTCCGAATGAGACGCAAGGTAAATTAATGACTTCCCATAATGAAAAATTAGCGTGCGGGGCCAAACGCGCGGAGCGAGCGAGCGAGCGATAGGACGCTCACCGAAGAGATGAGCCACGGTTTATCCACGTAGACACGTACGTACGTACGTACATGTGAACAGCTCATGCGAACAGAAGAACCTTGGGACAAATTCACGAGCTTCTAGTTGTTCTTAAGAATCGAAGATAAAAGGTTGCGTTGGTCTGTGACCGATCCGGACAGAATCGTCTCGTCAAATGATGTCGATAGCAGAATCGGGATAACATTTGGCGTGAAAATATTCGAATATAGCAATTAAAAAAAACATCTTCAAAATCCACCCAGATATATGCCAGGGCCCTGCACACTGGTGTGTGAGTTCACACACACACACCAAGAAGACAGTTACCCCCCTGTATTCTAATATACTGTTGGGGCGAGCATCTTTAGCGAACATCTATTAAGGCCTTGATTTGAAGCTTTCGTGACTGCTGGAATCCATACTCGGCGGCCTAGAACTAATTCAGACAGCGCTCGCCACTGATGTCTGTAGCACAGCGCGCTAACCACCGCACCACCACTCCCTGACCCCCGTACACACGCGCACGCAAACAGACAAACCCCGCGCACCACGCCGGCTCTCGCTTTTTTTGCAATCGCAGCGCTCTGTGAACACGCAGAACGTCAATTCTCACCGCGGCAGAACGCAGCCTTCGTTGGGGGGGTGGAGGCGCGCGCTTTAATTAGGATTGCTTTGGGTTGGCAGATTTTAACCGCAAAACAAGGCAGCCCTTTCATCACACTTCCAGCCACCGCCGCCACCACCACCGCCGCAGCCGCCGCCGCGAGCCACGGCAGAGGAGCGCGCCGCGGGCGCTCGCGCTGCGATTACGGCACCGCAACTCGGGTCCCCCCCCACCCCCCCCCCCAATCTCGCGTCAAATTCGCCGCGTTTGTTTCGTTCGGCGAAAAAATCCACGGCGCGTTAATCTCCCGATGCCGCCGCGCAGAGACCGGGGTTAAGGTCGGGTCGCCTCCACCGCCAATTAATAAATGAAGCCACGCGCGAGCCAGGGGCGGCGCTCGCCGTTCGTCGTGGATCCGCGCCGTGCGGTTTCGAACAAAGACATGAACGTGCGAAGAAAAGGGCGAAGAGAGGTTGGTGGGGGTGGGGAAGAAACCGCTCGACAACGCAACACAATTAGCCAAAGCAACGTTTATAATTTGCAGAGGGTTCAATATTCGATATGTCTCTCAAGACGCGGGTGCGGAAACAGAGAGGCGGTCGGTCACAGGCAGAATAAACAAATAGGAAGGTCCTGAGCAAGGGGGCTTCATTTCTCACTCAAACGCTGCCAAGATGCTGGATTGGGGCAGAACACATCGGTGAAAGGCACTACCCCTAAGCCCTACCACGAGATTACGATGTATGTTTAATAATCCTATGATATCCTACGCTATGTTTCCACAATACCATGAGGACAACAATACCGGTGTTGTGAGAAATACATGTGTCGCGTCAAAATTATTTTTAGGAAACGGCTTTCCTGGACTGTTGCGGTTGAAGGTAAGTATCGTAAGGTTTGTCACGTAGACAAAACATCGTTACTAGATCAGCACACCCGTGTTGCAGAGTAAACCCACAACATTCACGATTGTGCCGGGTGGGTGGCGGGTTTAACGACACATTTATATTTACGCGATCTAACTAAAAAAGAAAACCTCTATTTCGGATGATATTGGTCGTGGTAATCTGTCCTGTTTGTCGGCTGACGATCACGGGAACGACCTCGTCGCCAACACGCCTCTTGAGAACTGCTGTTTGTGTTAAGTTTGTTGTCCTTTTCGATTCGCATGGTTGGCTGCGTACGGTGCGAAAGATATGCGGTACGCACAACGCACGAATCAACGTCCGCTACACACAACGCACGAATCAACGCACGCGACATACAACACACGAATCAACGTCCGCTACACACAATGCACGAATCAACGCATGCTACATATAGCACACGAATCAACGTACGCGACATACAACGCACGAATCAACGCACGCGACATACAACGCACGAATCAACGCACGCTACATATAGCACACGAATCAACGTACGCGACATACAACGCACGAATCAACGCACGCTACGCACAACACATGAATCAACGTACGCGACATACAACGCACGAATCAACGTCCGCTACACACAACGCACGAATCAACGCACGCGACATACAACACACGAATCAACGTCCGCTACACACAACGCACGAATCAACGCACGCTACGCACAACGCATGAATCAACGCACGCTACATATAGCACACGAATCAACGTACGCGACATACAACGCACGGATCAACGCACGCGACATACAACGCACGGATCAGGCCCTGGCTCGCACACTCTCGCCAAGACAACAACGCTCGTGGGTAAACATGGACCCCCCCCCCCACCACCATGGCGGAACGGCATTGCGCCCCCCACCCCAGCTCCCGTTTTGTTTAATCTCATCTTCGCAGAGCGATAACGCACAATCTCCCCGCTGCGCACAGGTCATTAACTCACGGGGGGGGGGGGGGGGGGGGCTTCGCGCCCACGAGGTGCGATCTCAATCTCATCAGGGGGGTGCACCGAAGCTCACCCCCCCCCCCCCCCACTTAGCGAGGGTGAATCACGCTGGACGCTCGGAGGCACGGAGTCGCACGCGGCGCCTCTTAAACGTGTAATTACAGGACGCTCCTCTGGGCTGTGACACCGTTTAATCAGCCCGGTGTGATTACTTGCAGCGGTACTCTCTGGGTTTTCTCTCTCTCATTCCTCGCTAACAACAACAACAATAATAATAAGAATGTAATAAATGCTCCGCGTTAACCGAAAACATTTTTTTTATTTCCGTGCTCCGCGGGAATTGTGCGGTGATTTCTGCGGCGGCGGCGAACGCAGCGACCTCCCTTCGCGCTCCGTCGCCGGAGACGAGCGATCCGTGCCATCGTCGCTCTGTCACCCAAAGCGGGCCAACATTTAATCCTTTAATTTAATTTAGTCGCCCGCTGAAAACCTCCGCCAATCGTTCTGCGGCGGGCGGGCGGGGGGGGGCGGCCGTTCGTTCATTCATTCTTCATCCCCCGTTCATTTAAAGCCCACAGAGAGGGAGGGAGGGAGAGAGAGGGGAGAGAGAGGAGCGAGAGAGCCAATTCCGTACTCAAGTGAAGCGCGGAGAGGCACACGCTTTGAATTACGCTGAGAGACATAAAGGGGGACGTGTGGATTCGAGAACGTGCGTATGCAAGTGGGAAAGAGAGAGAGAGAGATGTCGTATTGACTGTTAAGAAATGCGAGTGTGCTTTGGGCAGGACATGAACAACAACAAAAACAGGGCATAAAAACAAGCGATGAGGTAAACAAACGCACGTATCACACGCGACAATTACCGATGCAAGCATTGTGTTATTTAACCGGTGGGCCGAAATGAGACCGGGATAGAAATGCAATTAAAATACAACTGCACTAAAAACATTCCAAGCAGAATGTTCAGTGGCGGGTCTGAGAGGGAACAGACTTTAAACTGCAGAGTGGACGCCAAGCTA
The DNA here is from genome assembly GCF_964198595.1 of Lampetra fluviatilis. Taxonomy (NCBI): domain Eukaryota; kingdom Metazoa; phylum Chordata; class Hyperoartia; order Petromyzontiformes; family Petromyzontidae; genus Lampetra; species Lampetra fluviatilis. Next base: position 12,550,736 of record NC_136290.1, read on the forward strand.
TTTGCAGAGAATCTGGCATCTTATTGGGATACGTGAGGCTCGTCTTCGACTGCCAAGGGTTTAAATCTGGAATAGGCGCACCACTTAAAAACAACGGCAGAAGACAGCATAGAAAAGATGCAACTGAGATGAATTCATATGGAATTCATTTGGACAGGGGAAAAGATTGTGGCCCCGTGAAATATCAAGGTAAATGTGCAGCCCTACAATTGCTCGCTCAAGCCACTGCTGGCAGAAGGGCCTCCGCTAGAGGGAGCTCTAGACAGCTCTTCTAGCGGGTCGCTCAGCCTACTCTCCACGCTGGGCATGTCTTGGAAGAGGGGGGAGTACTGTGGTTGTACCCATTTATACTGCCGGCTGAACGGAGGCAGTGCCGGGAAATCAAGAAACACGCACCCGCCGCGCCAGCTGAGGTGCAAACGAGCAGGCGACCTCATGAATATTGGAAGATGCCCCATGAACAAGTAGCACCGATGAAATCATCGGTTACGCATGACATGGGCGCGGTGAGCGAGCAGTCCTCTTCCTCCACCGGGACAGATCCAGTCCACGGTTTCCGTTTCACTCCATCTCTCTCTCGACACCACCACCCACCCACCCACGCACCGCGTGATTAGCTTAACGATCGTGAACAGATGAGCTGGGGGCAAGACCGCCACGGGACACATCGAGTGTGCAGGCGCTGCAACTGCCCATATGGGCCCGTGGGCCACATGTTGCCGGGCTCGATAGGGAAACAAACTGCGGTGGGAAATTTGACAGGGGGTGCCCGTTTCGCTCCTCGCATCAGAGGCCAGTTACCAGCTTGGCGAGGCTGTGGGCGAGGACGGAGGAAAGTCCTACCCGCAGCAGCGTGGCCGTGTCGGCGTTGCGAAAACCCTGGCCGGCCTGCGTGCGAGACCAGCGGCAGATGCAGGGCCAGGCTCTGCAGATGCTGAGAATACCGCGGCAATCTCTCACCCAGCCGCTGGCCGTTGTGTGCCAGTGATATGAAGGCACAGGGTATGACTGACAATGACAAAACGTTTATTCTATCAAAGTGTCCATGAATACAAAGAGTACGGTGCATGCATAAATAGACGTGGGGAGTGGTCGCTTAGTGATTGTGCGACCTCGGTTCGATTCCCAGCCACGATTGACAACAGTGGCGGTGGAGTGATATCTGAGCCGTTCCTGAGCTCCCTAACTTCACTAACAAACACCAACAACATGGATTGCTTTGCGAAGATATCAGCCTTAATTGCAAAACCACCAGTTCAGAAGAAGCGCATCACGGTTATTTTGCATGAAGCGGAGAGCTTTTGTACGCGCAGTGCACATATTTGTGTGTTGTGTAAACAATTTGTTTTTGGGCCCGCACAAAATTTTCGTTCGTCATTAATTTCGTCACTCACAGAATGATTTTAATCAGCGTGCGTGGCTAGGTGTGATCAAACAAACCACCATGACTGCCACGCTGTGGGGGAGGCCTTCACCCAGCAGAGCACGGCTGATGATGGTGATGATGATGTAAGCGATCTGCAAACCCGTAAATTCGTCTGGGCTGCAGTGATCTACAGCTTCCTTAAACGTGACAGCATCGTCAGCAGACGGTATTATGAGTCACTGGCTGATTGATTAGCGTACACAATAAACACTGATTAAATAAACATGCAGGGAACAGAATATATTCTGCTCCGAAGAGAGTGAAAAACATTCCTAACGCATCGACTCGGTCACCTTCAGAAAACGTAACAATCAAAATCAAATCGGCTATTTACCCAGCGAAGAGGCTGAGGGGCTCGGAGCACCGAGCCGGCAACACGAAGAACCCGGGTTTTAATCCGGCTTTCAGCCGCCCGAGATTAACCCGGGTTCTCAAGCGAGTGGATGGTCTCAGCCCATTCACCAATGACTGGTGAATGGGCGCCACGGTGGTTAGGAGATGTTCACTACCTCGCCTGGTATACAGGAGGTCGTGTGTCCGATCCAGACCCTGGCGCCTGCTGCGTATTTGGAGTTTGCGTGTTTCGCTCTCCCCGTGGTCGCGTGGATTTTTCTCAGGGTCCTCCGCTTTTTCCCTCCGCATTTATAATCAACGTGCGTTTCGAGAACTTTGGCTGCTATACACGTCCACGCGATAAGCCACTTCGCTGACCTATTATTTGTGCCAGGTCGCTTCTAAAAAAGTAGCTGTATGGCTCAGTGGGCCTCACCTGGTAAAATAAAATAAAATGTTTTAGTTTGTATCTGTGGGTGGCGAGGAGTCGCGGTAAGCGTGGTCCCACTAGTGTGGTTTTAAAAAGGTCACGTCACGTGCAGGGATCTCAGAAGGTGTGGGTCAGAGGGGCTAATGCTCGCGACTGGTCTGGCTGGTCAGGGTTCGGGTTGAGGTCAGTGAATAGGCTGGTACACGTGGCTGCTTTGGCCAGATGAATTTGGTTTAGCGGTAAAATTATGCCCATTGGGAGGGCACGATAAGTTGGTTAGGGTTAGGGGCAAGTGGCAGGGCTGCTACTGGTGGCCGGTACTAACAGTTGGCACCATCGTCTGGTACTGGCGTCTGACACGAGCAGCTGGTACACGCGGCTGTCACTTTCGTCGTGTGGCGCCAGTGGTTGGCGCGGTGAGGGTAGGGGGTGGGGGTAGAACTCGCGTTTGATTTCATTCGTGTGCTCGGCCCACGAACCCACTTGCCCCGCTATCCCCCCCCCTCCCCCCATTGCAATGGTGCTGTATATCGCAATGGTGCTGTATATCGCAATGGTGTTGTATATCGCCCGCAGGGTTCTTGGCAGTGGGTCGCCCCTCGCTTCTCGCGGCTCCCCTATGCGCGCAGCTACGTGGCTCCATCTCGAAGCTGGCGACAGGCGCGGTGGTGTCAGCGTTGCCTTCGGCGCCCCAGCGCTCAGACTGGAGGGCAGCCACGCAGCAGCCCGGGGTGCATGCTCGTGGGGTCCCCGGCCAAAAATACAGGCCCCCCCTCCTCCCTCTCTACCCCCCCCCCCACCCCCTTGACGAGTGACCACCCCCTATATGAGTAGAATGCCCCCTCCACCACCACCACCACTCGCACTCCCCCTCCTCGTGACAATCAGCTGAGCCGGCGCGACTGACTTAATCGACAGGGGGTGAGTGTGTGTGTGTGTGTCCCGCCGCACTCGGCAGCGATGAGAGTCTTCGTCACCTTTACCGCAGACCAAGCCCCGGCCGTGCTTGTGAGCAGGGCCCGCCGTGCTCGGGGTGGTGGGCCCTGCACCGCCCAATGTCCCTTTGCGGCCCCCGCATCGCCCGACCCAAGTTCACTCTCCCCGAGCGACGTATCACGGCGACGGTGACCCCTGCCCCGTACAAATGGCTCGACTGCCTCCCCCATCCGAGGGTGCGTGAGTGCTGCGTTGAACCTCTTTCGCAGCGTGCGCAGCCAACCGTGCTAATCGGAGGTGCGGGGGAAAGACGGCAAACTAAACATACAAAAAAGCAGTTTTAAATCAGTGAGTTTTCAATCTAGATTTAAAAGTGCGTGGCTCCAGCGGCTTCAGGAGGAGCCGGGCGACAGGGCTTGTTTCTCAGTCAGCTCCACAGAAGACCGTTGCAGTGTCTACGGTAATCAAGTTCAAAACACAATACCACACCCAGAGCTTGGTGCGAAGCCACTAACATAACCACACGCGCACTAACGTGACGCGTCAACTACTCGTGCAACTCAACACGCGGCCATCCGACGGCGACTGTTTTCTCTCGGTCAGCAAGGTGCAGCCTCGGCCTCCCGTTCGCAGCGCTCTACTGAGCCACGGCCAGCAATGGTTATTTAGGACAATCGCGTAATGGTAAACGCACAGCACTGCCAAATTCTTGCTCGCAATGCTGCTGGCAGCAGGGCCTAACTGAGAGGGAGCTTCAGAGAGGCCTTCGTGCAGTGCTCTTCACTCGTTTTCAGAGGGGGACCACTCTCACCGACGCGACATCATCAGTGTGAGGGCCGCCGCACATTTAAAACCATTGTGGGGTCTGACAGCACGATGATAAGCGGTGTTTTCACCATTTGTCTCTTATCAATTGCCGCACTAAAGGCCACCAGGGGGCCCTTAGTGGCGCCGAGGGCTTTGCAATGAAGAACACCGCTCTAGACTATCATCACCACCACCATCACCATCATCACCATCATCATGTTTGGGCTGACTCGCGTAAGATGTGTTAGGGCCCACACTTTAGCCTACCACACGTTACCTGCCTATCGAATGACCTGTGGACCAAGCCATTAGCACCGTACAGCTGCTGCTGGTGGGACAGAGCTGGGGTGAGTTACGCCGCAACAGGCTCCAGTGTTCGGTGAAGCGAAATGCCATTTTTTTTATTATTGTTATTGTTTTATAAGCCTGCAAACCGCTCGGCCAAAATTGAACGAGAGCGCTCTCGCCAACAAGAGCGAGCCGCACTTCGCGTCCACCCCCATGTGTCGACCCACGTGTGCGGATTTTCACCGTGTGCTGCGGGGCTCCCCTCGCTTACGTAACGTCGCAAACCATGACCCGACGCAGCGGCTCGCCATGCCACAATAAATCCCGTGTGCCACGCGGTGCAATGGAGAGGTCACCGATTCAATGTGTTTTCCCGGCGCAGCATTTGAAATAATGGGGCAGGTTTCTGAAATCCCCGACCCCCTTCTACCGCCTTCCGTTCGCCCAGCAGCATAAATGGAGTGCACGACAGTCCGTCCGGCAGGTTGCGTGTGGTACGGTGAAGTATGGGTACTACCACCTCTTCTAAGACGCCTGGCCGACGTGGAAGAGTAGGCCAAAAGTTCCCTCTAGAGGGGCCTTACCGGGGTTTCACTTTTAGTGGAGTAGTAGTGGCGTGAACAAGACATAGCCGAGCACTGCACCGTGATTACCTCTTCGCTCGCCCCACCTCCCTTCCTGCTCCCCCTTTAGCCGACGATGCCGCTCGGAGGGGCTTCAGCCATACGGCGGTGAGCGGCGAGCCGCAGGGAAGGGGCATGCTAAGAGCGGGGATTTGCCCGTCCCCTGTCACTGTCATGAACGGTTCAAAATTTGCGCTAATTATATCTAAAAAATGTTTTTCTAAATTCTGCGAATTTGCAGAGTGGAGTCGGCACTGCCACCCACCACTCCCCGTTGCCAACGCGCGTGCCCTCTACCCAGCGCGAGAGCCCCCGTGCCTTGACGCGTCTGCGGGCGCGGATGTTACATGCAGATTATACACTTTCTTTTCCACGCGAGCATCGAGAGATAAAAGACTTTCACGGTTATCTCCAGTCGTGCGCACAATGCCAGGAAGCCGATATGGTACGCGTTAAGAACGCGTCGCCGCACTTACGCAGAATTTGACCTCTAAAATCCATCATTTTAAGCGCAACGTGAAATAATCTTCGCGTAAGTGGCGTCCGCGCAGGACGCGTGGAGTTAAAACTGCCCGCGGTTGTTTCGACGATCCATTAAAAATCCCACACACAAGCGGGCAACGAGGAACCGCATTACCTCGATCACAATTTGAACGCCGTGCGCGTCGGGTGGCGCTCGCACGGGAAAAAGAAAAGCGTGGAGTTAAAACTCCGGGGGGGGGGGGGGCGTTGAACGCTTCCGGAGGAGATACCCGAGCAAAAAAGCAAAGGGCGCCGAATGCATTTACATTTCACCGTCCCTGCGGAAAACCGCGTGTAGCTACACGGGCGGCAACGAGGTGCAGAGTAAAGCGGCAGCCCCGCAGGAGAGGCCCCGCTGCCTGTTTATTTTTAACCGCAGTTGATGAGTGGAGAGTGCAGGTTCAAAGGCTTCCGATGCAGCGCGGCCACCGACGAAGAGCGCACCGGTGACAGCCGAGCGGATAAGAATGAAATCGTTCCTCTTGGATTGAGTAACTTTCGGTGGGGGAGGGGGGGGGAAGAGACAGTGGCCGTGGAGGTTCAAAGTCAAGCGGAGAGAGAAGGAAGCGAAACGTTACAACGCTGCTATATTGGGGACGTAACGACGCGTCGCGTCACGAGATTAAAATAGATTCTTAACTCTCGCGGTAGACCCCATCGGATCACGCGCATGAGAATCTTATTATTTTCGATTCGTGCGTGGGCTCCTGCAGCCACGGGAGGCGCCAGCTACGATGCACCGCGATGTTTAACAAAATAATTGACTGTTGAATTGCGACCTTTGAATCGTGGCGACTCACCTCAGCGATTGCAAACATCAGATGCCGATGAGGGATCGAGTTGGAACACAGTGCAGATGAGAAGGAATGGTCAATCTTACAGAACACAAGTCCTGGGCACTTAGCATGCCCTTGCAAAGTATGTATGTGGAACTTCTTTCATGCCACAAGTAGCCAACCGTGTTAATCGGACGTGCAAAGATATTTATCCTCACCTGCAAACTGGGAAAACAAATGTACCTGGCTTTTACGTTTTTGTCAAACGAATGAGTGGATATAAGCTGCACATCAAACATGCCTCGTCTCGCCCAGGATGCTCGTGCGCGCGACTGTCCCTGCACAGCGCCCTGAGATGCGGTCGCACCTGAGACACCGCCACGTAGATCCACGTCGGACGGTGTCGCGGTTTCCCCTGCTGCTTAGAGAAAACCCGGAGAATATAGAAATGGTCAGGGGGGGGGGGGGGTCTACAACCAAAATAACAATAAGAGCCATTTTGTTTCGAATTCGGCAAAAAAAAAATCTACATTCCAAAAGCCACAATGGGACCTCCTTTGCCAGTACCAAAATATGAGAATAGGTTTTCCCCTTTTTTCTGGTAACAAAACAGGTGTTAAGATGTTAAAACACCAAACTGAAACCTTTTTACAAGGAATCATGTCTGCATTAACCACAATGCTTGTGGTCAGAATGCAAACACAAAACATACTCTAATAATATATGCATTGTCCTTGAAACTGATTGGTCCACACCAGAGACAGCTTTCTTTTGAGCCTAGTCTCAAAACGGTGTTAGACCAGAGGACGCCAAAAGGTGTACAGCCTTTAAACACCTGTTTTGTTGCCAGAAAAAAGGGGAAAACCTATTCTCATTCCAAGAGCCGCGATGCACTGTGTCGAATACGAGCCGGTGGGACCTTAATAAATGCCGTCACGAAGCGGTCCTTAAAGGGTCGCACGCAGCTCAGGAGCCGCCCACACTTTCCTGACCCCTGCCCATGCTCGAGGCAATAAACGAGAGGTAAGGGAGCGACTGAACGGCGGGGAGTAAGGCAAGCCCGCAGTCACCTGACTGGGCAGCACCTTGGCCCTGATAGTAACCACCCCCCCGCCCCCAACGCCCGCCCCCACCACCCGCTCTTCCACGAAGCCACGCACAAGCGTCACCCAAACAGGCACGGATTGCGCACATTGGCCAACTCCGCTGCCCGCGCGGTTTGCCAACCTCTCCGATTTGAACTACCAGGAACTGTTGCCCATCAGCGCCCCTTTAAAGGCCTGCCGCATTACACCTGGACTATTCCGGCCTTGGCTGGCGGCCCTGTATCTAACGCGGCCTCGGCGTTTCGAGGCATCGCTGGACTCCCAGGGGGCTCTCGCCACTCCCAACGGCTCCTCATCTCTAGCACGTGCTGACCGGGGCTGCCACCCGTCCTGGTTTTCCCAAGTCTACGTTTTTGTCACCCGTGAAAGTAATTCACCACCCGATGCATTCGCGTGTCAGAGTGCCTCCGTTTACTCGGCGACCGCTTTATACTCGAAGCAAAGTCAGAAGCACCGCTTCATGCTGACACGAGTCGAGTTTGCATTACCGTGCCCCTGCGGGTTGCTTTCCATTCGTGTTGCTCCCGTCGTTCGTGTGCAACGCAAAATGCACCACGATGCCCCGGCAAAGTGTGTAGAAAAACCGGAACTACTCCTGAGGTCACTTCAATGTCCATAGGGCATGCCACCTTCTCGCATGCCCTCCTGATATAGGGACCGTCCATCACATGGCCATCAAAGGTAACATTTTTCAGTCCTCAGAGCTCGAGTTGTTCCAAATTAATCGACAGTCCAAATGTTATATGGCTGCGTTGTTTTCTGCAGTCTGATGGGCTAGGAACCCGGTTTAATCACAGGCGACTGAATACTGGATGTGAACTCAGGGTCTCAACAATCTTCATGACGTCTCGTGATTCAATGCAAGAATTGATTCCTTATCATCTCGTTCGTTTCTATTCTTGTCCGTACATATTTTATTCCACGCGTAGTCACATAAATAGGATATATAAAAAACACCAATTTTTACATGCTCTATTACAGCAATTATGTTGAGCCTCTTGTTGAACAATGGATTTCAATCGACGAATCGATGCATCGTTGCGCCCTGAGCAATAACAGTCAACTAAACTACATTCAGTTGGACACGGCTATTATGAAACCCTGCAAGCCACCCGATCACCCCCCATACCTCTAGGAGTCAGTGGCGGGGGGGCTTCGAGGGATCTGCTCCGGTTGGGTGCCACCCAGGTCTCACGGTGTGCTCCGCGCCGTGCCAGCGTTGCGTTGTCGCGACATGAAAGTTGATCACCTGCCCATGCCAATCCGCAGGCGACTTATCTGCTGAATCGGAGTCGCGGGCCTTGCGGGATTCACCTTGCACCATTACCTCGTTACTGATCTAGCGCGTGTCTAATTGCACGCACGCACGAGTGGGTTTGAAGAGTTTGCATTAGAAAGGACGGGGGGGGGGTGCTCACGCGCAAAGTAATCCGCACAAACGCGTTGTGAACTGTTTTGCTTTTAGTAGTGCGGCTATTTTTTTATTTATTTCCCTCCCATTCGTTCATTTAGCGATGAAGTGATACCGTGAATAACAAATGTGACATTGATGTCAACTTGTAGCGTGCAACCGCGCAGTATGCACAAACTTTCGAAGGCGGACGACGGCTCGGAGGAGACAGGAGGAATTACAGACGGAGCGGGAAGGCAGCCACGCGGTGAGCCGGCGCTACCAGCGATCGCCCCCCAACCTCTGCAGTCCAATATAGTGAGTGCTTACATGCTGGAGGAAACCAGAGCTCCGGAGAAAAGCCACGCGTGCAATGGGGGCAACACTATCCCATGCAGCTGGAACAGATGGGAGTCCACATTTTGTCGCACCACCGTCTGCTGGTAAGCCAGGGTATGGCACCTTGACGTGGCCCGCCAATCCTCAGCGCCTCCGCAGTGCCGGAGTGCAGGCCACGCGCGTAGTCACCGCCGCCCGGCTAACTTCGAGACAGTTTGTGGGCCACTCGGTGGGACAGCGTGGGTCAGTGAGACGGGACAATGAGACAGTTGCGATGGCACGATTCGCGAGAGGCCTCGACATGCAGACAATGTATTTCAAGCACGAAACAAGAGAGTGCTTGTGATTGAGAGAACCAACCGGCGACCGTCGCACTCACGTTGTACACCAACGCCAGCGTCCCAAGACTTCGCAAAAACTTCTGTGCGCGCATATTCGGCGCCGACCTTGAGCTTTTTGATTTTCAACGAATCGCAAATAAAATCGGCAGGCGGCGGCGTCTCGGCCACGAGCTCCGCGGAGACCGTGACAGGACCCGCACGGTGCCGCACCGGCCCACGCGGCTCCACAACGCGGGCTCGAATTTCCACGAATATAGCATCTGCTTATCCTGGTGCTGGCAGGCACGATGGATTCCGACCGCTAATTAATTTCGCCAGATGCCATAGCAACAACGTTGCATTTTTATGACCCCGAGGCGGAGAGCCCCTTGTGGAGTGCGGGGACTTGGCAAAGTTGGACGCGACTTTGGATTTTTAATTGCCGCGTTTTAATTGCTGAAAATCTCGCGCGTGGAATGCGGAGTTGCCACCTGTCCTGGTTTCTCCCTGGATTCCCCTCTTGTTCAGGCGGCTGCTGTCCTGAGAAGTCTGTCAGTTTTCACCGGGACGTTAAACGTCGCGATTTTGTTGTTGTTATCATTTGTGTAATAATAACAATTTACTTGTGGCGCTCGTCCCCATTGCTTAACCAGGAGATTAAATAGAGGCCCAAGGAGACGTATTGCCTCTTTAAACAGGGTGACCTGGGTTATATGAAGCCATTTAGAATATAACATGATATATCGATACGATACTGAATAATAATAATGCAACGCAATAGCTTCGAAATAGATTTTCTTCCCCTCACGATGTGTCCCGGTCTTCTTTTTTAGTTTATACCTCACCGGTAGCCAACCTAGTCCAGCCTGGCTGAGAACCGCGACACCTCCAGTCAGAGATTGCGAACAAAAAGTGTGTTAAACTGTCTGCGCCGACGTACCAGATGTGAATCGAATCTTTGAACCGTACAGAGCGAGCCGCCTGCATGGCGATTGGACCAGGACGTGGCTTCTCAAACCGAGGCCTCGAACACCTCTCCAAGTTTAACGACTCAATCATTTAGCCATTTCCCCATTCCGATGACGTACGTGTACGCCCTCAGCTTTTCTCCCGTTTCCGTTCCGATGACGTGCACGCGGGGGGAGGGTGTGTGGCACAGTTGGGCACCAGCTAGCGCAGCGTGCAGTCGTGTCGCCACGGTTCTCTGCGTTGAGTCCGGAGTCTTTAAAAACAGCGGCGCGCTACGACTCTCGAAATTCAGCGGTGAACGGGACGCCACCCCGCAACATGCTGACGTCTCGGAACGGGAAAAGGGTTAACCTCCTTTAAATGCAGACTCACGGGCTACGGGCGGCAAACGCCTGGCGAATGCAAAATAACGTCCCAAGTGACGTCGAGCTCGCTGCATCGATAACGAAGCGCGTGCCAATCCACTGCCGGATGAGGACCACCCCACCCACCGTGCGGGTAGTGGGAGCAGTTTAACCATACTTCACCAATCTGGTCGGTGTATTTTGGTGAAGGCGGATAGAAGCATAGCCACGGGCGGACAGAAGTACAGCACAACGGTGGATGTGGCTGCAGTGCCCTCTGCTGCCCACCACGTGGCCCCGTGGCCTTCAACACCTGTTATGCACGTCGACCGCCTCAACCCTGTCAGGATGCCGAGATCCGACGAGACTTGGACGAGTTGCGGCTTTCGTGACCGCAGATTTGGAGCGGCTTACAACGACCGAATTTGAATTAGAAGACCGGGAAACACGGGGAAGGCGCAGCGCGGACCGCCGCGGTGAGTCGCGGCGGCTGGAGGGTTGGGGAACGCCGGCACTGGGAGGGAACAGGTGGGGGCTTGAACCCACTTAGCGAAACCGAGGAATTCCGCCCAGACGTTGCTGCCCATCTCATCGGCTCACACACGCGCGCATGCACGCACGCACGTGGACACGCGGACACGCGCGGCGCGGGGGGGGGACTGCGGCGACGCTCACATTCCACCCATTCAACTTTCACCCCTAAAATTCCCAGCGGTCCGCAAAAATGAAAAAACAAAGCGCACAACAACAACGACACGACTTAACCGCGCCGGGCAAAAGCCTCGCGGAGCTTAGCGTGGTCATCACAGCAGGCCAAGCTCGACGTTGATCGTCGTGCGACCGTTGTGAGAAGTAGAGTGGGCATGAGAGAGTCTCCTTCGCAAAGATTGATCCCGAGTTTCATTTACCTGGGTCACCTGGGGAACCGACCGTTGCCAAGGGGGGTGGGGGCGGGTGGGAGCGAGAGGGGGGTGGGGGCGGGTGGGAGCGAGAGGGGGGTGGGGGCGGGTGGGAGCGAGAGGGGGGTGGGGGCGGGTGGGGGCGAGAGGGAGCGAGAGGGGGGTGGGGGCGGGTGGGAGCGAGAGGGGGGTGGGGGCGGGTGGGAGCGAGAGGGGGGTGGGGGCGGGTGGGAGCGAGAGGGGGGTGGGGGCGGGTGGGAGCGAGAGGGGAGGAGCACGCGGGCAGTGAACCGCCACGCGCGCACGAGCAGCCTCCCGTAAACTCCTGACACGACTAAATTAATATAAAGGCGTTTAATCCGCGCGCAATTTAGAGTTTAATTCACAATTATTTCCGCAGATAATAAGGAGGGAGAGTTTTCGCCCGTACGCTGCATTTCAATGAGGAAGTTGGCTCTCAGAACTCGTGAGGTGGTTTCATTTCGATTCAAACTCACCGTTAAACAGACCGACGCTACGTCAGTTCATTTGCACGCCTCCCATTCACGATCCCAAGACGAGGCGAAATGTGAACGTGTAAAGAAATACAAAAAGCCGCCGGACGCGTGATAAAGTCTCTGACGCGAGGCCTATAAACATTTCTTATAGGCCTCGTATTGAGAAGGGTGTTAACGTAGACTCAGCACAGACAGGGGCATGTCAAGGTTGAATAATTGTTCATGTTTGAGTTCATTTAAAAGTGCTGCCTTATTCCAACACTGCGCAATATTTTAAATGCGTTGAACGAAAGGGCTCGCTCGCGAAGTTGCTGTTTTGAGAAACTAAATTGTAAGGTGTTTATGATGGTAATAATTTGTTTACAATATTTTTTTTGGTTCTTTACAACTTAAATACATCTTCTTGGTTCTTTCGGTAAAGTCACGTAGAAGGGAAGTAATAAAATCATAAAAATAAAACATAATAAAATTATTCTCACGACGTTTCGGCCACAACGCAATCAGCCGTCCTCAGGTGAAAACCAGACTCTGTCGCCTCGACGGACCTGGTTTTCACCTGAGGACGGCTGCTTGCGTTGTGGCCGAAACGTCGTGAGAATAATTTTATTATGTTTTATTTTTATGATTTTATTACTTCCCTTCTACGTGACTTTACCGAAAGAACCAAGAAGATGAATCCCTACAGTCACGAAAGCTTTAAATCAAAATTTAACTTAAATACAATTACGCATTATATATCGGTATAAAATCCGGGATTAAGAAAGAGTATTATTTTACAAACGTGTCCGTCAGATATTTGACCGCCCCTTACAGAAATACGTTCACCATCTCAACTTAACCCTCTCATACAAATTTATTCCAAGCAAAACCGAAATGATATTCCTGTTTCATGTGATTTTAGGATTAAAAAAATAACCCCTACCCCCACCCCTCCCCAAAATGTGTTTAAAATATTTCATTTTACAACAGTTAATATCTCGGCAGTCCACCTTACAGAATTATATACCAGCTCCATTTTACATCCATGTTTAATTTTAAATATTGATCCACAATTTTCATAAGCAGATGGGCAATACAAAATTTATCTCTATTTTATGAGGCACACAGACTCTAGCCTGTTTATTGATGGACTATGCAATGTAATTATATTTAATTTTGAAAGTTACGAGAATATTGTTTTTTCACGGTTAATTACTGTGACAATACAGAATGTCAATATTTGGTCACGGCATGGATCAAGACGTTTGAAATATATTCCTAACCTAACAAAGGCCGGACGGTAACAAGCATAAAAATACATCTTGTTAATTCCAATCAATCACGCTCCGCACGACGGCTAAAACTGCGTTGAGTAAACTCACCGTGCACGCTTTGCGTGCGCTCGCGGTCAATTAGCGCCGTGGCACAGCAATCACGCAGCCCTCCGTAATATTTCTAAAATCGATTTCAGTCGAAGTAAGCAAAAAAATAAGATCGGTTCCAGCGTTTGCACGCAACCACCGGCGCTCGTGCAAACCCCAGCAGCGGCCCGGACGCTTCCAACCCACGCGGCACCCAGCAACCAACCTGGCACGGGCGGGTGCCGGCGGGCGGTCCCCGTCTCCACGAAGATGTTCTCCAGCTCCTCCATGGCGCTGTCCCCTCTCTCGAGCCGTGCCCAGCCTGAGCCCCCCCGATCCAGCTTGCTCGCTCTCCGGGCCGGTTCAGCCACCGATGCCGCCGCCGCCACCGCTCTGCCCGTCCGATACCCCGGGACCCGCTACGACATCCGCTCGCTGCCACCTCCACTTGCACAAGGCCACACCAACTGCCAAGGGCCATGATTTCAGCGGGCAAGCATCTGTGGATTCGTCATTTCCCTCCGCCCCCACCGCCCCCCCCCCCCCAGCCAGTGCCCCCCCCCCCACCTCCGCAACTTAATGTCCCGACCGCCCTCCCCGCTCATGCCACCCCCCCCCGCCCCCCCCCCCGCCCACCACCGCAACAACCACCCCAGGGCCGTCGCCACCACCGCTACCACCGCCTCCCCGTAAGTGGCCTCCGCCCCGGAGAAGCTGGAGTCGACGCGGAGATACGCGGCGGATCCGACGGTGCCCCGCCGCCCCCGGTACCCCGAGCCCACGTGGCACTCTCCCCGCCGGGGCTGCCTCATTCTTCGTCTATTTTAGTCGAGTTATTCCGACCCGGTGGCGGCGTGGGTAACGCGCCCCCCCCCCTCCCACCCCACCAACGCCCCCCCCCCCCCCGTTACCCGCCACCCCACACCACTGCCACCCCTGCCAGGCTCCCTGTCCCTCGTGACGGTCGCCCTCCTGCCGTTCCCCTCTCATTCCCGGCTGCTGACCCCCCCGCGCCGCCCGCCACGGCTGTGGGAATCCAATACGGGTCCAAGAACCTGGTTTTATTATAACCGCTGGGAACCCGATTGGGTTCATCTCTTTTTTCAAAGCATTTTGCAACGAAGAACTTTGTTTGGGAGCGCTTGGATGCAGGACTACCGCATCGATTTCCACCACCGAGTCGAACGCCTTCCATAGACTTCGACGGACAGGCAGCACAAGTGATTCGTTTCTTACTCGGTATTGTCCGAAATGCTACGAGGCTCGCTTGGAGTAGAGACTATCAACACAAGGCACTACTACTAGAGCACAAACGTGTGTCTATCCACAATAATACTTTATCATCGTATATTGTTTTCTTATAATAATTATAAACCTGTTCATAGAATTACGAGTGGAGTTGTTATGTCGTGCGGCAAAATCATCCCCATAACAGCGCTGAAAAGAAGCACTGGTGGGCACAACGCCGTTTGAAAAATTGATCGTCATCATCAATCACTTTTTCAAATGATTGATCATGGCTGATGATGAAGGTGATGGGGAACGTGTGAGCGAACTTAGACCCACGAAGGTGCTGGCTTGGCACACGGCGCTCCTGACAAAGTAGAGAGTCAACGCAAGGCCCCTCCGAGCCAGGCCGTTGATTGGATGTGTTTAATGAGGTTGGCCCCCTTCAGGCAATTTAGAATCTAGTTTATGTCTCACTCCGGCGGCACAACCATCAAGGTGGCATTTGCATAATGATTACCTACGCTGACGGTCGTGGAATTATTGTGATGATCATTGCACTCTCACGGCTATTCCATGGAGTCGCTGGCCATGGCGACGTGTCTCCTCTGTTGCTTCCGTTCGTTGTTCATGAACACCCGCTGGTGGAGTTAAACGTTGAGTTCACCGAGCCTCCACGAGAACACAAGCGAGCGGTTTCCGACAATTGCCGCCACGACCGCCACCGCCGCGGCCATTGACAGCGTTACGAGTGGTGCGCTGCTTCTCGCCAGACGTCCCACAGTGGCAGCTGCTCCGATCGACGTCGAGAAACTCGTGCCGGTGTTGCAGCTGCCGAGCCGGGAGACCGAATCGCACCGGCGACCCTCTGCAATTGGAATCGGTGCGCGAACCGTGACACCGCGGTGCGACGGGGAAGGCCAGCGGCATGGGAGGAGGGATGGAGCGAGCGAGCGTGAAAGGGATGGAGACACAGGAGGTGCCGTGAATGGTCGGGTTGGAGGTAACCTTTTGCTACAATTGCAGAGAAAACCATTCCATTTCTGCAAGGGATGCTCTCTGTTGATAGTGGCATTAGCTAGAAATCTGTGGATATCTGTGAAAAAGAGCTTCATAGCTCATCGGATTTTTCTGGGATAAATAAAGATTCTGACTGAGCTGCTTACGGTACACACGCTAAGGTCATCTCCCTCCTCCCCACACCCTACACAGCTTGTTGGTGCACGTGCTGTTAGACAGCACCTATGAACGCTGTTGGGCCACACGGCGGGGGTGGGGAGCCGGGGGAGGTGGGGTGTGTGTATGCACGTTGCACTTCTTTCGCACCGTACGTAACCTGTGCTAATCGGATGTGCGGGGGGTGGGGGGGACAAACGAACTTAGGGAAGGCCCAAGAACGGGCCTGCACGTGCCACTGACATGACACCTGACCGAAAATCAAACCCAGGTTGCAGAAGTTCAAAGTGCGTTTCGCAAATGACTGCACCGCCGCTACCCTCCCATACACACACTACTCATGGGGGGCACACACTAAACAGCCTGGCAAAAAAAAAGTTTCGTAATCAATACAGGCGGTGGCGAGGTGGCTCAGAGGTCAGAGTGCTGAGCCTGGCACCGCTGAGAGCCTGGGTTCGAATCCAGGCAGCCGCCTGTGATCACCTCCGATTAGCACGGTTGGCTACGTACGGTGCGTAAGAAGTTCAACAAACATCACACTGGATTCTCCAGCGCAATGAGTTGACGGTCTCAGCTCAGTTGCCGATCACTGCACCAAAAAAAAACACATCACGCTCAATTCGGTTGCAAGTTTAAATTTTGCAATGAACATTTCCCTCCGTGACGGGGGCAGGTGGGACAGTGCCGCGTCTTACAGTGTGCACCAGCGGTCGTTGAATGAATCTCAAAGGTATCTGTGCGATATCCACGACTGTGGGCCCATTGCCCAGCGCAAAAAGTTGCCAATCTCTGCGAGATTTCCGAATGGATCCTTCATCCCCAAAGAGATGACACCGATATAGCACAACCGGGATGAAATTGGGTTAATACATATTTTCAGTTTTTTTTTTATGTAACAGATACACGCGGGAACTGACGAGACAAACACGAACAGCGGGAGAAGCGTGGGACGTGAGATGAGCATGCAGGGAGAGACACGGACGGCAAGATGACGGGCGAGCGAGAGACGAGACGACAAGTCGGGGGGGGTTGACCCGGACAGCCCGCAAATTGGCATCTGTGTTCGAGTGGCGGCAGGAAGCGATCCGTGCCAAGATCTGGTTGCCGGCATTGTGATCAACTCTACTGCGGCACGCTGCAACAGCTTCGATAGACCCCGTGGCTGGCTGAGAAATATCAACTGGCTTTGGTGGCAAATCCTGGTGCGGATGGGAGGCCAAACCGCGCCGCGAAACCGTACGTCGGCCGGGGGGGGGGGTGGCACGGCTCTCGCGGGCATCGCCCGCCCAAGCCGGGGGGTCGGGGGGGGTAGGCACCACGCGTGACCGCCCGCAAAGGGCACCGGCGCGCTCGCTCACGACTGCCGCGTTCAAGTTACACCGGACCTCTCGCCACATCAGCGCGCGCTCGCTTGCGTCCGTAACATTCGCCGGGTCGCACAGCGGCCCATTTTGAGTCAAAAATCCTGCGGTGCTTTCCCACGGCGCTGTCACCGGCGCCCTGCGTGGGCAGCAGCCCGGAGCGCCGGCGGGTGACAGCGTCGTTACCCTTCGGGGTTAAAGGGGGTAACGGTGTTAACGCGCGAGCCGAGCGGGGTGGCGGTGGAGGGGGGTAGGTTTTCAAAGGACCGTTTCGCCGACTTGTTACGTACGAATAAAGCGTCACCTTTTCGCCAAGGCGCCTAACCCTGACGGCGGCGGCGGCGGCCGAAAATTCCGCCACCGCTCGTCATTTGCGCGCACGCGGCGCTGCGAAGCTATTCGCGGCGTGCGCGCAACGCAACCGAGGAATTCCCCGCGCGGTTCAGACCCCGGAGACAGTGCCGAGGGGGGGGGGGTAGGGGGGGTGTGGGGCGAGGGGTGGCGACAATGGCACTGCCCTCCCGCCCACTACGAGCGTTGCCACCTGTCCTCGTTTTCCCAGGATCGTCCTCTTGGGAATCTGCAATTCTTTTTTGCGTTATAATGCACCACTTAAGGCACTGCTTTCAAATGAAGTTCTTCTTCCTTCTTATACTTCTTCTTCCCATGATATGTGCTGATTTTTTTGACCTCACAGGTGGCAACCGTACCCATCACGCCAACCAGCTGAGACCCAGATTCAAACCCAGGAGCCAAGATCTCAGCGGTGCCAGGCTGAGACTCATGGGCTGAGACCATCAACTTGTTACACATGAGGAGCCAATTTAATGACGCTTGGGCAGCTGAAACCCGCTTTCAAACGCAGGATCCCAGCCGCGATGGCTCAGGGCTGTGACCTCTAGGCCACCCATTGAACTCGTTATTTTTCCAGCTCCCAGCATCCGTTGCGCCCCCCCCCACACACACATGCAGGTGTTGCTCACGGTGATGGAGAGAGGCAGGGATGGAAGGTGGAGGGCGGGGGGAGGGAACAGCCCTTCCTGTGAGCGGTGAGGTGCGTGCAGCGTGGCCTAAAAATGCCCTCCCCGCTGCCACCAGGCTCCATCCATCGCGCACGCCGCAATCTGGCCTTTGCCAGGCCCCAATTTCAATTCACGAAACGCATTCAAGCTTCGAATTCGTCACACCGCGCGAATTAATCAAACGGACCGAAAAATCCTATAAACACGCGCGCGCACGCACGCACTAGCGCGCCCTCCCACACGTGGAATCACACATGCGCACGCATCCACACACATATGCACAAAGACAAAAGATCTCCCGTATAGATTATACAAGCTGTTGGGTCAAGTGCTGTCATCGAGCACCGGTGAAGGCACAAGAGGAGGTGGGTGGCCAGCACCACGCCCGGCTGCCTTTGTCTCCCCAGTGCTGATGCTTACACATCGCACCAGATACTCGTACGAGGCCGAGTCTGGTTCAGCTAATCGTAACTGGTGTTGGCCGTGCGTTGGAATCGAACTCGGGTCGCCGGGTTTGTAGCGCAGAGCGCTAACTGCCATGCCACCGCTCCCCACACACCGACACACACAGACGAGTGCGCACACGCCACGCCGCACGTATAAAGCTGTCAAACTACAAAGCCTGCGAGTGTAATCGCATCTAAATTTAAGCTGCCCATATCAAATTCAATTACTCCTTTCAGGCCCCACGTTTCGCTCGCAGGTCCTCGGCCGCTGTGTTTAAATAATGAGCCCGAAAGAAGAAGAAAAAAAACCCTCTTCGACAACGACAAATAAAATAAATCGGCTTCACGGCCTCCGCCAACGTGCCGAGAGGAGGTGGTGCGAGCGAAAACAACCTCGGCTCGATTTTTAGCTTTTTTTTTTTGTTTAAACCCCCGACGCTTTGGGGTTATTATTTTAAAATGAAGCGGTGTTGAGATTGCGCTGCCAAGGATAAGAGATGGATTAAATTAACACATCGATGCGGCTCCTTTTAAAATAAAATAAAAAAAGGAAAGTGATAAACGACATTTCAACTGAACTTTGCGGATTGCAAAAAATAATTCTTTTTTTCCCCAGCATCCTCGGACGAGGGAGACTCGCTCTCATCAGCGAGTTTCTGCCTAAATCTCGCCAGCGTCAATGATATCAGCCAAGGTCAATCCGGTGCCGGATGAAGGCCCCCCCACAAACCGCCCGCAAACCTTTCCCGGTTCCGCGACGTGAATTTCGCCGTCAAATTTCAGCTCGCCAAGATCATTTACATCCTGCGGTGTGATAGACCACCCAGCGCCTGTACGTGAACCGATTTCATCGTTCCATATCCACGATGGGCGTTGACCCTCGGACGCGTTGCATTCCTTGGCAGCCGCTTTGTGATCATTCTTGACCGTCGTCTCTTCGAGCAACCCGTCCTAAACTAAACTATAAGCTGAAATATTCTTGGTTCTTAATAATAAAATAATAATTACTTTATTATTTCCCTTCTACGTGACTTTACCGAAAGAACCAAGAATATGAATCCCTGCAGTCACGAAAGCTTTAAATCGAAATAAAAACTGAAATATTTTTTTATTTTACCAGGTAAGGCCCACTTTTCAGAAGCGACCTTACTATGACAAATGAAAAGTCAACGAAGCGGCGTATCACGTGGAAATGTACAGCAGCCAAATACTCTTAAACGCGTGACGTTGATTCTAAATGTGGAGGGAAAAAGCCAGAGGACCCGGAAAAAAATCCACGCGACCACGGGGAGAGAGACATGCCCAAATCTACAGGTGTCAGGGATGAGATTGAACTCACGACATCCTGTATACCAGCGAGGTAGTTAACATCTCCTAGCCACCGTGGTGTCCTCGCCAAGCCCCCCTTACTCATCTTGGCAGTTTGCATGAAGCAATTAAGGAATGCGTTCCCAAGTGTTTTCATCGCTCGTGTCCATGTGCAACAGATATCGAGCAAAAACTGAAAAATGTGCAAAGAGGTGTGCAGAGATGTACGCTTGGAATTACATTTAGAGACAGCCATAATGAGGGCATATATAACAGTACCCCTGCACTCAATACACTTTACACGGCTGAACTATTTTTGTATTCACACTTTTGTCAAACTCTAAGAACTTTCAGCACTTTTCAAAAAGTATATTAGTGAATCCAAATTATACTACTATAATAAGATAAAGATTTTGTGTGTCCCGCGCGTGACGTCACTCCACATGAGCCCCCCCCCCCGCGTGACGTCACTCCACATGACGCCCACCCCCCTCATTAATATTCATGAGTGGGTGGATTTTTACACTAACGCAGAGGAAGGTCGTTAATATTCATGCCCGCGTGGAAACTTACACTGACGCGCAAGAAGGTTGCCCACTCCACATGCCGCACCCCTCCCCTCATTAATAATCATGAGCGGGTGACGTCACTCCACATGCCGCACCCCTCCACAAAAACCATGAAGGGGTGACGTCACTCCACATGCCGCACCCCTCCCCAATAACCATTAGCGGGTGACGTCACTCCACATGGGGCAACCCCCCTCATTAATAATCAAGAGCTGGACAATGTTTCTGTTGAATATTTCAGATTTACTGCAATATTACACCCGTCCTTGGACGGGCAAAAAACTCGTATAGATATTTTGTTTACACTGGTTTCAAAACCAAACACACGTGTTACATGTTCGCGCAAATTATCAATAATTAAATTTATTAAACCATCATCACCGAATTTTCGGACTCCTTATCAGGATGGTCCCGCGACACTGGGATGTTTGCCCGTAAATGAAACTGATCAATATTTGAAAGTGTAAAGCTCCTGCTGCTACCTAATATCAGAACGTTCCAGACGGCTGCAGAAGTGCATCTGGAAGCGCGCGGTGATGCGTTGACTACCGTCTTTGCTCGATGGCGAGCCAACAGCCGTTGCTGCTGCTGCTGCGAGGATGACCGTAGTTCGCGTGATGATGGTTCATGCTCCTTGAGATCAGCAAGGTGTTGTGGTTGATTTGCGGAAAGCGCTTTGTGCGTAAGTGTGCTAACCGCTCCGTGATACATAAAAAAAATCGGGTGCCAAAATACATCTTTATTATAAATTTCCCCCGCCGCACCCCCCCCCCCTCCAAAGATAAAAGTTAAGGCAATGATTACCAGCTGAGCATGTTTTTTTTATTTAATGAAACACATTTTGCAATGTACTTTAAGAAATTGCTTTGCGTGCAGGGAACATGAAAGTGCTCGCGATTAAAAGATATGTTTAGTTCAATTTGAACAATGGCAATTTTACAAATGTGTCTGCGACTATCTTGGAAATGTATTACTCATTTAAAAAAAAAAAACTTAATGCGATTCCGTGCTCCCAGCTTCTATCCGAGTGGCCTCCGGGTCGCGCCCACACAATCCGCTCGCTCCGATCATACTCAGAACTCTCCGTCCCCTTGAGCTTATCGAACGTCTCGACTGGTCTAGTTCAGAAGACCATTCCGACCCCCAATTATTGAAATCGCGAATGCTTTATTAACATTTTGAAGTAGGCTGTTGAATTATTTGCAACGTACCTGCAATCAATTTTCTCTCAATAACATAGGTAAAATTTGTGTTGTTCGTGACATGAGTTCAATATTACGCAAGTGCAAATCGGCAGTTACTAATAGTTTAATAGACGATTATATAGAAAGGAATTGCAGCTCCTGGTGGCAACTGAGATATTGGCAGGACCGTGAGCGATTGCAACAGATCGGGGGAGGCTTTCATCCATCAGTGGATTGATCATGGCTGAGTATAATCATGAACGATGGTGGGTGTTAGATGATGGCGCTAGTGATCATGGTGATGGTGAATGTTGGCGGGAGTGATTGCAACGGTTGTTGCCATGATGACGATGATGGCGGTAGTGTGGCTGTAGCTGCCACGGTCGTCGAGATGGAAACGATGGCGTCGATCCCACCGATGACTGCGCCAACGACGGAGGCGGCGATTGTGGCGGGCGGCGCTGCTGCCGCGGCGGGGATTTCGGGCCCGATGACAACCGCGACAATGGCGGTGATGACTCATTCCTGTAACGCCACTCTCTGCCAAAACGGCCTCGGCCAAGCGAAGGCAACGTCATGCACACTTAAAGCCAGCGCCGGCCGCAAACCGCATCGGCACAGTCGGGCGCTGGTGTGCCAGCCAGGCATTCCTCTCATTTTATATCGACCCCGCCAAGTGGGACCACCCCCACCCCCGCCGTGCCACTCGTGACACCACGACGCAAACGCGCGCGGGCATAGCCAACGTTCTACCCCCCCTCCCCTACCTACCCCGCTCTCAACGCCCCCACCCCTCTCACCCACCACCACCACCCCCACCGCCACAATCCTGCCGTGCCAGCTGACTCCACGTGTGTGGTCCTCTTATTTTATCATTCCATCCTTCCAGCACCCCGGCCCGGCCACATCGCTTCTCGCGGCACGCTGCACCCCCGAGTAGCCGACGCATGCCTCCCCCCCCGCACGTCAGCTGATATTACTGTGACTACACACAGCCCAGCCACTACACACAGCCCAGCCACTACACAATTATAATTGATCCCAGGTCTGTAATGCAACACACACACTCATGCACTCGCGTCTACATATGGCCTCGATCACGATCGTGCTCAATCGCATTCGGTCCCCCGACTAGGCCACGGAAGATGCACCCACTCTCACCAACCCACTCACCAACTCACCCACCCACCCACTCAACCACTCACCAACTCACCCACCCACTCACCAACTCACCCACACACTCACCAACTCACCCACCCACCAACTCACCCACCCACCCACTCAGCAACTGATCCACCCATTCACTCACCAACTCATCCACCCACTCAACCACCCACTCACCAACTCAACCACCCACTCACCAATTCACCCACCCACCAACTCACCCACCCCCCACCAACTCAACCACCCACTCACCAACTCAACCACCCACTCACCAATTCACCCACCCACCAACTCACCCGCCCACTCACCAACTCACACACCCACTCACCAACTCACCCACCCACTCACCAATTCACCCACCCACCAACTCACCCACCCACCCACTCAACAACTCACCCACCCACTCACTCACCAACTCACCCACTCACCCACCCACTCAACCACCCACTCACCAACTCAACCACCTGCTCACCAATTCACCCACCCACCAAATCACCCACCCCCACCAAATCACCCAGCCACTCACCAACTCAACTACCCACCAACTCACCCACCCACTCACCAACTCACCCACCCCCCACCAACTCAACCACCCACTCACCAACTCAACCACCTACTCACTAATTCACCCACCCACCAACTCACCCAACCCTCACCAACTCACCCAGCCACTCACCAACTCAACCACCCACCAACTCACCCACCCACTCACCAACTCACCCACCCCCCACCAACTCAACCACCCACTCACCAACTCAACCACCCACTCACCAATTCACCCACCCACCAACTCACCCAGCCACTCACCAACTCACCCAGCCACTCACCAACTCAACCACCCACTCACCAATCCACCCACCCACCAACTCACCCACCGTCCACCAACTCACCCAGCCACTCACCAATTCACCCACCCACCAACTCACCCAGCCACTCACCAATTCACCCACCCACCAACTCACCCAGCCACTCACCAACTCACCCACCCCATACCAACTCACCCAGCCACTCACCAACTCACCCACTCACTCACCAACTCGCATTCTGCCCACATTATCGCGGCGCTTGCGCCAGGCTAAGGTGCCCTTTGAGGCGACTCGCACTCTACCAACTCCGAACCCACCCAAAACTCAATCCCAACACTCGCACCCAACACTCGCTGGCACACTTCATCCACCCACGCACGCAGCCCTGCTCGCCCACCCGCTCACAGGCAGCCCCTGGCCGGCCAGCGCAACGCTATTTGCGACTTTACACATTCTATTAATCTGGCAGCGATCTACAGTAGGACGGGAATAGCGCGTCTGCTGGGAAGACCTCATAATTTTAGCTCGCCGATGGCCGGCGGAGGCTGGGAAAGAGTTTGGGTTGGAGCCGCTCGTACGGCACACGGAACGAACACGGGCGGGAGGAGGGGATGTTGGGGTCAAGGAAGCGTGCTGAGCAGGTGGCATCGCGAGCGAGCCTCTGCGGTCCCCGTGGCTCCGAACCACATCCGACGACCGGCTGCGCTGACGAACGCATCAACGCGCCACTCGGCGGTGGCTCTGCGGAGGGGAGGCGGGAGGGCAGCTCACGGCTGCCCCCACTCCAGCCCCCGACCGACGACGACGATAAAAGTCGCCGGGTTTCCAACACAGAGTTTGTTTACAGCCACCCGTTGGGGATGAGAGGGGGGGGGTCTTTTTAAATCCTTTATATTAAGTTCGCTTGCTTGCTTGCTTGCGTGCTTGCATGCTTGCTTGCTTGCTTACGACCGTGCAAATCTTTCGGTCGTTTTTTAACCCACTTCCCGTGATTCAATCGAGCTGACATTGTCCACACAGACTCGTTGTGCGTGACAATTAATTTTCGTGAAAAAATTTTCCAAAAATTTACACTGTTTAGGGAATTTTTTTTAAATATTTAATTACCAATTGCTTAATGCTGGCAGACAATCATCTGACCCATAGGTGGCAGCCATCTCAAGCCAGACGACGAGAGGACTCTAGCCGCCACGCATATAAAGGATTTATAGTGAAAAACTTTGTTTTTACAGGTTAATTTTTTTTCTTCTTCTCAACAATATTTTTTGTTCACGAATTTCGTGGGGTCTTGGCGTCAGCGTCGCGAAATGAAGGAATCCGTTAGAAAATCTGACGGAGAAGATTTTTTTTGTTACTTTATTTCATAGGGCATCTGAAAAACATCTTTCAAGTGGCTTTCTCTATCCTTTAACACAGATCGTCGCGTCGAAGTTTGTGTGATATTTTAATTATCGGAGCTGGAATTTATCCAAATTTAGTGCAACATCTAATTCTGTGTATTTGGGTGGATGGGGATGGGGAGGAGAGAGGCCACAAACTCGCGATCAATTTAACCATGGGCGGCTGTAACCTGAATTAAAAACCCAGGAGCTCAGCGTTGTCAACCCTCTGAATCACTCGGCCGTATCCCTCTCCACCGATAACCCCTCTCATGGGTCCCGTGTTGAGATTCTGCAGCCACTACATTCCATTATATACACATTTGGGGCGCCACAGTGGCAAGATGTTAACTACCTCGCCTGATATACAGGAGGGTGTGGGATTTGATCCCGACCCTGACGCCTGTTGTATATTTGGAGTTTGCGTGTCTCTCTCCCCGTGGTCGTGTGGATTTTTCGTTTTTTTCCCCTCCACATTTAGAATCAACGTCACGCGTTTAGAGTATTTGGCTGCTGTACATTGCCACGTGGTAAGCCACCACTTGATTAATCTATCATTTGTGGCCAGGTCGCATCTGAAAAATAGCTATATAGCTCAGTGAGCCTTGCCTGGCAACATTTTTTTTTTATATATAAACAACTATTGCGGGGAACTTTGACATTTCTCTAGAGTAAATTAATTCCTTGCAAACATGCACGCATATATAGTATACTAATAATGATGATAATGCAAAGCCATGCTGGTCAGTGCTGGTGAGTGAGTGGGAGCCTAGCACTGGTTCAGATGCGACATGCCACCAGGAATAAAACACAAGTTGCAGTGTGCATCGCCACGCATGTATGTGGTGGGGTAAATTATTACAATTTCGACCGCGCAAGGATTCTAATTAAATACAAACAAATAACACACCGTGTTTGTTTTGTGTTGTCATCACAGAGGAGACCAAACACAATCCATGGCCCCACTTCCATGGATGTCTAAGCATGCCCAGCAGCGACCCGACCACAGCCCATGATCCCTCCCGCGTCAATAAAAATGAGCACCGCTTCGCGAGGCGTCGACGCTGCTCATCCTGTGGCTAGCCAGCGGCCCTGCCATAGGAATGTGGAATCGCCACAACTCATTTAGGGCAGTTGACTGAGACGAGCACGGCTCCGTTTGCCCGTTGTACGTGGGCGGACACCGTCGGGGGCCCTGATCCACGACGAGGTCACGGGGAACCTGGTCGACGACGGGCCGACGCCGACACGGTTTGCGCCTCGTTTGTGACGGTGGGGTCAAGTGTGGGCGACTCGCCCATCGCGGAAGCGCTAAATCCAGCGTGAAAGAGGTGGCAACCCCCCCCCCCCCAAATACATCACAGTGAGTCCTGTGTGTGTGTGCGTGGGGGGTGGAGAGTTGTGGGGGGGGGGGGGGAGTGTGGTGGGGGTGGCCTTCCTGCTTTTATCGCTTGCGGCACACATTTAATTGGGAATTAGCAAAGGGCTACATATTGAACCAGAACAGTCGCGGGTTAAGCTCGTGTCTCATCGACTGGCTCAGGTGAGGCTTAACTCAAGCGTCCTTTGATAACCACGCGCATGCAAATTGATCGCGCGGATATTACCAACCACTGCCATAATAGCGTGCGTGCGCGCGTGTTCTGCCACGGATCGTTTTTGACGTATAAGCGTTCGTCATCGTCGGCCATGGTCGATCCACTGCTGCATGAGGCTCCCCTAAGTCACCCTCATCGCTCGCAGTCCTGCGATGCAGTAATCCATTTAGCTCCTACACAATGGCTCGTTTCCTTCGCTCCATCTCCGCAGCGGCGGCTTCTGAGGCTCGTTCTAGCCTTTGGATGCCATTCCCATCGACCATTATCCCATCACGTTCTTAACAGTCAATATAGTCGCCCGACACTGCATGTTTGAAGGCATCGCAACTCCACTGACCACACTTCACACCACGCCGGTCCGTGTTGGGCTGGTGAAGGGGGCAGTCGAGGACTGCTTCAGATATCACTCCCGCCACCGATATTATCCGTCGGTGCCAATCAATTGGCAGAGCGTGCCAAACCGTTGCACCACCCCCTTCACCGCCCACCACCGCCCACCCCCCCTGAACACACACCTCCCATCGCATATTACCGCGGTACATATCGGCGCGTGCAAAAAGCGTGAAATATTCCGCACATAAAAGTGAACATTATTTTTTAAAGAGTGGAAACCGGGGGAAAAAAAAAAAATCACATGGCTTTTCATCCCGAATGGGCAATTCTGCACGCTCGTGGCAGCTAAGGCGTATGCTGCCCGAACATTACTCGGAATAAAGCTGCCCCACATTTCGCTGCACAATTTTTATTCTTCTCCCCCTTCCACGCTACCCCGCAGTTTGTTACATTTACTACATCCCGGGAAGGAGGAGCTTTTTTTCTTTTCTTCTCCGGAGCGTCCGTCATGCTGGAGGCCTCCCCAGCACGGCGCTCTCACGGACAAAAAGCGCGGCCCCTTCACGGACGAGCCTTTTCCGCGCGTTTCATTTTAGGGGGTCGGATTTTCGTCGTGACGTCCGACGGCGTATAACTAATAAATAAATAAATGCATAATAAAGAGTCCCACCACGTAGCCTGCACTGGTTGTAAATCGAACCAAGGTCGCCGGGTTCGTAGCGCAGCGCAAACACAACCATGCCGCCACTCGCCATTAGGTAGCTCCGATTAGCACGGTTGGTTACGAACGGTGCGAAAGAAGGTCAACGTGCATACCTACAGGCAAGTGCTAACAGAGGCCGGCATGTCGCACAATAAGGTGACGGGGGGCAGCACCACACCTAGTCACCTTTGTCTCCCCAACGCTGATCTTCACGCACCGCACCAGGCACTCATTTAAGGCTGACTCGCGTACCGACACACACGCCCGCGCACACGCGTTGCCCACGCGGTCACACGTAGCACCAAGAGCCTTAAACTCTAAAGCGGCGAAAATAAAATACATCCCATAATAAACCAACACCTTTTCGCGAATCGTTAAAGCGTCCTCCAACCCAATTTATTTTAGTGAACTGTCAGCAGAATTATTATTGGTCATTACCCTGGAAGTTGGGCGCGCGGGAGAGGTGCCGCTGAATAATTGATGCCGGCTAATTTCGCTCCTCTAAGCTGGCCGGGCCCGACTGCCGGTGGCTCAAAACGAAGCTCGAGGAATCTTCGCCGTGCCGGTCTCCCCCCACCAACCCTCCCCCCCTCCCCCCCTCCCCCCGTGCCCTCTTCTCACTAATTACACTCCTGGCAATTAGCGTCCGACAGGAAATCCTCGCGGAGTTTCTGTCATCTGCTCGCACGCGGCCCCGCTGATCGGGGGGTCCCGTCGGCTTTGGGCTCACGCGACGCGACGCTTCGTCGTCGTCGTCGTCGCCATCAGGAACGATCAACGCCCTGCACGAGTCCTGTGCAGGACTCCCACGAACCGTGGCCCCTACTCCTGTCCTTGATTCACTGCACCACAGTGGTACCGACATTGGTCTCGGCTTGATCTATCCACTGCCAGATTAAGGCTCCTCTCCCAAGCCGTTGTCTTCTCTCGTGGTTCTGCGATGCTAAAAAAAAAAAACCCCACCTAGCACTTGCACGTGAGCCGGTTGCATCCCTCCACCTCCGCGGGGGAATTCCCCTCGTGTGTCATCCCTCCTTTGGCTGCCACTCTGTCATTGGTCTCTAATCACAGGCCTTCAACGCTGCTCGCGATGACGTCTCCTCCCCCCAAGCCTCGCTTACATTTCTGGACAGTCAATGTTGATGTCTCTAAGCTGCTTACGTTCTCTAATCCATCTTAATTTGTTTTTTTTGCAAGATCATGGGAGATGGTGTCGGCTTATGAAAGCCTTCATCCAGCAGTGGATTGATCATCGCTGCTGCTGCTGATGATGATGAACGTACGTATGTTGAACTTCTTTAGCACAGTACTTGGCCAACCGCTCAGATGGAGAAGATGACGACCTCGCAGAAGCGTGAGTTCTGGTAACACATGTTGTTGTTCACCGTAGATAAGCAGTAGGCCAAGGTTGTTGGGACTGCAGCACAGTTTGATACCGTCTAAGCCACCGCATCGCACGTACGCACGTGCATACACAGCGATATGCGGCGCGTATAATGTAACGCCTAACCGCCATGCGGTTATGGAGAATTACACATCTCCGCAAATGTGTTTCTTATTCCCCAGCTGAGGCGAAGAAGAGATGAGATCCAGCGCGGATGAGAAGGAGCCGTGCGAGCGGAGGAGGCGGAGGGAGGGAATGAGCGTCTCACGTCTTGGACGCACGCTCCTTTAACCCCTCCCCGGGCAAGATATCACAACTGTAATAACTGGCAACGGTAAAGGCGCAGCCCAGCAATCGCTCGCTCGTGCCGCTGCTGCCGGAAGTGGCCTCCACTAAGAGGGAGCTCCAGGGAGCCTCTGTGGAGGGTGTCTAGGTCTACTCTTCCACTCTGGTCACCCTGCTCAGACGCCTTGCAAGAGATGGGAGTACCCACACTATACCCCACCACACCCGGACCTGGCTGCGGTGCACCCATTTATACTGCCCGGTGGACAGGGGTGGAGGTGGAGGTGGGGGTGGGGTGGAGGGGGGTATGCCACGCCAGGAGATAAATACGGCGACCTCTGGATTGCAGGTCAGTGTGCAAACCATTACAATTATTTTACTCAGTAAAGCCTCACCGAGCTCTTCATAGACCCCTTTTTTCAGGAAGGTCCTGCTACATTTGGCTGTTTGAGCAGAAAGATCGGGACCTTTAATGAGCGGTTTAGCTTCCCGTGGGAGGAATCTGGAGTGCCTGGAGAAAACCCACAACGCGTTCCATAAGAGGGGAAGGGTTGACACTCGACGCCGAGATCTCCTGGCCATGCCTTGCACAGCCCTCATAACATCCAGCGCCTATGCAAACCCAGGCGATCACCCATCCATGTATTAGCCAGGATCAAAACCTGCTTAGCTTTGGAGATCCGACGAGATCGAGCACGTTGAGGGTGATTTCAGCGAAGGCAAATCGAACGGCGCGGCGTTATTTTCGGAGACAAAAAATGTATCTTGAAAAGAAAATTCAAAAACGAAACTACTTTTTATTTTACCAGCTAAGGCCCGCAGAGCTATAGAGGATCCTTTTCAGAAGCGACCTGGCCACAAATGATAACTCAACCAAGTGGCTTATCATGTAGAAATAGCAGCTAAATACTCGAAACGCAGGTTGATTCTAAATGTAGAGGGAAAAAGCAGAGGACCCGGAGAAAAATCCACCCGAACACGGGGAGAGAGACACGCAAACTCCAAATCTACAGGCGTCAGAGTCGTGATCGGACCCATGACCTCCTGTATACCAAGCGAGGTAGTTAACATCTCGCCACCGTGGCACCCCACTTATTACGTCACGACAAAGATTTCTCCTGTTTAAGTTTTTTTTTAATGTCTGTTTGAGCATATCCTGGAGACTAAGGTGGCGCAGGCGTGAGTGGGCCTTGCCACAACCACCAATTCCTGTTGCCACGCTGGCCTTTCAACATGCGCTCGCATAACGGGCGCTTGCCTCTCACAGTCTACGAGTCTAAACTGGGGGTTCTTTATAAATGCTGACAATCTGTTGCGGACTAATTGGGAAAATATTTGCCTTCGTGCCTGTACGGAAGTCTGCACGCGCGCGTATGGTTATTTGTGTCTCGGCACAGGCTGTTGTGTGCATTGTGCACGTGCGCGTTGCTTTACGTGACGTTGTAGATTGAACCCCGGAGGGCAAAACGCTGTGGTGCGTCTCTGAAGACCGGTTTACCCCTTTGATTTATCGTGCTATTTGCCAAACGCCCGTTACCGCGCACATTCCACCGCCTCGTGACCGCCCAATTAACATCCCCCGCCCACCCCGTCCCCCCCGTCCCCCCTCGCCCCCCCCCCCGCCCCCCCCGCTCCGCTCGCCGACCAGCACAACTGAAACCCCCCCCCCCCGCATGCGTTTCGTCGGGTTGTGCCCGCGGCGCTGTGGGGTCCCGGTGCCGGTGCCGTTGCAGTCCCCGACGATGATTTTGCTCCACGCGCTGGGAGATATTGTGTAGAATGCAAAAAAATCAGATAACGATAATGATGCCAAATTGGAACGCGCCGCCGCCGCTACCGCCCAGTATCCGCTCGCTCTCGTGCAGAGAGACAGAGGGAGGACGACTCAGAGGCATCAGGAGGACGTACCACAGATTAGCACGCTTGGCTACATATGGCGTGAAAGAAGTTCAACATACATACACAGAAGATCGGGAAGGCAGCAGCAGCCACGCGGCGAGTGAGCAATTGCCCAAGCTCTGCAGTCCTCTACATATTCAGATATCATCGGCCAATTAATCGTGAGTGTTTACACGTGGGAAGAAACAGGAGCATCCCAGGAGAAAAAGCGACGCATGCGAGAGGGCAACACTCGATCCCATGAAGATGGAACGGGTGGAGTCCACTTGTTTTGCTGCACTGTCTTCTCCTTCCAAGCCGGAATGAGACACTGTGACAGCCACGGCCACGGGAAGGGAGTTTGTGCGGTCCACCGACCCACTACTCCGCAGTGCTGGATTACAGGCGCCGCCATATGCAGGCCATATGCCGTGCCCCCTAATTTAATTTCTTTTATGGGTCTCCTCGGCAACTGGACGTGAGCCCCCATGGCTACTTACACCTCCTAAATTAAAAACGGTTCCCCTGTGCCTCCGTTAGATTATAGATTTAAATTGTCTTTAAGCGCAGGTTTGGGATGGCCGGTGGCTCGGAGGAATGGCAATGACCGCGTGTTGTTCTCCACTATGTTTGGGTCATTAAGTCTGACTCTGGACAAAAGTTAATTCTTAATTTGCGTTACTTAAGGTTAGATTTTGACAAAGCTGACAGTTGTCATATCGCAGTGGATATTGGTTTGAAGCCATAAAGTTTTTGTTAATACCAATCTCTCCTTTGAGACCATGTAAATAATTTCAAGAGAGTGTCTCTTTTCGATGTCAGCAATATTGTCAAACACAAATGCTAGTCGCCTCTCCCCTTCTGATGAAGTGACCTGAATCCACTTTCATTTCATCTCATCGAGAATAACTGAAATTGTTCTTCCGAATGGAGACATCTGTCAAGGTGTAAGTTGTACAAAATGCTCCTGCCAGAGTTTGAATCATTAAAAAAATACGTCTATTAATTTCTGGCGGAGCTGTCCGGGGCTGAGCTATGGAAAATATTTCTCTAACCCTAACCTCGCCCCGCCACTGTTGACGGGGAGGAGGCAAGCTCCAGGGGGTTGGAGGTTAGGGGGCCCAGCAAAATATTTATTGAGAAATTAATCCCTGGCTGGGACAATGAGTTCACGGCGCTTGAGCCGTCGTGAGTGAAACCTGGTTAAGTGTCCAATCCCAAAAAGGCCTGTTAATTTCAGAAAACGTATTTTTCACAAATTATTTCTCTGACAGCCACATAAACACTGGATATGTCAGTTGACTGGCCATCATCAGTATAGAAACATGTACACCTGTTAATTGGAATTAACAGATCCAAAAGGCACAATGGCATCCAAAACACATTATGCGTGGATCAGTTATATCGGACTAACCCACGTGAAAGATCGATTGCCAAAGAGCCCACATTAGATCTCTCTGATTACAACATCAGTAAATGAGACCAAGTCACCAGGATACTCCAATGCCTTCACTCGGTCCAAGTCCAGTCCCAGATCAATTTCAAGATCTCACTCACCCTTTTCAAGATGCACCATGGCCTTTCCCCTGCCTATCTCTCCTTCTCATCTCACTCCACTCCCCTCCACGCACTCTCCTATCTCTCCCCTCACATCTCGCTCCACTCTGCTCCACGCGCTCTCCTACCTCTCCCCTCTCATCTCACTCTACTCCCCTCCACGCACTCTCCTGCCACTCCCCTCTCATCTCACTCTACTCCCCTCCACGCGCTCTCCTACCTCTCCCCTCTCATCTCACTCTACTCCCCTCCACGCACTCTCCTGCCTCTCCCCTCTCATCTCACTCTACTCCCCTCCACGCGCTCTCCTACCTCTCCCCTCTCATCTCACTCTACTCCCCTCCACGCACTCTCCTGCCTCTCCCCTCTCATCTCACTCTACTCCCCTCCACGCACTCTCCTACCTCTCCCCTCTCATCTCACTCTACTCCCCTCCACGCACTCTTCATGCCTCCACAGCCTGGAACACTCTTCCCTGAGTGCCGATGACTCACTATCGCTGTTCAAGTACAGGCTTAATACATTCCCTTGTTTCCATCTACGTATGACTGGCTGTCTCCATCTTCAAATAAACACGCTCATGGTGTCTGCACGGCATCCGGAGATGCGGTGGCATTTAGACCTCGCTATAATAAATCCACATCGGATTGAGTAATTGTACCACGGTGGTAATATTAATGATCCATCATCCATACACCCACCCACACAGCCACAGAGACTTCACTAAAACATCCAATCGCAGGGTAGAAGGCAGCAGAAGGTGATGGGCACGGATGTGCCTCTGTCCAAGTGAGAGACTGCCCCCTGCCGAGACGAGGCATGTACTATGTCTCCTTCTGGCGAACGGTTTGGTGAATAGCAACTTGAAAGGGTATCCATCCACTGAACACGTAGGTTGGACTTCGCGACCGATATGATTCATGATTGGGGGGGGGGTGTTAGATCTCGTAAATGTGTCGTACACCTTACCTCCACCCGACACGGACAATTATAAATCGTGCGGGGTTTCTCTCGAACACACCGCGGTGCGGAAGTACAGGAGTAACAACTTGGCATGTTCTCTGCACTTGACAAATGCTGACCAATTGGCCGGGTCGGGTGGAGGGAGGTGGACGACACAATCCCCGCAACTCTGATTAGCGACGTACGGTGCGAAATAAGTTCAATATAAATATATACAACCAACACAATAACCACAATAACAACTACAACAACCACCACTAAAACAACCACAATAACAACAACCACAGTAAGAAACAGAACAACAACCACAACAACTACAATAAGAACCACAACAACGACCACCACAACAAAAACCACAACCACCACCACAGCAACAACAACCACAATAACAACCACAACCAAACACAATATCAACAACCACAACAACAACCACAACAACCACAACAACGACGACGAGCCGCAAGGACAGCCAGGACAGCCAGGGCAGCACTCAGGGGTCGCAGGTCACAATGCAGAAGCCGGGGGCCCATTGACCATGGAGACAAACACGACGCTCTGTCGCTGCTTCAGCGAACAACGAGCAGTGCTCATCTCCACTGGCCGCCCAGAGCCAGTGGTGGAAATTCCACATTCCCTCTCCAGGGCCCTGGCCGTCTCTGCAGAACCGCTGCCGTTGACTTCGGGAAAAAGCGTTACTCGTGTTATTGAGTCTCAGGAGACCCAAGTAAAGTTCTTACATTTGGATGTTTGGCCCATTTCTAAGGAACGTTTCACAGTTGGGAAGAGATTTACAAAAACACTGAACCATGCTAACAACACGAATACACCCTCAAAATTGCACTCACAATGCAGTGCAGATACATCGGTTACCCACTTATGTACCTCCACACAATGTCGCCAAACGCTCAGCCCAAACTTGCACATGTGCAGGTTAATAACGGAGAAACTATCCCAGCATATCTCCCCGCGCCTCCAGGATGCAATGTTACCCATACCCACGCGTATAACGTGCTGCGTGGAGTGTGACTTCCAGCTACTGGCAGGGGAACATTCAGGAAGTGATACCGAAGCCACATTGGGCTCACCTCTGAAAGAGACTTCCTCACCATGAACGTGACATTTACACTTCCGGCCACTCATCATCATCTTCGTCGTCGTTAGCCAGCCAGCGGTGTTACTTTTTTTACTGATGTGTAAATCACAGTTGCTGAGCCCGCAACGCAGGCCCAACATTAGAATTGGCCAGCAACGAGCGGCACTGCTGAAGGCATAAATATATAAGAGTGAATGTTTCTTGAACGGAGACAGCTTGTGAGAAACGGGAGACAACGGGGGAGGGAATTCCAAAGTGCAGCCGTGCCAAGTAAGAATCGGAAAGGGAAGTGACTCGCTAACCTCCAGTGCGAATGGCTGGAAGCACTGGGGGTGAGATGGTAATGTCTGGTAGGCAGATTCCTCAACATGGGTGGTGGAGGAATCAAGAAATGACATTTACATGCGCCTTTGTATGTACATGCATCTATGCATTTACTTGTCTGTCCGTCTGTACGCCTGTGACTTTATCTTATCAAGACATTTACGCATTTCATTTACAAACGCCACAAAAGCATATGAAGAAAGTGTACAAATGGTAAAACCTCTTGTAGGTGTTTATGAATTTAAACATTGAACCCAAGCCGTTCACATTCGCTATTAACACGGACCTAGAGCACACTCAAGGCAAATTCTGACATTTTATCCAGTTGATGGGAAACTCATCGGGCAGAGATGTGCGTGCAGGCTACAAACAACCAAAACATAAAAAAAATAAACCGAGATGCGATTCCTAGAAAGCACGAGTGTGGCCAAGGCATGGGGCCCTCCCGTGATGCCCTGCGTGCCTCGTGACGTCACCGCACCACGTGCGCGCTGCACTCAGCCTTGCTTCGCAGGCCGGCGACTCAAACCGAATCAAAGTCGTCTCCGCCGCGTTATCTTAAGACGCCAGAACAACGAGACAACTTTACAACACCCGCATTTAGTCCTTGCTAGGAATAATCGCGTACTTAATTGAATATGCGAGATGGGTTTTCTGAAAATAGTTCCGTTGCATGATGTAACCCAGGCAGTGTAACAACATATCTTGCAACTTATCAGTCCTGTATAACGATCACTGCTCTGCCCGCTGCCTTGCGCCTTGTAAACTTGCAAAGTATGTCGCAGCCGTGCCCCAAGGGCTCTGCGTGAGTACGCTGTGTGTACGATATGATGGCGAGGTGTGGTGCTTCTTTTGCCAAGACGCGCAGCCGACACGGCACAGCAGGCGGCAATAACCGTGGTCAAACGTGGCGCTTGAACAACAACAACATACTCGTAGGTTTTTTCGGTAAAGTTACGTAGGAAAAAAATATAATAAATAACAAAAATAATAATATAAATAAAATAATAAAAATCACGTGATTTATAATTTTATTTCTATTATTATTTCTATTCTTTGTTATTTATTTTATATTTTACCTACGTGACTTTACCGAAAAAACCTAAGAGTTTGAATCCTTGCAGTCACGAAAGCTTCAAGTCTAGAACAACAACAACAAACACAAACAATGAGAGCGCGTTGCAACGACTTGCCAAGTCAGCAAGAGGCGGTGCAACAAAATCCAATGTTGTAGCGTACTGCGCTCCAGCGTCTATGCCACCTCGCACTGCCCAGCGTGGTGAAGTTTCTCGACCAGGTCACCTCCATGAGTCGCACTGTGTGGGGGGGGGTGGGGGGCTCCTCATCCAGCAGTGGATTAACACAAATTACCACCCGCTGTGCTCTTGTGTTCGTGGTCTATGGTGGCGATACGAAATTGCCCTTTCGCCGAGTCTAAAGAGCACTCTTTCAATCTTGATTTGAAGCGTTCGTGACTGCAGGAATCCATACTCTTTGGTTCTTTCGGTAAAGTCACGTAGTTAGAAATAAAATGAAATATTCCTAACTCAATATTTCTAACTACGCACTCTTTCGTGAGAAGCCTACTGCATTGGGACGGAATGGGATCTCTCTTATCAACATCAAAATATAACAATAGGTTTGACCCTTTCAGGGCATAAAACAGGTGTGCTAAGATACTCATACTCTTAGTTTTTTTCGGTAAAGTCACGTAGGTAAAAATAATTAATAAAAATAATATAAATAATAATAGAAATACAATTATAAATCACGACGTTTCGGAGGCAACACAAGTCTCCGTCATCAGGTGGGACCGTCACAGCTAGATTTACTGTATCAAGATGTTTAAAACACCAAACAGAATCCGTTTTCAAGGAATCCTGTCTGCACTAACCACACGTACCTGTGGTGAACGTGCAAACAACCACTTCGGTTTGATAATTCGTCGGCCTGGCGAATGAAATCCGAACCCGTCCTGGATCCCGCCGTTTCACAACCACTTTGGGATGGTCAGATAACCCTCGCATCAGACAGCGTGGGGAGACCTTCATCCAGCAGTAGATTGAGCAAGCCCTGTGAATTACTATTCCTGTAGAGTTTAATTATCGATTTGTGGGTGATTGATATCGTGATGTTACCTATGGTTTAGTGTATTTAATAGTAACACGTTCCGAGTGTCATTCTTTAAAATTGTAATGCTGCTATTAATTTATGTTGATTTTAAATTAATTTCTCTGCAGTGTTTACCAAACCCCCATCTCCCCATCTTAACCCTTGTGCCAGGGTACAGTAGTACATCAAATCCAATGTGTGATCTTGTCAACTCTAAATTATGTATTGCCCCGCAGTGCAAAGGGAGCGATCTCCACCTAACAACTCAATCAATCTCTCTTTTCCCTGCATCGCGCACTCTCTCCCTGCTCTGCTCTGAAGATGTGCCGTCGAGAAGTTATATGCATCGCATTGATTGTTTAACAACAGTAAAGCCGGCTTGGGCGGCACGCGGTTGCAGGAAGGGGTGGTCGGAGACGAGGGTTGAGACTAATCACGGAGTGGCAGCCAAATGAGGGAGTCTCCACTCGTAGACTCTGAGTGGTTACCAACATATCTGGACCTGCGGACGACTGTCAACGATCAAATTGGTGGACCACGAATCACCGACAGCATGTTTATAAAAAATTAAAACTACTGTACTGTACTCTAAAAGCGACGTAAAAAAAGTTACATAAAAAGCCAATCAGACTATTGATTTGCTTTTTATTGACTTCAATTAATGTTGCTAGTTGTACAAATGCTACACAATGGTGTGTTGTGATGAACAAAAAATATCTAAGTTATCTGCAAGAGTTCTGCGGACCACTTCCCACAGCCTTGTCAGTAGACCACAGAGGTTGTGAAACAATGTCACAGAGTATGAGGTCAGCTGGCGTGCACGAAGATGGATTGGTACATTACAGGACTGTGAGAGATGGTGATGGATTGGGGCAGGGCTTCAGCGTTCGATTGACCATAGTTGTTGATATTATTTTGGGTTCTCAAGCACAAATGACGAATGCCGCCTTATTGCAGAAAAATTAGGCTGACGTTTCAGACAACGCACCTTCTTCAGAGCAGAGAGGGCGAAGACTCATAGTTGGGATTTGACACTTCCCATTGGCGAGAAATTGTACCAAAAAGGTGCCCATTACATCCACTTCCTTAACACTCATTTTATACTACGGGGGGTTAATATCATCCGGATCTGTCCGAGTCGGCGAACTGGAAAATATTTCCGCAACCGGCACGCCACATCCAGTAACCCTCTCGCTACGGCTTTGGCTACTAGCCACGTGCCTCCCGCAGTCTGCCAGCGACCCAGAAAATATTCCATGAGAAACTAAGCCCTGCATCGCGTGCTATTTAGCAAATCACAGTAATCATGCCTATGGGTGTGGATGTGCGTGATCTAACATATAATCTTGGCTCAACGTTGAAACATTGTTTCCTAACGAAGCCTGAGTCTCAGGAGCCTTTTGGCGACGGAGGTACATTCGCAAAATCAAATAATGGACCCATACCCTCATTTGGCGCTCGGGGTGGTATTTAATTATTCCCGTCCGTGCGTGATCCACCAACTCCATATCTGAGCGGAAGGATTAAATCTGGGCTGTGCCGCCACGCCTAAGCGCATAACACGTGGATGGTAATTGCGAGGGCATAACCCAGTGACTGCGTGCAAGACAAGGAAGAAAAACCATGCATATGCACGGGTTCTCTAACGAATTATATAACACTATACTAAACGTTTTATTTTACTATACCAGGTAAGGCCCACTAAGTTATACTGTATAGCTCTCTTTCAAAAGCCACCTGGCCACAAACAATAGCTCAACTAAGTGGCTAATTTTGCCTTAAAACTTTAGTGACTGCAGGAATTCATATTCTTTGTTCTTTCGGTAAAGTCACGTAGATAGAAAATAAAAATTATAAAAAAAAATTGTAACAAAAAATATTTTTAATTTTATTAGATTTTTATTTTCTTATTTTATTTTCTATCTATGTGACTTTACTGAAAAAACA
The DNA here is from genome assembly GCF_964198595.1 of Lampetra fluviatilis. Classification (NCBI taxonomy): domain Eukaryota; kingdom Metazoa; phylum Chordata; class Hyperoartia; order Petromyzontiformes; family Petromyzontidae; genus Lampetra; species Lampetra fluviatilis. The sequence continues at coordinate 12,589,900 of NC_136290.1, forward strand.
ATAATATAAGTGGCTCATGACGTGGAAATTCATAGCAGCCAAATACTCTAAATGCGCGATGTCGATTCTAAATGTAGAGGGAAAAAAACCGGAGGACCCGTAGAAAAATCCATGTGACCACTGGGAGAGAGAAACGCAAACTCCAAATATACAGGCGTCAGGGTCAGGATCGAACCCATGACTTCCTGTAAACTCGGCGAGGTAGTTAACATCTCACCACCGGGAAGCTAGACTGAATCACAATTAGGCTTCTCCAAGTGCAATGTTAATGGCTGCATCCGATAGATTCAAGACACATTACAAAAACCCTTGAAGTTCAACGTGACTGTATATGTATAGCAGCAGTCAAATACCCTAAACGCGTGATGTCGATTCTAAACGTGGAGAGGCGGGGGGGGGAAACCGGAGGACCCAGAGAAAACTAGACGCGACCACGCGTTTGTTCTTGAGATGACGCTCCAACATCACGCGCCGTGTGGCTTCACCACTCCTCGGTGAAGTCCCCCCAACGCGGTCCGAACGCGTAAGGTTTTCCGTAATGTTGGATCATCGTTTGCGAGAGTTATCGTGACCCACCCTCCCGTTACAGACGGACAGGCGGACGGAGCAAATCAATGCATTAATCGAAGCTCACAACACGCGTCTCGTCTTACAGGAAACTCCTGGCTCGCGTGACAGCCCGAGACGGACACGGCCAGTGAATGATGTTGCCACTCGATAAGAGCCATTTCTTTTTTTGCTGTCCTTTGGCACGCGTCTTCCTTGAGTCACTTCTTCAATTGGATGTGCTCGCACGTGCCACTGATCAAGAAACCCGTGCCGAGCAATGTACATGTAGCGGTGATTTAATGAGGTGGCTTCTACAAAAGGGGTGTAACGAGTAAAACTTCCTGAGCGCGTCCGATCTCGTCGAATCTCCGAAGCTGTGGCAGGGTTGAGCCTGGTTAGTACTTGGATGAGGGAGACTGCCTGGGAGTAACCAGGTGATTGTCGGCTTAACAGCTGCAAGGTGACCAGCAAATGACAACGCAACGGATCCATGAATCGATATGTGCAGAGCGATAAGAGTTACACGTGGCAGGGTTGTTCTCCCACTGCCCACAGCTGGAAGCGAAACTCAACGTTCATAGAATTGGCCACACGTGCACGTATGTTGAACTTCTTTCGCACCGTAAGGAAGCCGGCAGTGCGAATCGAAGGTGCCCTCCCGAACGAGAGTCTTGAGGACTCGGGGAGGCTTATCCCAGGGTGAATCGAGGTGGAGGCGGGGGGTTAGATTGTTACAAAACCTGAAAGAATTGAAACCGAAAGTTGTCGCATTCGGGCAAAGTCGCCGGCTACCGATTTCAACTTTCAAGAAGCCAACGTTGATCTCTCTAAACTAAAATCGCCCTCAACTCGGATGGAGGTCTTCGCTACAGCAACACTCAACACTCGACATGACACGGCAAAGACAAAGGCCCCCCGTGTAGCCTTAACAGACTTGGGGCAAGTGTTGTTCGCGAGCACCTAATGAAGGCCGACACGGCATACGGAAGGGGTGGATGGCCAGGACCACCACGCCCGCCTTTGTCTCCCCAGCGGTGATGTTTACACACCGCACCAGGTACTCATTTGAGACTGAGTCGACCTAGGGGAGGAAACCCAGGACCGGTTCAGACAATCGTCATTGGTGTTGGCCGTGAGCGGGAATTGAACTCGGGTCGCCGGGTTTGTAGCGCCGCGCGCTAACCGCTGCGCCACCGCTCCCCATGCAACACTCAGACACAGTCAGCTCGGACTCACGAGAACAACAACAACAGCAACAACAACAACAGTGTGCGTCACGAAGTGCGGTCACCACGGCTATAGTGCCAGGCTAGGTGCACACTTTGAGGTGCGCCGACATAGACATCATTTCCACATAGATACAGACACAGAACAAAGACATGCATACGTACGTACATACACACAAACACACGCTTCGCGACATACAAAGACAACCCGTATATCCATGACAAGACTATTGGGGCAAGTGCTGAGCGAGCACACCTACACACAGCACACACGAACTGAAACAACAACTAAATCAGCAGACAATGCAGTCACCGCCTTCCTATGGCTGTCACATTGCGAGCGCTCAAGCGACAAACCCCAGCTTCACCTTCCACGTGGGGTCTCTACGATCATTATTGCGCTTTAGGCGAAGGTCCTGGGGAGACGAAGACGGCCGGCCAGGTGTTCGACGTCAAACCCCGGCAAGTCACTGCGGCTCTCACCGCGCTCACCTGTGCGAGAAGAGCTGGTGGCAACCCCGGACCTGTGCGCGATTTCGTCCGACTTTGGGGGTTGACGCGTCTCTCTCTCCCTCTGTATAGGTGTGTCTGTGCGTGTCTGTCTCTTTCGCTTTGTATAGTTGTGTCTGTGCGTCTCTCTCTCTAGCTCTGTATAGTTGTGTATGTGCGTGTCTCTCTCTCTCTATAATTTGTGTGGATGTGTGTCTGTGCGTGTGTCTCTCTTTCGCTTTGTATAGTTGTGTCTGTGCGTCTCTCTCTCTCTTTCGCTTTGTATAGCGTCTGCGCGTGTCTCTCTCTCTCGCTCTGTATAGTTGTATGGATGTGTGTGCGTGTCTCTCTATCTCGCTCTGTATAGCTGTATGGATGTGTGTGCGTGTCTCTCTATCTCGCTCTGTATAGCTGTATGGATGTGTGTGCGTGTCTCTCTCTCTCGCTCTGTATAGCTGTATGGATGTGTGTGCGTGTCTCTATCTCGCTCTGTATAGTTGTGTGTGTGGGGGGACCTCTCCGGGTATAGACGGGGGGGCTGGGTCTCTCCTTCGTCCCAGACGCGCCCTCGTGGAGAGGAAGGTGTGGGGGTAGCTGTGGATACAGCGGAGCGGTGGGACGGATGGGGGTGGCCGCAAGGCGTGGCCGCGTTGGAGGCTCGGCAATGGAGTTGGGAGTCGCCACCCCCACTCCACCTTCAACCTAACCCGGGCGAGCGACTTCGCCTTCCCCATCACGCCCAGCGAGGCCACGCGGGGCCCTCCCGAAACTTGGCGGTGGCGGCTCGCACACGACGCTGAGTCCTTTCACCGCAAGCGTCTTTGCCACCGCGACTCCCTTTGACGACGCTTGCTTTGCGCAGGGAAAGCCACGGTAAACATCGCCAACGTTGGAATTTGGTTGGAATCGTTCGGTCAACGTTGGCCAAACGTTACATCCTCTTTGGTTCTTTCTACCTACGTGACTTGACCGAAAGAACCAAAGAGTAATGGATTACTGCAGTCACGAAAGCTTCAAATCAAGATCAAACGTTCCATCTTTACCGGGGCATCACGATCTCAAGACTCCAAAATACAAGGTGCAGTATTAAGCTGCGGCCGGCGAACGCAATTTGACCAAATAAATAATTATCAAACATATTGGCGATCATGACTGAGTGACACAAAACCTAATGCTGTTTTACAAGGGCTAGACATATTCATACGTATGATCGACCTAACAATTATAATTAGAAAAAAATCAGACTACCCAAACTTCCAGATTTTGGCTGTCAAAAGACCCCTGGGTCAGCCTACAGTTCGATACTGTCGTGATTTGAAGCTTTCGTGACTGCAGGAATCCATACTCTTTGGTCTTTTCGGTAAAGTCACGTAGGTAGAAAAATAATAGATCACGACGTTTCGATCGCAAAACAAGCAATCGTCATCAGGTGGGACAACCACTGCTTTACGTCTCATTAAAGCTTTTTTTAAAAACCCACAATCCTCATCATCAGTGAACCGAGCAATTTCCCTTCCTGTGGTGCGACTCGAACAGCGATGAGTGAGAGAATCCCGCAATTTCTAGACAACCGTGTGTACTCGGATCCACGAAACGGTTGTTGATGCCATTGCGTCGACAGGATATGTCAATCAACGCTTCCACCTGCCCACAACACGTGCACAGGTGGGCACAGGTGAGCATGCTTTGACTTGGGAGGATTAGTAACGCAACAATAGCGGCGGCGAGACGCTGTGCTTAGTGCGCTCGAAAGGTTGCGAGTTCAAATCGCACTCATCCGGTACTGATTATTGGGAAGTCAGCGGTGGTCTTCACGTCCAACTCACATCTAAAGCTGAAAACACCTGGTAATCCCTGGCAGTTTCCTATCCAAGTACTAACCTAGGCTGGACCCCGCTTAGCTTCCGAGACCCAGAGGTCGGGTGCATTCAGGGTGATTTAATTTATCCGATGGAACAGATTGCCACCATACCTCAGCCCCTGCCATGGAAATGTGGAATGTACACCACTTGATCAGGGCTGCTGATGAAGAGGAGCATCTCTCCATTGCTCGTTTTTGAACTCCACATCTTGACTTCACAGCCACAAACAATACCGACACCCCGCCATTCGCCACAGAGTCACGCGACATCACCACGGCGCCTGTGCCAGGCCAGATGCACTTTGAGGCCACGTGAAGTGTCGAAGGCTTGCTGACAAGAGGTCTCGGGACAGACCCAGGTGCCATGGGCTGGCTGACTGAGATGACCGGTAGATGCATCAGATGTACCCCCTACTGTACCAACTTGCTTAATTTTAGCTACCCGGCGCTCCACTCGTTGTTGTGAGCGTCGCTCCTCTGCCTTCAACTGCCCAGTAGCGTCCTTCATGAGCCTCCTCCACAGAGGCCGATCCTGATACCGCTGGTACCAGTCTTCGGCAAGTCCACTCAGCTCCACATCCTCCATCTCTTCTCCAGCCATAACCCACACCACACCACCTTCATCAATCCCCCCCCCCCCCAAATTTGAGTGATGGAAATATCGCCCCCCCCCCACCCAAAAAAAATTCAGACCTTTTGTCAATATTTGAGCGTGGCATTGGCACACTACATAATGCTGTAATCTACACCCTTAATCATCCAGTGTGCAACCCAGCTCGGTACACTTATTTACTTAATAGTTTTAAATACAAAGTGTAAAGTCAGCACAGTTTATCAGTTATTGCCTACTGGATCTAACCCGAGTTCATTGCGGTGTGTGGTATGTGCGATGAGAAGTGAGTTGGACCTACAACACAATGCAGATCTGTGCACATGCATCTGTACAGCCATTGGTCAATCCACTGCTGGATGAGGAGCGTTCCGACGTATTGTGTGGGTCGTGGGGGTTATATAACCATACTCACCAAGCTGGTTGATGATGGTGAGCACAGACAGGAAGCATGCAAGTACAGTATAACAATATATTGTGCTGCACTGCCATCTGCTGCCCTCTGCATAGCCCCGCAGCTTTAACAATTTAATGTGCAGAGGTCACCCATCCAAGCACTATCCAGGTTCGACACCTGCTCGGATTCTGAAATCTAACAGGGCACATCCCAGGTGATTTGCTCATGGTGCAATGTGGATTTCTATCGCCGAAATACAACCGCATCTCAGGATGCTGCACGGAGTGAATGGCGCGTGTTGGAAAGAGAGCCGATGATTGATCCAGATAGGAGCGTTTGGATGCGTTCGTGTGTGTGCTTGCGTGTGGTGTGTGCGCGTGTCAGGCTCGGCGCACTTTGAGAACCTCGTGCGATGTATCAGGCTCGCTGTCAGGTGATCACGTGGCAGGCCCAGGTGTTATGGGTCAACACCTCACCTGGCACATGCGCTGCTGTCACGTCTCGATGGTTTTGCGATGACTGGCGGCTGCTGCTGCTGTTGTGTGTGTGCGAGCGGTTCGTCTGACAATCACTCCGGCGAATTAACCGACAACATCTGTGTCTGCCCGGTGATCTGCCAAAGAGCTCTCGGCGTTTCACATGGCTTCAAAGTGCACTTAGCCTGGCACAAGCACCGTCGTGATGTCACCGTCAATTAGGAGCAAATGATAGCAGATGTTGTGCGTGCCAACGCCAGTAAATAACAACAATCCACGCCGGCTCAAACATCAACAGCACGGACCCAATCGCGCTGAAAACAAACGTGGTTACACTTCATTTATTTCGAACACGAACGCGTAAAACAGGATTGTCATGCGGTCATTTCACATGATCATGACCGAACGGGCCAATGTCTATCGGTGAATAAAAGCACAAATTATCTCGGCAATATAGGATCGTACATGTGGCAGGATGGTTCGTCTCCTGCAGAGTGCTACGCGTGCATAACCCAGCGGAGGGTTCCACAGTTTACGTTTGACGGTCGTGTCCGCTGCGCAATGGTCAACGCAACCACGCTCAACTTTACGAGCCCCGCACGTAAACAATATAAAACCCCTACGAAGGCGACCGTTGAAAATAGAAATTTGCTTTGCGGGTGCACGGGAAGGCGATACAACGCTGCTGCAAAAAATAAAACCTCGTTGCCACCGATTGACTCTCGACAGAGATTTGTCGAGGCCACTTCCAGAGCATTAGTCAAAACAAAATCACCACCTTCATCATTCACAATGGCTGCTGACAAATATAAAGTAAAAAAAATCAACACCCATGACCGACACTGGGAAGGAGAGGCTTTCATCCAGCAATGGATTCATAAAGGGATGCACATTATTATATTAGCTCTGTGTATCATCCAGTTTGATGGCAGCCTCCCTACGTCGTGTCGACAGAGCATGTTTGACCATACTTCACCATTCTGGACAGTCAGATTCGTGAAAGGTGGGGGGGGGGGTATACCCATGACCGGTGTAGATATCGGTCCCCATCGATATCCGTGACTGGGATTTGAACTCGGATTTGCTTTGTTTAACGCAGTGCGCTAACCACTGCCACACTATATAGTAAACGGGCTTGTGTAATTGTTGTACCGTACACATTATTTGTCTCAACTTGTTATCCTTCTATTCACTTTTGCATCCAATGTCTCCCTTGCAAAGTAGACGCGGTCCCCATGTGGCTCTGAATATTTGGCCTCCTATTTCCACACTGCAATGCAGCGCTGCTCATTCGTTGTGCAGGAAATAGCCAAGTCGACGTATCTCAGCACGGCGAGAGATGGCAACAGCTTGGGGAGGCATCCATGCAGCAGTGGACAGACCACGGTTTGTACTGTACTTGCACACAACTTTCAATGCAGTCTCTCCATAAAAAATCCAACACACATTTCGAAAATTGTATATGATATCACCAACCCTCACCATGGCCACATGATTAGTTTAGCTTAGGCGTAATTACGTAGATGTTGCACAATACTGGACCTCAATTTAAGTGAATGGTCGCCTTAAAAATAGCTCAATTTAAAGTGAAAGGGGATGCATTCAAATCCAACACGTGTCACTTTCAACAAATACAAGACAGTGAATTCGTAAGGCTGCGCTGGCAGCATTGAACTTAGTAGCAACACATACTTGAGAGCAGCCACTGCGAATGATTCTGCACTTTGCCAAGGCCCTCGCTATATCTGTGTGTATATATACACACACACACGTCACGATAGGTAGAATGTGTATTGTATACATAAATCATGCAGCACAAGCCCCTAAGCTACAGCCAAACGTGAGGCTGGCCCAGGATAGTGGTTTTAAAAATGAAAGGCAAAGATGCAGCGCTGAAAATTACGAGCCCACGTCACTTTTGGAGGCAGGGGCCTCAACTTCGGAGCTCCAGACCCCATCGGGAGATTATTTTGGCCAACTCGTTCCACACTGGGCAGACGTCTTTGAAGATGTTTCCAAGGACAGCCCCAGTACCGTACCGATCCCTCGCATACGACCCATCACACCTCCTCCGAGTGTCCAACCCAGGCAAGCGGTAGGGCAATGTATGTGAGTGTGTATGTACGTTGAACTTCTTTCGCACCGTACGTAGCCAACCGTGCTAATCGGAGGTGCGGAAATAGCTAGGGAATCTAGCAGCGTGCAAGATGGAGGAGGGCAAACTATCAAGACAGGGAATGGAGTGGCACCGAAACAATTTTAATTGTGAGATTTTCTCCGAGAACAAGACATCTGTGTACAAGGGAGGTGGGCCGGATGTCACTGCTGACATCTTGGGTTCGAATTCGGGCAACTGCCAGAGAGTAGGGAGTTAATGGTCTCAAGCTGGTAAAAAAAAAGAAACCCAACAAATTGAATTTGGTTTGGAGTTAATTTGGATAAATTCTAACCGTGAAACTTTAAAATAATCGTGGAAAGTGCGACCACCACTTGAGGGCTGAAGCAATTCTGCAGCCGTGATCCAGCACACGGGGTCGGCTCTGCTAGGCGAGCTTTCCGAACGTATTCCTCGTCTCGTGATGACGCCGATGGCACGATTGGAACAAAAAAAGATCAACAGAACACTTTCAAGAATAAAGAAACTTGGCACAATAAGAATCCGCTGTCGGCGTCTGATGGATCGTAACAGCCGAGCTCGGGGCAAGTTCCGTTCCCTTACTCCCCCAAACCTCTCGTGGCAACTTCTGCTGCATCCACCCAGACCGCACATACTAAATATTTTGTGAATGGGTCCTGACACGCGAGACCATCGGGCAATTGTGTACTTACTATCCGCAAGGTTTAAAACCGCAATGACTGCAAGACGGGAAAAGGAGTGATCGCAAAGTCAGCGGTCATATAACCGTCACGGGGTTTTGTTTACAATGGGAAATCTTGGCCCGTTTTATGATTCGATTATGAAGTGTTTTAAAATTGTATTAAATAGAATTAAGGTACAACCCTGCAATTACTCACTGGAGCCACTACTGGCGGAAGGGTTTTGACTCCGGGGAGTTCCGAGAGCCCCCGTCGAGGGTATGTCGACTGCTCCTTCATGCTGGACAAGTAGGTCTTGGAAAAGGTGGGAATACCCACCACGTTAAATCACCACATTGCGAGCTGATCGACTTTAATATTAAACAGATCAGGTGTTTAAAAAAATTAAAATGTGCCCCATTTCTACCCACTGAAAATAATGAGACATGTTAATCGTACAAAGTGGAATCGGGTCTCCGCCAATCGGGACTGAGTCCACCAGTGAATTCGGTTCATGGGCATGACAACGCAATTCAACGAACCGTCGCGATAATGTTGCGTTGCCAATACGATGCTGGAAGGGATTTTTTTGCCGCTGTAACATTACGGCGTGGGGTTCGTTTCAATATCGCTTTTGTCGTGAGCTTCAATCGATGAATGTATACATCGGTACACCTCGAATCAAGATGAAACTCCACTCCCATGGACTTTTCGATCACCCCCGGTCTAAAACGAAGCTCACGTTGCTGCTGCTCAGACCATTAAAACTCGAGTAATAAAAATGTTTTACAAGCGGATAGTGTGTACATATATATCATGTGCAGTGTGTGCGTGTGTATATATAAGATATTTAATAATGCCTTTGACAGGCTACCTTCATGGCAAGTTTTGATCGTGGTAAGTTAAGTAACAGTAGGCTGGCACGACTCATTCAATTTGTCTACAACGCTACAGTAAAAGCACTTTATAGGAAATAAAATCAAAACCTCAAACACGCACCCTAAAAACCAATATACTCCATTTAGTGTTGGAGAGCGTAGAGTGTAGTTTACTTAGTGAGCAACTACTAAGATTGACATGGCCACAAGAGGACACTTGCTTCGCCCGCTTGTTTACCCGGGGAAACCTCGCAGAGTCCCAAGACTTCTTCAGGAGGGTCCTGCTAAGTTTTGACAAAAGGGGGTGATGTTGATGCTGCCACGTGTAATCCCACATTTGAGTGATTTGCCGCAACATTTTTCAGCATCGGGATGTTTTTGACCAACACCAGTTACATTTAACAACTGTGCCGGCCAGTTCCACACCCAGCTACCTTCAACTCCCCCCGTGCCGATGTTAACACACTGCAGGTGGATACTCATTTAATGCCGTGTTGACGTAGGGGAGGCCCAGGACAGGTTCAGATACCTCTTGCCACGAATGTTAGTCACGGCCGGGTATCGAACCAAGATCACCGAGCCCACGGTGCGGTGCGCTACATTCTGCGACAACAAACATCCCCCATACAGCCTTCTCCAGAAGCATTTTGCTTCTAGAGAACGCCTTTGAAGGCCGGCACGGCACACGAGGGGGTGGATAACACCACGCCCGGCCGCTTTCGTCTCTCTCGTGGCAATGTTTTAACATCGTACCAGGTACTCATTTGAGGCTGAGTCGACCTAGGGGAGGCCCAGATCATCGTCACTGGTGTTGGCCATCAGCGAGGATCGAAATTCGGGTAGCTGGGTTCGTAGCGCAGCGCGCTAACCGTTGCACTACCGCTCCCCACAGATGCTACAAAGACACACGCACACACGCATACACGCACGCACGGCGCTATGGAGCGATTGCCAAGGCGTCATTCCAGCTACCCATCAGGCAAGTTACACAACGCAGAGAAAGGCACTTAAATCAATGAGATCAGGCAAACTGGCATGGGCGTCTTAAACTCACATCTCCTCCGAGAATACTAACAACAACAAAAACACCACATTATATAAGTAAAGCAAACAACAAAGCATATCATAGTAAGACAACGTTAAAAAAAATCCTCCTCCAAGACCACGATGATCCCAAGGCGTCGGACGTGAAACGCCAGCGCAGTGCGAGAGAGAAGGGAAAAGCCCACGAGCACAGACACGTCGCCAAGCGCGAATTGCCCTCGGCGCGCAGGCATGTCACGGAGTCTCGCCACGGTATAATTTCACCTAAAAATCGCCGGCAAAGGAGCGGTAAGCACGGTAATTCACGGACGAGGGCCGGAACAGGACGCAATCAGCGTGCACGCTTTAAAAACCCGTAGACGCGAACGCAACGTTAACCGGGCACGGCACCTCGACTCGTTGTGACGTGTGCAGGCGACGCTGCTGCTGTCTATCGTGCGAGTGCTTTTATATTGCGGATTCTGGAGAAAGGACCAAATGTTCGAAGCAGGCGATAGAACGCGTAGTTTCTCGCGTTGCTATTAACTTTCACCTTCTTTCCTATTATCGCCGTCGCAATTCAACCGCAGTGGAGACATAAGCGGCACGCAGTGGAGACAAATAATATACAAGCGCGCGCAGCCTGCGGTGAGCAGGCGCCAATCGGCACAGGGAATTACGTACGGCACAATAAGGTGGCACGTAGCGTGGAGATGAAGGTAGCCAGCGAACTCACACACCAGGCACAAACTTTTGAGCGAAGCGAAGTGCGCAGCTTGGGAGAGCGCTCTCACGGCGAGATTTGTTACGTTTGGAGGAACACAGCCGACAACAACATTCACGCATCGTTAACCATCGTGCGGAAGATACGGCTGGATGAGATCAGACTAAGCACGTGCTCGCAAGGCCGATTATTCGTGCAGTCGGTGTCAACCCCTGCGGGAGATGACCACCGTCGTCGTCATTATCGCGGCCATCGTCCGTGCTGACATCGTCGCTGTTACGGCTGCTGTGACGACCACTGTCACCGTGGTAGTGGCCATAACCGTTCCATGATTTCAAAGTCGGAGTAATCATCGAATTGTATTTAAGATCATCAAATTAACCAGGGGGGAGGTCGAGTGAGATTCACTATTAATTGCATTAATCATAATCAACGGCCATGATTTCTTGACAACTCATTTACTACATTATCACCGATTATATACGACTATATATCATTGTACGATTGATTACATATGTAGTGTTACATTTGAGGCTTACACAGAATTGCCTGCTCTTGCAAATAACATTACGGGGCTGTTTCCAATCAAGCCTCAGAGGCTCAGTAATACATTCGCCAAATAAATTAGCGGGCAGCTGTAACGGGGATCGAACCGTCGCATCCCATGCTAGCTGGCCGAGCGGCGAGTGCACTTACCGCTCGGCCAGCCGGACGGGGCCCATGAGACTGAACGTCAGGGAATAAAGATTACAAAGCGAAGAGGCTGCAACCTCAAGGTGCTTGTGTCTGGGTTTTGGCCACGGCAGGTGACCGACTGGGCATCAGCACCGGGTGAGAGCTAAGTGGAATACGGCGGTCGGCAAGAGAGTGGTGTGGTTTGACGCGACGAAACGGCAGGCGATGCGGAGGTGGGGGCGGTGGGGCTGATGCACGAACCGCTGATTAGTACGGGTCCGACTTGAGCTTGCGGTACAGACAGCAAGTGAATATCATCCCCAGCACCTGGGAACACACAGGGGAGAGGGGGTATGGCACGGGGGAAGAGGAGGGAGAGTGGAAGCCAGTGTGGGAAGGGAGATGTGGGTCGGAGGGATCGGCAGAGATAGAGATGACAGGACGAGAGTGGGGAAGGCAGGACACAATTAACCAGATGTACAGATTAACTCGATTTTTATTATTTCTATCTATGCTGCAAACCATGTAGCGCCGTAGGCTGTTATGCACTATTTCTAACCTCTATGGTCCCTTCACCAAACCGCACGCAGAGCAGCACGGTTAAACAACCCTCACAAACCGTCTGGAATGAGGAGACTTTCATCCAGTAGTGGATCGGCTAAGGGCTGTAAATGATACATTTTATTTTAACAGTAGAACAAAGCAGCAATGCTTTCAACTGCAGGCTGAACCCAGGAGTTTAGTGATCGTAGCACCGTGCAAAACAGCTCCCTATTCGGGGGAAAACCGGAGCATCAACTTCCCTTCACACAGCAACGTTCGGTCACAAATTCAACATCGGATACCGGATTCACAAACGGGGGTCAGACATCCAGCGCAGACTTCAACCCAGGGCAGCACTTAATGACCGCAATTTCCTTCGCATAATTCTGCACGTGGATTGAAACTAATAATTTATATATTTTTTCCCCGGACCAAACGCTGTTTAAATGTAATTGAATATTCCAGCTGAAAGCCAGAAACACCAATTAAGACCCAGGATTCAGTTTGCATCTCTTCCCCATTCGCTTGATTAAAAGTATGCAGGAAGTTTTTTTTTCTTTCCCAGCGACGTGATAGTTTCAGTTTCGGAACAATGAAAAGAAAATATATTTTCTCCCGAGGATTTGACGCCGAAAGATTTCCTCAAAAGTGTAACCATTTTATATAATTGTACTATTTTGCATTCTCGTGCCAGGACGAACGAGCGGTGTTATTTTACGCTCGGGGGCAAAAGGCCGACGACGGTTTACCCCAAGCAACAGAACAATTACACTCAACCAGGCCCAACCTCAACAGCCGTCACTGCCAGTGCAGCCAATGAACTTGGTGAACGCATCAGGCAGGGCCCACGGCATTTCCCCACTAAGTTACAAGATTGGTCGGGGGAAAACTCGGCAGCCCAGACGAAATAACAAATTGGAAAAATCTCAAATAAATTCCGATTACCTTGGTTGTTTTTTTCTCTCGTCCCCCCATCACCAATTATCTGTCGTTTAAAATAACGGGTTCAGGATGCCCTCGCTTCCTAAGGATCTAAGAGTCGTGACCTTTGAATGACAATACCAGACCCATGCCGAATCGCTTGTTACGGACGTACCGAAACGGAGCAGTACGCACGAGTTACGTTACCCGTGCGCTGCTCGCCCATTCACGGCTCGATCAGTACGAGCCTTTGAACGCGGGGTGGTGCACTGCTCACTCACGACCTAACACTAACCTATGAAATGGAAAAACATAAACCCAATAACAACAAACGTCATCTGGCAGATAAGTACCTTGGCAGTGTGCCATGGGCTTATGCGACATGAGTGTGAGGTTTTAAAAATGAAAAAGACTTTAAAATTAGTCGTGTGCCCCATTATAGCACCCTAGCGATGTCATTGCGCCGTCGGTCCAATACGGTTTCATTTGCCAACATGGTGACTTTACCACAGCTTTAAGACAGAGCACCGGACCATCATTTTAAAGTATTTTTTCCTGATAAATAAAGCTTCAAACTGTGTCACACGGCCCGAAAGCCGCAGCCTAGGTGTGCATCTACAAGATCCGAGAAATTTGTTTGTTGGGTCCTATCGTCCTCCACTTGGCACCCCTTTCAGGGAAAGCCGATGAGCTGAGCGCCGAGCCAGTACTGCAGAGACACTATGATCAACTCCAGGCAGCTGCTGCCTGTGATTAAACCGAATTCTCAAGCGCTGTGAGTTGATTATCTCAGTTGAGTCACCAATGACTGCATAACATAACCTTCCACATTAAACTTGGTTCTCCAATTAATTTATGAATCCCATTCGACAAACAATGCTCTTAATGTGGGTGGGAAGGTGCTGCCCTCTAATGCGTAGACCCAGTAACTTTAAAGAGGTCTCAGAGGTAGCTCTGTATGATATCCGCTTACGGGGGCTATTCTCCAACACGAAGGGTGAGATCCACATGCACATGATGCGGATAGCACAATCAGCATTTAATCATCGTAATTGATAAAGGAGAGGCAGTGAGACACGCAGGCAATCGCACAGGCCATGGTCATGAGCCTGGGTCTGCCCTACCCCTAAATAGGCTCTAGAGCGCAATGCTCAAGACAGACCGAGGACTCCCCCAGGTTCTAATGATGTGTGCAGCGGCGTCGACTGCTGGCCGTACCTGCAGGCAGGCCACACCAATGCCCACAGCGCCGATGATGAGCAGGTGGTCGGACAGGAACTTCTCCAGCTTGGTGATGCAGCCGCCCTGCTCAGCACGCACGCGCACACACACACACACACAACCACATGAGCGCAGAAACAAAATCACATGTGCGCAGATACGTACACTTGCATAATCGATCCTGGATAGTGCTCGGGTGGCCAACCACCATGCAAACAAACAGGTGTTAATATGACTATGAGACCCCCCACCGCAAACACATTCCACAAGGAGTGACTAACCCCATATCTGCATTTGTCATAAACATGCTAAATTCCTCTGTTGATATGTAAACTCCTTTGTCACGGCTCTCTGCTCCTCCCACCCAGCTTAAAATACGCTGCCAAGCTTAGCGGTGTTCATTAGGACGCTGTCTTTCCGACAGCTCTGTTCTTCACCTGAGGACGGCTGCTTGCGTTGTGGCCGAAACGTCGTGAGAATTGTATTATGTTTTATTTTTATTATTCTATTATTTCCCTTCTACGTGACTTTACCAAACGAACCAAGAACAGGTGTTAAAGACTGCAGGGGGATAGGCGGTGGGCAAGCGGTTCCCACAGTCAGCAGGGCGTGGAGGAGGATGTGGGGGGGCCTCGTCCAGAGCGTGCCGTACCACCACCTCCACCACGACTACCCCTCTTGTGGACAGGCGCGTGCGGCAAGCGGCCGGCGTAGCGGTGCGAGCGAGCGGAACCGCGGCATCGCGCACCTCCACGTTGTAGATGTTGGACGGGTGTGTGCGCTTGCCGCAGCTGGGCGTGCGCGTCTTGCAGCACGAGTCCGGCACGAGGCGGTCGTTGCTCGCCGCCGAGCGGATGTAGCGGCTGCTCGCCCAGTCCTGGTAGTTCTTGCTGCCGCAGCACTTGAACTGTGGGAGGGGAGGGGGAGGCAGATTGCGATGCCGCAGCACGGCGACGCGACGATGTTATTGTACCGATGCGAGGTCCCCCGCTAATCGTATCGCCCGTTTTTATAGAATACCGCCATATCGCGATCACCGCTGCGCATTTATTTTTTAGCCGAAAAAAAACAAAGAATCGCTAATTGATGTTGTGAGTAAATACATCCAATTAGTCGTTCGTAAAAATATTTTTTGGAGCGATTGACAGCGCGGCAACTTGTTATCCGCGTCCCAACCCTGTGCAGAAACATCACGCGCCAGGCGGCCCCAGTCGAGCACTGAACAGTTGCAGCCGTAACGAACCACACAGAACACACGCGCGCACACACTGGCGACCACTTTTACTAAATTGATGGAAAACATCGTAACGCCACTGACCGCTTCGATCATTCGCCGGCAGAAGTGCAGACTTTCACCACGGGGCTACTCCTGAAGCCGTTTACCGGCGCACACAACGACCTCTCGACATGGACGTATAAACGCTGCTGAACAACTCCCAATCATACGAAAGAAAGGGTCTCCGTGTAAGTCTATGCGAGTCTATGAGTCTCTATGTAAGACTATGCGAGTCTATGGGTCTCTATGTATATCTATGAATCACACAGTACCACCCCACTGCACTCTTCCATCATTCACCAGCAGCGTTGGAAATTTTTACTGCCAAGCTACTCCTGAAACTGTCCACCGGCTGCAATAAATTTCCACGTGATGACAAGCCACTTCGTTGGGCTCTCATTTGTGATAGCCAGGCCGCTTCTGAAAAAGAGCTACGTAGCTCAGTGGGCCTTACCTGGAAAAAATAAAATAAAATAAATGTATAGAACTCATAAACATTGTCGATCGACTTCCCAAAAATTATGATGAGCAAGAACGCTCCGCTGCTCGCTCACCTCCTGCTGCAGCTTGTCCACGGCGGACGTGACGCGGTCCTGCTGGTCCTGCTGGTAGTTCTCCACCATGGTGCTGTTCAGGTGCTGGTGAAGCTCCAAGCTCAGCTGGGCACGGCCACGTCGGCGACGTCGAAACCACAGACGGAGAGACAAACGACAAAGAGAACCAACGCCGTTTCAGCCTCGTTGTCGGCAAAGCCACGTTGCTATCGGTGCTGCCTGCTACGCCGATACCGACAGGAGGGCTTTTCCCTCCCCTCTCCACCGAGAGTCAATACATTTGTCCATAATTCGTTGTCGCGATTCGATGCGAAATTTGATTAAAATAAAAAATGTCGGCTGGTTTGTATTGTCCAACTCGTTTTCTTTCGTCTGCTCGGTCGCGTTCGTTTCTGTCCCCCAGAGGTAAACCTTGCGTATGGCGTCCAGCAATGGTACACAACTGATTCTATCTCACACGCACACACACTCGCGTTACATGCATGTATCGTGAGCGTGACAACCGATTTACATCAATTAACTGAAGGATGCTGTCATGTCTAATAATGAATCTACTCCTGCAAAAAGAAAAACACAGGTATAATCTTGTGTCACTAAAAGGACGAAGAGATATCGGAAGTTGGGTAAGAAGTGGCCAAGTTAAAATATGAACCGGACTCCCTGACAGCCTTCGGCAGAGAGTTCCACAGTCCAGGTGCTACTAATTTCTTTACAACTGCTTTTGTGTTCCCGCCCGCACCTCCCATGAACATGGTTGGCTACGTACGGTTCCAAAGAAGTTCAACATACATACGTACATACATACATAGAAGGGAAGGCCTAATCACCCATGAGCTTGAGCTTCGTTCTGTCGATGCAGAGGGTGCCACGGTGGGGAGATGTTAATTAGCGTGTCTGGTATACAGGAGGTTGTGGGTTCGATCTCAACCTTGGCGCCTGTATATTTGGAGTTTGCGTCTCTCTCTCCCCGTGATAGCGTGGATTTTTCTCTGGGTCCTCCGATTTTTCCCTCCACTATTAGAAACATATGTGAAGAGCATTTGGCTGCTCGAAATTTCCACATAATCCACTTCATTGGGCCATCATTTGTGGCCAGGTCACTTCTGAAAAAGAGCCGTATAGCTGAGTGAGCTTTACCTGGTAAAATAAAAATCGTTTAAATAGTTATCGTTTTATCCACTGATCTCAAGAGTTCTTTCTAGATTTGAAGTTTTAGTGACTGCAAGGATCCATATTCTTTGGTTCTTTCGGTAAAGTCACGTAGATGAAAAATTAAAATAATAAAATCACTATTTACTCCGGTGATTTTGCTGTGGCTGTTCCACCTGGTGACGGAAGCTTGTGTTGCCTCCGAAACGTCGTGATTTAATTTAGTTTTTTGTTTTCCATCTACGTGACTTAACCGAAAGAACCTCAGAGTTCTTGTTGGAGCTGTCGGGGCACAGCAGCAACACTCTCCAATGTACAGATGTGCGAGATCATTCAGGGCCTTTAAACGTTAGAAGGCCCTTGAATTCAATGCGGAGTTTAACCGGCAACCAGGGAAGTGATGCACGAACAGACAGGGGTGACATGGTCACCTGCTGGTGGTAGATGTAGGCGAGGACTCCGGCAATGATCTCCAGCAGGAAGATGAGCAGCAACAGGATGAAGTACTGCACGCACACAAGAAGACATGGACAAAGAGCGAGTTTATTTTTTATTTAACCGGGCAACAAGTCAAGGCAGACAGGACGAGTCTCGTTCGTGGGAAGTGACCGAGCTCACCAAAGTGATAAAATCTAAATAAATATAAAGGTAAAATTGAGTGAGATCGCGATCTAACCCAAAAAACGTCTACTTCGAATATTCGTCGCGAAAGCCTACGTGGCTAAACTATTAAATCAAATTCCTTGCAGTGCAAATGAGCTTTGGCAGATACCTCCAGATTGACATCACACACCACACCAGGTACTCATTTTTAAGGCTGAGTCGACTTACAGGAGACCGAGGACTAGTTCGGATATCACTCGGCACTCATGTAAAGCCACGGCCGGGAATTCAATTCAAGGCCGCCAGATCCATAACGCAGTGCACTAACCACTATACTGCCGCTCGCCACACACACACAGAGGGTAAAAGATAACCCCGTATAGCCTTAACACTCACAGGCTGGCATGGTGAAGCATGTTAAAATAACCCCCATGTCTGACGTGACATGCGGAGGAGGGAGGCCTTTATCCAGCAAGTAGATTTACAGTAAATATGGATTTTCATGGCTTTGTGAGAACACCTCAAATTTAAGCACGAACTCCGGTTTTACTGTGCCCACTCTTATTGAAACAAAGCACACATGGTCATGGACTTGATTACTGCTCAATGGTGAAGACATTAAACCGCCAAGCATATCTCAGTCCCAAGCACTTTCCCTCTCTCCCTTCCATCCCTGCCTCTGCCATCACCACCACCACCCCCTCTCTTGCAAGAATGCAGGTTGTTGTTTGTAAAAAAAATATCTGTTTTATCAGCTTCCAGAGAGGGTCCTGGCAAACTGTCAGAAAGCACAACGGACCGGTTTGCCAGGGCGATGGTGCGTAGCGACACGGCGGGCGACCTCCCAATGGAGCTCAAACTCAACGAGCACCAACTTGCCACTTGTGCTGCTTAACAGCCGCAGGAAGGCCAGCGCTTTAATGATGCTTGTTTACGTAAAGAAAGCTTTGCCCGAAGTCTCGAGACAATTCTAAGGTAGGGCTACGCTTTTGAATGGTTGTTTGTTGTGTATATCTTATAGCCCCCCCCCCTCCGCTGTACCAAATTAGAAAATTGCAATTGGCATTACACATTGCAGCAATAATCACCCACTACTGGCAGACTAATGCTCGTTTGCATCTTATAACCTGGTAGCTGTGTCACTAGATTTGTATAACATTATTGACACACAGCGCACATTCATTTATGGAGCGCCTCCTAATCCAGCAATTTCTTTATCCTGTATTTGTATCTGGGAGAAAAACTGCAGTGGCCATAAAAATAAAAATAAACACGTATGAGAAACATTTTAACTGGTCTGAAACTGACTTTCTGTACTGCCCCTTACTGCCACACAGGCAGACGCTCACGAACACTCGCAGGCAAACACCCACAGGGTGGCTCCATTCTTTTACGCGATCCACCAACGCCACCCCAAAACCGTTGCATCCGCGGCATCCGCCAGTCACTGCACCCACCGTTACCGCAAGCGCAGCACTTGCATAAAGCGAGTCACAACGGCTTTGTCAGGCGAGAGGACGGAGAGACTGCGTTGGTTTGTAGGATAGAGCGATCCAACCTCGTGCCGAGCGGTTTGGTGAATTGTCACGATGTCGGGGTTGCAATTTGATATGACAATCCAATTCTTGAGCTTAACACCAAGGATCTTTGCAGTCAGTATTATGATTCATATTAGCTAAGTGTAGCATTCCATCGGGTGGGATGGAGGGACCTTGAGCCAGTCACCTGCCCTCAGGCCCACCGCTCCACTAACCGCTGGTTTAATGCGCAAGATCGCGATCGGACAATCCACGCATAGCTATGCGCCTAGCTGGCTGCGGAGCGGGGAGGGGAAGCTGTTGAAGGGAGTGCTGCGATGGAGGAAGCGGTGCGCCAGAGTGAATCAGCGGTGCCTCGCCCCTGGCCGGGCTGGCGCTTGTTACAGCCAGAGGGCGCGCGTGCCAACCGCGGACTTCAAAAGACAACAGGTGGCGCAAGTACCGGGAAACTATACTTCACCATGCTGGCCGATGCAAATTGGTCAAGTGGGGAGTGGGGCAGGACCGGTTCAGATATGACTTGCTCCTCGTGTTAATGATAAACGTGATCAGGAATTGAACTCAGGTCACAGGGTTTATAACCACTGCACCATCGCTCCGCTAACCGGTTTTATATGTAGTATCAATTGTGAAAGTTGGATGTTGGGAGCTGGTTATATAAACAATCATACTATGCTTATCACATCTCGACGAATGGTTTTCAATCCCTTTTTTTTTTCGAGTGAATGAAAAAGTTCGAGTTAAGAACCGTGAATGAAGACCCAGTTAACGAGCGTGGCGCAAGCAGTACGGAGAAACTCACCGCTTGGAGGAAGGCCTTACGCTCCTTGACGACGGCGCAGCATCCCAGCGCGCCCGTTACCATGACGACAGCCCCGGCGATCACCAGGATGTAAGCGGTGGCAGCGAAGGTGCTGGAGGCCAACAGGCTGATGTAGTCGGCCTTCTCCACCAGCGTCCAGATGCCCACCGCCATCACCCCGCAGCCTGCCAGCTGCGTACAGGCGAGAGGGCATGACCGGTCACAGAAAACCGAATCAATTTCAAGGTCGCGCTCACTACCTTCAAAGATCATCCTTGGATTCGCCCCTACCTACCTCTACCCTCTCATTTCACTCTACCACCCTCCGCACACTACCCTACCAACGTGGAAGGATATGGCAGCCTTCATGCTGCCCACTCTGTTAAGTGAGAAATCGCGATTAATGCCACCGACCCGGCAGCCAAACCTCGATCGACGATCTCCTGGCCTCCAGATAAACAACCTCCTGACCTCTCCCCCTCTCGTCTCACTCCACTGCCCTTCACGGTGAGCGGTTGAGCAAGTGAACAAGTGCGGGGGAGAAAAGGTGAGTGGTTGAGTAGCAGAATGAGCAGATGAGTTGCTGAGCGAGTGAACGGGTGAGAAAGTGAGCGAGTGCGCAGGCGAGCAGGCGAACGAGCAAGTGAACGGGTAAGCAGGTCAGGAGCATCCCCTCACCCAGAAGATGAAGTTGAATATGAAGAGCAGATACTTGAGGCAGACAGTGCCACACGCGTCCCCCCCATCCTTGTCCTCGTAGTTCTTTGCCCCGGCCATGATGCTCGCTGTCCTCCCAACCGGTCAACTCCTGCTGCCGGATAGAGGGGGCACCAAAATAAACACATTGAAAGCAAAAAACAGGTGGTTTTCATTACCTTGGGTCAAGCAACGGGCATATCTGTGGAACTCGGGTTCAGATCAATGAAAGCACACAAGCATAGTTTCCTCTCCGCTCCGCCCCGCCCCCCCTGGCTGAGAGAGCAAACACCTGCAAGTCATCGCAAACGATCCCCCGTGCTGCTCCTCGGCTCACCGGCATGCCGGAATGCTGCTCGGCTCCAAAGTGCGACTGAGAACATTTTTTTGACGTTTAAAAGAAATTGTAATAAATCATAACTCCGACGGAGTCAAAAGCCGCGGCGCCAATTCAACCGCACCGCCCACCTCACGCGGGTCCGTGCTCGCTGTGCTCGGACGCCACCGTTTTTAATAACTTGCAGCATTCACACAACGATCAGAGCTGTGAAGGTGCAGCTTCGAACCTTGAGTTATGTGACAAGTCCAGAGCGGGTATTTTAATACATCGCCGAACAATTACATGAATGTACTGTAAAAAAAAATTAACGCTTTTAAAACTTAGGTTGAAGCTTTCGTGACTGCAGGAATCCATACTCTTTGGTTCTTTCGGTAAAGTCACGTAGGTAGAACACAATAGCCACTTCCACAGCCTCAGGCAGACCATCTCTAGCCCCGCCATCCTCTTACCCTGAGGCTGCACCCATCTCAAGCCGACATAAGACCTCGTTTCAGTAGCTTTCTCCCTCTCACCTGAAGACGGTCGCTTGTGTTGCAATCGAAACGTCGTGATCTATTATTTTTTCTACCTACGTGACTTTACCGAAAGAACCAAAGAGTATTGAAATCATACTGGTAGGACCTCCTGGTTCCACCAGGCCACAGAGGATTATTGTGTCCGTCCATCGTGCATCCAAAAATGGGAGAGGTGGGGCTGGGTGGAGAGGGGAGGGTGGGGAGGGTGGGGAGGGGCTGGGTGTGGAGGGGCTGGGTGTGGAGGGGCTGGTCACCCCGTGGTGCCCTTATAAAACTCAACGTTTAAGCTACTCACAGTGGCTTGTGCCCGCCCTCACAGTCGGGCATATTTGCGGAATACACCACGCCGCCATTGACCCTGGCCATTGACCGAGCAACCAAACGTTCCTACCAGCTCCCTCCGCAGGAATGTGTTCATTGCCAATGACCTACTTCCGAGAACAAAATCATACTGGAGAGTGTAACAGAAATCCACGCAATATGCGTGACTTTTAGTCTCTTGTTTTAAATGCGATGCCGTACTCTTCCGCACCCAGTGGTCTGGTCGTTAATCTAGAACTACCTTCGACAATGTCCATGGACGACAGGGCCCACAATCCCAATGTGACTTTGTCGATCAACTGCAAACACTTCAATATGCCGAATCCAAAGAGGGCCAAAACTCGAAGCACAAGTACCTGATACGGCTGTCCGACATGAGTTTTAGAGGATACTCGTGAAAATTAAGTCGATTGAAAGCTTGTGGAGTCACTGAAGCCACAGTGCTCAACTAAAATCCCACCACTTGCACATCAATACCATTTAAAATGTCACTTCAGTGATGTCACCAGAGTACGATCTTTAAAGACAAGTTAAACTCCCTTGTATTTTTTAACTAATCTTCAAACAGCCAAGGCTATGTGTCTACAAGATATAAGCTGTTTGTTTTTCGTGTTGAAAACCTTGACATACATCACCTCTTTTGCAAAGAAGAGGTACAGTAGTTGCGTCGGTATATTTCTGTAAATTAAAAATGAATGCTAATAATACTTGCCAGCCTTTTTTTGTCAATCCACTGCTGGATGAAAGCCCAGCCCTCATGCTATAATGATCATGGGGCTATTTAAGCATACTTCACCACACTGGTCAGTGCAAATTGGCGAAGGCAGGGACCAACAGCTATGCGAGCACAGAAGTAGAGTACAACAGATTATTTTGTGTGGATGCCCTCTGCTGACCAACAACGGAAGATTCGAAATATAAAAATGGGTATCATTACTATCTAGTCAATGTGGAAGAGAAGACCAAAAACCCTCTACAGTTTTCTCTAGTGGAGGCCCTTTTGCCAGCAGCGATGCGAGCAAGCGGTTACAGGGCCTGCACCTTTACTTTTTACCCATACTAGGTGCCAACCACAGCAGGCATGCAAATCTGCCACTTGTCTCTTTGGGTCATGGGCCGTGTCATCGCTGGGCCCGGGATACGGTGAAGATATGGACAAAAGCGGTCTTGGCACAACGCCATCCAACACACCACCCACCCTCCCATCACCATCACCACCACCACCACAACAACCAGCACCACCACGACCACCTGCTCCCCTCCCCACCGCCTGCCACCACCATGCTGTCACCGCTAAAGCATCCGCCTGCCGATAATGGAGGCGGGGCGTGTTCCAACATTCGAGCAGAGGGTTCCCTCCCCTCCTCATATCCCCCGGCCGCGCAGAGCACAAGAGCTCAATGAGAGCCGGCAAAAACAAGAGCCGAGGGCGGGGAATGCCATCCTCCCGAAATATCAAAGTGTCAAAAATGCGGTCGTAAATGCGAGCCGAATTCCGCGACTGCGGAAAATCATGTGTGTGCCCTGCCGGCTGGGCACACGTGCCCTCTGGCAAGCAGCGTTAGTCACAGACAAATGGGGGCACACCAGATGCTGTAGTACTGTACGTATTAGTGCGTGTTAAGATCGGCCTCTATGGAGGAGACTTGTGCTGCTGGGCTGTTGGAGGCGGTCGGCCTCCAACAATAACGGAGGGCAGAGGAGCGACACTCGCAACAATCAGCGGAGCGCAGGGTGGCAAAAACGCACAACCCTTGGCACAGTCGGGAGCACGGGTGGTGCATCCGTCAGTCATTTCGGTCAACCCAAAACACCTTGATCTGCCCGTGACCTCCCGTCAGCGAGCCTTCGACACTTCAATTGGCCTCAAAGTGCACCTAGCCTGGCACGAGCGCTGCAGTGACGTCGCCGCCACTCAGTGACGTGATGTTAATCGTGTACACTTGAGATGTGTTGCCAATTGTCATATTCAACCGAAAAAAAATAGAAAATCACGTTTAAACATGAACTTTAAGATGATTCCAAACCGCCTCGATGCTCATTCGAGCAGAACATCGCTCTGACTAGTGACCTTAGCTACGGATGGGAATAAAATTTAGGTTACCGGATTCGTGGCAGCCTGTGAGCCTCTGTGCCAAGCAAATAATGTAAACATTCATTGTCATAACCGATGCCATAGTGGTTGTTCCATGTGTTTGCCATAGGTCTCCCCTTGCAAAAGAGACGTGTTGACTCAAATGAGTATTCACTGGTTATCGACAGGGCTAACAGATTTGAGCCGTGCATGTGTACATGTGTATACAGTACAGCGATACTCTTTGATTAAGCGAAGAGCTTTTGTCCGTTACCCCACGGCTAGCGAAAAAGGAGCAATTCATATGCCAATTCAAAAACTGGCCACGAGAAAACTTGAAATAAAAAAAGTACTTCTCAACAGACTCCATGCCGTGCGGTCTCCATCTCTCTGCCCTCCAGTCATGCGCGATGAGAAAGGGCCACTGCTGGAAACGTCACCCGTTACGCATTTTTTTTCACCTTAAGGCCACAGTGCTGCTTGACGATTGTGATGACCGATCAATTATTATTCGTTTTGTATCTGTGCTTGTGCGCCGCCGCCACCACAGGCCAAATAACGTGGGTGCAGTTCGATACTGCACGGTGCTGGACTGGGTCTGTGGGCAGAGAAGCGAGACCTTTAAGGAAGTGAATGGGTCGGGGCTCGTAAAAGAAAAAAAATTCCAAAGCAACACAGGAACGGCTGAGCTCATATTGGAATGAGCCGGATGGGATTAATGACTCACTCAAATATAACGCCCTCCCACACACAGCGTGTGCTTGACTGTCTTGAGCGTGTGCTGGTACATAGTGGAACGTAGCGGGAACCAGCGACTCACGCTCAGAGCGATGATGAACTTGGCGACTTGGGTTCGACTCCTGGCCACTGATGACATCAGTGGAAATTGGAAACGGAACCTGTCCTGTGTTCTCTGCAGGTTAATTCTGATTTAATTGTGTACAATATCCGCTGCGGTGTGTCAACACCAGCACGGGGAAAACAGAGGCAGCTGGGTAAGGTGCTGGTAACAGAACCCTTGTGTGCCATGCCAACCGGTGCTTGACAACAGCTCTTGCTACCAACAGTCTATGGAGGCGACACAGGGAATCTTTCTTTGTCCTATGTGAGGTAGAGCCCTCAATCTTAATCAGCGCTCTGTATATCACGTAGGTCGTGAAATAGGTAATGGCAAAGGTGCAGCCTTGCAAGTTATTTGGCACACCGATGATGCTGGTGACAAGACCTCCACGAGAGGAAGCTCTCAAGAACCCATCCCAGAGGGTATTATGGCACATATCTTGGAAGAGGTGGAAGTAGCCACACTTTACGCCATCACACAAGGCATGCCGATCAACTAACTGTGGAGCCATTTATGCTCCTGGATGGGCAGAGGAGGGCGATTTAAGGTGCCCACTTTATCTCAATTGGTGCATCGGGATATCGAATCGAACTGTCGACATCTGGACTACAAGTCTAAACGTGCTGACCGTTACACAACGGGATATTCATTCCATTGAATGTGTTCATTCATATTAACAGAGATCATGTGTACGCGTGCGTGTCCAATGGGTGGAGCGGTAGTAAAGCGGTGAGTATGCTGCGCTACAAACCCGACGACCCGGGTTCGATTTCAGCTCAGTCAACTCCAGTGACGATTATCGGAACCGGTCCTGGGCCTCTCCTAGGTCGACTCAGCCTCAAATGAGTACTTGGTGTGGTATGTAAACATCGAAACTGGGGAGACAAAGGCGGTCGGGCGTGATGCTGGTCACCTACCTCCTCGTGTGCCATGCCAGCCTTCATAGGTGCTCGCTCAAAGCACTTGCCCCAACAGTCTGTTACAGGTTATACCAGGGACCTTTATCTTTGTCCAATGTGAAGCAGACACCTCTAATTCAAACTTACACACAGATCTGTACGTACATGTGTCTCTCACTAATCACACACGCTCTTATCTAAGGAAGGATGAAACGGGTTTGCGAGGACATGTTCATGTGAACCGATAGTGCAAGTGAAAACAATTGTACACCCGAGACACTCGCGCGCTCAAATACATTCAGCTCTGTAGCTGAACAGCACTTCATTTTGCTACAGCTTTTCAGAGTTAAATTATGGAATTAAGATAAACCCACAAAACAGCTTTACATTCCTACAGTGAAACTTAAACTGCAGTCTTTTAGCCTGTATGGGCTGGTTACGGGCGTTTTGTGCGGGCTGGCAACTGTTAAACATGCCAAAGTGAATGAACGTGCACCTTTCGCTTTTTTCACGTTTACGATCAATCAACTCTTATTTGGCAACACTATAAAACACAATGAGGATTTATATAGCGTCTAAAAAGCAACCGCATCTCAAAGACGCTGCACCGAAATGGTGGGGCATATTTATTTTATAGCTGTAGAGAAGAGGCAGTCGCTCATTCACAGAGAGAATACAAAAGAGGAAGGTCTTGAGCCTGGACTTGAACCAGGGGCAGAGAGAGTCGAGAGCACAGAAGGCTGAGGGAACAGAGGTCCAGACTATGACAGCAGCAGTGGAGAATGAGTGGCTTGCCAATCCTAGTCATGTTGAATAAAATTCAGTGCGTCACGGGAAGTAGTTTAATGAAATAGTCATCACTGGGCCAACCCGTGTCTCCTCGCAACACGTTTTCCATAGAAACCAATCAACAGTGGGATGCTGCCAAGGGTAACGGGTTAGCACAACCGTATAAATGGGTAGCCCACAGTGCAAGTGCGAATGGGCTCCCATCTCTACCAAGACGACTTTGGCCATCATTGAAGAGTAAGGCCAAAATACCTTGTAGAGGGACTCCCAAAAATCCCCTCCCGTGGGGGCTCTTCCTCCCAACAGAGAGATCAGGACATTGTAGGGCTGCATTTGAACCTTTTATATATACACAGGGACTCCTCTACCTACGAATATTTGACTTACGAACTTTCAGAGATACGAACAAACCTGTCCGTATGTCCAGTTGCCCGCTCGGACCGAGAGTCGTAAGCTCAACCGCCGCGCAATAGATGGCGGTGGTGGCATCTACATCTGCAGAACATGAAGAACCAGTGGCATCCACAGGAAATTATACAACTTGTAATGCCATTCCCTGCGTTGAGTGTAAATACCGCACATCGGCGTTTGGAATTGACAGGAGTAAAGTTGGACTTACAAACAAATCGACTTACGAACACACCTTTGGAACCAAACTCGTTCGTAAGTCGAGGAGTGCCTGTATACCTTTCCCAATCAACAACGTACTCCTGGTAGTAGTAGGTTTTTACCCTTTTAAACTGGTACAAAACTGACACCTTTATTCAAGGCATCATGTTTGCAATAACCACAACACAAGTAGTCAAAAAAGCAAACAAAAAGAAGCAACTCTGATAATGATAATAATATGCACTGTCCTTGAAGTTGATTGGTCCACACCCGAGACGACTTTCTTTAGAGCCTAGTCCCCATTGGTGTTGGACCAGATGACACCAGAAGGCGTACAACTCAAACACAGTGCAATATCAGAGTATTGAGAGCTCGGGGTAAGCATTTACACTATGAGATCTCTTTTACCAGTGGCAAAATATAGTAGTAGGTTTTTACCCTATTAAACTGGTACAAAAATGCTTCTTTTTGTTTGCTTTTTTGACTACTTGTGTTGTGGTTATTGCAAACATGATGCCTTCTTGCGCATCAAAACAGAAAATTTGGCCGTCTCAAAAAGGCTTGACTATGGAAGGGGGGTGAATGCGAGAAGATGTCTGAGAATGGCAGTTTCTGACAGTTGTTGCGCGTTTGTTTTTTTTCTCTCTGCAAGCGCACACAGCACTCATCCTCCTAATGGACACCAGCGGCAGCTGTGTTTAATTTAGCCGCCGGCAGCGTTCATGTGGAGCAGAGGTGTCAAAACCCGACGGGGGGCGGGGCGGCGCAGGGCAAAACACTCGTACACCACTACACCTCACTAAATTCCAACATGTCAACAATTGACTTGGGGGAGAACGAAACTGAAGGGTTCAACCACACACGAGATAGTAAACTATAAAACTAAACTATTTTTTATTAAAAATAAACACCATTTTTATTTTACCAGGTTTCAGCCTACTGAGCTATGTAGCTCTTTTTCAGAAGCGACCTGACCAAAAATCATCACTCAATGAAGTGGCTTATCACGTGGCAATGTATCGCAATCAAATACTCTCAACGTATGTTTCTAAATGGAGGGAATAACCGGAGAAGCCGGAGAAAAAAATCCACGCGACCACAGGGAGGACATGCAAACTCCAAATATACAGGAATCAGGGTTGGGATTGAACCCACAACTTCCTGTAATAAGGGCGAGGTAGTAAACATCTCACAATACTAGACACAAGATATTTCTTTTAATTTTGATGCGACTCGATTAATACAGCGCTCGCTATATCATGTGTGAACAAAAACTAAAAGATCCCTCATGTGGACTATGCAGAGGAGCGGAGCAAGCACTATTCGTGAAGCACCTATTCAAGCTGGAACAAGTGCACGTGGGGATGGTGTGGGCACAACCACACCCCGTAACCTTTGTCTCCCAAGTTCTGATATTTATGCATCACACGAGGTATTCATGTAAGGATAAGTCGACCTAAAAGACATCAAGATCAAGGATCGATTCGGATATCACTTGTCACCGATGTGAGTAACGAGCAATATCCAGGACCGCGGCTGGGAATTGAACTCAAACCATTGGGATCGTAGCCACAATGCACCAACCACTGCACCACCACTCCCCACACCGTATACAGACCACGTACACACATATGCAGCAAGTCTCCTCAAATTTGAATCAGCGCTCACGTGGAACGTATTTAGTAAATATCGGGTGGACCACAGCGTGCAAATTACGTAATCTGTCGAGACTGCGGTGGGTCACGGAGAATGGAGTTTGACCCTCACCCCCACAGAGTTAAAATCGTGTAGAATAAGCGGCTTGGCAGCTTTGAGTTACAAGCCAGAGTTTGCGTCTTCACGTTCAGTCACTTCAGTCACGCGACCCAGATGACATTTTTTTGGTGCGATGCCATGCGTTTAATGTGCGACGAACACGGTGCAAAATTGCACGCAGATTTCTCCTGGTTGTGCTCGTCAAAGGTGAATCAACACATGCTGGTGTTTATTCCTCTCGTCTTCTGAAGCCACAATATCACCTGTTGTTAAGCTGTAAATAATGACTCACCGACTTTCACATTCAACCACTTGTCATGTCTACGACCGTCTACATTCTTACGCGGTTTTCATGAAAGCATAGAACAATAATAATTTGCAGCCGTGTGTCAATCAAAAGATGGATGAAGGCCTCCCAATGCGAGGGAATGTTTTTATCACAGTTCACCGCGCTGGTAAGTGCAGGTTAGTAAAGGAGTGGACGCCACAGGGTCAATTCAAACCTCACTCGCCACGGATGTTAGCCGTGCATGGAAATCGAACTCAGGTCGCCGGGTTTATAGCGGAGTGAGCGAAACCCACCTACAACTGCTCCCCCCCCCCACCTCCCCAACGTCCATCATCATCGTACTACTGGGACGATTCAACGTTGATCGTTCTACTTGAAACCTGGGCATATGCAGTGGTACTGGGGCTGAGCAATACAACAAACGATAGCAACAAAAATCCAGGTTCCAAAATGTCGGTTTGGATTTTTTGCAAAGTCGTAGAGACCTGACCTTGATAGTGGGAAAGAACATTTAAAGGAGTGATAGGTCGATCGTGCTTGCTCATCAGAGACACCTATTTTATCTTAACCATTCCCGTGCTATTGGTGATTTACTGAAAGATATTCGTTCACGATTGTACTTTTAATTCAATATCAATAAACTAAAAATGCTCGCTTTGCTGCCTTCTGCAGGCATCTCATGTGTCTTGCAGGTGAATGCCTCTCACAGACACCATCACTAATCGATCCACCAACTCCACCTCTAACCCGCTGGATTACAAGTGCACAGGGTATGTAACCACAATAAAGTGCAGCTGCCAGCGTGTTAAGCGATGTATTTCTTGCACGTTTACCAGACTCAACCAACAATTTGTGAACGTCTGCAGATGAACACATGTAACACAACATGTCAGCTCCAGTTTTACCTTCAAATAACGCGGGGAAATATGCACCGTGTCCCGAGTGTAATTCGTTATATTGGGGGGACGAGGGAATCCATAAAATACCGTTAGAATCTCACTCCTAAAGTTGAAATGACTAGCCTGCAGAACACTCCAACCTTGTTGTGTGCATCTCTCCATGCTGTGCTAAAAAACAGCACACGACAGAACACGTCCCAGTTTAGTATGTACCGTCTGTTGTACCGTGTTGCATAGTACGTTAAAGTAGCATTGGTTTGTGGGTCTAGAATTGGCTGATAGTTTTAGGATGGTTCCAGTGGCTTAAAATAAAAAAAGGTATTTCTTTATTATTATGAAAATTTTATTACGCTAAAAGGGAAGTATAAATATAATGACAAACTCTGAATGAACGTTGGGTTTTATTTTTAAAAAATGCTATACCAGGCAACTCCACCCCTGTATTAAGCCCGGTACTTTGAAGACAGTGTAGGGCAGGGGTCTGCAACCTTTAAGACATAAAGAGCCACTTGGACCCGTTTCCGAAGGAAAAAATAAACTGGGAGCCGCAAAACCATTGCAACTATTAAAACAAATATAACACTGCATATATTGTTTCTTACCTTATTGCTATATACAGGATCGTGCAGTCAGCTGTCAATCTGAATAAAAAAAGGACTTTTTCACTTAACAATGTAAAATATATTTTTGCAAATTAATAGCTAAATTACCTGGTTAATGGGATTTTTGCTCCTGAACCTCAGTGCACAGTGTCTGCACATCAGGGCTGTAAGACGTCACCTTCATTTTCACACAGGCTTGCAAGCTGTCATCTGTGAGGCGTGATCGATGTTTGTTTTTAATATAGTTCATGTTGGAGAAGACCTGCTCACATACATATGTGGAGCCGAAGATCGACAGGACTCCAAATGCATACTTTTTCATGTTTATATAAGTGTTGGGGATGGCATTCCATGTTTCGAATACAAGTTTGTCCTGTTTGGGAAGGTTTTCAATATCACTCCATTTATGATTCTGAGCCAGAATGGCCTTCTGACGGGCAACATCCTCAAGAGTAGCGGTCAAGCATTTGAACTTGGACACCCATATATCTTTGTCGGCTATATCGGCCAGTTCCATCTCAAGATCAGGTTGACTTACACCTGCAAATGCAGTCATATTCAATAGGGATGGATCGATCGCCAGGGGAGTGACAGGGAAGGATAATGTCGTTTTTTCCTCTCTGAACTCACAGAATCGTTTCCCAAACGAACTTTGCATTGTGGTGATTGCAGACTTGAAATATTCCAAATTTATCGTATCATGACTTTGTTTGAACTCTCTCAAAGAGGGAAAGTGAGACAGTGTACCTCTCTGTAAATCTTTGACAAACACTGTCAACTTGCGCTCGAATGCCAAAACCTCCTCCAGCATGTGCAGGGCTGTGCCTCCTTTCCCCTGAAGGGTTGTATTTAGCGTGTTTAGATGTGCTGTCATGTCTACCATAAAATGTAATTTTTCCAGCCACTCTGGCTGTTCCAGCTCAGCAAAGGTGAGCTCTTTGCTGCCCAGGAAGGTTTTTACTTCTTCCAAACATGTGACAAAGCAACAGCAACGTTATTGCCTGTCACCGGGCGGGCAGTGTGGAGCGGAGCGGCGACCTGTCAGCAGCGGCAACGCCAGAGCAGGTGTCACAGTGCGCCTCCTCCCCTCACTAGCATCCGCCCCGGAGCCGCGGTCAAGGTTCAAAAGAGCCGCATGCGGCTCCGGAGCCGCAGGTTGCCGACCCCTGGTGTAGGGAATGAGAGAGCAACTACTACAGCAAGGGGAATCTGACAAATCTATCCCCTGTTGTTGTAATGAGAGTGACTGCTGTTAAGGGTAAAAGGCTGTGCACTCACGCACTGTTACATGCTCCGCTCGCATAGAAACAACTCATCCACTCTCCAGCTTCAAGAGTCAAATGTGGCCTTAAATGGCAAGGCTGGCAAGAGCGTACACCCACGCTTTGGAACAAAAAAAATACTATGCACTTTGTAAATTAAATAACACACAAAAAGTAGCGTTTCTTCAGCACAGAAACATGCGTTTAGACTATTTGGCTGCTACCAGAAATTTCCAACATGATAAGCAACTTTGTCGAGCTATCATTTGTGGTCAGGCCACTTCTGAAAAAGGGATATTTAGCTCAGTGGGCCTTTCCGAGTAAAATAAAAAATAGTTAAAAAGATTCTTGTTTTATAGAATAAAAGAGTTCATTGTATTGGTGTTTGTGAATAAGAAATAGTGCGGGTAGTGGTGGCGTGGTTGACAATTCACTCCACTACAATGCGAGTAATATCCGAGCCATTCCTGTGCATCCTACAGTTCAACTCAGCCTTAAACGAGTACATGGTGAGGTGTGTAAACCTCAGCATTGGGAAAACAAAGGTGGCCGGGCGTGGTCCTGGCCACAACCACCCCCTCATGCGCCGTGCCAGCCTTCATAGATGGTCACCAACAGCACTTGCCCCAAGTTTGTGTGGAAGCTATATGGGGGGTGGTTCTCTTTTAACGTGCTCTTAACTTGTGGGAAAAAGAAAAACCTCTTTCCCAGTTGGTTGTTAAATACTGTACATATACACATGTAAAGTAAGAATATATAATTGTACACATTGTTACACTTTCAACAACTGCCATTCATCACTAAGTGGTGGTGACATCACCACTGAGCTTGTGCCAGGATAGGTGCACGCTGAGGCCACGTGAATTGTCGTAGGCCCGCTGGAAGGTCTCGTGAGAGACCCGGGTGTTTCGGGTTGACCCGACTGATGCAACCGGCAAGATCCACCACCTGTGTGCCTCCACCGTGCAAACTTTCAGTGTTTTCGCCACCCGGCACCAATACACACTGCATCAATTATTTGATTCAGATTTCAAGCTTGCACGCGTGAGAAATCACGTTTCCCCATCCTTATATGTTGTATGTATCGGGTTCGCATGACCTCTCCAGTTATTAGGGGTCGCTACATTCACCGCAATGTTAAACAAATCAACTATTTATGCACCGAATCATGACCCCTGATTTGCGACAATTCATCGAATCGCGAGGGGGAAGGGGGAAGAATTGTTGCACCCACAAGATCTATATTAAGTTGCATCTGTTGCCGAAAATCAACAGCTAACATGTCGTCACTCTTCAGCTATTGATATAATTATACACTTCTAATCATATCACTGTTTCATGAGTGTACGGGCATGAGCAGTCAACACATACAGTATATACCGTCCCGAAACACACATAGATACCACAATTGATTAAATAACACAAAACCGGTCTGAGGCAACTTTAGGTATCTCAGGATCCATGTTATTGCCTGAGGCTCACAGAGCTCAACTAAGGCACCTTTAAGATTCTTAGAGTTAAATATTATAGCCAAAGGCTCAGAATAAAGCACCGTTAGGATCCTTAACCATAAGTGTTCATGTCTAAGGCTCAGAGCCAGACCGAGGCACCTTTACGATTGTCAGGACTCGGTGTTAATGGACGAGACTCACGGAGAAAACTAAAGGCACCATGAGGATTCTATGGTTCACAGAGACAGAGTCAGGCCTCCTTAGGATTGTTAGGATACCGTGTTCAACTAAACTACTTTGTTTTACTAGGTACGGTCCACCGAGCTATACATCTCTTTTTCAGAAGCGACCTGGCCACAAATGATGGCTCAATTAAGTGGCTTACCACGTGGATATACATAGCAACCTAAATACTCTAAACGCATGTTGATTCTAAGTGTGGAGGGAAAAATCGGAGGAGACAGAGAGAAATCCATGCGACCATGGGGAAAACATGCAAACTCCAAATATACAGGCGTCCGGGTCGGGATCGAACCCACGAACCTCCTGTATACCAGGCGAGATAGTTAACATCTCGTTACCGTAAAGCTTAAAGGGCTACATTGAGACACAATTAAGCTCCTCTATGTTAATGGTCAATGTTAATGGTTGCATCTGATAGATCCAAGGCACATACCAAAAATCCTGAAAGTTCAACATTACTACAACCTGAAGCTCAAACAGCCAGACTAAGGCATTATCAGCCAATTCACTTATGGATAAAGGCCTCCCGCAGCCAACGCCATCTCTCACATTCTTGTGATGTACTCATCCTTAGAGCGCATGTGCACTCGCCAATTCCACACCTCCATATGTGGACATATTACATTATCCTGGCTGACAAATCCGTTACTATTTTTCACCAGCCAAATTAAATGCCTCAAATTATTCGATCCAAACTAATTTACCCTCGGCATGCTTAAACATTCCACGTTGTTACCGCAGGCTCACAGAGCCAGACTAAGCCCCCTTTGTAATCCTCAGGATCCAACATGAATCACACAAGACTAAGCAAAATAAGTAATGTATTACACTACCCTACATGTTTCTGTGATAACGAATTGGCAGTGGTGCACAGGCAAAACATAATGATTAAAAACTCAACACATTGGTAATAAGAGACGAAGTTTTGGCCAATGGTCCTTCTTTAAGGCAGAGATAGAGAAGCCAGAGACGGGGTTAACACATGGTTTGGGCCCTGATAGAAATTACATTTTAAGAAATTTTAGAGATGAATGGTGTGTTTGTAGGTGCAGTATTCAGAAACGTGCCAACCCCTTAACACAACACAAAATATGCGTAAACTAGTTTAAATAACAGGCGACGTTTCGGACAACACCCCTTACTCAGGAATCACAACAAAAGAGTGTAGAGAACCCCCATACAGTGCGCTGGAAGGCACCCAACCCACATTCCTGGGAGTGTTGGGGTTTTCGGTTAAACATAGATCACAAAGTCAACTAACTCTCTGTACACGTGCTCACTTCTCACAACGCCAACGCCACTTGCAGCAAGGCGATGAGCCGATCACGCTCAAGCAGTGTGCGATGATGACCTTAGCTGCTGGGGGGGGGTCACCTTCATCCAGCGGTGGATAGACGTGGGGCTTGATGGTGACCCAGTGGATGCAATACCGATGCGATTCCGATCATCTGCAAAAGATTGCTGCTGAACTAAAGTTTCCATCAGAGCAACCACGGTGAAATACAGTGCAGTCCTCAAACTGGTATTCACCTCACTCTCTGGCCCTTCTACGTGTGCCACGAAGGAGGCCCATTGCGTGAAACGTAGAATCTGGTATTATTTTTGCCGTTTTAGGACCGTTATGTTATTGGCAGATGCGTTGAGTTTTTGATCATACGGCAGATCGCTATGCAATGCCATGTATGTACGCGTATTTTGTACGTGGGGATGTATCTCCCTTTGTACACAGTGTATAACATGTGTCTTACTCTTAGGGTTTTTTTCGGTAAAGTCACGTAGGTAAAAAATAAAAAAATAGTAATAAAAATAAAATAATCTATTATTATTTTTTACCTACGTGACTTTAACGAAATAAACCTAAGAGTATGAATCCTTGCAGTCACGAAAGCTTCAAATCTAGAAATAATGTGTCTTTTTAAACATGCGTGGGCTGCATTTAAACAGCGGGGAGACAACACCGACTGAACACAAAGATAAAGATCCCCCGCGTAGCCTCTCGCCGACTTGGGGGACAAGTGCCTTCGCCCCCCCCCCAGTGCCGAAGGGCCGAGATGACACCCGAAGAGGCCCCCCCCCCCCCCCCGGGAGCGGTCGGGTTGGGATTACCACTGGCCACTGATGTTAGCCGTGAGCGAAAACCCAACGAGATCCACCGCTCCCCCCCACCACACACTAACCCCACACGCATGTGCGCACATACAGTACCCACACGCATGTGCGCACATACAGTACAGACACGCATGTTAATAAATATTCCCCTGGTCACGGCTGACATCAGTGGCGCATGATGTACGCAGCGGGCTCTTCTCCTACCTAGGTCGGCTCGGCCTTAAATGAGTGCCCGGTGCGGTGTGTGAACAACATCGGTCCGGGGGGGGGGGAGACAAAGGCGGCCGGGCGTGGTTTGGTCTACACAGCACCCCCCCAACGTGCCGGGCTCTTTGTTTAATAGGCGCTCGCTAACATCACTTGCCCCCCCACGGAGCCCCGTGTAGGAAGATTTTTGTCTTTTGTGACTTTCACACGCGACTTTTACGATCTGAAGAAGACACTCCGACAGAGATTCTCCCTCCCTCCCCTCCTGTTTATCGCGATATACAAACATCGTTGCCCAAACACACCAACACCAGACTAGTATTACACATTGTTGTTGTTGTTAAATCGTTCAATAAATGTAGAGAAGCTCGTGGGCCCAGGCAACCACGTTGTTCGTAGATGGGGAATGATGGCCGATGGGTGAAGAATAACGAGACGAGAGGGTGAGGCAGAGGAGGGTTGGAACACGTCCGAGAGAGAGAGACGGAACGACAACCGAGGAGACGGAGCGATGAGATCGGTCATTGTAACACGTGGAGGTCGCAGGAGCAGCATGGCGAGAGATGAGAGGCAGATTTGTCGAGGGGTGTTCAATCCAGCAGTGGATTGACGACGACGACAACACATTGACAATGAAGCCGACACAAAGCGAATCCACGTACCTGGCCCACGACCACCACCACCAAACCCCCCACTTGGTACACGGCGATCCGATGCTGTAGGCCCCTGTGTGGTGGTGTGGTGGGGGGGGCTCGAGAAATCCGCGTTCGTCTCGCGTTGTGCGGTACTTCTATGCGCGCCACTCACCCCGTAGCTAGCGGGCACCGCGGTTCGGGTGTGGGAGGAGGAGGAGGTCGACGTCTCCACCACGCTGCGCCAACCCCACGTCGCCTCTTCGCCCTCCCCGCAGACACCGAGAGCGCCACCCCCTCGCCCGGGCCCAAAGGCGCCGCCTTCGTCCGCGCGTCACCGCACGGGAGAGCGGCGGCGGCCCCCTGGGAGTGATGGGGGGAGAGGAGGGGGGAGAGGGGGGGGGAGAGGGGGGAGAGGGGGGGGGGAGAGGGGGGGGTAGAGGGGGGGGAGGAGGGGGGAGAGGGTGGGGAGGAGGGGGGAGAGGGGGGAGAGGAGGGGGGAGAGGGGGGAGAGGAGGGGGTGGAGGAGAGGGGGTGGAGGAGAGGGGGTGGAGGAGAGGGGGGAGAGGAGGGGCGGGGAAAGTAGGGGGAAGAGGTGGGAGAGGAGGGGGTGGGGAGAGGAGGGGGGAGAGGAGGGGGGGAGAAAGGTGGGGGAGGAGAGGTGGAGAGGGGAGGAGAAGGGGAGGAGAGGGGAGAGGTGGGGGGGAGAGGTGGGGGGGGAGAGGTGGGGGGTGGAGGAGAGGGGGTGGAGGAGAGGGGGTGGAGGAGAGGGGGGAGAGGAGGGGGGAGAGGAGGGGCGGGGAAAGAAGGGGGAAGAGGTGGGAGAGGAGGGGGGGGGAGGAGGGGGGAGAGGAGGGGGGGAGAAAGGTGGGGGAGGAGAGGTGGAGAGGGGAGGAGGGGGGGAGGAGAGGGGAGAGGTGCGGGGGAGAGGTGGGGGGGGAGAGGTGGGGGGGGAGAGGAGGGGGGAGAGGAAGGGGAGGGGGGGAGAGGAGGGGGGGAGAGGAGGTGGGGAAAGGAGGGGGGAGGGGGGGAGAGGAGGGGCGGGGAAAGTAGGGGGGAGAGGTGGCAGGGGAGGAGGGGGAAGAGGTGGTGGGAGGAGAGAGAGGGGGGTGAGGAGGGGGGTGGGGGGTGTGAGGAAGGAGGGGGATGTGGCCGGAATTTTTTTGGGTGGAAGCTAGGGGAGGGAGAGAGGCTTTGGATTGTTTGAGACGTGCGTCGATAACTAACTTGTACACAAAGTTTTTAGCCAAATATCCCCCACGTGTAGCCTTAGACTGTAGGGGAAAGCGCTGTTAGCGAGCACCTATAAAGGCCGGCACGGGCACACGAGGGGGGGGGGGGGTGGACAACATGACCCAGCCAATGCAGCCTTGCCTGCCGGAGGAGTTCACCGATGGGACTTTGTCCAGATCTTTCAAGGATTTGTGAGCTCCTCATACAATCCAGCCTGGTTAAACCCAGGATGGATCGTAGGCAGGCCAGCCGAAATGTTTCTCACCGGCAAAGATGTTCCATTAGGGGGGTCCACGTTTCTCGAGCGTAGAGAAGGGAGGGCATGACTGTGGCCGAGAAGACCTGAAGCTTCGTGTGGAGCGACAGACCAGGTAGCTTCCACACAGCGTTACGCAACCGATGAAAAGATAATGCCGCTCGACTGATTCGGAGTGAGACCTCTGCTGTCAAACCGGAACAGCTCATGAGCACACTACCCAGGTATGGGAAGCTCTCCACTCTCTCCACAACTGCCCCATCACCGATTGGGAGTTATGGGGGTGGAGTGTCCGATGGTACAAAATACCCAGGCAGGTGCTTCGTTTTAGTGGGGCTGATGGTAAAGCCCCACCTCTTAGTGGCAAGCTCCAGGTTCAGCAGCAGCGCCTCCAACTCCTCCTCTTAGTGAGCAGCAATCACCAAATCATCAAATCAGCATACATAAGCTGGTTGACCAATAAGGAGCCATCCCTCGAACGCACTCGAGCATCGATCAGCCTCCCGTTGTAATTATACCAGATGTAAATTCCTCCGGTACACCCATGGAAAGCTTCTCGAACTACGTGGTCAAAGATGATGTTAAATAATGTGGCTATGCGTTAATTGTGTGTTGACTGACCCTCTGTGTTGCATTGCATTACATTGCGTTACAACAAACACCTGAAGACGATTGCTTGTGTTGCGATCGAAACGTCGTGGCATTGTTATTATCTTTTATTATTTTTCTATCTACGTGGCTTTACCGAAAGATCCAAAGAATATAATACAAAAATACACGCACACTCCACACCCATACTCCTCCCACACACACTCCCCACACACACACACATACCACATACTCCCCACACACACCACACACTCCCCACACACACCACACACTCCCCACACACACACACCACATACTCCCCACACACACACACCACATACTCCCCACACACACACACCAAACACTCACCACACACTCCCCACACACACACATCACTCACTCCCCACAACACTCACTCCCCCCACACACGCCACACACACACACATCACTCACTCCCCACAACACTCACTCCCCCCACGCACGCCCAAGCCACCAAGTGAGTGCGGCACGTGGGCCAACCCCAATCCGCGCCTCATCACTCTCCACCACAGGCTCGGCCTCTCCACTACTCTCGCCTGGCCCTTGCCCCCGCCCCCCCTCGCTGACTCCGCCCCCTTCCGCCCACCGCCACCCCCACCTCCACAAGCGTCACGTGACACTCGGCGATCGATTGCGCGCCCTGCAGCCTTCTTTGTTCGCCGGAACACGATGGCGGAGACAGACGTGAGTTCGGGCTCCCCTCACCTCGCCCTCTTCATCGCCTCTCTCCTTCCCCCAAACGCCGCCGACGCTGCGCCCTGTCCGTCCGCACCCCCCCTCTCCCCTTCCTCATCTCGGGCTGAACGAGCGAATCTCGGGACGGGAGGGTTTCTTTGTGGCGTGGAAAAAACGTAGCGCGGCCGACGCGGCGCCTCATCCTATCCATGTAGGCCTCGGCCGCATGGGGCTTGCGCAGAGGGGGGACGCTGTGGACTGTTGCAGCGGACTAATTGGCGAGCGGTCGACGTGCTTAAATGTTTTCTCGAAGGTTATTTTGTGCCCGCGGTTTGGTCCGCGCGGGATGGTTGGGGCGCCTGGGTCGTGGAAGGGATGTGCGGTCGGGTAGGCCCCGCCGCTTGAGCCTGGGCCCACGTGGGTGGCCCGTGGGACACCGGCGCGGACATCGGCCTCGCGGGGGAGCCTCATGCTCGCTTAGAGACGCGGACTAACGATGAGGGCCGTACATTCGTTATCGAGCTACGTCGACTTACACAGAGACCCGTATATTTTTTACGCATAAGACCCATGTGCTGGCGGAGACCCACAGGCTCCATTAGACGCCGACAGATTCTAGGAGCGAGCGCGGCTGTATCTGAAATAGAGCCGGCGAATTTGTTTTAAGCCGGCAAGTGGCGTTGCGTAGTCTATCGCATATCCCGTGCTATTCACGGCGCGTAAGTCTCGTTTTAATTGATCCGCGCTTAGGGAGACGAAACGCGAAAGTGTGTAACTCGAATGTGCCGTGCCCGGGTTTGTGATTCGCGTTGCCTGGCGCCAGTTTTACGTTTCACGAACGTCAAAGAATATTCTCTAAAGCTCGTCCCTCGTGGCAGGCGACCGGCTTCATTGTGTTAAAAAAAAATTTACGTGCGAGTGGCAAACGGTGACTTTCCGGGTGCGATAATATCGCGCGTGTCACCAGTCCGCGATTTAACATAAAAAAATGTCACTCCTTAGGCCTAACTCGTGGTGTTTCCCCGGATGTAAAAATAAAACCTTTGATAATTTTACTCCACGAGGAAATTGCTAAATTGGAGTTACTAATAAACTTTTGTAGAGCCTGAACGGCTGAAAATATAAAAAAAAATTTAAACCAAAACGCAAATAAGGTGATTTTTAGTTTCGACGAGCTTCGGCTGAATGCAATGACTTAAAAATGGGACTTAGCCAGTATCAAAGTATTACAAAATAAGAATAAGTTTTCCCCTTTATGGCAAATAACAGGAGGTGTTAAGATGTTTAAACACCAAATACAAATATTTTGCAAGGAATCAAGTTCTGCATTAACCACGCGTAATTGTGGTGAACATGCAAACTGATATACAGCTCCTTTTGATGCATGCTTTCCCACGCCGTGTCGGGTCTCAGTGGTTGTCTTGGCCATACCTCGCCACGCTGGTGAGTGCGGGTTTGAAATGGAGGGACGAGGCGCTTGCTTTGATAACGCCCCACCGATGTTTTTGCATCGTCCGGGAATTGAATTCGGATGGCCGTGTTTTAAAAGTGGCGTGCGAGCTAACTTAAACACGCGCTCCCCCTCCCCCCTGTTGGTCATAATCAAGTTTCATTCATTTAACCAGGAAGTCGTATTGCCTACAACACGTAGTCATTGCGAGTCTGTTCTAAATACTAAGCAGGCTGAAGCTTACAAAGTAAAAAAAGCAGTTCAGGTTGATTCGTTTGTTAAACTTGAGCTGATGTGATAATGCAGCGCACATCTTAATAATATACCGATCTTTGTGAATCAAATACTTAGTACAGCTTTAAAGATAATTAATCCACTTCATGTGCTTTAATAAATCGCCAACAGGATGTATTCGACCCAGATATCAAATTCTTGCCATGTTCCATACATGCTCGTACATGTACAATCCACTGTCGGTCATGGGAGAGGCATACATTTAAGTAAAATGTTATTCACAACCATATAAAAAGTCATGTTATAAAGCTAATTATCAAATTAATTAATTAAAGTAACGTGTATATTTTACTGTCTCTGCAACAGGAGGTTCTTGACCTTCAATCCAATTGTTCTAAAGGCAATATTGAGGTCTATTAAAATCCCAATTAAAACATTTAATTCACCCGTTTCATAACGTGTTATATGGTAGAATGTTTTACTACAATTGAAAACCTGTCCACACTTCCTCATGGAGCTTTCAAAAGTCATGTGGCACTAAAAATAAATTGGCTGCATTGTTTAACGACGCACGACACGGAGCGATGAGGTAGGGGCACATCGCTATTGTTCCGCCATCTGGATTTGGCCAGACGCATGGAAATTATTTCGAATTTGGCAAGTCGAAGTATCCGGGGGTGGAGGGGGCGCATGCTAAGTAGCGACGGGCGTCCCATAAGGAATATTGGTTGAGGAAGGGGCAGAACATATTGCTTACCCCCTCACCCCTGTCCAAAAATTGGAGGGGTGGAGATACCCCTCGAATGTGTTTCTGCATTCAGTGTTTTTGAGGATAACTACTGCAGGAGTCCCAGTTGGCGATTGTGTTTGGGTCTCAGCCAATGAGGAGAGTGGGTGTCCCTTGTCGCCCTAACAATACCACATCCCCTTTCATAACGCCACCTCCCATCTCGGCACTTCCTTTCAACGGCTACACCACTCTTCAACACTCCTGCCACCTCAATCTCAACATCACTGCCACTCCTTAAACATTGCTACCTCTATCACTACCGTTCCCAACACCACTGCCACCCTTTTCAACATCACCCTCCGTAATCCCCGCACATGGCACCGCCCCTTCTGCCACCACCACGGTGATGCCACGGTCTGAACCTCTGTTGTCTGTGGCCCAGGTGACGATGTCCCAGGAAACCCCGACCCCGACTGTCAACGGGAGTGTGGAGGGCACTGCTCCGAACGCGGACGAGATGACGTCCAAGGACTACTACTTCGACTCGTACGCCCACTTCGGCATCCACGAGGTTTGTCAACGGCACCGATCCGACCCTGGCGTTCCTTGTTGCCTCGTAGCAACGTGCAACTTGCAAGACAAATTGCACCAATGGTACACTTACAGCACCTTGTCAATACAGTGGTGGATGAGGGACCCCCTCCACACTGTGTGGGTCCTGGGTGGCATTTGACCAGACTTCACCACGCTGG
This sequence comes from Lampetra fluviatilis, assembly GCF_964198595.1. Lineage (NCBI taxonomy): Eukaryota > Metazoa > Chordata > Hyperoartia > Petromyzontiformes > Petromyzontidae > Lampetra > Lampetra fluviatilis. The sequence goes on from NC_136290.1 coordinate 12,632,701, forward strand.
TCAGTGTAGGTTGGTGGAAGATCAAAGCATGGAAGCAAAGTAAAAACAATGGATTGTGCTTGTACTGCCCTCTGCTGCTGCCCACGATATAGCACAGGCTGCTGCGGGGCTGTGTGCTGCATTACCAATTCGATAATAAATTCACATCACCTTCATAATACTGATTAATATTGCCTTCATGACTGCAATGTATGCGTTTCATGCCCATTCTTGTATTAAGATTGAAAGTAAATTCTGAGATTGTTTTCGTATTTCATGTTCGGACTGTGCTAGGATGATCATGTATTGTCTCCCCAGATGCTTGTTAAAATGTATTTACTCATTGGTTGCTCACATGGTTTGGAATCAAATACAGCATTTGGTAATATACAGTATTTGGTAAGAACAAAACAGCTGATATGGAGTTGGGCAGGACATCTCTGAGCATCGTATAACAGATGGAATTAAATTAATAAAGGACTGGAGGCTAGGAGATTTGAGCGAGCACACTGCGTGGAGGGGGGCAAGAAATTGTGGAGTGGAAGACATTGCAGGAGATATTTTCCCAGCACTGGGATGGTCACCACAAAGAAATATCTGTTCAGTTTTGGTTCACTTTTCACCAAGCCCCCGGTAATCCTGTGACGCAGTGATTGTAGACTGTTTTAGGCGGAGCAGAGGGTGAGGCGTCTGTCACCAGTTCTGATGATATTGCATTGAGAATGAGGGTCATTAGCCAAGCTATTCTCTTAACGGGTTCTTGAGACTTCGCTCATGTCCTCTTCCACATCATTTCTGACTCGTGCTGCCAATAACGAAGTCCAAAGTCCGCACGAAGTGTGTGACATCACTGCTCCTTGTGAAACCATCTGCAACGCTACTGCCCGGCTACACTGTGTGAACATAATTAATGAGTAAAGATCTAATTGGCCGGCAGCAAAGCAATACTTGAGGGTTTGAGTGTCCTCCAGTTGTGAGTAGGCTTGGAATGGGTCAGCCGAGGACTATAAGAACTATCGCTATCGACCGCACGGGTATCAACGCATACTTCCTTTTAACGAAATCACTTGTGCCAACACTGCTGGCGTCATGGATACCACACCCTGGACATTATTGTGGGATCTTGCTCGGCACGTAGTGATCAGTTCATCGATGAAAATACATTATTCACAATCTGTGCAAATTATTTGTAAATGATTTTCCACTTACAGGGTCATATTGAGAACAAAATTATATTATTTGACTCAGAGATTGAGTTAATTTACATCAATACAATAGCTGTTTGAGGCGATGTTTTTTTTAAATAATCAACTTGAGCTACATTGTTAATGTGGGTAAAGCCACGTGTTGAAGTTGCTATAACAAAACTGAACACTGGAGATTTGTTGTTGGTTAAATGCTTCATTGCTTATGAGGTTAACGGTCGTGGCGGCGGTGTTTTTGACATTCCAGGAGATGCTGAAGGATGAGGTGCGGACGAGGACTTACCGTAACGCCATGTACCACAACCGCCACCTCTTCAAGGACAAGGTGGTTCTGGACGTAGGCAGCGGCACGGGCATCCTCTGCATGTTCGCCGCCAAGGCTGGGGCCAAGAAAGTCTTTGGGGTAAGAACCCACTTCCACACCCTGCTGGATTAACAATAACAACGGTGTCATTTAAACAGGAAAGCTTCACTGACAATGATGTGTGTTTTCAGGAGGGGGCTCCTGTGTTGGGATGTTTGCCCGCTTCTCGTCAGGAGTGCTTTGCATGTGCGAGAGAAAAGCCACTCGTTGGCGATGATGATCAAAGATCCAACTGCTAGCTACTTAGGAGCTTTCTGGCTTTGGCAATTTTACAAAGCTGAATGTGTGTGGTCTACCAACCCTTTAAAGTGATAGATTACAGGTTGCATTGTTCAGAAATTAAAGTTATTGCCGGTTGTCTGCTCGCTAATCACAGCCCTGGATTAACGGTGTTTTCATTTTTCTTTTGTGCAGATCGAGTGCTCCAACATTGCAGACTATTCACAGCAGATCATCAAAGCCAACAACTTGGATTCAGGTTAGTTTTCCACATTGTAGTAGGGCTTTTTCCCACTGTCTATGTTATTGACAGCCTTCTGCTAGGTTTGTACAAGAGGTATAATAATGTAAATAATTGACAGCTTTTCATCAATCCACTGCTGGATGAAGGCCACCCCACAATGTGTCGTTGATGGAGGTTGTTTGACAATACTTCACCGCGCTGGTCAGTGTGGGTTGGCCAAGGGGGAGGATCTAGGTTGGGTTGGATATCACTCCGCCACTGGTGTTAGTGATGGCTGGGAATCAAACTCGGGTTACTGGGTTCGTAGCCCAACACGCTACACGGGCTCCACCCCCTATTTTACCCGTTAAATGTAAGGATTTGCCTTAGGTATGTAGGTACTGAGCCACTGAGATCCGCATGTTTATTACACACTTGACTCACGGCCACTGTTTGAGATAAATCTCCCCATTTTTTCTGTGGTGTCTAAAGATGCGGTGGCATTTAGATGCCACACAAATCCAAATAGTATTACAACTGCACTTGTGTAGGGTGGCTCACGGCGGTGTGATGGCACCATGTTGTACGTATGTTGAAATTGTTTCGTGCCGTACGGAGCAAACCGTGCTCATCAGAGGTGCCAACGCATGTTTTTGTTCTGTGTCCTCAGTGATAACGATTGTGAAGGGCAAGGTGGAGGAGGTGGAGCTGCTGGTTGACAAGGTGGACATCATCATCAGCGAGTGGATGGGATACTGCCTGCTCTACGAATCCATGCTCAACACTGTCATCTGTGCCCGCGACAAGTGGCTGGTAAGGCGTCGTTAAACGTCATCGTCAGCCATTGTCCGCTCACTGCTATGAAATCTCATTTACCATACACTATGCTAACAACGTTACACCGTACAAGCAAACACTCGCGTTTCTACCATATTCGTTCTATTGACACCATTCCAACAGTATACACGCACACTGCACAATGTTACACTGCCACCACAAACAAAATACACATCACACCAGCATCGCCAGTGTCTCTCCATTGCTGGACGAAGGCCTCACCTTGCCATCGCCATACCTCATTGTCTCTGGTGGTCATCCTCATGGGCGGCACCTTCATTTTTGGTTGCCGTTTCATCACGAGTCTTAATCCACCAGCGATTGTCCCTTTCTAGCGATGTGTCCTGCCCCATGTACACTTTTCTTTCTTAACCACTGGAACTGTTGGTGATGCCGCTGTGTGGAGTTGTCGGCGTGCTGCGACTGACGAAACGCGACTCGTCTGGTTCTGTAGAAACCGGGCGGCGCCATCTTCCCCGACCGCGCCTCCCTCTTCCTCACCGCCATCGAGGATCGCCAGTACAAGGAGAACAAAATCAACTGTGAGACCCGCGGCCTCCACAGAGCAAACGCCACGTCCACCACTCTCGCAACCGCAACTATTTTGACTGAGCATTTATAAAAACAAAAATATACTCTACCCCTTGGGTGGGTGGAGCAGGTTTTCTTTTTTGCAACGTTTTGACATTATTTTTGACGTAATTTTACACGGCCAGTGTCATGTCCGTGAATATATACCCAGCCGCCTGAATGTCTACACCTACCTCGGAATGATTTTATTCTTCATACCCACTCGGAAGCAATATTTAGGAATAATATTTCTCCATATAAATGGTTGTTCTGCCATATTACTTTAGTTGTGTTACAAAGTTATCTTTTCAAATACTCATGGCCATACTTTTTCAACTAACACCTACATTTTATGCCCACTTTCCAAACTTGTGTGAAACGGTTATTCAGTTTGCTTGCAATATAATTTTACATGGTACCATTTGTTGGTCCTGAAGTTCACACCTAACAAAACCTAGGAGTACAAATAAGCGGCAGGGGGGACAAATGTTCCCTGGTAAGAACCTGGGGAAGAATGCAATTTGGAAAGCCAATGTTAATTTACACCGGCTTATTCAAATCATGCCGCATGGGGGTAATCGAATCTATCCGCATAGTGGCACGAGTCGACCGAGCAACGGGACCGTGTGCGACGTGCTGTCACCGCACGGTGAAGCAACTCGGGCGTACGAGCTGACCTCGGCGCGTCACTTTCTACCCCCCCCCCGCGTGTGCGCTCAGGGTGGGAGGACGTGTACGGCTTCGACATGTCTTGCATCCGCGACGTGGCCATCCAGGAGCCGCTGGTGGACGTGGTGGAGCCCAAGCAGGTGGTCACCAACTCCTGCCTCGTCAAGGTGGGGCTCTCCGTGTAGCTTGCGCCGCCCGTCCTCAGGCTCCCCACGAAGCTCGCTTCTCACAAGTGGATGCTTTGACGATTACAATTACTGCCACTGCGTAGGTGTTTCACGGTTACTCTGTATGGCTCTCCAATTTGGTTCTGCGTTGTGCCTTGTGCTCTTTGGCATTGAAACGTTTGGCCGTTATGCCGAACAACACCACGGTTACAACCTGAAAACACTTCACAGAGCTGTCATTTAAATTCCTGTGTGGATTCATAACAAGTGAATGCAACCGCTGTACAAAATGGAATTTGTATCATGAATATAATTATTTTTACTGATTTGTACACTACTAGGGGTGCGACTATTCGCCCTAGTTTATTAAATCACGAGGTGGTTTAATACAGCAGCCTTGAATGGCTGTGATGGGTAGTATGAACCTACGGCATAGGATATGTAGGTGAATCGAAAAGCAGATTTTTTTTTACATCTGTGATTTGATATCTGTATTGCTCATTAAATAAGTCATAGCTCATTAATGGATGCATCTCTACACCCAGTCCTCTAATGTGTCCATTTGAAATTTTCTGTTAACATGTACTGTGAGTTACTGCTAGTAATGATCTGTGCTAATGTAAGGTTTTAGCTGTAATACTGTATTTCTTATTCTGACCGTGTGATATTCTCGGGTTTTTCGGTAAAGTCACGTAGATGGGTTCAAATAAAATAACAAAAATAACAAAAAACTACATTGAATCGATCGCAACACGTCATCAGGAAAAGTGGATGAAAGACTGACTCAAATTTTCTTGGTGACCGCTTGTGTTGCGAACGTCGTAGTTTTTGTTATTTTCTTAGAACCTATCTACGTGACTTTACCGAAAGACCCAAGAATATGAATTCCTACAGTCACGAAAGCTTTAAGTCAAGATTTGACCATGTGATGTTGTTTATTTATCGATATTTTTAAAAAAATTATTTGTGTGTATTTTATATTTTGGTCGGTGAGGCTCTAAATGGAATCAATCTCAGTCTTTCATCCACTGTTAATGTAGTTATTTTCCCATCGCTGTCGGTCGTTACGAAAGAAGCTCGCGTGATCGTGGCAGCTGGGAAACGTAGCGGCGTGCATCGTCTGAGCCGCCTGGTAGCAAGAGAGAAGGGTCACGACGAGATGGAAACGCCGGCCGACCCAACCTGACCCCCTGTCCGTTGTCTCCCGCAGGAGGTGGACATCTACACGGTGAAGGTGGACGACCTGACCTTCACATCGCCCTTCTGCCTGCAAGTGCGGCGCGCCGACTACGTGCACGCGCTGGTGGCGTACTTCACCGTCGAGTTCACGCGCTGCCACAAGCGCACCGGCTTCTCCACAGGTGAGCGCCCGACGGAGCTCGCGCTCCGCTCGGTGCCCAGGAGCTGCCGCGTCAGTGCCGGCGGCACCAGCGGTGCAAGTGCGGACGGTCCGAGAGGGTGGTTTTTTTGTCTGGTCCTGCCAAGTTTTCACAGTAGAGGACGATGATTGCTTCGCGTATTCCAATGGAGCAGTAATTACCGGATTAAAAAAAATGTATTTGGTCAGTGACCCCGGCACACGATGGGAGCTACTCTTGCGAATGATGCCACGTGATCTTGAACTTGCGCATTGGAACAGGCGGATGGTATTTTTTGGCCAATACGCCAGCAGTAATAACCAGGGTGGCTGCCCCGATACGAACAATGCACCTCTGACAGCTGGGCCGTGTCACCACCCCATACAGTTGATTGTATTGCTCATGGTGCCTGACTCAAATCGTGTGTTTAATGAATTTTGTTTGCCTTTCATGCAAATTGTATGCTCATGCTGATGGTGCAAACAGCTGTACAAATGGTAGCGGTTCAAGAATCACTGGTATTTTTTGGCCCGTTTTGAACGACTTGTTTGTATTGTTTTTGATTTACTACCTTGAAAACTCGAGCATTGATGCTGGGCAACACAGTTTTATAGCACATCATCACTCTGGTGTATAAAGTACGTAACTTGTTTTTAATATTTTTCCCACAAGAAGTGTAACAATGCATCAATCAATTATCATTTGTTCAGCTTTTGATATTGCATCAAATTGTATGTGTACATTATTTTTTCTTTGTTTTCATTATATGTAAAAGGTTCATATGAATCCTAAAAAAAAAAATATCGAATTGATTTGTGACCCTGAATCGTGGCAATTCATCGAATCGCCGGCAGGTCCAGTAGTCCGGAAGGGGTGGCGAATCTCACCGTGCAGTATGTGTGATGGTTGTTCTTGAACGAATTTGAGTAACTGCCATGGTTTAAAGGAAAAACCTGATTGTGGTGCTGTGTGTGTTCCTATTTGTGTTGCGGCTGGAGTGCGTTGTGACATGCCCGTTTGCCCCTGCTAGCGCCCGACGCCCCGTACACCCACTGGAAGCAAACGGTGTTCTACCTGAAGGAGGACTGCCTGACAGTGAAGCCGGGGGAGGAGATCTATGGCACCATCTCCCTGCGCCCCAATGCCAAGAACAACGTGAGTCGTCGCATCTTCCCCTCCCATCACGCACACCTCTATAACCACCCACACGGGCAGTGTTAATCACCTCGGTGATATTAACGGTGGAAACGTTTGGTTGGCGGAACGATTTTAAAAGTCGAATCAAACGATGGTTTTGTGTGGAGGAAAGTCATCGAGCACGCCAATGACTACGACCATTTCAGTCGGAACGATCCCAACACTGTTCTGGGGGCAATTAGTTTTGCACGCCACATCCATCTGTTCTCGTAATACTACAGTCGGTGCTGTGTAGGAATATCGGGAACAACAGTATATGATTATTATGGATCTTGTATTCCTGTGCCTTGGCGCTGATGAACCCCCACTCTCAAGTCAGCCCAGCCCAGCAGCGTTTCAGAAAATATTGTGTGAAATAAATCCTGTTACCCACCACCAACACAAGCATGACTGACTATAGCGACACGAAATTAAGACATAAGTCGAAATGAAAATGCAGAATAGCATAATTTAAGTAACCTTATTTAGAGACGGCAATGCACTAAGGAAGACCACACATTATAATTGTCTATATATACGTTAATACACATCGAGTTAACTGGTTGGCTGACCTAATATTGGGGAGGGGGGTTGCGTAACACTTGCCAACATTTAACAACTAACAGTGGGCTACATTTCGAATTGAAGATTAGATTAGAAAGTGTTGTTGCCAGGCTGAAATACCCCCTCTATTGTACCCGATTAGTTGCTTCTAAGATTATTTTAGTAATGGATGAGTATTGTTTGTGGGCTATTTTGAAGCGGTGGGCCCTCCTGGGTTTCCCGTCGCTGCTCCGCAAGCTAATTTGTGTGGTGAACGTCGCCCCTGCTGCCATTTCTGCTTTCAGCGGGACCTGGACTTCACCATCGACGTGGAGTTCAAGGGTCAGCTGTGCGAGGTGTCATCGTCCCAGGAGTACCGCATGCGCTGAGCGGCGCGACATGGAGGAGGAGTTGGAGGGGGGGGGGGGCGGGAGGGGTTAGACGCACGCAAAACAAAAAGTGAAACGGGAAAATAAACTTAAAAATAAAGAAAAAATACCTCCGTACCATCGCCAAAATTTACCTTCAGTCTCGCTTTCATGTGGCAGGAGGGAAAAGTAAGAGTTTTAAAATGTGGTGTCGTTGAATGCTACGATTTTCAACCAATCCGAGGCAACAGCAGATGGATTGGCAGGCACACCGCCGGTGCGTGCGTGGATGGGCGCGTTAGCCGGCGATGCGTTTTGATTACCTTAAGTGAAAGCATTGTTACCTTTACTTTTTTGTTTTCAGTCGGCCGATTGTCCCTGGTTAATCGTGGCACAGGAGAGCCACTTTATTCCTGTCTTCAGTATTTTCGGTACTCTACCAGTACGTCACCGCCCCCTCCCCTCCCCAACCTATTTTGGAATGCATTTCTGACGGCGAGCGTGTTCAGCGCTTGGGAGTGCATACGGACGGCCATTGAAGCACCGTGTGTGTACAATGTAGTGTATTGTGGTGTCTGTATTTTAATGTTTTGTTCTGCATTGATAAACTATGGAATTTCTGTCGTCGTATCAGAATACTCATCGTTTTAGTTTTTTCTATATATAAAAAAAACAGCTTCCGTTTGAATTGGTGCGCAGGTTTTTGTTTTTTTTCTCGTTCCCATTCATTACGCGGCATTTAATTATTTTGTACAGTTCAACATTTAAGATGGTTTTAAAGGTGGCATAAATGTTTGAGCTAGTGGAGGAGAACAGCTGTTGCTGTCGCTTCTCCCCCTTATTGCGTTTTACCCCTTTTTCCACTGCACCAATCGAGCCGTGCCCAGCCAGTCCGGCGTGGCTCAGGAGCATCGCCAGTTCCCCCCCCCCCCCCCCCCCCGCTGCAGACCCAGAACTGTGGCCCGCTGACGCTGCACGCAGTAAACTTCGGTTGCGTCAATCTTGTACCGAACGACACATTGTGCGATGCTACTTCGCGCCGGGCCACATTGCGACGTCTTGCGAGGCCATGGTTTGGTTCCAGCTCAGCGTGGTAAATAGCCGGCGGTAAAATTGCCCGTAAGGTGATGGCATCGCCGCGCTGGCACGGCTTGAATTTGTCGGTGGAAAAGGGCTGGTAATGGAGACTGGATGCGCTGGGCGCTGTTCCGTATCGCGTGCTTCGGTATCGCGCTGAGAGTGCGGCGAGCCTGCGATTCGCTACAGCTCGACGACTTGCACTGCAGTATTTCTCCTCTGCGGGGGGTTTAGGCTACGTGGGACGTACTTGCACGCGCGTGTCCTCCCTTGACTGCCCCGGGCTGATTTGGTGCGATGAAGGCACGGCCATTGAGAGCACCCTGCTGCGGTGGGCCCCGTTGCGATTGTCCCCTCGGAATCCGTTTGGGCGAGCACGCGTCTCTACTCTTGACTGTTCGATTGTCTGTCGAGTTTGCTTTAGTTTTTTTTATATACAACACAGGCTCTAAAAACTGCCTTGTGTACCATTAAGCAAGGCAATCCCCGGTGGCACATTCATTCCACGTGGTTTCCCATAAAGGGCTTTCCAGTTGACGCGCTCGGCTCTTGTCACCAGGCCCTGTCCATTACGAGTTGAACAGGGGAGCACTGTGGACTTTCGTGCACGTCAGGTTCAGTGACCAGACGGTTCAACTTGCCATGGTTATGTTTTGTGGGTGAAATGGCCTGCTAGTTTAGCCTCGCTGGGGAAGGCGGTGGTGGGGGGAGTGGGTAATAAACGTCATTTTTAATCCTTCCAAAAGCACGCTGTGCAAAAATGTCTAAAGAGAATGTGAAGGTAGGTTAATTTTGGTGCGATGGAAGGTCTCGTGTGTGATTGTCGTAAGCCAAGGCAGCCTCTGGTCCGAGTTGCTTAGCCTTTGGTCTGATGACCCTGTGGTCTCTCCATCTCGGCTGCCCCGTCCGTACAGCAGCTGGAACCGGTGCTGTCTCTAATAAGTAAACCTCTGCGCTTTAGCCCTACGCAGGTGCCGTTTTAACCCATTTATGGATGACTGTGATATTGTTTTTGTACAAGGATCCCAATTGGCGAGGTTGAAAAGCAAGCACATGTTTTTTTCATTAAATGTCCCTGCGGCTCTCCCATGTGTTTTCGGGTTTTGCCGCGCATTGATCGACATCATGGTCCTCAACGGTTTGCTCTGCGTGCTCGAAGCTTCAAAGCTGAAGCGACGACAAATCGGACATCGTGCCAAACAACACGCAGTTTCAACCCGTACACACATCGGATGGCACAACCACGAAAACCTGTCGTTTAAGACTCCTACCTGGAAATATTTGTGCGCTCTCGTATATGCGATGCACGAACTCCAAGCATGGATTCATGAAAACCTTTAATAAACATTACATTTAAAAGTACCGTAACATTTCTGTTGTGAATGGAAATCCATGAATTTCTTAACTATTTGGAACGTTTCAAGATTGTAAGGTCCCAAAGTGTTTTTTTTTAACGAGTAAAAAATTTGCACGCGACCCAACATTGCATTTTGTCGATGAACGTCCATTTGTGGGTCGGCCACTGTCCTTGAAGGCGGCAGTGGTGGTGCGCTGCACGCCGCACGCGATGCCTCGCCGACGAGACTTCTCTCCACCACCGTGTGCGTTTCTCCACTTTCAGGAAACCTTTCTCGAGCTGGGTTTCTCCGCAGCTCGACGAGTCTGCTCCATCGATGCCGTTTTACCTCCCCCTTGATGTGTTTGGTCGTCAACGGCGGGTGACGCTTGAGCCAAGTGGCCTTTCCCTGTTGCCTGGTCCGAGTCTGTACGGTTGCCATGTGGTGTTGTTTAACTGCAACGCGCTAAGCAGGAAAATCAAGCGATGGTCACGCCACCACTTTGATGCGATCTTAATCCGGTGATTTTTGGTGTTTTGATACGTTCGGTCGGTGTGTTCCATTGGATAAATGGCTTTGGTTAAGTGACGACTGCAATATGGCACCGTGGCTTTCATCAATGTTGATATCAGGTTCGAAAGGCCACAACCAATGGAAAGCGTTCAAAAGGGTTGCTGGAGGCGGCAGTGTCCTTCGTGCGTAATAGTTTGAACATAAAAAACGAACTCCAATCGGTAAAAATACACCAAATTAAAGTGTTGAATGGTAAAATATTTCATGAAAGGGGCAGCGTTTTAAAAACTTAAGGTTGAGGTGAAGCCATGCGTGAGCTAATGGTTCCGTGAAGTGCATCGACCTTCCAAATAATTTTAAACCGTTTTGGGAAAAAGATGTCATTTTAAAAGCCCCCTCCTGAAACGGTTGCCGTCCAATTTACCTGAGAAGGTTGATATGCCAACTGTGAACCACGGGAGAGAAAGCCCCCTACAATCTGACCATTAAATTGTAATATTTTAAAACATGAAATGCTTAAACAATTAGGTGTCCCCGTATATATGGGTACAACTTGCATAAATGGGTTAAAAGTGCTGCCACGTGTGTGGCCGGGAACAGTTTTTAAAGTTGCGTCACCTTTCCCTGAAACTGCGTTGCATTTTGTGCGGTCGTGTTTTTTTGTATTTTTTCCCTCCACCCCTCCCCTCCCGTAGCTTTGTTTCTATTTAACTGCAGCTGCGATAAGTCTACCAAGTCCGCCACGTGCTGTGCTGTGGACTTGCAGTGTCCACGTTTCCCATTCATTCGTGTGTTCAGCTGCTGTTTTTAAAGTTGATTTTTTATTGTACTTATTGTGAGGGTGCAACTAGTCGACAATAAAGCTGAGAGCCTCCGTTGCAAATGAGACTGTGTATGCCTTCCTCCCACACAGCTCCTCTCACCTTAAATGTATATATTAAAAACATGATTGCACAGCAAAGGTCCAAAATGACAAGCAGGCACGTAAACTGCACTCCTGATATTGCAATAAATGAAAGTTTGTACGTTTCTTAAAATTGGAGGAACGTTTTCAGAACCTGGAAAGAGAGGCAATGGTTGGGGGAGGAGGGTATTCCAAAGTTGGGAAGGGCGCAAAGAAAGAAGCAGAAATGAGTTTACCTGCGGAGTGGTGGTTGAACGTGGTGTGGATGGGCCAGCTCCTCAACACGGGAACAGTCACCATCGTAGCAAGAGAAGAGTGATGAGCAGCTGACCGACCACTGAAGAGGTGGCTTGGAGTGAGTTGTTTAGTGCTGGGTTCGATCGCGTAAATATAAATGTGTCGTTAAACCCGCCACCACCCGGCACAGCCATATAGTGAAGTTTGTCACGTGAACAAAACGCGACAATTCGTTACTAGTTCGGCACACCGGTGTGTTTTGAGAGAACCCACTCGAATCGTAAATGTGGGTTGACTCTCCAACACACCGGTGTGCTGAATTAGTCAAGGATTGGCATGTTTTGTTAATGTGACGAACCTTACTAATTGACGGTCGGGTAGTGGCGGGTTTAACTAAACGTTTATATTTACGAGATCTAACACAAAAACCTCGTGGATAATATTGGTCGCGAAAGCCTACGTATTAAACTGGTAAGTGCTGGAAATATCAATCAACATTCCTAAATAAAACACTTATTAATTAGCTTGGTTTATGAATTGTATATTTTTCCCCTATTATACCAATTGTGCCCTCTGTTCTCGTGGCGTGGCCACGTGGAACTCTGCGAGGAGCGCGTCACCCCGCCATGCATCTGCGATTGGTCACATGACGGGAGACGTCACAACTCCTTGGGAGACATTTTACATTGAGACACGAGGGGGTGCGATTTCCCACATGCCCGACTGCAAAAGACATTTGTCATTCATAAGAGTTCACTCTCCAACACACAAGCGGCGTGCTGAACTAGTAACGAATTGGCACGTGTTGTTTACGTGACAAACCTTACTGATTGGCTGTGCCGGGTGGTGGCGGGTTTAACAACACATTTACACGATGTAGCACAAAAAACCTCATGGATATCGGTCGTGAAAGGCGACGTTAAACAGACATTTGTCAAATTGTGAACCGTTATTTTGCATTACGAGAGCTGGAATTGGGTCAAATAATCTTAAAATATAATTAACGTTTTTGTTGGTGTATTCATAACTATACCTGAGCATCGACTCAATACACTTGATGGCCTGGCTTACATGACGAGCTATTCAGACCTGGCGAACAAGTGCTGGCTCGGTGCTTTGACCCCTGCGGCACGGGTCAGGACAATACCAAAATACTGATACTGGAAGAATCCGATGAGCTATAAAGCTCTTTTTTTAGATGTCCAGGATGCAATAGAAAGCACAGCTGGAAGTGGAATGGACAACTTCACCGCACAGCTGTAAAGCCCCAGTAGTTATCGGAGTCCAGGGGTTGCATGGCGTACCTCGAGTCCGTGGGCCAGAGTAGCAATTCGTACCACCTAAGGTAGCAACATATTTAGTGGCATTCATTTACGCAGATTAATAAGAGTGAATTCGTCGAAAATGGTGAGCACATAATTTACAGCGATTGGCCACTTGAATTAATTGTAACCATTCAAATAATGGCGCATCGGGGTGATACCGGTAAGCGAGGTATCTGGGGCTGGGCTCATGGACATCTTTGTATATTCAGACATACGGACAAAGGTGATTCGGCATCATTTGCGTTTTAAAGTTTATATATAAACCGTGACGATTGAAAACCTTAGCAAACATTTGATTAGCAGAGGCTCCAGCCAATCCATTAACACCATTAAGAAAAATATTGACCTTTTCGCGAGGGAAGTCGCTTTCATGTCAAATAAATAAACCGAGCAGAACACCCACGCAATGTCAACAGCATTCCAACTTTGACCCCCATTCGAAGCTCATTATTATTAATCTTCCACCGCGATGCCCTTTTCGTTAAGAATACATAAAAAATGGAAACATCGCAAAACGCGAACAGCCCTGAAAACTGCGACATAAAAATGCAAGCATTGGTAGGAGAGGGGGGGGGGGCCTTAAAAAGCCAGGAGGTTAAAAGTGTTGAGGTGGCCTTGTGAAGAGGGGCGGCACCACACAGGCACTCGCGTTGCCTCGTGCAACGTTCAAGTCACGTTCCAAGTCGCGGGCGCTCATCCGGTGTCTCCGCGTTACTCAACGTAGCGGGGCGGCGAAGCCACTTGAGCAAAAAGAAAGCCCGCAGCAGTAAACGCAGCGGCAAGAGCAGCAGCGGCAACAGCAGCAGCAGTAACAGCAGTAACAGCAGTAACAGCAGTAACAGCAGCAGCATCAGCGATTGGCACTCTCTGAAGGAATGTTTTAAACATTCCTAAACGGACGACTCGGTCGACAGGCTAAGGTGGTGCCAGTTTTTAAGTCCCTTGTTCAGCAGAACTCTTTTGTAGCAGCAGGAGGGCTCGGTTGGAGAGTCCGAGGAGGAGGATGTATGTGCGTCCCTGTGGTGGACAAGATGATGGGAGTACGAGAGACCAGGCAGGCTGGCTCGTGGTCGAGGTTTCAACGTTCACGGAGGGCGATTTGTTCGGAGCTCCCAACAGACATCGTCAAAGTAAAGTGCAGATTCCCGGCAATGGAGGCAGTCAAGCTTAGTACAGCACGGCCGTTTCAAGTAATACCCCTTTTCCAGTGCAGAACCCGAGCCGTGCCGCTGACGCCGCCAACAAACATTATTAACCCTGCCCCTGGCACCGCTTGGGTCCCGAGCCGGATTCATAAGTCTTCTTTGCGAGGCCAGAGTTTCGCGGATCGGTTCTGGCTCAGCGCGGCAAAAGAGCCAGCGAAACCCACCCCCCCGTACCGCGAGGGCTCCGCGTTGACGTGGCTCGGATGCGCCAGTGGGAATGGGCCTACGACAAGAGCCCCGTCCTTTGCCGCAGGTAATCGGGAGGCATGGGTATCGGCGTTCATCCCAAGCGACGATGACGAGGATGAGGATGATGAGGTCGGGAAGCGCGGCGACTCCACACCGGCAACAGTCGTTGGCGAGGAGCGGCGCGCGTAACGGAAGCCGCGACGGCGACCCTCAATCGCAGCAACCCTTCTTCTTTTTCTCGGGCGCCTTCTCCAGGTGGAACGATTGCCTCTGGATGTCCTCCTGCTCCGCTAGCAACCTGAGCGACGGACACGCGCCCCGGAGGGGTCAGAGCGGCGTCCCCGTGAGGGCCGACCGAGATAGAAGCAGACCTGGCCACAAATGATAGCTTGACCAAGTGGCTTATCGCGTGGACGTTTATAACAGCCAAATAATTTAAAACGCAAGTTTCGAAAATGCGGAGGGAAAAATCGGAGGGCCAGGAGAGAAATCCATGCGACCACGGGGAGAACGTGCGGTTGAACCCACGACCTCCTGCATACGAGGCGAGGAAGATAACATCTCCCGCGACGGTCGCGAGACAGCCACAAGTGTGAAATAAGTAATATTAAAAAATACTTTTTGAAAAAACACGCTTTCATGAAATGTACCGTACGAGTAATGGCAGAACTCCACGACTCCAGGAAGTGGCCCCCAGGCTTGCCATTAGGTAAGGGACCGTGGTGATTTACAGCCAACGTCAGTTGAGCATGGACAATAAGACCCAAGCCGCAACATAACATATAAAAAATATTGTTTAAAATATTTTATTTTATTTTTAACGATAGTATATATTATTGTCATCAGTATGACATAAGTATACAAAGTTTGCAGTCGATACGACATTGGGAAGTGGGTCAAAATGGAGTTACAAGATTTGAGGATACGACAACAGACAGAGTTGAGGATTCGACATCAGGCAGAGTGAGTTTATCAAAAGCGTGTAAAAGAATGTTTTAAAAGAAATGTTTTAGATTTTTTTATGATAGAATATAGTCTTGTCATCAGTATGACATAAGTATACCTAGTTTACAGTCGATAGCACATTGGGAAGTGGGTAAAATTGAGTTACAAGATTTTTTGAGGATACGACAGCAGACAGTGAGTTAAATAAAAGCGTGTAATAAAAAGCAGCCTCTAGCCTGCGCTCTAACTCGACTGCTGACGCCGTCTGTCAAAGTTTAATTTCACGTTTAAACCCGTTTAACGTCTACGGGCCATCCGTCCCAAACCGCAGCCTCCCCCCCCCCCCCCCACTTGACCCCCGAGCGCGACCTCTGACCCCGCCCGCCGTGAGTGTCGCGAGCAGCGTCCATACCGCGCCATGTGCGTCACCGCCTCCGCCACGCTCCTGCCGGATTTGGCGCTGCACTCGTAGAAAAGCATGCCGTACTCCTGACGGGCAGAGAAACGATCACCAGCATCATCATCATCATACATTATCCACGATTTATCCAGCGCATTAAGTGCATACCGCACCTCTGATGGCTACATACGGTGCAAAACAAGTTCAACATGCATATAGAAACACTTTACGGGGTGATTTTTTTGTGCAGTCATTTGTGACACAGCTGAGGCCATCAAACTCGCTAACTTAATTCGAGACAGCTGCCGGAGATTCAAGCCCAGGCTGTCGGCACTGCTCGGCTCGGAACCTCTGAGCCACCTCGGCTTAAGGGGAATGTTTTGTGCACGCAGATTGGTGGACAGTACGAAATATAATCCATCCGTGGCACACAGGCCATGGACGTGGGGTGTATTTACAAATGCTCGGCGGGGCATCGGTAAACATTACAATCTTAATTATTAAAGGGATTTCAACAAAGACTTTGTTGAACTTTTTCTTTGCGTACAGTCCCGTATTTCAGCATCAACACAAATTCCTCCGGGGAGCTCGTTAAAACGGAGCACAGGCGATCGCTCACTCCGTCCCTCTGAGACGCGTTGAGCGCCGCCGCGCGCGTGTACCCCGCGCCGTACGATGCAATCACTATTCACGGCCGTGATTGCAATACATCGCCGTTGTTTGTCCTTTTCAGTCTTAATATATGTTTTGGTTTTCACAAATGTATACCGTCGTTGTAAATATTTCCCTACAGATTCACAGCGTGTTGCTTTGCATTATGCATACCGTACACTATTTTAATTTTTTTCAAACGGTATTTCATTCGAAGGGGACCTTTTCTTTCTGCATTGGTCTTGGCTTGCGTGGGATGCAAGCACAATGTCGTCTCTCTCTATCCATGAAAACCCTGCTCAATTGCAACGCTCACTCTGCGGGAGGCTTCTGCTTGGGATGTGTGTTTTCGTCTGGGTGCGCGAGTCTGTGTGTGTGTGTGTGCACTGTACAAAGCGGTGGGCACAGTGGCTAGCACAATGCATTGTACACCAGGCAACCCGAGTTTCATTCCCTGCTGTGGCTAACATCGTGAAAGAGTGATATCAGCTGGTGGCGAGTGCCCTCGCTTCAACGACCAGCACTGACCAGCGTAGTGAAGTATGGTCAAAAACCCCCATGACCGACATGGTGTGGAGAGGCCTACACCCAGCAGTGGATGGACAAATGGCTTCATATAATGATCAGTATGCAAGTGTATTCACACAGTTTTGATTTTGTTGTTTTCGCAGTTTTGCGTAAGCTCCACCATGAATTAAGTGTTTGCGAAGTCTGGGTCTGAAATCCCATTTCCACTGTCGCGGTACGAGGTGGTTTACCACTAGCTACTTGCTATACCGAGCTAGAACAAAGCCGTGATATGCTGTCAAGCAGGTCACGATGCAGTCATTGCATGGAGGGACACCGCATCACCGCATCATCTACTACGTGCGAATCGACCCGTCCAATGCGTGTGATATCAGCGGTACATCACTCGGCTTCTGCGATAGAAAACCATCCCGGCGTTTTCGTAAGCCACGCCGGGCTGGTTTGGCACAGCCCTGGCATGGCTCAGATGAGCCAAATGGGATCAAAACAGTCCCCCCGTGTCCACGTCTGGGCTCTCACCTGCGCTAGCCGCTCGCCGTCCGCGATCGCGACCCTGCGCATGTCTCCCTTGGCCTCCGCCAAGTCTTGCTTGTTTCCCAGCAGCAGCAGCACCACGGCGTCACCGGCGCCTTCCTGCACATTCACCGACCGCTGTTTAGTGCCTCCTCCACTCTCGTTACAAAGTGTCCGCATTGTCGGACACTCCGTGACTGGATGACCCCGAGGTGCGCAATCATCCTGCGGCCCGTCAGAGGCGTTTACAAGTCCTACTTGTATGTTGAACTTATTTCCGCACCGTACGTAGCCAACCGTGCTAACCGAGGGGGCAAAACAACGAACTAATCATTTAAAGAAATGAGTTTTCAACATAGACGATTTAAAAATGCATAGTTTCAGTGACTCCCGAATATCGGAAGGAAGAGCATTCCAGATGGCCGCAGAAGCGCATCTGAAAGCGCGCGATGCATCGACCGTCTTTGTTCGATGGCCAGCCAGAAGCCGCTGCTGCTGCGAGGATGATCGGAGTTCACGTGATCATGGTTGATGTTCGGAGGGGGCGGGGGGGGGCAAGGGTGAATCAAGGACGGACGACGTCACGCACCTTGACGCTGTTCATCCATCCGCGCACGGCGGTGAAGGAGCCCTCGGTGGTGACATCGTACATCACCACCACGCCGTCCGCCTTGCGGAAATACTGCTTGGTGATGCTGCGGAACCTGGGAGCGGAGAGAATGGTAACGCGAGCTCGCGGGGAAACCCATCACTACCGTTGTGATTGTTGTTGTTGTGGTTGTCATTGTTGTTTTTGTCGGTCGCCGTCTCGAAGGGAACGCGCTCAAGGGAGAGGTGCGACCCTGCAGTCGGCTGCTCACGTCGCTCGTATTTACCGTCCACCAAACTCACACGTCTTGCTGCATCATCACAATACATGTATAATGAACTAAATAACACTGTGTGTGGCCTAAGAAATAACAAAGTATATGATAGGCGACGTTTTGGGTAACGGCCCTTCTCTATGTGCTGTGAATAAGAAGGTCCATTGCGCGTAACGTTGCCTATTGTTTACTTTTGCTGTAAGGCAGTTTTACTGGCGAATGTATTGAGATTTTTGTTTGTTGCTTGCGCATCATCACTGCCAAAGCAGTTTCACCAAATAATCAGGAGAACAAATGCACGTCGGCCTAATCGCCGTTCTAAGCGGCACATCCGTTCACCCACAGGGCGGTCCGAGAAACCAATGCGAGGCGAGTTAACGTGGAAGCAGAACCGAATAAAAATCTAAGAACTTAAACTCCGCCTGGGTCGCGCTCCATCTCACCGTTCCTGGCCCCCCGTGTCCCAGAACTGCAGGGCGACCGTGGCTCCCTCCACGGACAGCGTCTTGACATCGTAGTCCACGCCTGGCGGGCACGCGCACCACAATCACGACGGGCGCAGCGCAAGGGTGGCGGCTCGTCACACACAGGACGTCCACCCCCCACCCCGGACACCCAGACAGACCTCACATTCCCGATGACTTGAGGACCCCCCCCTGCCCCACTCTCCCGCTGCGATCACTTGGCCCAACAGTTTCCGCAAACAGGTTCAACTATTTTTCTAGTTAAAGCTTTCGTGACTGCAGGGATTCATCTTCTTGGTTCTTTCGGTAAAGTCACGTAGAAGGGAAATAATAAAATAATAAAAATAAATCATAATAAATTTTTATTATACAATTGTGAGAATTGTATTTTATTATGTTTTATTTTTATTATTTTATTATTGCCCTTCTACGTGACTTTACCGAAAGAACCAAGATGGTTCAACTATCCCCCTCTTATTCACGCTCCTATTACACGCTCTTCCCCGTTATCCGCAACACCCCAAATCGTCATCGTTACGTGTACGCATGTACGGTAGATTTCTTTCGCACCGTACGTAGCCAACCGTGCCAATTGTAGGTCGTCATCATCAACGTTGTTTGAAAGGAACCTATCTATCCACGAAGCTGTACACACAGGACCCAAAGGAAGTCCTGCAAATAATGTGAGGTCCCAAGGCCTTATGAGCCTATGGGTTAATCCGGTCCTGTGTGCAGGTGCTGCGTGGACTGTATGAAACACAAAACCATGTGAGAGAAGCCTTCATGTAGCAGCGGATAGAACGTGGCTGCCGCTACCGATGGTGGAGGTGGTGTCCGAGTTGAACTCGTTGTCGCAGAATCTCCGGATGAAGCAGCTCTTGCCGACGCCCGAGTTGCCGACAAGAACCACCTTGAAGAGTCGCTCGGGGCTCAGGTCCTGATTGCACACAGGGACATCACCACAACCATCACCACCATTGCCACCACCATCGCCACCATTACCACCATCATCATCTTAAGCACCCACCATTATCATTACATTCGTCATCACCATTATCATTCCCAATTAAAAGTATTTTCACCGTCGCCATTATCATCGTGGTGACGTGGCCCTAGCAGCAAACACGTTTACTGCCCTTTTCTGCGGGTGTAATAACCGTGAAAACTACGCGCAGTCAGTAGGGATTGCGTCACGCGTCTTTCGCGAGAGCAGGCCATTGTTGGTTTTCGGCGTCGTGGTTTAAATTGCGCACGAATCACTCAATTGGAATGCACAAAGCAATCAAGAGCCGAATGGCTCACAGGGTAAATCCTAATAAATTAAACTGAAACTGAAACATCGCGACAACTTCCCTGGAAGCAAGTCATCAGACTCGATGAGACTTTCATGGGTAAACAAGGCTTGCAGTAATAATAATAATCACTACCTTTTAGCCTGGTGTCGTTGCGCACCAACGGATGATCTAGCCAAGGTTGGCGGCGCACATCGATTTGTGAAATTCCCCTTGGGGCTGTGACGTGACCAGGTGGCGGCAGTGCTGGGAGTGGATTTGTGAAGCAGTCTGTGCGGGGGGTTGTGCGAGCGCTCCGGTTTCCTGCCACGCGAGGCAAAACGCTCCTTCGCGTGGACATCGCCTCGCATCACATTCACGACACTCAATCGGTTTGAACCATGGACATTCGGAACCTGAATTCAAGCCCAGCTCCTCAGCGTCGCTGGCTCTCGGTGCGCCCGACCCCTCGCCGATCCATCTCTCCACCTGCCGTCTATAAATGCAAACGAGGGGCGAACGCACGCCGATGACGGAGCGACGCCCGGGCCGCTCACCCGGCTGCTGACCGTGCTGCGATTGGCCGGGCTTTGCCTCGTCACCTCCTTTCTCCTCCGCTCCTCTTCCACCGCGCTCCCGTCCTTCACCTCCGCCGCCGCCGCCGGCACTTCGACCCGCTTCGGCTCCTCCTGCGGCTCCTCCTCGTCCTCCCGCACGTCCGACAGGTCCGGCCCGCCCTTCCACCAGGGGGTCGCGGGCGACCCCGACTCTTCCCTATCGAGGTCTGGGTCGTCCTCGATGGAGATGATGCGGTTCCGCCAGCGGTCGTGGCCGGGGCTCCTGCGCGCCGGGCTGCTGGTGCCGCCGCCGCGCGGGGACGTGGGTCCGCGCCGCGAGCCGCCCGACTCGGAGCCCGAGCCGCTCTCCGAGCCGGCGGCGTGCAGCGCGAACTCCCCCGCTAGCGTCTCGAGGGGGGAGCCAGGAAGACCAGCAGAGACGAGCTGTCTACGCGGAGAGGGAGACGTCAGGGCGGCGGTGCGCACGCGCGCCCCGGCAACGCGACGCGCCGCTCGCTAACCTGGATGCGGCAAGAACCAAACTAAACTAAAACAATTCGATTTAAAGCTTTCGTGACTGCAGGGATTCATATTCTTGGTTCTTTCGGTAAAGTTACCGAGTTTCATCGCGCACCACCCCACACCGCGCGATACCGCACGACGCACCACACCACCAACCGGCATCGCGATTAAATGTTTATCAACCCTGCACCGCTGTACATCACGATGCGCTGTGTGATACAGCTGATTAAGCATTAGTCAGTTTAGCCTCGATTTTAACCTCTAGTATACCCCACTGTTTATCTTCCGAAGTAACCCCGAGTTTAACCGCTAACATAATCCCTTGCTATCTCATAGCTTAACCCTTAGTGTACCTATCTTAGCCCGAGGCCGACTCCTAGTGCAGCCACTTTTAGATCCTAGCTTAGCTCCTAGTTTAAACCCTAGCTTTGCCAACATAGATTAGCCGACAGTTTAACCCCGCATCTAACTTTTCGTACATCACATCGTCCATCTCATCATTTAACCCCTAGTTTAGCTCCTACTTTAGCCTCGAGTGTGACCCCTGTCTCCAGTAGTAGCAGCAGCAGCAGCAGGCTGACACTAGCGGATGTTCATGCGAGGCGCTGTTCACGGGGCCGCCGTCTGCGAGGGGGCTGTGTTTGTGGGGGGCGAGGGCGCACCGTTTCCTGGCGTCAGCCCCCGCCTCTGGGAGATAGTCGGCCATCACGGAGCCCGATCGCTCGAGCACCACCTTGGGACGAGGAGCGGCAGAGTTCTGTTGGGGGGGGTCCAAGGCGGAGGAAGGGTAGAGGGGGGGGGCCCAGCAGTTAGCAACTCCAACCCCATGTGGCGAGATGTTAACTCCCTCGCCTGGTATGCAGGAGGTCGTATGTTTGATCCTGACTCTGACACCTGCTGTGTATTTCGGTGTCTCTCTCCCTGTGGCCGTGTGGATTTTTCTCCGAGTCCTCCATTTTTTCCCCTCAACATTTATAAGCAACGTGCATTTAGAATATTTGGCTGCTATGAATTTTCACGTGATAAGCCACTTCGATGAGCCATGTGATATGCCACTTCTTTGCGCCATCATTTGTGGCCAGGTCGCTTCTAAAAAAGAGCTACATAGCTCAGTGGGCCTTACCTGGTAAAATAAAAAGTTTATAGTTTTATGCGCCCCCCCACCACCAACACCCACCACCGAATCAACCCCCAACCAACACTGCCTCAACACTGCTCCACACACACACGGTCCCCTCTCGCCCAAATCATCAACATCGTCGTCATCGTCAGTCATGATTTGTCCGCTACTGAATGACGGCCTCACTAAGCCGCCACCACCACCATCCCTCGCGATCTTGCGATGCAGCAATCTATCTCGCCGATGCACACGAGCCGAATCCATCGCTCCATCTCCGTGGCGGTGACCTCTCTGGTGCGTTCCATCCTTTTGGCTGCCATTCTGTCGTTAAATCTCGGCCACATGCCGATCAAATTCCCATGGCATTCGGAACACCCGCTGTGAGCAGTGCACTGCCCTGTAGCGAGTGTATTTTTTTCCCCATTTCAATCGTCCACCACTAGTGAACAGCTTCCTTAACGATATCGCGATTGTTTGTAATCGCGTTCCCGTCACCTGCGCAAGCGACTCCCGGGCGTCCTTCTCATCCGTCAGCCGTTGGTTGATCTCCCTGCGAAACGGCATGACGCACGACGCGAACAAACCGTCACGCGGGCATGTGGTCACGCGAACACGTGGTCACGAGGGAGTGACAGAGGGGTGCAGAGGCCGGCCAATAAATCGATGGAGTACACTTGTTTTTTTTTACATGCCTTTCTAAAAGCCAAGGCCCTCCCAACCATCCCCCATCCCGTCCCCCGTGTATAAATCAATATCCTCCCGTTAAAACTTTAAAACCGTGCAATTAAAATAGAAACCAGGCTAGTCTACAACAAAACAATTTCGTTTTCATCCGTGAAAGCCAGGCTGAACAGGTCGGGGTTTTAATGACTTTGTTAAAGCTTTGGATGGTCGAGAAGTGCAAGCGAAGGAATGAGCCCCAGGTGATTGTAGTTACACCCTGGGGATGTTAGGCATTGCCTCATCGGTAGAGTGAAGCGATTGGTAGGGATGGTAGGGAGAGAGGAAGAATGGCTCGAGGAGTCCCTGGCCCTGTCGGTGTGTTTACAAGGAGTTCGCAACTTGTAAACAAACTCAAGGTGGGGACTACGGCCGATGAGTGAACTGAGGCTACGGTTTTGTCAGAGAGGTCACGTTGGTCACGGGAGTCGTGAATTCTAATAAAGTACAGTACGTGAAATTGTGGAAATGGTCGGGGGCACGGGGGGAGGTGGGGGCACACGTGGGGCAGTGGGCACTCTTTTCCCCCCCCAACTATTTTCACGTTCTGGGCAATGGAATTGATAATCGGAAGAAGAAACGACGACCAAAGTCAAGAGTCCACCTCTAACGATGCCACCGCTGACGATGATGGTGATGTTGACGATAACGATGATGATGGTGACGACGATGATGGTGACGATGATGGTGACGGTGACGATGATGACGGTGACGATGATGATGGTGACAATGATGATGGTGACGGTGACGATGATGACGATGATGACGATGGTGACAATGGTGACGACGGTGATGATGACGACGATGGCGGTGGCGGCGAGGATTCGCGCGCACGATCGCCCCGTCGCACCGGAGGACGTCGAGCTGACGGACGAGACTCTCGCGCTCCTTCAGCATCGTCTCCGAAAGCTTCCTCTCCTCGCTGCCCGAGCACGGCACCGTGCCACACACACACAGACACACAGACACATACACACACAGACACACACACAGACACAAGGGTCAGGGTCAGGGATTGTGCCACTCACCATCAGGGTCAGGGGTAGCGCTTAAACTTCATCCTAAACCCGCCCACCCACCCCCCTCCCGCCCACCCCTCGCGTGCCATGCCGGCCTTTGTCGGCGCTTCCCCATCAGTCTTATCCATCGCGTGTCCGACCACCAACATCGCGTGTCCCCCAACACGGCTAGACTTTGCCATCTTCTCCCTGCCATCTTCTCTTCCCCACACTCGACTCGAGAATCGAGTGGGGTTGTGACTGTCAACTCCGCGAGAACGGCGCGCGCGCTCACAGCTCTCGCTCGTGCTGCAGCTGCGCCAGCATCTGCCCGCGCAGGCGCCGCACGTTCTCCTGCGCCGCCTCCAGCTCGGAGCGCCGGTGCTCCAGCTCGTGCTCCAGCTGCTCGTTGGTCTCGCGCAGGCGCTCGTTCTGCTGCTCCGTGGCCGACTGCGTGCTGCCCAGCTCCGCCACGCGCCGCTCCAGCTGCGCAGCGTCACAAGCGCACGGTGCCGCCGCCGCCGCACGGCGGCACAAAACGCACAGCGTCACAAACGCGCAGTGCCACCAGCGCACATTCCCACCACGGCACAGCGTCACAACCGCACTTGCACTACCGCACAGCGTCACAAACGCAGTGTCGCAACCACGTATCACAGCGCCACAACCACACGCACCAAGCATCAGAACTCGGAATCACAACCACGCAGCGTCACAACCACACGGGGTCACAATCGCAGCGTCACAACCGCGCAGCGTCACAACTCGTCACCCAACCAGTCATTATATCCAGTCTCAACTCTGCTCGTCGACCTCACAAGATCGGCGAGCATTCCGAACTATTCGCACAGCTTTAGGGACAAGGCGATGGGCTTGAGGAAGCCAGCATCCAGCAGTGGATCGCTCATGGCCGCTGCTGCTGCTGATGATGACGACGAGGACTGTGAACGCATGAACCGTGCCATCAATCGCTCACCTCCGCCTGCCTCTGAGCGAGCGACTCCAGCTCGCGCTCCTTCTCCGTCAGCTCCTTCTCCAGCTCGGGGCTGCGTGCCGGGTGGCGCCCTGACGCCTCCACCAGGGACTGGACACAAAGACAAAATTCCCCCGTGTAGCCTGTAAAAGACTGTTGGGGCAAGTGCTGTTCGCGAGTTGCAGCACCTATGAAGGCCGGCACGGCACACAAGTGGGGAGGGTGGCCAGCAACACGCCCGACCGCCTTTGTCTGCCGAGTAGCAATTTTTTATGCATTGCACTAGGTACTCATTTGAGGCTGAGTCGACCTAGGGGAAGACCAGGACCGGTTCAGATAATCGTCTCTGGTGTTGGCTGTGAGCGGGAATCGAACTCGGGTCGCCTGGTTCATCGTGCAGCGCTACCATCTGCACCACCGCTCCCCACACACGTTAATTAGTTTGTTATTTGTGAGTTTATTCATTTGTGATTTCGTCGGGCCACTGATTTAAAAAATGTACGCTCTCGTTCGTGAATGTGTCGATTTATTTGTTAATCTTTTCACTAATTTATTCGTTCATCTGTCCATCCATTCGTTTGCCAACTTGTGGGCGATAACCCCGTGATTAACGGTAGGCGGTTACTTCAACCCCAGTGAGAAAGCGTTAATTTAAAACATGGGACAAAAAATTAATGACGGCATTCGACAAACAACGTGGACCCCCCCCCCACCCCCCGGTGACGCTGGCTCCCCATCGCGAACCAACCTGGCGCAGCTTGTCCTGCTCGGCGCGGATCTGCAGCTCCATCTCCTCGTAGAGGCTCTGCACCGCTCGCTCGTGCTCCGTCGTCTTCCTGAGGTGGTCGGGTGTCACGGTGGGGGGGGGAGGGGGGAAGAGGATGGGGAGTAGATGAGAAGACAGCCACGCTGAACGCGAGCGAGTGAGCGAGTCAGCGAGCGTGCCGGTGGACCGCCAGTGGCACGGGACAGGTTAGCGGGCGAGCAAGTGTGGGAACTGACAAACGAGTGAGTGTGCGTAATGAGGGCAGGTGCAAGGGCCAGGTGAGTAACCACGTGGGTAGCCAGGCAAATGACTGGGCGAGTGGGCGAGTGGGCGAGTGGGCGAGTGGCCGGGTGAGGGTGAGTGGCTGGGTGAGGGTGAGGGTGAGTGGCTGGGTGAGGGCGAGTGGCCGGGTGAGGGTGAGTGGCTGGGTGAGGGCGAGTGGCTGGGTGAGTATCTCTGTGAATGACCGGGCGAGTGGCCAGGTGAGCAGCTGGTTGAGACAGCGGCTGGGTGAGCGGCCGGGTGAGCGAGTGGCCAGGCGGCGTGCGAGAGCGTCCGCGGCGCTCACTTCCTCAGCGCCTGCTCCATGCTGCTGCGCTCGAGCTGCGCGTCGTGGAGCCGCGTCGTCACGCGCCCCACAAACTGCTCGAGGTTGGGCAGCAGCTCCGGGCGCTCGCGCCGCATGCGCCGCCACAGCTCCCGCAAGTCGCTCTGACTGAGGGCGGTCGGGGGAGGGGGGGGGAAGTAAAGGGGGGGGAGGGGGCAAGCGTTAGGATCATTTGCGGTATGCCAAGCGGTTACAAGGCCGCAGTTTGATTCCCCGATGATGCGAACATCGGTGGAGAGCGACAGCTGAGCCCGTCTTGGACCGCCAATCCCCCCCCCCGACCCCTTCACCGTCCCGCACGGACCAGCGCGATGAAGTATGGTCAAACAACTTCTATGGCTGGCACAGTGTTTGAATACAATGACTAGGAGTCAGGTTAACAAAGTAATCCTGAGCCAAAATGATCAGGTTATTTATTTCCTAATTTCGCATTGAACTATGACCCATGTCTCAAAGAGCGAGTTCTTGGCATGAACATCTGAAAGTTCACCAGCATTGGTTCTGGCAAGCCCGACTGCTGACGAGACACTGTGTGCTCATACCGGTGCAGGCTCTGCTTGCATTGAACCAATGCTGCTGAAATTGCGCACTCCCTGAAGGAACTGGGCACTCCGAGAAGGGCCTTGTGTGGTTCACGGGTATTGTAGAAATGAAAAAAAAAAATCTAATTTTTTTTTTTACGTGTAAGAACGGGTATATGCAGGAGACTTATTGTCTGCTTATTTACAGAGTTAAGATGAGTGTTACGTCAGTATTATGTGTTATGGTTACGTGAGGGTTGCGTGTTATTTTGATGTTTTAGAGGAGTATCTATGGCCGAGTTAAGAGTGAGCGTTGTTGATGTTGGGTGTGACAGCGAAGTCTCAGTGACGGTGCGAGAGTTATGTCTGTGCGTTAGTGGGAGTGGTGGTTTAGCGGTTAGCCCACTGCGCTACGAACCCGGGGACCCGAGTTCCACATCCGCTCACGGCCAACTTCAGTAGGGATTATCGGAACCGGTCCTGGGCCTCCCCGAGGTCGACTCGGCCTCAAATGAGTACCTGGTGCGATGTGTAAAAACATCGCCACTGGGGAGAAGAAAGTGGCTGGGCGTGTTGCTAGCCGCCCCGTCGTGTGCCGTGTCGGCCTTCATTGGTGCTCGCTAACAGCACTTGCTCCAACAGTCTGTTAAGGCTACAGGGGGGATCTTTGTCTTTATGTGCAGGGGGGGGAGGGGGGGTGGCAGCCCTCACTCCTGGAAATCACTGCTTGCCCCCATCTCCTCCATCATGGCGAGAAACCGGTGCTCCTCCTCGTCCTCCCCTCCTGGCTCCGACTCCATGCCGGCACCTCCGTCCTCCACGCGCTCGTCCTTCGTGAACATTCCTGCAGCAAAACGCGGAGGAGCATCGCCAATGACGCCCGCGCACGCATTCCGTTACGCTTCCCAGCGTGCGTGCGGGCGCGCATTGACGCACAGGTGCGCGTGCGTCCGTACACGCGCACGTGTGCGTCCGTACGTGCGCGTGCGTCCCTCGCAGGTGCTTAACCCCTTTCCCATTCCGCTGACGCACGCGTACGTCACCGGTTGCTCTTCCGGAACCGGAAGAAAAACCAGAATAAAATAACTTCATCGGTACCGAGGCTCCCGCAAGGCCATGCGCGAGGACGTGTGGCACAGTTTTACGCCAGCTATCGTAGACCGCGGTCGTGTCGCTACAGTTCTCTGTGGTGAGCACGATCCCAAGTGATTTGGGACCCTGACATGAGGGGAACGATGCGCGTTCTCACGCGAACCGCCAACAGTGGAACTGCTGGCTCAGCGGGAGGCCGAGCTGCTCACTAGCGGACACGGATCCTGAGGTTGCTATTTACTACACCACAAGCGCGAAGCACGAGAGAACAAGATGACGTGTGACGTCACAGCCACCATGAACCCTGCCCCTCTTCCGCCCAGCAACTCACCGAGTCCGCGCGTGAACTCGGCCAGGGTGAGGTAGCCATTGCCCTCCGTGTCGAGGCTGTCGAACACCGACTCCAGCTGCTCGGCACTCAGCGGCAGCTCCCCCTGCAAGCGCTGTCGGTGCGTGCGTGTGCGTGCGTGCGTGTGTGTGTGTGCGTGCGTGCGTACGTGAGCATATGTGTAAACGATTATGCAGAGTGGCAGTGTAGTGGTTAATGCACTGCGCTAAGAACCCGGCCTCGCTCACAGCCAACATCGATTACATATATCAAAACTGGTGCTAGAACTCCCCTAAGTTGACTCAGCCTTGAGTGAGTACATGGTGCAGTGTGCAAACATCAGCACTGGGGTGACAAAGGTGGCCGGGCGTGGTGCTGGCCACCCACCAACTCCTGCGCTGTATAGGCCTTCATATAGGTGCTCGCTAACAGCGCTTGCCCCAAGAGTCTGTGAAAGGCTACGAGAGGGATCTTTGTGTTTGCGTGTGTGTATGTGCGTCATCATCATCACCATTATGTCATGATACAAAGACTCAAACTCATTCTCTTGCAGGGTATTTTAACCCTTCACGCGAGAGGACGGTCCACGGAAGTGGATATTGCGGAGCTACTTTTGAAATCCCTTCAAGTCACCTTGGGTGTATAACAGTAGGGGTAGCACTTTCCCACCCACCACATTACAGAGAACAATGTCCATTACATGACAGGCGTGATTGATACTTTTTAATTCTCAGAGCTGGAATTTTGCCAAATTAAGTATGGAGCCAAACTTTATTTGATTACTTTCTATCATACAATCATTCGTGAATGGGCTGAGGCAATCGCCGCTTAACAATTGAGCAAACCGGTTTGACAACAGGTGGCTGAATCCCCAATTCAACCCCAAGAAATCAGCTCAACACTCCAACCTTTGAGCTTTACAGTCACCCCTCAATAGCAAATCTTGTAACTACATCGCCTGGTATACAGGAGGTCACGGGTTCATTATTCTCCCCACCTTATATAATCGCCCATCACTAAAATATTTAACGAAAAAAAAATTCATGACAAAATAATACTTCGCAAAACACC
Source organism: Lampetra fluviatilis (assembly GCF_964198595.1). NCBI lineage: Eukaryota > Metazoa > Chordata > Hyperoartia > Petromyzontiformes > Petromyzontidae > Lampetra > Lampetra fluviatilis. The sequence goes on from NC_136290.1 coordinate 12,662,076, forward strand.
CAAACACGATAAGCGCGGAGCGTCGCTCCGCACCTCCGATTAGCGCGGCTGAGCTACGTACGGTGCGTGAAAGGAGTTCAACATTCGTGCGCACGAGCGACTTTTCACAGCGTGGCCCGGTGCCACGGCCACCCTACCTGCAGGTCCCTCTTGCTGATGAAGCCCTTGCCCTCCTTGTCGCAGATCTCGAAGAGCTCGCGGGGGTCCGGGGAGGCCTCGTGGTGGTCGCCGCCGTTCACGTGGCTCGAGGTCACGGTCGCGCCCCCCACCACCGGCCACCCGTCCTCAAAGCCGTCGCCCTCCATCATCCTGGTCCCCTCACCACCCTGCGGGGGGGGCGTCGATGACGATGATGACGATGATGACGTTATCGAAACTTTCGTTCTCCCCGTTTCTCACGTTCACTCGTCAGGATGTCGTGCCCATTCGTGGAGCCTGGTAAGCGGCGCGAGAGACGGGAGAGACTAATTATCGGGATCAAATGTCACGTTTTATTTTCCCCAATTTCCATAAACTCTCATAATACGACTCCTTATTCATTCAAATTGGTGGAGGAGTCAATACTAGGTGTAAACAAATCCCTAATCAACTATTGACTACTACGAAGCCTGCCCCATCCATAATCAACCAGTGCCTAGTTGATGTTTACACACATACATACAAACACAAATACACAGGTTCGTCGCTTATTACATAGAAACTTGTAACACAACCCTGTAGTGATTGAGCCCTTAGGCAAAGAGAACAGCCTTGTACAACTGGAAGAGCAAAGAAGCTTCACGGTTGAATGTCTGCAAATACAACTTGTGAACACAAATAACAAGAATTCACCGTTCCTATGTAAGTTTTCACGGCTTTGCTGCAATATCTTCTTCAGCACGATGGGACAGACAGCTTTCCAGCACGTGCGGCGAAGCGTCGGACACCGTGCCGGAGAGCACACGGCGCAACTCGAGAACGCAGCGGAGAGACAGAAACTCACAGCAGAAAAAAACGCGACACGGGGCTCACGTTCAGGGGCCACAGCCCTCGTTCAGAACCAAGACAGGACACAGCGACAGACTCCGATTGACAACATCGTCGACTGGACTCCCCGGTGGTCCCAGAGCCCTCCCTCCTGTCGCCTGGCTCGGCAAGACGAGCGTACGACCATAATGATGATGATGATGAAATACTGAAAATATCCTATCATCGTCAAACGTCTCTTATTCACAGCCCCAGTATCCATCAATTCCAATAACATGCACACCCCCATCGATCTCCGCCATCGTTTCTCTTACTCATTCACCAAGTCCTTGCACTTTGCCCCAGACCTGATGATCGGTAAACATGGAAATCCGATAAGGCAAGAAGACTGGCATTTAGGAAACCCCCACTGTATGCGGGCAATTTGTGAAAGCCCCAAGTTGATTGGGCTTCGAGGTGACCAGGGGATGTCATTACAGCAAGCCGGTTCAGTGAACCCACCTGTGTGGACATTTTGAGTATTACCCACTCTGCATGCGTGTCGTGGGTTTTCTCTCCGAATTCTGGATTCCTCCCACATGTGAAACCACCACTTATAATGGAATGGGCCAACATCCGAATGCAGGACCCTCGATGAATGAAGGGCATCATTATTATTATGATTGGTATTTGATCTTTATTTTCTCCAATGTATTGACATTCTGGCGGTCGAGATACATTCGGTCAAAACGATCGCTGATAACTGATAAAGAGTCGTGAGAGGGTTCATGAACCGTGTGGACCTTTTAAACGTTATCCTATCGTATGCGTGGCGGGCTTTCGCTGGGGTACTCCACTTTCCTATCACAGGGAGTGTGACTTTTCTTTTCTATACGAGGAATTTGCCAAAAAATGCAATGTAGCAGGACCCTCCTGAAAAAGGTTGTTTTGTTGTCAAGGTAAATAAAACACAAACAAAAAAACCTCTTTAAAATAAACACACACCCAAACATGCACTAACAGGACCCTCCTGAAAAAGGGGTCTTGAGACTAAGTGAGCCATAAGCTGGGTAAATAAGTGACCACTCGATTGTCACTGCATCAAAAACAAACCCTCCACAAAAATGCATTGGATGGCCCTGAAGGCAAATAACGCTGGGCATTTCCACGTATTTAGGTGCCCTTCACTTCACAAAGAGATTCTTTAGCCACCACAGAAAATGCCTGCACCTTTTCTATTCTCTCATCATCATCATCATAAACCATGGTCAATCCGCGATTAGATGAAGATCCCTCCAAGCCGCCGACACGCTCTTACAATCCTGCGATGTCTTCTTGGTTCTTTCGGTAAAGTCACGTAGAAGGGAAGTAATAAAATAATAAAAATAAAACATAATAAAATAATTCTCACGACGTTTCGGCTACAACGCAAGCAGCCGTCTTCAGGTGAAGAATGAAACACTGCCAAGCTTGGAGCGTATATATAAGTTGGGTTGGAGGTGGAATATATACGCTTCAAGCTTGGCAGTGTTTCATTCTTCACCTGAAGACGGCTGCTTGCGTTGTAGACGAAACGTCGTGAGAATTATTTTATTATGTTTTATTTTTATTATTTTATTACTTCCCTTCTACGTGACTTTACCGAAAGAACCAAGAAGATGAATCCCTGCAGTCAAGAAAGCTTTAAATCGAAATTTAATCCTGCGATGTATCACAGTCTTGATTTGAAGCTTTCGTGACTGCAGGAATTTATAATCTCTGGTTCTTTCGGTAAAGTCACGTAGATTGAAAAGTCATTTCTTTAGAACTGCGTTTTGTGTTTATAGTTTGTTGTCCTTCCCCCGCACCTCTGATGAGCATGGTTGAGTACGTACGGTGCAAAAGAAATTCAACACACGTACATTAATCCACCCAGCACCTGCATGTGAACCGATCTGTAATAACTGCAGATGAGACACTGTACAAGTCTCCCATGCTCTATGCGGGTTCGGTTTGGGCAATTTTGCATATATGCATGCTTATTACCCAAAATTCAATGTATGCGGTTTTAATTCAGTCGCATGCTGCTATGCGGTCAGGCGTGGGATAACATTGTGTGTGGACTGTGTGTGTGTGTACTTTGTGTGTACTGTGTGATGACCTTTCACAGGTTCAGGGGGAAATGAAACCTGCTCATCAGAATCCACCTCACGACGCGACGCCGTGGGCCGTCTACATTCCGGTGGTGGCAAATTAGCCAGGGCCTTTTTTTTTTTTCACGATACAGAATTCAGATGCTGGAACAAGTTGTGGCGTTACCTCTTCAATGTTAACACAAAGCGGGCGAGTGTCTCCGCTGACCGTTTTCGCGATTGACACAAAATAAGATAGAGGTGCAGCCCTGCAATTACTTGCTCTTCGCAGGCCATACGAAAAGAGAACACTGAGACTGGTTGGAGACGTGTAGAGGCTTTGAAGTATCAAAAAAAGTTGACTTTCTCTATACATTTTCTCTCAATAATTTCTAGCGGGGGTCTTTATACAGTGAACAGTAGTTACCTCAGAGTTTCGGGTTTAATGCATCACCACTGCTGAGCACAGGGTCCAAAAGGCACGAGACGGCACACGGTCACCAACGAAAAGCACGACTGGAGGTGACGATGGGCAGGGGGTGTGGATGTGTTTTCTTTACTCCGGCAAGGTCGCCGTAAGAACTTGGGAAAAGAGAATTCGAGGTTGGTCAAAAGTCGAGCGGTGCAGGGCGATGAGAAGAAGAGGCAGAGAGAGGGAGAAGTGCTGTGACCTGCAGTGCGGCGAGTGTGGCCGGCGAGTGTGGCCGGCGAGTGTGGCCGGCGAGTGTGGCCGGCGAGTGTGGCCGGCGAGTGTGGCCGGCGAGTGTGGCCGGCGAGTGTGGCCGGCGAGTGTGGCCGGCGAGTGTGGCCGGCGAGTGTGGCCGGCGAGTGTGGCCGGCGAGTGTGGCCGGCGAGTGTGGCCGGCGAGTGTGGCCGGCGAGTGTGTTGTTGTTGTGTCCTGCGAGCGCGGTGGTCGAACGCAGCGTGGAAGGGCGAGACCAAACAGTTCAGTGCTGTGGACCGTGTCCTCAACACGGCACAGGGGGAAGCAATGGGCCAAGCTCACGGGGGGCAACAGCAAGGACGATGGAAGCAGCGAAGGCATAAAAGTAACCTTAGTCAAGCGTCTGAGCAGGACCACTCTTTTTTCGTCGAGCGCCCTTACACAACAACCACCGATTGCTCACCTCGGAACGGGCGTCGCCGTCGACCGGAGTCTCGCGGAGGCGACCGACGCGCCGCGACCGACTCTCCGCCCGCGTCTCCTCCCGCCGGGGTCGGCGTACGCGACTTTGGGGGCGAGTGCCGCGCCGCACCTCCTCGTGTGACGCCACTTCGCACGCTCCCCCCCCCTGCTGCCTCTTCACCTGCGCCAGGCAACGCAAATAAACAACGCCGGTTGGTGGAAAGAGGAAGAGAGAAGGAAAGAAAAAAGAGAGGATCGCGAAACGTTTTTAAGTTTCGCAGACGGAGAGCCGCCCTCTCCGAGGAGATGTCGCGTGGCAATGCGAGTGAGGGGGCTGGATGGACGCGTGTCTCTGCGACGATCGAACAAGCCCTTTGGGAATGGTGAATCTGGGTGGACCGGTCTGGGCGTGGGGCACACACCCCATCAGCATCAGGGGGCAAGATTAGCAAGCAGAGTCTTTTACTGAATACCAGGTGGGAGCACACGGAGACTCGCACCTTGTGTCCATTGGACAGGCGACTTGAGTTTGGCCTGAGTTGACCTGATTTCTCCCAGAAACGCGAGTTGAAGGACAACTTGAGTCTGGTGTAAAAACAAAAAAACAGTGGCATTCCATGATTTTACAACGCACAGTCAAAAATAAATAACTCAGAAGCCAGTTCAACAAAATGTTGCACAGTTAAAAAATCTGCGTGATAATAGCAGTGTTTTTTTACCTTTTGGTTTGTAAGATTCCACCCCCTCCCCCACCGCCCCCCCCTGGGCTATCTGCACCGCTGGCTCTGTCTCACAGTTCAAGTCCGAGCTCAACCTCTTCCTCCCCCACCTTCATGATGATGATCAATCATCATCTTTGCCTTTTTAGGTCACTTCCTTTCATACGGTAGCAATGCAAAGCACCCCACAGCTCATGTCAACCATCCGAAGGGAACCCTCAGCAACAGCTGTCCCTGTGCGGCGACACCAGGTGACTTGGCAACGGCCTACGAACAGGCACGAGTCTGCTAGTAGGGGGGGTGAGGGTACGATTGCGATGTATAATCTCAATTGAGTAAGCTTGCAGGCAAGTAACTTTTTCAAATTTGCACAAGTTTGGACCCGGACACGAAGAACACGATGGCCTACTCTTCTTTGAATGACGGTCACGGGATCTTTAACGTCCACTGTGAAGTTGACAGAGCGCTTCTCACGGTCGACGCGCTCGTGGCATTCGCCAGGGTGGCCTGCCGGATTTGAACCATGAACCTCTTGCCTCGTGCATCTGGTGCTCTGTGTAAAAGTCACGTGTAAAAGCATTCGCTAAATACATTAGAATAAATTGATAACACCGATCGATCTATGGGAAATGACAGACGCACCATCGTGCACAATAACTCCCCTCGGTGCGGGCGGTTAGTCGGCACAGGACGATCTGAAATGCGACACTGTAACATCGTACCAGTCAACCCCTTATCGGTGCCCTGCCTTGTTACAGACCAATTCAAACCTTATTGGTCACCCCGTGCCCCTTAAAAATCGTTCATCCTACAAAGTCCCATCACGAGGGAGAAACACAAACAAATAGACAAAAACTAATTTGCCCGTATTGAAACGGCTGTACGCCGTATGGACCTGAAAACTCAATTTCCTTGTACAAGAATACGGGGTATAACCCGTATGGGTTGACAGTGTATGTAAGATACACTACTGTGTTGCGATTCATGCCTCGTTTTTAGTGGCCTCCTGATTCGGGCTGTCCGTGACTGGATGGAATTCGTCACAAGGTAATTCTCACGACGTTTTGGCCACAAAGCAAGCAGCCGTCCTCACCTCAGGATGGCTGCTTGCGTTGTGGCCGAAACGTCGTGAGAATTGTATTTTATTATGTTAATTTTATTTTATTATTTCCCTTCTAGGTGACTTTACCGAAAAAACCAAGAATATGAATCCCTGCAGTCACCAAAGCTTTAAATCGAAATTTAGCGTATACCTATGCAAATTTCTTATTAACCGCATCCGACGTGACTTTATTCGAGAACGTATATATATACCGGCAGACACCCCGGTTTACGCCCCGGTGCGTTGTTCCTGACCAACCAATTGTAGCGCCGGACTTTGACTTATTAATTTCGCCCTCAATTTTACAAACGTACTTCAGGTCGAGTAAACACCAACTATTGAAACCGAAGGTGGGAACTGACGGTGCGGTCCGGTGACCGAAGCCACAGTGGGGTCTGCCAGGAGGCTGCGCTGTGCTGGCGTGACCTCATGGAGTGACACGTGCCGGTTGTGGCACGAGGCAGCCAATGGGAGCGAGACGAAGGGGGCGCGCGACCGACATCTGTGAAAAAGAGTTTTATAGCTCATCGAATTCCTCCAGCAGAAATAAATATTCTGATTCATTCGTCAGCAAGTGAACTGCGTGCACAAGTCTCAACGGCAGCTGTTGACATTTCAGAGCATTCCATTGTATTCATCACATTTATTCTTAATATTCTATTATTCGAGGTGTTATGTTGTTCGTCATCAGCACAGGGGGTTTAGGGTGGTTGAGATGGCTTGTGCACACCGCGTTGCTCAATCTGCCCGAATCGAGTTTTTGTTTTTACTTCAATGTTCTTACTTTTACCCTCTACAGCAGAACGTCTCTCATCCGCCACGGTGATGGTGGAAGAACATCATGGCTCCCATTGTCCATGAATTTAAGCCACTTATCCGTGGGGAAACAACAATCAAAATAAGGATCATCACGGATGACAGAAGTCATGGTAAGAGGAAGTTATGCGAAGAGCAGTTATGGTAAGAGTTCAGAAATTATCAACCATCATTTTAGTTCTGTTTGTGTGCACAGTTAATATTATCACCTTGTACAGCGTTTTGTCTATACAAGATTTTTTAAATCTAATCATGATTAAACAAATTTCCCACGGGATTTTGCTTCCATTCTTGATAATAAATCACCACAACAGTGCCATCATCACTTTACTGCTCATGGCAGCAACTTAAAAAAAAAGTCCCCCATTCACAATGCTTCCAGCACATTTCCGATCGCCCGGGGACACACAGCCTCAGTTTACAGCAGCGTTCTTCACGAATTTTCAAAGGAGGGCGGCACTTCCGCCGATAAGACACCATCAGTGTTAGGGCCGCCACACATTGGAAACCATTGAGGTTTGACAGCAGCACAATGATGATGATGGGCGGTGTTTTCATCATTTGTGTATTGTCGGGGGGCCGCATCAGGGGCCGCCAGTGGCCCATGGGCCTTGCGATGAAGAACACCGCACGACACCGTGGCTCTGCGACTGGCAGCCTTGTGCTCCCTCGTTCTCGGACATTGATTTTCAAAAAGTAATTATTTTATTCAGAAAGATGTTTCATTTATTTAACATGAAAATCAACCCCCTTCCCCACCGCCCTCCACCCCACCCCTATCAACTAAATTCTTCACCAGATGCCTTTGGTGAAACACTTAAGAAATAACGACGGAGTGAAACGCCTCTAAAGAGGATGCCTCGTCGGATGCATGTATCCACCACGCATGTTCACGACGCAGCATAAGCCACTGGCGGCGCACCGCTCCTGCGACGTGTGTTCGGATTGCACCTCCTATTGTTCGACATCGCGTCCGACGTTTCGATCCACGTGCCGGGGAAATTCTCGAGTCAGTCTCTGAAGAAGCTCCCCGGCATGTGGAGCAAGATGTCCCCGCACATCATCCCGAACAACACGCGGTAAAACTCTAAATATTAATAACACTCTATTTTATGAAGCGTCTTTCATATTGAAAGACGCTTCAATATGAAGGACACTCATAAGTATAGTTAAAGTCTAAGCGAAATAGAAAGTTGATAAGAACAATATCAATGACTACTCTCGAAATTCCAATAACACATTGTAGCACAACTGCAAACCCCATGCGGTAAACCGCTGGTAAATGATGAACGGTGGGGAGCGATGACGCAGTAATCAGTTCACTTCGCGACGACTTCAGCGACCCGAGATCAATTTCCGTCCATCCCGTGCCGAGAACATACAGTGTGATCAATTAAAATTACAGCCATTTTCAAAAGCAATCGTCCTCCCGACAGATGAAAGACACGGGCTTCCATGCCTGCGCGTTCGTTTAAAATGGCCAGGTAGTTCAAGAGTAGGCGCAAGAGGCTCGCAATCGGAAGGCTGCGAGTTCAAATCCTGGTTGGGGGTTGAGTAAGACCACCATCCCTTCGGGGTCAATAAAATGAGTTCCACATTGGAAAGTCTCACCCCCACCATAATAAGCACGCGGAAATTCTGTCACTGGATGAGGGCTCTAAAATAGATGATTACCGTCTCACTGCTATGCGAGCAGGAAATCGCTGACTTTGTGAGTATGAATTGAGCTGTATTTTTTGCTTAATTTGCACTCACTCACTAGATATACTCAAATTTCTCTGCGTGCCAACGTCTGCAGAATAAGCCCTCAGGGAAGGGCTTGACTGAATGAGATGAAAAACATAGTTGCACGATGAGGGTATCTCTGTTGTTGTATACACGTAATTCTGAGTCATCGGCCAGCGACCTTCAAAATACGCCACAAACGAGAACCTGGTTCTGCATCTGGTGGCTCAAACTTAGGACCCTTCACCTCAAGAACTGAAGATGATGATGGCTGGTGGTCAAGACTAATAGCAGTGGCAACCAACAAAGAGAATGGGCGCCACGTTAGCGAGATATTAACTATCTCGCCTGGTATACATGTGGTCACGGGTTTGATCCCGACCCTGATGCCTATACAGTATATTTGGAGTTTGCGTGTCTCTCTCTATCCTTGGTCGCGTGGATTTTTCTCCAGGTCCTCCGGGTTATCCCTCCACATTTAGAAACACTTATAGTATTTGGCTGCTATAAATTTCCACGCGAAAAGTCACTTCGTGAAGCTATGATTTGTGGCCAGGTCGCTTCTAAAAAAAAAGAGAAATGTAGTTCAGTGGGCTTTACCTGGTAAAATAAAAAAAAATAGTTTAGTTTAGAATGCGCCCGAGGGAAACGAATGTTCACTGCGGCGTCGCTCGTTACATCGCAAGATTGTGAGAGGTGGTGATGGCTTGGGGGTGCCATCATCCAGCAGTGGATGGATCATGGCCGATTTGGATGTGGTCTCAGGACTCTGGCGTCGTTTGCTCAGCGCCCTGGCATAGGATTTAGCGAGCACCTTTAACCTCGTGAGCCACTGGCCACATCTTAAGTTAATACCTCCACACTCCACTCCAGTAAGCCGCTTAATCACTCGAGAACGGGGGTGGGAACCTACGTCCAGGGACTTCATTCCATACGGCCCGTGGCCACGTTAGGCCTACCACCTGGAAACAGCCCGCCGACGATAACTATTTGACACTGGAGTCCCCTTAGCTGCACTGATCAGTCGCTGGATGGGGAATATTTTGGACCTAGCATTTGGGCCCAAGCAATAATACTTTTCTGATTCTATCACAACTTCGTTTTTGTGAAGGTGCCAAACCAATGACTCATTCAATAAATGAGACTATAGATAATTACAGGATTACACCCAATGTGCATCATTAGGTGGGATGGTTTTGAAGTGATGACTTTAAGGTTGCCCAATTGGTAGAGCTGCCCTATGACTAAAGTTTCACGGATGTGCTCTATGGCTCTCTGACGGGGTTTCAGGCTGTACCGCGTGTTTCTTGGCACGATGTTCGACGTTTCGGACTTAAATTCAGAAGAAGCTTGAGGCACGCGCAGCGTTAACCTCGGACATTGTGCCGAACAACATGCGCCGCAACCAGAAAACACAACGCGAAGCTCTCGAACAGCTGTCACGAGCCACTCTTGAGGAAGAAGACTCGTGGTTTCAACGGGACTCTCACCCGGTAAACAAATGAGAACTTGGATTTCAGTTAATGAGTGAATGGGCCTCTCAACAGCAAGGCCACAAGACTTACGCCGGACAGCAAGAGCAGGCGATTTGTGCACAAATTGTCCGAGGTGGGCAGGCGGGCGGGCGAACGTGTGGCTGGCCTCTACTGTTTAACCGGGAGATGAAATAAACCCAGAAAGACACGCAAAGTAACACTACTCTTTGGTTCTTTGGGTAAGTGGGTCCACTTCAGCAATTGTTTCTTTCTGTGGTTGTCCCACCTGATGACGGACGCTTGTGTTGCACCCAAAACGTTGTGATTTAATTTATTTTATACCTACGTGACTTTACCGAAAGAACCAAAGAGTATGGATCCCTGCAGTCACGAAAACGTCAAATCTAGATTCAACACTGCCCGCTTCGTGGCATTGCCTCTTAGTGTGTGGCCAACATTTAAAAGATAAATATTTTAGTCTTGCTCTAGTCGAGGGCAACCTGTGAATTTGATTGTACAGTACGGTATATTATTATCATCAGGTATACCAATCAGTGAACTCATTCAACAGTTTTACATGAAGTACATCTACAGACAAATAACATGATTGCTTTTCCTCAGTGGACTGCAGTCTCGAATAGCAATTGGAAGTGATCTTATTCCCTCTCATAAGAATCAGAAAATGTATTTAGACTGGAGGAAATCCAATGCGGAATACACCACGCCGCCGTTGACCCTGGCCATTGACCGAGCAACCCAACGTTCCTACCAGATCCCTCCACAGGAATGTGTTATTTAAAATACTTTTTTTTTAAACACGCTTTAATTAAATGTACCGTACGAGTAATGGCAGAACTGCACGACTCCAGGAAGTGGCCCCGAAGCTTGCCATAACGTAAGGGGGCATGGTGATTTACAGCCAACGTCAGTTGAGCATGGACAATTAGACTCAAGCAGAAACATAACATATAAAAAGATTGCTTTAAAATATGTGTTTTTAATGATAGAATATAGTATTGTCATCAGTATGACATACGTTTCCCAAGTTTGCAGTCGATACGACATTGGGAAGTGGGTTAAAATTTAGTTATAAGATTTGAGGATACGACAACAACAACGGACAGAGTGAGGTAATAGAAAGCGTGTTTTAAAGATTGTTTGAAAATATTGTTTTAATGATAGAATATAGTATTGTCATCAGTATGACATAAGTATACCAGGTTTGTAGTCGCTACCACATTGGGAAGTTGGTTAAAATTGAGTTACAAGATTTGAGGATACGACAACAACAACAGAGTGAGTTAATAGAAAGCGTGTAATGTAATAAACATTCCTGCGGAGGGAGCTGGTAGGAACGTTGGGTTGCTCGGTCAATGGCCAGGGTCAACGGCGGCGTGGTGTATTCCGCAAATATGGCCGACTGTGAGGGCGGGCACAAGCCGGCGCGAGTAGGTTAAACGTTGCGTTTCATAAGGGCACCACGGGGAGACCAGCACCTCGCCACCCAGCCCCTCTCCACCCAGCCCGACCCCTCCAATTTTTGGATGCACGACAGACGGACGGACACAATCATCCCCTGTGGGCTGGTGGAACCAGGAGGTTCCTACCAGTATAACAATAAGCCACGATGCTCTTTTCACAGACGCCCAGGCATCATCATAGTTCACGCCGCGTGGCGGGTGAGAGGCGCAGTCACCAACACGAAATTCAAACGACAACACTCCGTTGAAAGATCGAACATTACCGCTCACTAACCTCGTTCACAAGATCAACACGCAACGTCCGAACCAACGTTGGCCCAACGTTTTACTGGGTTTGGGAGGAGGCGGAGGAGGAGCAGGGGGGTGTTAGTCGAGGAGGAGACGCCGACGACGTCTGGCAGCTCCAGTGGCCTCTTGAGCGGAGACCTCCATTGTGTGGCGCCCGTTTCCGTGACAACTCCCAGGCGACAAGGAGGCCAGGCGACGGGCATTGATCCTCTTGGAAGAGAAGGAGGAGGGGTGGGGGGGGCCTTACAGACGTGGGATTTAAAACTATGAAAATTAAACTCGTTGGTTATTTTACCACGTGCAGCGCCCAACTGAGCTGCGTAGCTTGACCTGGCGATGGCAAACGAAAGCTTCTCAACGAAGTGGTGGCTCATCGTCTCGCGTGAAATACTCTGAAGTGCATGACTTGACTTGGGGGGGGGGGGGGGAATCGTAATAAGAAATGAATAAACTCGTCTCATGTCTCATGTCTCAGCAAGCCATTGGCGTGCGAGTGCCACGCAGTGCGTGACGTATGGGATGAGTCCCAAGAGGGTTCAAAAATCAGTCAGACCAACCCCCCCCAACCCCCCCCCCCCCGCCGACTGAAAACCCCTTGGGGGAAATCTCAAGAAACTGAGGGGAAACCGAAAAAACTGAGGGGAAACCGAAGAAACTGAAGGGGAATCCCAAGAAACAGAGGGGAATTCCCAAGAAACTGAGGGGAAATCCCAAGAAATTGAGGAGAAACCGAAGAAACTGAGGGGAAATCCCAAGAAACTGAGAGAAAATCGCAAGAAACTGAGGGAAAATCCCAAGAAATTGAGGAGAAACCGAATAAACCGAGGCGAAATCCCAAGAAACTGAGAGGAAATCCCAAGAAACTGAGGGGAAATCCCAAGAAACTGAGGGGAAATCCCAAGAAATTGAGGAGAAACCGAAAAAACTGAGGGGGAATCCCAAGAAACTGAGGGGAAATCCCAAGAAACTGAGGGGAAATCCCAAGAAACTGAGGGGAAATCCCAAGAAACTGAGGGGAAATCCCAAGAAATTGAGGAGAAACCGAAGAAACTGAGGGGGAATCCCAAGAAACTGAGGAGAAATCCCAAGAAACTGAGGAAAAATCCCAAGAAATTGAGGAGAAACCGAAGAAACTGAGGGGGAATCCCAAGAAACTGAGGGGAAATCCCAAGAAACTGAGGGGAAATCCCAAGAAACTGAGGGGAAAATCCCAATAAATTGAGGAGAAACCGAAGAAACTGAGGGGAAATCCCAAGAAACTGAGAGAAAATCCCAAGAAACTGAGGGAAAATCCCAAGAAACTGAGAGGAAATCCCAAGAAACTGAGGGGAAATACCAAGAAATTGAGGAAAAACCGAATAAACTGAGGGGAAATCCCAAGAAACTGAGAGGAAATCCCAAGAAATTGAGGAGAAACCGAAGAAAATGAGGGAAAATCCCAAAAAACTGAGGGGAAATCCCAATAAACTGAGAGGAAATCCCAAGAAACTGATAGGAAATCCCAAGAAACTGAGGGAAAATCCCAAGAAACTGAGGGGAAATCCCAACAAACTGAGGGGGAACTTCAAGCGACCGAGTCCATATTTGGAGAAAAGAGAGGGCCTTCCTGGGTTTGCGTAGCAGCAACAGGCGAATGTACACCACCACTAATGGAAAAAATTACTTCGAACAGTTATTAATTTCCCGCTTATTTCTCAAAGAAGGCTTGCGAGCGAAAAACACCACCTTGCAGTTGACGCTTACGCAAGACCTGAACTCGGCAGATGCCGAGTGAGACACTCGGATAAATGTGGCCGTGTCGTTTACAAGAGGCAAGCAACAACGACAACAAACAAAACAAACGTGAGAATCCATTGCACGGCCGTGAGTCAATCAACGTTGTGAGAAAACCGTGAGATACCCATGGGAAATCGACGAGACCTGAAATGGCACTCACACAAGCGAAGGTGCAGCCCTGCAATTGCTCACTCACACCACAGACTGCCGGATGAGCCTTCGCTATGTACACTGAATTGTACGTTGAACTTCTTTCGTACCATACCTAGCCAACCGTGCTGATCCGAGGCTCGAGGGAAAGACAACAAACTAAACACAAAAAGCAATTCTAAAGTTTTCAGCTCTTCCACGCCTGAAACGTCACCTATTGTTATTTTACTTTTAAGGCCACAGTGCTGTTGACGAATGTGTTGAGTTTGCTGTGCAAATGTGTTTGCACCACTTCCAACGCAGCAGCAACAGCTTAGGTTGGTAATCCTGACATTTTGCCATGTCATTTTTACATTTTGGTTTGACAACTGCTCATGCATTTTACTGTATGTCCCAACAGACAAAAGTTAAATAAAATAAAAATCTAACCATAAATCCTCATAAATGGCGCATTACCTGGCATTCGACCAACATCGCAGCCTTAACTCTCAAACAATAGCAGCAGCAGCAACTCAACACTGTAGGGTGGGTCAACACGTCAGCCAAAGCACTTTGTGAAATTCCACACATTGCTCTTTGTCCAAAACTAAACCTACACGCGACTAAAAATGTCAATTGCACAACTGCCATAATCGCACCCAGCTGCTCACGGAATCGCCGCATACGGCGACACGCACGTTAATTAACTGGTGTGGCAGGTCGTGCTTCACGTATGACCCCAACACGTACTGTATGTTGGGGGTTATTAATGCTACGTGTTAAAACGTTGATTCATAAACAGCTAAACGTGTGTTGCTTTACCCACTGGCATACGCGTGCAATGCGATTCGTCGGCACCTTTATATTTGAGGCTTGTTTAAATATTTGCGTCTTCTCTGCATATTTTTTTTTATTTAGTATAGCAAATAACAATGGAATATGTCCATGGGTATTTACATCTCAAAAAATTCACCTGTGTACAGGTGCAAGTTGGAATTTCAGGATTGCCAGATGGATACCGATTGAACGTGGCCTTCATATAGCAGTGAATCGACAATGGCTGATCATGATTACTTTACCTACTAAAATAAACTTTTTATTTTACCAGGTAAGGCCCACTGAGCTGTTACAGCTCTTTTTCACAAAAGCGACCTGACCGCATATGACAGTTCAACGAAGTGGCTCATCACGTGGACATTTATAGCAGCAAAATACTCTAAACAAGTTTCTAAATGTGGAGGGGAAAACCCGAAGAAAATCCACGCGACCACGGGGAGAACATGCAAACTCCAAATATAGCGTCGTCACGCTTGGGATCGAACCCACAACCTCCTGTATACCAGGCGAGGTAGTTAACATCGAATAGTTTGATGGGAGACGGTCTGGGAATACCAGGTGTTGTGGATTTGGGGCTGCGAGGTGGCGAGGTGGCGAGGAGGCTGGCAGTAACAGAATGTGGATTCTGTAATCTGTGTGGGGTTTTCAGTTTGATGAATAATGCACTTCGATCCAGGAAATCCTCACGGAGGCTCAAGACTTCTGTTCAGGATGGTCCTGTAATGGGATGTTTGACCAATTCGGAAAATACAGTGACATGCAGAGGGTGAAGGTGGCAGCACTAGCTGCCCTTATTATGTTTTACTGTCCCTTTTGTAAAAAAACATGTACGAGTTGTATTGGCAGTAAGGCAGACCCTAGCAAATGGATTACCTATAGCTTAAACTTGCACAAACACACAAACTGCTTACAATTTAACCACGCATTCATTACATCGCAGCGGACACAAACAGGCCAACATACCGAAGTTGAATTACCTCCGTACGTACGTTCTACATACAGTTGATTTTTTTTCACGGGAAAGTTAGTGAAGCCAAATAGTACTGTCATTATAACGCACGATCTGCTGTGTCAAATCAGTCTCCTTGTTCTCAGCCGACATACAAGTAGTCCATAATTCTTGCACACATCAAAAATAAAACACTTGAATACTGAGAATGTGGTCCCAAAATGTTCCAATCATAACAAATACAATTTAAAAAAATGCAACAAAAGCTGATAAGTGCACAAAAAAAGGCATGGAGTGGTTATTCCTAAGAATTACACCCGAAAAGAGAAACGCACGGATCAGAAACCCTGCACAAGTTAAATACATCGTGGTGATTGTTAAGAAAGTCAGTGTGCTTAGACAGGACACGCCACTCGAACGATGTCGTGGCAGCCAAAGGACAGAAAATGTTTGAGGACATCCAACGTGGATATGACCTTCATCAAGCAATAGATAGAATATAGCTGATGTTGTACATAATAGATAGGCTGATGTGACCCCTGCAACCACAATTACCACAATATACATAGAGTATATATATTTTTAATATATATAATTGTAACTGTGCATAGTGACAATTGAATCTAAATGCTGTCAGGGGTGAATCATAATTCCAGCATTATAATTACTTTTAATTCATATTCAAGAGGTGCATTTCCTCCTGATGTAGTATCGTGCAAGCTATTTAACAGGATAACTTAAGTTATAGCGATGCCATTTTAAAGATTAAATATTGCAGTATAGATTTATGTTTGTATATATGTATTTTTACGTCTGCTGGAGAGGTTTGAAAGCAGCCCAACAAATATCACAATCCGAAGGGAATTAAGTAAATTGTGATGATGTTCTAGTTGGGCCAGGAAGCTGAACTTGGCCCAAATTTTGTTAAATCTATGTTTATGACTAGAAATGTTTAATTTAAAAAAATCAGCATTATTCATTTTGGTCTCCCCTATGGAAAACTAGGGTGAAGTTATATATTTTTTACCTAAACAAATTAAAGTGAGTGTGGAGAAGTCTAAAGATGCTGATTCTATATGTAAATCGTTTTTTGTTTCTTATTTTAATCCACCGTCTAAAAATGTAAAACTGAAACTTGTACATTTAAGCAAGGATGATTGGATTACACTGGGAGACAGAGAGGAACACATGACAGGTTCATTCCATCATTCAGTGAGTGGGCTTGGACAGGACACGTCACGCCTAGAATGGACAATAGCCGATGGTCAAGAATTAGAACGGAGTGACGGCTAAGGGATGGAATGTGTCTGAGCGTACGAACACACCCGAGGAGATGGAGCGACGAAATCAGATTGTGCGCACGATCTCAGTGAATTGCTGGATCGCGGGATCCTGAGAGATGGCGATAGCTTGGAGGGGGGCTGCATCCAGCAGTGGATTGACCATGGCTGATGATCATGGAAAAAAAAAGTTTGGGGAACAAAACTTCCACTCTTTGTGTTTGAACTTAGACGATTAAAGTTTGCACCTGGAGGTTGGGAAAGGAACTCAATCCAAGCATGCATAGGTATGACATCAGATTTTAAATATTTGTCTGCTACATTTTGTGAGTGTGACGCTAACGAGGGCACAGCAATCTCCCAGTTACTCGAGCAATATACTGGGCGGTCCGTTTAGAAGATCTCCACTGAAATAATGAAACATTACAGGGAGAACATTGCATCTCACGTGTCACCCACAAATATGTATCAAGCGCGTATTGCATGCTAAAAAAAAAACCTCTCCTCTGTAAGATACCGAGGCATCGTTCTTGCGATTAAGGTAGACGCTCATCTGTTGATAAATGGGTTGTAAATCAGTTTGGGTATCAATAAATGGATTACCCCCTACGATACGCGTCTTCAGTTGTTTCATCGCAGCTTGGAACGGTCCGGAACGCCGAATAATTTTGGTAGCCACGCCACATCCATCCTCTGAAGAAGTTTTTGTTTTTAATATATATGTAAAAACCTTCATAATCAACGTTTTTGGGTTTAGATCGCGTTATTTATAAATGTGTCGAAACCCTCCACCACCCGACACGGCCAATCAGTAAAAAAGTGTCACGTTCACAAAAGACAAATAGTTCACAGAATGGCGAATTGCCCGATGATGCTGGATGCAATTACCAGCGAAACGTCGTACTCAAATTATAAATGTTGTGGTTTCACGCTTCAACACACCGGTGGGCTAAAGCAGTGAACTATTTGTCTTTTGTCAACGTGACACTTTTTTACTGATTGGCCGTGTCGGGTGGTGGAGGGTTACGACACATTTATAAATAACGCGATCTAAACCCAAAAACGTTGATTATGAATAATATTGGTCGCGAAAGCCTACGTGTTAAACTGTAAAAACCTTGTTCGTGCAATTTTCGGAATATAATGAGGTTGACGTGGACTTACTGTGCCCAATACTCGCGCGACGGTACCTTAACTCGCTAATCCAGTCCCGGGGTATGTTTTGATGATACAAATGGGACGTGCCTGGAGATGGCGTCGCAGTTTATAGCGATTAGATAACACACGTGTGCGTGGAAACGAGAAAACATGGGATTTAAAACAAGAGGTGACCGTTTGCCATTGTGGTATTCCACCGATCTCTGGATTGCAAGCCCAGCGCGTTCAAACCATGACATCAGAGTGGCATCACCCCATGTAGCAAGCGTCTATTATTTACAGTGAATGTAATGGGACACCCACGTAACAACAGACGTGTACCTTCAACAATACACACACACACATGCATATGTATACACTATGCTCTATGTTCGCGTCTTGAGTTGTACGATGTCAACTTTAACACTTGCAAGCAGCTCCATGGAAAACAATGAATAACACAACACGGACAATCAAGTTTCACTGCTAAGATGGTCGACTGATGGCAGGATATCAACTTAAACAGCAACCAACAACAACAATAAAAACACCCAAACTGCGCGGGTGTTCCGGGTGTTTAACCTTCACTCTCAAGATTCGCAGAAATCTTCATCGACCAATTGGAAGGGGACATCAATGACAACCAACAACGACCAGTAACACAGACGAAACAAAAAACTGCACGCACGCACACACATACACGTAAAAGTCGGGGCGTCAAACCTTTTGACGGTCAAAGTCCGCTGGTAGGATGGCCGAGTGGCCGCCCGATTGACGGCATCTGAGAGTGCCCGCGGTGATGATAAAGAAGAGATGGACACGTTCTGCGTTCACGGATGAACTTCCGTGAGCACGGGTTGCACCGCACGCACGCGCGCGCGTGCGTGTGTGTGTAGGGGGGAGGAGTAGAGGGAGGAAACTCGCTCAGGTGAACGGACAGGGAACAGAGGGGGCAGGAGGCGCCCACGTGGAGATAACCAAACACCCCTCCCCACCCACCACCAGCAGCAGCAGCAGCCTTCGAGACGCGGTCATCATCCGCACGAAGCGCGGGAGCCACCTTCTGACCGCGATTCATCAACTCGGGCAGGCGGCTGTGTGGGGGGGGCGGTGCTGGTGGGTGGCGGAGAGGGAGGTTCTTTTGCGATAACCGGTAACCGGATTAAAAAAGAAACTGGTTGGATCCGGTTACCGGTTTTGGCATTCGTTCGTTCTGATTGCGCCCCAACGACGCTGCGCCATCCGCGACGCAGGGATGTGCGTGTTTAGGATGTGTGCGGACAATTAAGGGACATTTGTATTCATGAGTGTTTACACCTAATATACCGTGTAGCCAATCCATGCACTCGTTACAGATACTGTCGTCCACGAGAAACCATAACCGGTTTCCGACTTTCGGATTATGAAAATGGTTACCGGTTACAGATGATTGCTTAGAAACATTACTTATTTTTCATGCACACTGCTTCCCAGCGTTACAGTAATGCCATTTATTAATCCTCGATATCCTCACTGGGTCTCAAGATTATTTTACAAGAAGGCCTCTAGCATTGGGATGTTTGGCAAGTTCCATGATCGACTGGCTTAATGCGGGCGGAAATTTGTGTACGTATTGTATTCTGAACTTCTTTTGCACCGTACGTGGTCAGGCACGCATTACAAGGCAATATCGCTCACAACTCCGCACAGATAGATGACTGCATTCTCCTGTCCACCTCTCGCAACCCAAGCCGGCGATAATTGATTCACCCAGCTCGTCTGTGGTTAATGTATCGGGCATCTTGTGGGCTCATGGCCTCCTGCGAATTTTCTGTATACAACAACAGGAGAATCGATCAACGTCTACCAATGTATCGTTTCGATAAAGATCCGGCGCTCCATCCCTCATCGTTACATTCGTCGCCATCGTCGGCCATGATCTATCCACCGCTGGACGAAGGCCTCCTCGGCACGTGAGCCGATGTCCTCCCCCACCTGTCACTCCGCGGGGCCACTGGGTGGCAGGAGAGCATTCTCGCTGATGCCTTTCGATGGCATCGTCGCCGCGACTCGCACTGCAAAGGCGTAGTAGCACGTCAAGATGCCATCACGATTATTATATTTAGGATGCATCTATAGCGCACCTTTCCAGGGCACTTTAACGGCACAAGCCATCGGCGGTACACACGAGGGGGCAAAAGGGGAGCAACGCGTGGGCGGAGGGGGTGACGGAATGGATGGAGGGACAGGGCCAGGGAATGGAGCTGCTGATGTTGCAGGGGGTAGGAATAAGGCGGAGTGTGGTGGTGAATGAGGGTGACGGGTGCAATGTGGATGAGAGGGCAGCGGGGTATGGGGCACACGCGTGAAGTGGCACGATGGATCGGTGCGATGGCTGGGCATGGATGAGGGTAGGTGAGGGGTGGTAGGGGCAGAGGAGGACTGGTGGCCGGATAGTTGACCCGATGGAGGTGCACAGCGGAGGGCTGGGGGAGAGATGTGGTTAGGTGCACATATTTACTGTTCACACAAGTATTCGTCAACAGGCGTGTGAATACTTGCAACAGTGGCGACGACATCATCCTATCCAAAGCACGCCGTGTCCCGTGCTATGCACCCAGCCTTGTGAATGTGCATGAGTGTCTGGCGATTGACAGTCTGATATATGCAAAGCAGTAAATCTTTTCTGCGAGGAGGTACATCTAGCAGATGGAGCGATTGAATCAGCTCGTGTGTGCAGGCGGGAAGGTCGATTGTTACATTGCAGACCCGTGATAATCACATCTGTAAATGTATGTATGTTTCGATTTAAAGCTTTCTTGACTGCAGGGATCCATCTGCTTGGTTCTTTCGGTAAAGTCACATAGAAGGGAAATAATAAAATAATAAAAATAAAACATAATAAAATAAAAAAAATTCTCACGACGTTTCGGCCACAACACAAGCAGCCGTCCTCAGGTGAAGAAACATATTTAAGCTGTGTCGGAGGAGGAGAGCTTAAATATACGCCGCCAAGCTTGGCGGTGTTCATTGGGACGCTGTCTTTCCGACAGCTCTGTTTCTTCACCTGAGGACGGCTGCTTGTGTTGTGGCCGAAACGTCGTGAGAATTTATTTTATTATGTTTTATGTTCATTATTTTATTATTTCCCTTCTACGTGACTTTACCGAAAGAACCAAGAAGATGTATGTAAGTTGAACTTATTTCGCACCGTACGTAGGTGCGGGGGAAGGACAACAAAGTGAACACAAAAGCAAGATGTACGTACGGTTCGAGAAACCTCATCATGACCGAAACACAAAGAATCCAGAAATGTAGAGAGACGGCGACGATACGGTGGGGGCCTTCATCCAGCAGTGGATTGTTCATGACCGACGTTGAGCATGATGACCCACCACCCTACCGCTCCCCACATTCATCTATACCCCGGACACACACACACAATATACATTGCAGTATAAGGTGGGACAAACCATCTTCTCAATTGCACGTGGCCCCATTATTAGCAGCCTGCAGCTGCCCAATAGCGGGGGCATTACAAACCATACCTCCTACCTCGCCTTACCCTGCACGAGTGCCCTGTCCCCACGGACTCACGCCGGGAGCACACATTACGAGAGAATAACGCTCACAACTCCGCACAGATAGATTCACGAATCCATCTCCTGGCCACCTCGCAGCCCAAACACACACAACCCATGATGTCCCCACCGCCTCCCCCCTCCCAGACGGCACTGGAAGGTAGTCAGAGTTAAAGGGGTGGCCCCGCAATTGCCTCTCTCACGCCACTGCAGGCGGAAGGGCATCAGATTGAGCGAATGACTCGTGAGAGATGTTGCGGCCTCTTTTGGCTACATGGGTCGCGTGATCCCATGATATACAGACATTTCTCCAAGGTGTTTTCACAAACGCCAACGTCGATCTACATACCCCGGACAGCTACACACACACACTAATAAACATTGCACTTTTGGACAAAACCATCTTCTCAATTGCACGTGGCCCCATTATTAGCAACGTGCAGCTGCCGATAGTTAGGGACATTACAAACCCACCTCGCGTTACCCTGCTCATGTGCTCGTCCCCAATGACTGTCTCCCTTCGCACGCAAGAATCCTGATATTTGCTGCCAGGATATACTTGCTTGTGGCGGTGTTGGTGCTGACGAAGATCGCATCCGCGGTCTCGTTTTACACGAGCGGCCCCACGTGGCGGTGAGACACAGGTGCGTGGCTTTCACATTCACAGGGCCAACCCCCAGAGCGGCCTCTCTCTGTGTGCTATGTGGGGATGATGGCTTTGGTTGTCGGTGCAACCCACTGTCCGTTCCGATCATTCGCAGGCAGAATGTCAGATATTCAGAAAGAGGCCACGACTCCTGGCTCACTCACACCAACCTCTCTGCAAGAACGTACAATCGTTGCTGGCGCCCATCTACGGGTCTCTGGGCTAGCATCAGTGGTGATTCATCTGAACCGGTCCTGGGCCTCTCCTAGGTCGACTCGGCCTTAAATGAGTACCATGTGTAAGGTTCTGTTTAGACGCGTATTGCAGAACTGCGAGAGATGGTGACAACTTGAAAATGACTTATACGCTTTGGTTTTATCGGTAAAGTCACGTAGGTAAAAATAAATAAATAAAAAACAACTAAATTAAATCACGACGTTTCGGAGGCAACACAAGCTTCCGTCTTCAGGTGGAACCGTTACAGCCAAATTCACTGTAATAAGTGAGTAACACCGTATAAAAAACTTGTGTTGCCTCCGAAACGTCGTGATTTAATTTAGTTGTTTTTTCACTTATTTATTTTTACCTACGTGACTTTACCGAAAAAACCAAAAAGTATGAATCCATCTTCTTGATTCTTTCGGTAAAGTCACGTAGAAGGTAAATAATAAAATAATACAAATACAACATACAAACACATTTCTCACGACGTTTCGACCACAACACAAGCAGCCGTCCTCAGGTGAAGAAACAGAGCTGTCGGAAAGACAGCGTCCGGTTAGGGTTAGGGGTGTCCTGGACGCTGTCTTTCCGACAGCTCTGTTGCTTCACCTGAGGACGGCTGCTTGTGTTGGACTGCCAACTATGGCTGCAAAGTTTGGCCCTCAATGTTATGTATATCGTTTATTGTTAAATTTGAATCACAGTTCCTATGATCACTGTTACATTGTTTTTATAGCGTTATTTGGGTGATATTCGAAAACGTATGGTGAAGCCATGTTTGTTTGTTGAAGTACGGAGTTAGACTGAAAACGTTATCTAAATTGTCTTATGGTTGTTATTGTTCGACTTGCATCCCATTAGGATTTTTGCACACAGCGTTGACATACGGTGCTTTTTTCTGGAAGATTTTTCTGGTTTATCCTGGATGTTTCTGTTGTGCGTCGTCACATTAAGATGTTACTTGTTCATGTTTTTTTTGTTGCGGTTGCACCCGAGTCAAGAGCCGCATGGCTCACAGGGTTTTACCTAATAAATGAAAACTGAATTAAAAATATTTTCGTTTGCCGACCCCTGTTCTACAAAAAAAAAATTAGCGGGCGAAGTTGGGGGCGGGGTGGGAGAGTGAATGTGACACCCATACCACGCTCGTAACCATAGAGGCGGAATGGAATTGTATATTTTTTTGCCTGGATTTGAGGTGCCTGTCACGGAAGGTCAAGTTGTTGAGTTTCACGGCAACAGGTGCGCGGGCGATGCTACTGTTGCTTCTGCTACTGTTACTGCTGCTGCTACTGTTGCTGCTGCTGCCACTGTTGCTGCACCAGGTGTGAGCGAACGGAGAAGATGGGGTAACCCCCGCGCCTCTGCTTTAAAGTCGATACCCCCGATGGCTCCCGGTCACCTGCTCCGGGTCGCTCATCAGGTATCGGAAGCGCTCAACGCGGGCAGGAAGCAGCCACGTGTGACGTTCAGTTAATTAAAAAAAACTAATTATACACAAAACACACGCGTGCATACAATCCGATCGGTTTTGGTTATTGGCGCGTAAACTTTTAAGCGTGATTTCTTGTTTTAAAACGCGTCCATATATGGCGATTGTTTGACCATACTTCGCCACGTTGGTTGAGTGCAGGTTGTTGAAGCGGTGAGCTCAGGACTGGCTGCTGAATATCACGAAGATGCTGACATTAGCCGTGGCCGCCACTTGAACTTCACGTTGTTGAATTCATAGCACGGTGCGCCAATTACTGCGCCACCGTTCCACCACGCCACGGCCCTCTGCCAATTTACTACTGCTGAATGAAGACATTCCCCACACCGCGAGCCACGCGGGGTTGCTTGACGCTATGGCACCGACCACCGTAATCGCCCAAAAAGAGGGTCCCATCTTTGCGTGAGCCACCAACCCCCGCTCCTGAATTCTTGCATTCTTGACGCGGTATCATCATTGCCAACGCAGTGAACAGAGAGCCAACGTATCCGCCCGGCGCTCGCGAGCATGTGACACCACGAGGTGCGATGCCGACTCGTATAACTTACAACAACATTATCGCTGCTGGTTCCCGGGTTGGCGCAGAGGTTCATTTTGGCTGTGTCAGAGATATTGAGCTGGTAGTGCTGACATCCTGGGTTTATGGTTCAAGCTCGGAGTCTGTGCGCGTCTCAGGAGAATGGTCATGTTAGAGACACTGGGCCAGCAGTGATGAAATGTTGGATTCAAGGTTGAAGTCCTGGACCTGTGTGTGTGTCTCAGGGGCTCATACTGGCTGTGTCAGAGACATTAAACTGACACCACTGAGATCCTTGGTGCACGTTTCGAGCCCTTGGTCCAATTCTCTCTCTCAAGGGGTTCAAAAATTGGCCATGTCAGACAATGCGCTGGCGCCAATTCAAGGTCCAAGCCGTGCTTGGTCTGGGCCCCTTTCGCTCAGGAGTTCATCATGGACGTTTGAGAAATACCGAGCCAGCACCGCTGAGATGCTGCTGGATTCGAATCTGGATTTCAGCCACCAGTGATAAAAACCAGGTTTTCAAGACGTGAACCTTATGGCGGGACCCCAGGGTCCCATAAGCCCACCCCGGCTCTCGCATAAACTGCGTTGCGACGTCATTTTATGTCTGTTGAAGGGGAATGATACGGCGATCTATTCCTCTCGACGAGCCCTACACGATGCGCTAATTAAAGTTTAAAAGTTTTGCTTATGACTACGGCAATTTTGGCAACGACGGGTGCTTGGTGAAGAACTAGAGGATTGATTTCTGGTGGTTTGCGGCGTTTATGTGCGCGGTGGGACGGAGTCGCCAAAATAAATTAATTGCGATTTTGACTTCCGTTTATTCGAGACCCCGGGGTCCCGCCATGAGGTTCATTAGTGTAGTGAGTTGATGGTCTCAGCCTTGTCACCAGTGACAGTGCACGCAAAAAAACCCATCAGAATTTGGTTTCCAAATGTCCATATGCTACGAGAACTAACAAAGTCGTGACAGATACAGATAAATACAGGAAGACATGTGGGTATGTACTCTGCAGTCCTACACGTGGATATTTGTGGGCAGTGCAGCAAGTGACACCCAGAGGGGGAGATGGGGGGGTCACTTTGAGGCCTCCCCCCCCCCCCCCCCCACAAAATGATTTTATGACCCCTTACACCAGGGGTCGGCAACGAAAATAACAAGGGACATGTTTTCCAATTCGGTTAAAAAACAACCTCAATATTTCAAGAGCCACAATGCACGTGAATACGATACGGTGTTGGTGGGGGGGGGTCCTTAATAAACGACGTCACGAAGCGGTTCTTAAAGAGCCACAGGTTGATGACCCCTGGCATTGTAAACATTGTTAAAAAAAGAGAGAAACATGTAATAGATGACGTTTTGGGGAATGGCCCTTCTACATGGCAGAGACGAACAAAAGACACGGCCTTTTGTATTTCCGTTTGACTATTATTGACGAATGTGTTGACTATTTGAATCCCAAAACATCAGTTTTAATGAACTGGCTTAACCCGGAGACGAATGGACTCATCAGCAGGGGGCATTATACATCCCTGTTGCGTACCGTATATGGCACGCATGTTTTCAGTCGCCTGTGGGATTTTTTGTCCGTTGACACTGCACGTGAGCTAACTCAAATTGGATTGGATTGAGACGTGAGTGAGTGTTGGGAGCGAGTGTTGTGAGTGAGTGGTGGGTGTGTGAGCTGGGCAAGTGCGGATGGTGTGTGTCTGTGTTCAGTGCCGGATTATTCTCGCAGCAAGAGTAGCTACGGGCCCCGCACTTTCAAGGGCCCCGCGCTAAATGCTTTCAAGCTATCAATTCCGGTTCAGTGATTATGCACTTGCTCTAATACCATAGCACTATGCCGCCTTCAACTTTTACGAACGACCGGGTGTTTAAGGTTAGCGCGTTGTCGCATTATCTGGCTGTATAGCAAATGAAAAAATACAATTGTACTTTACTATGCGAGTAAAATAATGTGGATTTGAAGTTTTCGTGATTTGAAGTTTCCGGTAAAGTCACGTAGGTAGAAAAATACCGACGTGACTTAAAGAATGTGTTTTAATGTTTTTTTTTATTTAGGGCCCCTTTATAACATTTGCTACAGTCCCCGCACGAACTTACTCCGGGAACTGTCCGTGTTGTGTGGTGAGTGACGACTTGCGGGGCTTGTTCCTGGCCAGGATAACACGCTGCGCCGTGTCCCCCCCCCATCCACCCCAGCCACGTGTAAACTCCCCTGCAAGCCGCGAGCTCCTGCCGGGTCTCGGCTGCGTCCCTACGTGGCGCTGCTTGCGCGTCTAGCGTTGCGCCCTTCGTGTTCAGTGTGTTGATGTACGTTTCGAACTTCCTTCGCACCGTACGTAGCCGACCGTGCAGCTTTGTAGCCCGCATGGGCCACGAATCCGGCGACCCGAGTTCGATTCCCGCTCACGGCCAACGGCAGTGACGATTATTTGAACCGGTCATGGGCATCGCCTAGGTCGACTCAGCCTCAAATGAGGTGCGATGTATAAACGTCGCCACGAGGGAGACAAAGGTGGCCGGGCGTGGTGCTGACCACCCACCCCCTCGTGCGCCGTGCCCGCCTTCATAGGTGCTCGCTAACAGCACTTGCCCCAGCAGTCTGTTAAGGCTACACGGGGGATCTTTGTTGCAGTGTGGGTGGTGTGGTGGTGTGGGTTTGTGTGTTACTGAGACCACTCATCTCAGTCAACCCATGGCGCCTGGGTCTGATCCCTCACCTCCTGCCAGCGAGACCTCGACACTACACGTGGCCTCCAAGTGCACCTAGCCTGGCACGAGCGCCGTGGTGACGTCACCGTGGCGAACGGCGGTTGCTGTTTGTTGAGCACAGGCACAGAACGTGCTGCGGTCAGCAACAAACAGGACTACGTATTATCGAAGTGTGTGTGTTGGTTTGTGTGTCAGTGTGTGTGTGCGTGTGTGTGCGTGCGTGTGTTGGTTGGTGTGTGTATGTGTTGGGTTGTGTGTGTGTTGGTTTGTGTTTGTGTTGGTTTGTGTGTGTGTTGGGTTATATTATGGATGGGTTGAGTGTGTGTTGATGCGTGTGTGTTGTCCAGTTGTGTGTACAGTATCATCTGGAGTGTGTTGCTTGATGTGTATAACTGTGTAGTGGTTTGTGTGGGTTTGAGTGTGCCTGTGTTTGAGTGTGTTTGTATGTACGCGTTGTCAATGCGTGTGAATTGTTAATGTATCATCCAGCAGCATTTGTTTGAGGAAGCAAACTCTGGACAGGGTTTCGACATTTTCGGTTTCATCAGCAGAGGCAGGCCGACTAAGCACACTGCCGGATGACCATCTCTTATTGGCAAGGGCACTCCAAAGAGAACAAGCTACATTGGCAGTGATGCACCAGCATAAATCATAACAACACAAACTCAGCACATTCGTCAATAACACCGTGGCCTTGATGAGACAATGTCCTGTAATGGGGCGACGTTTCGGCCAACGTCCCTTCTTCATAAGCAAACCGAGCGCGGTGACGACCCCGTTCAACGCGAAACAGAAACGCACTCCAACACGATGTGGGATCTACCCGGATTCACAAACCACTCCACCACCCCCATCCGCTCTCTCTTCCTCTGCCCCCCCAACCTCCACCCCGCACTCACACACACACCACCTCCATCTCCCCCCACCAACCATCTCCCCCCCCTCCCATCCCTCCCTCGACCATTTAGGTTTTTCTTCCCGGAAAGGCTGAACGTCAGTTTATGCAAATCCTTTCCGGAAAGTAAAGCCGCTCTCTGCAGCTCTCTCTCTCTCGCTTCTTCTTCTTTCTACCCTCGTATCCGACAATCATCCCTCCTCCTCGCCTCTCTTTCACCTTCCTCTCCGTCCCCTCTCTCTCTCGTCGCTCGGAAGAAGGAGTTAAAGGAAGATCAGAGTAACGATTTGGGAAGGCGACTGTGGTCGAGGAGGAAACTCGACAGTGGACGTCCGCACGCTGCACAGGCTCGTGATCGTGGCGATAGCGAGCGTCTCCTGGGTTTACATCGTCTTCAAGTTGTCTTCATCATCATCAAACTCATGATCGTCAACTAAAGTTATCATCGTCTTGATCATCATCCTTGCTCAAGATCATCTTTGAACTTACCAATCGCAACTCATCAAACGCATCCATCACCAAACGCAACAATCATCAAATCATCATACCAGTAATTAATCACCAATTAATCGTGACAGCCATCGCCCGTCAATAACATTTCCGTATCATCATCACCATCATCACCGCCGTGGTTGGTGTCTTGTAACGAGAAGACGAAGAAGACGAAGAAGACCCAATCCTCTTCTTGTGCGAAGACTTCCCGTGTTTGTGTTCATGTCCTCGTCCCACTAACGTCACCTGCACAGCCATGAGCGAGATCTCACCTGCCCAGCACATCATCAAGGTGAGCCGCCACTGTGTGTGGTGTGTGTGTGTGGAATGTGTGGTGTGTGTGGTGTGTGTGTGGTGTGGGGTGTGGGGTGTGTGGTGTGTGATGTGTGTGATGTGAGTGGTGTGTGATGTGTGTGGTGCGTGGTGTGTTTGATGTGTGTGTGGTGTGGTGTGTGTGATGTGTGTGGTGTGGTGTGTGTGTGGTGTGTGTGATGTGTGTGGTGTGTGTGATGTGTGTGATGTGTGGGGTGTGTGCGTGATGTGTGGTGTGTGTGATGTGTGTGGTGTGTGATGTGCGTGATGTGTGGGGTGTGTGCGTGATGTGTGGTGTGTGTGATGTGTGTGGTGCATGTGTGGTGCGTGTGTGGTGTGTGTGATGCGTGGGGTGTGTGCGTGATGTGTGGTGTGTGTGATGTGTGTGGTGTGTGATGTGCGTGATGTGTGGGGTGTGTGCGTGATGTGTGGTGTGTGTGATGTGTGTGGTGCATGTGTGGTGCGTGTGTGGTGTGTGTGATGCGTGTGTGGTGTGTGTAATGTGTGTGTGGGTGTGTGATGTGAGATGTGTGTGGTGTGGTGTGTGTGATGTGTATAGTGTGTGTGTGTGCGATGTGTGCGGTGTGTGTGGTGGTGTGTGATGTGTGTGTGGTGTGTGTGTGGTGTGTGTCATGTGAGTGGAGTGTGGTGTGTGTGATGTGTGTGGTGTGTGTGGTGTGTGATGTGAGTGGTGTGTGATGTGCGTGGTGTGTGTGATGTGTGTGTTGTGTGTGATGTGTGTGGTGTGTGATGTGTGTGGTGTGTGATGTGTGTGGTGTGTGATGTGTGTGGTGTGTGATGTGTATGTGGTGTGTGTGATGTGTGTGTGATGTGAGTTGTGTGTGTGATGTGCGTGGTGCCTGCCGGTGTGTGTTAGTGGGGAGCGGTGGCGCAGCGGTTAGCGCCGCGAACCCCAGGCCACCCGAGTTCGATTCCACTTCGATTATATCCGAACCGGTCCTGATTCCAAAGAACACAGGATGAGATGTTACTATCCTTTGTGCAAGCACTTCCAAGAGTTCATGAACAGTGAGCCTGGTGAAATTTGGGGAGCGCATCGTCAGTAGTGAACCTTTGGGTCCTAGGGTGTTTCGGCCTTTCATACTATACACCCTCCCCAAAGGCGGCCAGCGACAGGGTGATCAATCCTACGCTTGCGTCCCATTCCCAATTAGTCATAGGAGTTGCCTTGTTGTTGATAG
This sequence comes from Lampetra fluviatilis, assembly GCF_964198595.1. Lineage (NCBI taxonomy): Eukaryota > Metazoa > Chordata > Hyperoartia > Petromyzontiformes > Petromyzontidae > Lampetra > Lampetra fluviatilis. Next base: position 12,692,035 of record NC_136290.1, read on the forward strand.
CCAACATCCCATGGGACTATGCATGGCAGGGGCGTCCTCCTCCCTGAGTCAAGCATTGTTGACTGCATACCTCCTGGCCCTCTCACTTTGGGGCCCAGCTGGGGTCTTTCCTCTTCATCCAGAGCCACTGACTGCTGCCTTCTGCCGCCTCCGATACAGCTCTGATTGCCGAACGCTGGCTCTGGCCCTTAATTCCCAGGTCTCTAAGCAGTCTGGTTGTAGATGTTGCCACAAAACCTCTGCAGCCCACCTCCACTGGTCGGACTTCTGTGTTCCAGCCATGATGCCGTGCTTCGGCAGCTAGATCGGCATAGCGCAGATGTTTTCGCTCATAAGCCTCATCTACTGAGTCCTCCCAGGGTACTGTGAGCTCAATGATGAAGACCTTCTTGAGCGAACGGGACCAGAGCACCATGTCAGGTCTTAGGGTGGTGGTTGCGATCTCCGGAGGAAACACAAGTTGCCGGCCAATGTCAGCTAGCATTTTCCAGTCGCGGGCCAAGCGCAACTGGTCTCGCTCTATTGGTGTAGAGCCGCTCTTCGGTGGTTTAGCCCCTTCGCGGACAAAGGTCGTCCGTAAGGGGTGTGATGCTGCTGGGAGTGGTAGGGAGTTGGTGGCAGCTCGCTTGTCCTCCAGGGCGGACGCAAGGTTTTTAAGGACTTGGTTGTGACGCCAAGTGTAGCGTCCTTGGGTGAGGCTTGTTTTACACCCTGTGAGGATGTGCCTGAGGTTGGCTGGCATGGAACAGAGGGCACAGTCCGGATCTTCACCATACCATTGGTGAAGATTAACTGGTGTTGGAAGGACGTCACATGTTGCTCTGATGGAAAAGCTCAAGCGCCTCGCTTCCATGGCCCACAGATCCTTCCAGCTGATCTTCCTCTTCTCCACACTGTCCCATCGAGTCCACTGTCCCTGTTTGGCAAGAGAGACTGCCTTGGCCCACCTTGCAGCCTCCTCCTGATGGCGTACTTCCTGCACTACCATCTTCCGCCGCTCTGGTGCAGTGGCCTTACTCCAAGCAGCATGGCTAGTTAGCCCAAGGCCTCCTCTCCCTTGCTGAACATGACCCACAATGTCAGCATGTCTGAGGGCTGCTGTTGCCTCCTGGACTGCTTTTCCTGGCCTCCATTTGCGCCCAGTTGCCAAGGTCGGCGCGTTGTTGCTCACCACTGGGTCTCGAGATTCAATCAGTGTCATCTGGAGCCTGGTTTTTGCACACTTGAATTCCTCGGTTAGACTGGTGAGGGGCAGCTTGAGGACACCATCTCCATAGAGGCCTATGGTGGTAAGGCATCGTGGAACTCCGAGCCACTTCTTTAAGTAGCTCGTGACTCCTCTTCCCATCTTCTCCACTGTTGAGATTGGAACCTCATACACTGCTAGGGGCCACAACACCCGGGGTAGGAGACCAAACTGCAGACACCAGGCCTTTAACTTTCCAGGTAGCTGGGTGTTGTCGATGGACTGTAGGCTACTACTGATGTCTTTGCGCAGCTGTTGCACCTGGTCTTTGTCCTTCAGGCTTGCATCATACCACCTTCCAAGGCTTTTTACCGGCTGCTCAGACACTGTTGGGATTTGGGCCTCCCCGAGGTTGACTCAGCCTCGAGTGAGTACCTGGTGCGGTGTGTGTAGTAAACATCGCCACTCGGGGGGGGGAGACAAAGGCGGCCGGGCGTGGTTGCTGTCCACCCACACGCCCTCGTGTTGTTGGGGCAAGTTGCTATCGGCGAGCACGTGGTAACAGGCCGAAACGGTGGCCAACACCACACCGGTTATTGCCTTCGTCTCCCTGGTGGCGACGTTTGCACATCGCACCACGGTACGCGTTTGAGGCCGAGTCCACCTAGGGGAGGACTGGATTCGATTACAGTACTGCCTAGGCGCCGGCGCGCTAACCACTGCGCCACCGCTCCACCGCATCTTCTCACAACAACCGACACACGCCACACGCAACTTAGTTCAACACGCACACGCATGTGACACACGCGCACACGCATGTAACACACGTGCAGCCTACACAGTTCTGTCGGGGAAAATGCTGTTGGCGTGCGCCTATGAAGGCCGGAAACGGTGTGGCTGGTGATGTGGTCAACACCACCCCAGCCCCTGTACCCCCCCCCACCCAATACCCAGGTACACACACATCCACAGGTACACACAGAGACAGACACAGGTACACACAGCCACAGGTACACACACAGCCACAGGTACACACAGAGACAGACACAGGTACAACACAGCCACAGGTACACACACAGCCACAGGTACACACAGAGACACACACAGACACAGGTACAGACACAGACACAGGTACAACACAGCCACAGGTACACACACAGCCACAGGTACACACACACACAGGTACACACACACAGGTACACACACAGCCACAGGTACACACACACACAGGGTACACACACATAGGTACACACACACAGAGTACACACACACACAGGTACACACACACAGGTACACACACAGCCACAGGTACACACACACACACAGGTACACACACACACACAGGTACACACACACAGGTACACACACAGGTACACACACACAGGTACACACACAGCCACAGGTACACACAGCCACAGGTACACACACTGTACCCGTACTCTTGGTTCATTCGGTAAAGTCACGTAGAAGGGAAATAATGAAATAAATTTGTTACACTGTACCCATTTGAGGCCGAGTCTACCTATGGGTGAGACTACGACATACGACACGGGCAGCCACTTTCCTGCGTGCTGTGCTGGGCAAGAGGCTGTGATAACAACGCAATGCTGAGAGCAACTCGGATTCAATTTGATATAATCACAACAGTGTACCTATAAGCACACACACAGTCACACACTCGACCACATGTAGCTGAATGCGTGTGCTCTCACGTCCTTCCAGATGCACAAGTGGCGAGCGAGACACACGTCCTGGACGTGACATTATGTTGTACGCGCTGTGTGTATTGCATCCTATTGAAGCGCGCCGGTCGTATAGGTCACGCCGATGTCAACGCCGTGCTGTGGCTATGATCGTCGTATTCCTGGTTCTTCCGGTAAAGTCACGTAGAAGGGAAATAATAGAATAATAAAAATAAGACAATACAATTATTATTATTATTTTAGTATTTCCCTTCTACGTGACTTTACCGAAAGAACCAAGAATATGAATCCCGGCAGTCACGAAAGCTCTAAATCGAAATATAATCGTCGTGTTTAGCATTACGTATCATGGGCTCGCACTGGTGAAGTATGGTCGACCAGTTCCCACGACCTGGCAGGCAGACGACCCTCATCCGGCAGTGGGCTGTTGCGTCTACTGTACGTGTACATTACATGTATATAACAGGACAACGTTTCGGGCAACATCCCTTCGTAGCATGGAAAGTAGCACAAATGGTGTGCATGTGCTATGAAGAAGGGCTATTGCCCGAAACGTCGTTAATTACAGCACACCTGTCAACAACCCCTTATCGGTGCCCTACCTTATCACGGATAAATTCAGACTGGATTGGTCATCCCGTGCCCCTTGAACATCTCAGCGTTCACCCCACAAAGTCCCATCACAAGGGGAGACACAAACAAATAAGACACAAATATGACACGTTTTGTTGCCCGCATTGAAACGGCTGTACGCCGTATGGACCTGAAAACTCAATTTCCCTGCACAAAAAACACGGGGTGATGAACCGAGTCGGATGTTTGTGGTTCATGCAAACTTGATTTGAAGCTTTCGTGACTGCAGGAATTACTCTGTGGTTCTGTCGGTAAAGTCACGTAGAAAGTTTCATGCAGTACTTGATTATTTGCAAAAGGTTCCTGTTTGAACATCTTAACATATTGGCAGAAAGGGTAAAACCTACGCTTATTTTTTGTCATACTTTGATATTGTCCCATTTTGATTTCACCAGCTCACAACTTTCATTCTTGAGTCGGAACCAGTGCGCGCAGACACTCCATCCCTAGCCCTGCTCTGCTGTGAATAAGGCCCATTGCCCAAAACGTTGGCCAATCCACTGCTGTACGAGAGCCTGCCCACTGCGTTGCGAGTCGCCTCTCGTGTCAGTGCGGGTTGGTGATATGAGACATTGTTAATTGGTAACGACAGGGAGCATAGATAGACCTGTGGGTACTCTACAACAACTGATGTCGCTGCACTGCGCTGTTGCGAGCAGCCTACTGCGTCTGTTATCAGCCCTATCCAGCAGCAGAGAGTGGTGGACGTGGGGCCCTGGTCAGTGGTGTAGTGACTACATTATCAGTGGTGTAGTAACTAAATTATCAATGGTGTAGTAACTACATTATCAGTGGTTTAGTGACTACACTATCAGTGGCGTAGTAATTATATTATCAGTGGTGTAGTAGCTACATTATCAGTGGCTTGGTGACTACATTATCAGTGGTATAGTGACTACATTATCAGTGGTGTAGTAACTACATTATCAGTGGTATAGTAACTACATTATCAGTGGTATAGTAACTACATTATCAGTCGTATAGTAACTACATTATCAGTGGTGTAGTAACTACATTATCAGTGGTATAGTAACTACATTATCAGTGTAGTCACTACATTATCAGTGGTATAGTGACTACATTATCAGCTCAGGGGTGCGGCGATCGGTCACGTGGGGGCCCTCAATATTTGATGTGAATTAAAATAAAACGTGGAACGTAAATGAAAGCATCTTCCAAAAAATAAAATTGAACCGCGTTTTGAATTTTTTTTTTGTTCTTTTTACACTTCTTGAAAACAAATCTCAAGGGAGGCCTAACTCGTAGCTTTGGCTACGAGGGGGTGGGGGGGGGCAAGGCACCTCCTGCCCGCCCCCTCGCTCGTTCCGCTACTGCTGCCCTGGTGCACGGAGTGCAATGGGGGGTCCCCCCCCCTCTCTCTCTCTCCGGCCCCCAATCTGTCACCTCTCGGTAGCACGGCCACCCTCCGGCTGACGCGCCTCCTGCGGTCCATTTGCAGCGCCTGAGCACTCACTCGGCAGCTATCGCACGGCTCCCATCACGGGCAGCATTATTTATTTATTTATTCGTAATCAGGTGACGGCTCTTTCCCTCCCCTCTCATCCCCGGGATCCTCATTCCTTCTCCCCCCACCTCCTCCTCCTCCACTTCCTGCCCTGCGCTCCACCTCCTACTCATCCCGCTGCTCATCTCGAGCCAAGCCCTCCCCTCTGTCCGTCTTGGGGCACTTCCGTCCCGGCATTACCTTCCCTCTGCAGTGCCTTTCTCTTTCTACATTCCCATGCGGCGTGTCAAGGGTACGCAGTTTTGCGCGCGTGAAGCATCTTCGCGTGCTTGCCAAATGCCCAACATCACGCTGTTATCCACAAATGCACAACACAATGATAATAAAGGAATAATAATTTCCAGCCCAGTCAGCCCACTGCTGCATGAAGGCTTCTCCTTGCAACTTCGGTCACGGGGCATGTGTTGACCATACCTCACCTCACTGGTCAGTTCAGGACGGTTAAGTTGACAGGGGGGGGGGGGGGGCAAGACCGATTCAGATACCACTGATGTTAGTCTTGGCCGTGGATCGAACTCGGGTCGTCGGGTTCGTAGCAGTGCGCGAACCAATGCGTCACCTCTCCACGAACACACAGAACACGTCGTAAATATGTAACCAGTTTCGGAAAACATAATCACGCTTGAAGTGAATGTTCTAACAACGCCGAGGAACGTGAGCCCTGTGGTGGTGGCGCACAGAGCCACATCCGCTAGAGAAATATGACCACACACCGAGACGTGGGTCACACCTTGCCACGGCGTGGAGAGATAGGTCACTCGTGTAAACGAGTTCTCATCCCGTGAAAAAAAATGCTTGGAAGGTGTGGCACGATAAATTGTCACGATTATGGGGGTTGGCATTAAATTCGAGATCCGATTAGACTTCATTTTTTTGACATTACGGTATAAAAAGTAGTGTGGCTTAAGGTACCACGGGAACTTACGTGCCAGATTTAGGAATCGCAAATAAAGAAATCTTACGCGTGCAATTGAAGGTGAGCATCGTGAGCATGAGAATCGATATGAATTAATGAACTGACTTGATGAATCAATACATCGTGATACCGCTAATAAAGACATAGGTGGGCAGGCAGACAATTTAAATGAATATATAAATTGTTGCAATTGTCTGGTATTGTGTGGCTGTTTCCCGGTCACGTAATTAACATTCGTGGCCACGTGAGGAGTGTCTCCGATCTGTATCCTTGCATCTAATTTCATTCATTCCTCTATTTAACCAGCTTACTGTACACTGTCACTGTGTACATCTATCAGGAGGAAAATCTGACTAATACATTTACGAGGCCCTAAATGCAACTACATCTCGAGGCGCTGCATAGAAACGGTGAGCACGTTTATTTTCACAGAGATGAGCAGAGTACGGAAGGAACACCACGAGAGCCGATACTTGAAACAGGGGCAGGGAGCCAACGGCACGGATGGCTGGAGAAAGAGGGTTTCGGACTACAGAGGAGACACGGTGATCTACCACTGAGCCACACGCGCCCCTCGTGCATGTGTGCGTGCCTGCGTAGTGCTGGCCACCCCGCGAAAGGATGACACGCACATTCGTGAAGCGCTCCATCGTTCGTTTTCGTGGGGGCAGTATAGCAGTTCGTGCGCTGCGCAACGAACTCGGAGACTCAAGTTCGGCCAACGCCAGTGACGATTATCTGAACCAGTCCTGGGCCTCCCCTAGGTCGACTCAGCCTTGAATGAGTACCTGTTGCGGTGCGTAAACATCGCCACTAGGGAGACAAAGGCGGCCGGGCGTGGTGTTGGCCACCTCACCCCCCTTGTGTGCCGTTCCGGCCTTCATAGGTGCTCGCAAACAGCACTTGCCCCAACAGTCTGTTAAGGCTACACGGGGGATCTTTGTGCGTGTGCGAACCCTGTCGGTGAACGCCGTGCTCGCCGGCCGTGCCGAACACGCGGTCCCAACCACAAGCAGCTCCCAGCTCGGAGTCACCAACAAGCGCGCGCTCACCCCGGAACCTCTCGTTGTGCGTTTAGAGAGCGTGCAGTGGGAAGTGAGGCTGGCTGGGTGAATGGCCAGGTGGATCGCTGCGTGGCTGCATGGGTGAGTGGCTGGATTGCTGGCTGTGTATATTGGCTGTCCAGGTAGGCAATGGTTTGGTGTTCTATGAGGCGGTGGCCATGTGGCTGGCTGGGTGGATGGATTACTTAATGTCTGGCTGGGAAGCTGGGTCAGTGGCTAACTGAAGGGCTGGTTGTCTGGCTGGGTGCCTGGCTGGGTGGCTGGGTGTTTCGCTTGGATGTCTGGCTGGATGTCTGGCCGGGTGTCTGGCTGGGTGTTTGGCTGGATGTCTGGCCGGGTGCCTAGCTGCATGGCTGGGTGTATGCCTGTGTGTCTGTCTGGGTTTCTGGCAGGGGTGTCTGCCTGGGGTGTCTGGCTGGGGTGTCTGGCTGGGTGTCTGCCTGGGTGGTGGGGTGCAGTATTTCAGTCCAAAGTGCAAGAGCAGAGTCCCCCGTGAGCCACGGGCGCAAAAAAAACTGTTCTGCCGTTTCCCGTAATGCATCAGGAAGCTGTGGCCCCGAGCCGTGCGTGATAAACGTGCATGTGAATGTGCGCGTGTGCGTGTGTGTGAGCGAATGTATGTGTGCGTGTGAGCGAGTGTGTATGTGCGTGTGAGCGAGTGTATGTGTGCGTGTGAGCGAGTGTGTATGTGTGCGTGTGAGTGAGTGTGTATGTGTATGTGTGCGTGTGAGCGAGTGTGTATGTGCGTGTGTGAGTGAGTGTGTATGTGTGCGTGTGAGCGAGTGTATGTGTGCGTGTGAGTGAGTGTGTATGTGTGCGTGTGAGCGAGTGTGTATGTGCGCGTGTGAGTGAGTGTGTATGTGTGCGTGTGAGCGAGTGTGTATGTGCGCGTGCGTGCGTGCGCGCGCCTAAGGGAGCGCTGTCGGTGTGGTTTGCTCTCTGGGCTATGATCCCAGTGACCGAGCTTCAATTCCCGGCCAGTGACAACACCGGTGTGGGAAATCGGAATTCGAACCCTGCGGTTGGTCTCCCACTAGGGTAGACTCGGCCTAAATTTATATCGACATTTTTTCACGACGGCAGTGCGCGGTCATGAAAAGTACGACACAAAGGCGGACAGATTTATGCGATGAAGGCCCATCCCACCTGCTTGTGCCACGCCGACCTCAACAATACTAGGCACTAGTGAAGAGTAACCGGCCCCCCATGATGTGCAAGCGGATAAGGTGGCATGTTTGTCGTCAGCTTTGCATGCGGGTCACTTTCCGGCGATGTTTATAACGCTCCGTCAAGAAACAACAACCACCACCACCAGCCCCCACCCCGTGCTGTGACTTATCCGACGTGCCCACATTCCCGGTATCCGCGGGGCATTTTGACATTTTTCAGGAAGCGGAATCTCTCTCCGCCGCTGGCACCCCAGGGGCGGGCGAGACGCCCGTCGCTGTTGTTAGGGGCAGGGGAGGGGCAGGCCGCGGGGGGGGGGGAATTGACCCCGACATGAACTCCGATGACAGTGCGCTGCCTATAAATAAACATGTGCCAGTCAGGTGCGCGATCTGGCCCGCCACATTTGAGGCTAAGTCGACCTACGCGAGTTGTACAACAGCAGCAGCCCCCTTTTACCAATAAGTGGCGATTGCTTGTGTCGAGCGGGATTCTCTTTGAGGCCTCATCAAGCGGTGAACGTTCGCTGGGCAAGAGGTCAGGGCACAGACTCAGGTGTTATGAGTTGACCGACTGAGATGACTGGCACCGCCTGTGCCCCCTGCCGTGCCACCTCGCTGTATTTTAGGCGCTCCGCTCGTTGTTGTGAGCGTCGCTCCTCTGCCCTTCATTGTTGCTGGAGGGCGACTGCCTCCAACTGCCCAGTAGCAGCAGCGTCCTTCACGAGCCTCCTCCGCAGAGGCCGATCTTGACACCGCTGGTACAGGTCATCGGCAAGGCCAATCAGCTCCACAACTTCCTGTACCGCATCGGCTCCATCTCTTCCTTAGCCCGTGCCGTGCCCCTGTAACCCCCTCTATCAGGCCAAACAGGCTACTTAAGTAAGCGGTGGCCGGGCAGGCAGGCTACATGACCCAGCCAACGCAGCCTTCCTTGCCGGAGGAGCTCACCGATGATGGGATCGTGCCCAAATGTGGACACAGAGACACACACACGCGCGCACACAAATACGTACATACGCATGTGTGCCGCATGCATTACCCAGGTTGTATTTGAACCCCCACCGCTGCTGTTACCTGGGCGTCTTCGCTAAGCAAACCTCGCTCTGCCAACAGCATCAGGTGTGGGTGGCGATACCCAGGCCTGGATAGTTTAGGCTGAGCCATGGTCAGGTGACATTGACCTCAGGTTTACGATGGTTATTGTGCATGCGCGTGTGTTTGTGTGTGAGGAGCAGTTAGCCAACAACAGTGATGATTATCTGAACCGGTCCTGAGCCTCCCCTAGGTCGACTCAGCCTCAAATGAGTACCTGGTGCGGTGTGTAAACATTGCCACTGGGGAGACGAAGGCGGTCGGGCGTGCTGCTGGCCACCCACCCCCTCGTGTACCGTTCCGGCCTTCATAGGTGATCGCTAACAGCACTTGCCCCTATAGTCTGTTAAGGCTATACGGGGGATCTTTGTCTTTTGTGTGTGTGTACGAGTGATCAAGGTCACCCCCACACTATCACTAACCCTCACTGCCCTTCGATGCCACAATCAAACCCAAAGCTGTAGCCGGGTGTGGTGGCAAGTGTTGGTGGATCACGCAGAGATTTGCGAAACTCCCAAACCCACTCGGCTGCGAGGTGGTGGCCGCCAGGATGTTGACAGAACGTCAGGAAAGTCCGGGAGCCCGGTCCACGTGGAACTTTGATGGTTATCTGCTTGTACGTGTGCTCACTTCTCTCCGAGTACTCCCATATAATGCACTTGTCATGTCTGCGTTTCCCTGCCTTCAACCCACGCTAACCAGCGTGGCGAAGTATGGTCGCACAACCGCCACGGCACCTGCGCAGACGCGGAGAGACCCTCGCATTTTCACCGACTTCCTCCCGCCCCAAACACGGCTCTCGCTCGATAAAATAACTTGGCCAAAAAATCCCACTGTGGCAGGACCCTCCCGAGAGCGAGTCTTGAGACTCGTTGAAGCTTTCCTGGGTAAATAAATTACATTCCTCAGGATTTAGTAGGAACTGAAGCTCGCACTGTTGGTAACTTATCGGCCAGTGACTCTGTGTGAGAGCTACGGGGCAATAGAGGGCATTGGCTAAACGCGTATCGACGATAACTTTGCGTTGCTAAGCCATTGATCGGTGCCTGTGATCGCGGAGGCGATGATGGTGTCACGTTTTCGGGGCGAATGCTTCGCTCAGACGTGCGCTATTGTATGTACGTTGAACTTTTTTCGCATCGTACGTAGCCAACCGTGCTAATCGGAGGTGTGTGGGAAGGACAACAAACTAAACACATGAAGCAGTTCTAAAGGAGTGATTTTAAATCTAGATTTAAAAGTGCATAGCTCCTGTGCCTTCCAAATATCGGAAGAAAGAGCATTCCAGATGGCCGCAGAAGCGCATCCGAAAACGCGCGATGCAGTGACCATCTTAATTCGATGATGACCAGAGTTCGCGTGATGGCTATTGACCGGCCGGCGAGCAACAAGGCCATAAGTTCGACTCCCGATGGTAATTCCCGCAGAGGGAGCCGGGGGGGGGGAAGTGGTGGAATTTTCCATAGTTCTCATCTACTGGTGTACGTAGCTGCGTCAAAGTGTCCGGGCCTCCTGTCAACGGGCGCTCGCAGAAGAAACGAGAGAGGCCCGTGCACATTGGCGGCGCGTGTCGTTCTGGTCGCAGGCCACACGCCGGCTTTTACCGAGTGCAAACTCATCGCGGCAATGATTGACGAAACCAGAAACTGACGTTGACCGCAGTAGGGGGTGGACGGCGTGGCGGGGACAGAACGTTGGCTCGGCAGAAATGCTGTACGTCCGAAACATTAGGGGGAATAGTTTCTCGGGATGCGGCAGAATTTGGCTGGTTGTTGGGGTCGCGGCGAATACTGTGGTGACCGTCGTGGTGATCGTGGCGGCAGCGTGGTGGTGGACATGATGGTGGAGGTGATGATAGTGTGATGGTGGTCATTAGGGTAGTTGGTGGAGGTGATGGGCAGTAGGGAGGATGATGTTGATTATCGTGGTCATATATAATGTCGTTGTGGTGTTGGCAATGGTAAGAGGCTGGTGATGACGATAGCGATTATGATGGTGGTGTTGGTGACAGCAGAGAATGGTGGTACATTGGTTAGCACACTCCATTATGACCCCAGTGACCCGAGTTCAGTCTCCATCCATGACTAACATTCGTGGAAAGTGGCATTAGAACTCATCCTGAGCCGCCACTTATGTTGACCTGGCCTTACATGAATACCTGGAATGTTCTGTGAACGTGAGCACGAGCAAGACAAAGCCACGTGGGCATGGTGCTAACGACACCACCCATTCGTGTCCTACGCCAGCCTTAATAGGCGCTCACGAACAGCAGTCGGCCCAACACTATGGATACACGGGCAGGGATCTTTGCCTGTGATATTGGTGATATTATTGACAACGATGTTGTATGTATGTTGAACTTCTTTTGGGGGGGAAGGACAGCAAACTAAACACAAAAAGCAGTTCTATGGAATTTCCTTTTCAGTCGTTATGTTAAAGTGCACAGCTCTGGCGGCTTCCTAATACCGGAAGGAAGAGCGTTCCAAACAGCCGCAGGTGCACATCTGAAAGCGCGCGATGCAAGTGACCGGCGGCCAGCCAAAATCCGGTGCTGCGACGATGCCGATTGACAAAGGGCCGTTACATTGCCAACGATTTGCTCATTTTACACGCAAAGTGAACTGTGCAAGCAAGCAATGGGAATTGCAACAATACAAACGGGGTGGTAAAAACTAAACCCAAATATATTTTGTCTTTAATTGTAACCATGAAGTGTAACAATTCATATACCATGGTAGATGTGTGTGTGTGCCAACTAGTCCACTGTCCTATGTGTGCACCAACTAATCAACCATGATATACTGCGGTGTGCAGGCCGAGGGCATCAGCTACACGCCGCCACTAAGTCCGCTGCCGGCGCCGGGCAGCGCACGGACACAGCCCAGCCCCCGGCTCAGCATGGCGCCCAAGGAGGCCGGCCGCATCCCACTCAACCTCGGTGGGGCTCTCTCTCCCTCTCTCCCTCTCTGTGTTGGGCACTCTCTCGTTATCAGCATCACCTCGGGCTCGTGTCAGCTAACGTTCGACCTTGTTCGACCTTGTTCGACCTTGTTCGTTGGTTTGTTTTTAAAACGCGGTCGTCGCTTCCCTCCCACCTCCAAGTGACAGGGAGGAGGACGGGGGCAGGTGGGGAAGTGTCGCTGCAGGGGCACGGCGCTCGTGGTGTCGGGCTATTCCAGGAACTGCCTGGCACGGCTTGCCTCTGTTTGCAGGGGTCGTGGAAAGGCACCATTTTTCTCTCCTCCGGTCGTACTTTTGGTTGAGAAGCCGCTAAGCTACGCGGCAAACGCAACCGCGCGCAACTCGGCTGTCCATCCGGCCCAATTAGTGCCAATTAGATGAGCAAGGGGATGATGGGCGAGTGACATCGCGTGGGGTGGACCCCATGTGACATTTCGTGCCTTGTTCGTCATTTGCCCACGCTGCGACAAAGCGAAGTGAAGCGCGGAGGTCAGGTTGATCTGTTGACCTATCCCAGGGCTTCCAAAAGAGCTCCGGCCCTGGTTCCCATCAGAGGCCGCCCCTCCGTGCGTACAAATCTCCCGCGTTCCATTGCACAAAGAACCGTTGCTTGAACGACCGCATGCTACGCTCATTAATTGATCAGGCAAGCTAGTTGAGGTCATCATCGACTGCAAACAGAGACCCGGATTCAGCGTGGACCCTACGGCTGTGACTATTTACTCACCCCCGGCGGATCGGTGAATTGTCGCGTTCCAGGACCGCGATTCAATTGACATAATTGAGACTTTTTGTTTGTTTGTCTCATACATTTTGCTGTGGCATTTGTTCAGCTTCGTTGGGTACAACACGTGGGATCTGTGTGGTGTGATAGTGCATAAAACTGGCACAGTATACGGAAATGGCAGTGAAGTCAACGATATAATGTGTGGGGGGGAAAAAAAACAGTAAGTGGAATTGAAAGAGAGAAGAATTGTAAATAAGAAGAAACAGTTGGAAAGGGGAACGGAGAAGCGGGACTAAAGGGTCAGGATTGCGCAAAAGGGTAGGGAGGCCGGGACGGAAGTCCCAGAGACGGACAAAGATGAGGGCACGGAATATTTCGATTTAAAGCTTCCGTGACTGCAGGGATTCATCTTCTTGGTTCTTTCGGTGAAGTCACGTAGAAGGGGAAAAAAAAAAGATAGGAAAAAATCTAAATATTCATTTTATTATGTTTATTTGGTATTATTTTATTATTTCCCTTCTACGTGACATTACCGAAAGAACCCAGAAGAGGAGGGCACGGCTCAAGATGAGCAGCAAAAAGAGAGGAGCACTGGGCAAGTATCTGCCGGGAAAATAAAACTCTGGTACAAGCGATGACACAAACGCCCGCTGCGTTCCCATGACAGCCGCCCACCCGTTCATGTGGAGCAAAGTGGACGTGGCTCAGTGGCTGCGCTGGGCCGAGGAGGAGTTCTCTCTGCGAGCGGTCGACTCGGGGCAGTTCGAGATGAACGGCAAGGCGTTGTGCCTGCTCACCAAGGACGACTTCCGCTACCGCTCCGCCAGCGCTGGTAAATCGTCGGCGGGGTGAGGGACACGCCGGTGAGCGGGTGGGGTGGGAAGGGCGGCGGCGAGCAACCAGGCGAGCAACGCGACCGCGCGGGTTCTTGCCGTCGAGCTGTACGGCTCTGGGACGGATGCGACTTTGGGGCGTAGCGTGCGTCGTTCGGCACGACGTAAGTCCGACGTTCCGCTTACCCGCGTCCCGGGAGCGACTTTGGGGACTTGTCGTCAAGCCGCTCACGTTCTCTGTCAATCTTGCCGCGGCGTTGCCGGATGCCTAATTCGGTCAAACGTTTCTCTCTTCCCCTTTCTTAACTCGCGCTGCTCCGCTTTGGGAATTCCGCCCCCCTCCTCCCACCCACCGTCTGCTTTCCCACGGTTCTTGGAACAGCTCTCGCTCGACTCGAGAAACGTACCAACTCGTATCGATTGCACCTTCAACAGCCTCGCTGTTTGTTGCCGGCCGCTTGGCGTTTGGGCCCCCGAGGCCGGCGTCCGTGATTCGAAACGATCGGTTCGGCCACTCTGGTCGCAGGCAAAAACGTGATGTACGCAACGTACCTTAAACTTCTTTCGCACCGTACGTGGCGCACCGTACGCGGCGCGCCGCGCTAATCAGAGGTGCGGGGAAAGGGCAACGCGTGGGGCAGCGTTGCGAAAAGTTCGGTCAGTGGGGGAGCGAACGGGGGCCGAACCTTGGCCCCAGGCGGCCGAACGTCCGAGCAGACAGCGCCGTGTCCCCCCGCCTGGGTGAGTGACACCGTGTGGTGCCCTGCAGGTGACGTCCTGTACGAGCTGCTGCAGAGAATACTGACCAAGTCCAAGTGTCAGCCGTGGAGCACCCTGCAGCTCTGCTTTACAGGTGACAAAAAAAAAACAAAGATCCGCCTTCCACCACTCCCGCTTGTAGCCTTTAACAGACACGTGACATTTCAAAGGAATGATCCAGTATTAAACCGTGAACCGATCGCTTTCTGCCAAACGGCATCTTGGCCGGAACGCAGATTCTTCGCCGCAGCCCTCGCAGCGCTTCATCGTCCTCAAGGACTCTCCCGTGGGCACGCCGCGGCCTTCTCCGCAGCACCGGGCGGCTTCCAACGGCACCGGCGGCGGAGGAGACGCCGCCGCCGCCACGGGCGCCGACGGGACGCCGCGCACCAGCCCCGACGACGCCGTCACGCGTGCCCCCCCACAGCCGTCGTCGCACCGAGACGGCAACTGCCGCCCCGTTGCGTTTTCATTGCCGCGGCCCGACCCCCATCCCCTCCAGCTCCACATCCACCAAAACCACCACCAGCAGCAGCTGTACCAGCAGCAGCATCATTACCAGCAGCAACAGCAGCAGCAGCTGCAGCAGCAGCAGCAACGCCTGCTGGGCCCCGTGCACACCGTGCGCTTCGCGGGAGCAGACAGCGAGGAACAGCCGCTCAACCTGTCCCACCAGCCACAGGAGGCCTCCTCGTCCGACCAGCCGATAGGCCGCATTGCAGGTATCGTCTCGACAGCAACGTCACAGCAACGCCACAGCAACGCCACTGAAAGCCCCGTTTAAAACG
The DNA here is from genome assembly GCF_964198595.1 of Lampetra fluviatilis. Taxonomy (NCBI): domain Eukaryota; kingdom Metazoa; phylum Chordata; class Hyperoartia; order Petromyzontiformes; family Petromyzontidae; genus Lampetra; species Lampetra fluviatilis. Next base: position 12,707,391 of record NC_136290.1, read on the forward strand.
TGTACACACAGCGCACACACCACAGATACCACAGACAGACCCCCCCACCCCTTCCCGAATCGCCCTCGAAAAACTGTTGGGCAAGTGTTCATGACTTGGTGTCGCCAGGTCGATGGTCCCCTTACCGCTCTACGCCGGCACACACACACGCACGGCGCACACACACACACACGGCACGCACACACGCACGGCGCGCACACACACACGGCACGCACACACGCACGGCGCACACACACACACACGGCACGCACACACACACGCGCACACACAGCGCACACGCGCACACACACACACGGCGCACACACACACACGCGCACACACACACAGCGCACACGTGGCACTACCTTTCAAACGCTCCGCTGCCCTCCTCCTCCTCCGCGGCGCGCCAGACTGCCGCCTGCTGTGGGACTACGTGTACCACCTGCTGTCGGACTACCGCTACGAGAGCTACATCCGCTGGGAGGACCGCGAGCTGCGCGTCTTCCGCATTGTGGAGCCCAACGGGCTGGCGAAGCTGTGGGGGATGCACAAGGCAAGAGGGTGGTCCTCGTGCCCGCCGGGGCTTCGGATGAACGCGGGGGGGGGGGGGGGGGGAGGGCGGTTTAGGGGGTCTGCGGCCTTGGAGGCCCTCGGATTTTGAGGGCCCCCGAAGGACGGGTACTCCGCCACCACGCAGAACCGCTTTTGTGTTTAGTTTGTTGTCTTCCCCCCCCCACCCCGCACCGCACCTCCGATTATCACGGTTGCCTACGTACGGTGCGAAGGAAGATCAACGTACACACACACACACACAAAGCACCGTTGGATGAATGCCTCTCCATGCCGTTGGTCACGGAGGTTTGTCGGACCAGGGCTTTGAAGCGCTCAGTGCGGGTCCGTGCAGGAAGGCCCACGACCAGTTCAGGTATCGCTCACTCGCCGCCGCAGTTAGCCGGGGCTGGATATTGAACTCAGGTCGCTGGGTTCGCAGTGTAGCGCTAACCACTGCGCCATCGCTCCTCCCCATTTAGCATATATATTCCAAAAACATATTAAATGTGTATATATGAACCTTATGGCGGGACCCCGGGGACCCATAAGCCCCCAGCTCTCGCATAAACTGCGTTGCGACGTCATTTTATGTCTGTTGATGGCGAACGACACGGCAGTCTATTCCTCTCGACGAGCACTACACGATGCGCTCATCAAAGTTTCAAAGTTTTGTTTATGACGACGGCATTCGTCCTCGCGCTGCGCTTGGACGACACGACAACAGAACGATCCGCGCCAGGTGGGTCGCGGCGTTTATGTGCGCGGTGGGACAGTCACCAAAAACAAATAAATGAATTGCGATTTTGACTCGGGGTCCCACCATAAGGTTCATATCCAACTTTATAGGAGTTGAGCGCCATATTTTTTGCGTGGTAAATCCTAAAGTGCCATTGGGTAATGGATTCCTTCGCGTCGCTTACGTGTTTTACTTCCAGTTAGGTGCCGACATCAAAATAGGTGCGCGATGGTAGATCGTATTTAAAAACTGAAGTAACCAAGGTGAATAACAGAGGTGGCGTTTTGGCATTGGGCGTAGATGGTGGTGAAACGGCCGTCACCACCGTCATCACAACTCCGGCTGTCGCCTGATGAGACTGGTTGTTGTAATTACCGCGAAACCGGCGAAACCTCACGGTACTGGAATTGTAAATGTTGTCGTGGGTTTATTCTCCAACACACAAGCGGTGTGCTGAACTCGTCACGAATTTGCACGTTTTGTTTACGTGACAAAGCTCACTGATTGTCTGTGTCGGGTGGTGGCGGGGTTGAACAACACATTGATATTTACGAAAAAAACCTCTTATGGATATTGGTCGTGAAAGCCGACTACGTGTTAAACTGAAAGTCGTCGTCGTCATCATCATCAGCCACGGTCAATCCAACGCACTGCCAAATGCGCGGGTTGGCGACGGGAGAGGCCAGGTAGCACCCGCCACTCACGGCAGCGGACGTCGCCGGGTTCATCGCGCAATTCACGAGCCGCTGAGCCACCACCGCCGCCGTCTCCTGCGCTCCGTAATATTAGTTACACTGCACGTACACCGTGCGAGGTTCTACTTCGTAATGGAGGTCACCTCAACGGATTAAAGACGCGCGGGGCGAGTCGCTCTGACAACGGGCCGAGAGCAGGCGAAGTGCGGAGAAAACGTGTCGGGCTGAGCGCTTCGACACGCGAGCGGTCTCGGGCCTTCGTCTGTGCGAGGTGCCTCCCAGTGGGTGCAGCAGTGAGCGCAGATGATACCCCCTGCTGATAAAATGCGACCGCGGTTAACGTGAAGCGAGCGCGATTATACCCAGCAGTTAATTTGCGCTCTTGCTAAGCAGTGGGAATGGATCAGGGCCTGGCTGAGACTAGGCTGAGTGGGCCTTACCTGGTAAAATACAAATAGCTTCGAGTTTTAGTTTATAGATTCCATGCTGCTATGAAAAAAATACTCACATTCGTCAATAACACTGTGGCCTATAAAGAGAAAATATAAATAATAGGTGACATTCTGGGTAATGGGCCATTTTTATAGCACATGTAGGGCTATGAACAATGTTCATTGCACATGTCACCTGTTATATATTTTGTCTTTAAAGGCAGTGTTGACGAAAGTGTGGAGTTTTTTGTTATTTGTGCTTGTGCAGCAGCATCGCCACACAATTAACAATTTGCAATAAAAATACATTAATTCAATATATTTTTTCAAATGTGAAATACCGGATTAAGTGAACAACAAAAAAATCTCCGCGCAGCCCCGTCAAATCGAACCGAAATCTGCGATTTCCATTGCAGCCCACTTTGACATTGCCGCAAAGTCTCTTGGGGCCACCGCTTTGGGTGGGAAAGAGCAAAAGGCGACTCTAAATAGTCTCTCGCTTGGTCTCGATGTTCCTGCAGAACCGGGTGAACATGACGTACGAGAAAATGTCACGAGCGCTGAGACACTACTACAAGCTCAACATCATCAAGAAGGAGCCCGGCCAAAAGATGCTCTTTAGGTACCGGATGCGCACACACACACACGTGCACACATCCAAAAGACAAAGATCCCCCATATAGCCTAAACAGACTTTTGGCAACTGCTGCTGTTAGAAAGAAGCTTTCGGTGCTTGCCCGCACACACGCTTCAATGTCACTTCAACCACCAGCAAATGAGGAAAAGCCAGAACCATTCACCAAATTGATTTTGAGTTGCACCTCCAGGCAAGATGTGATGTAATCTGTGAATCCAGCAGACACGCAAATAGTATGTACGTTGAACTTCTTTCGCACCGTGCATAGCCAACCAGAAGGTGCGGGGGAAGGACAACAAACTAAACACATTCCTGCGGAGGAAGCTGGAAGGAACGTTGGGTTGCTCGGTCAATGGCCAGGGTCAACGGCAGCGTGGTGTATTCCGCAAATATGGCCGACTGTGAGGGCGGGCACAAGCCGGCCTGAGTAGGTTAAACGTTGAGTTTTATAAGGGCACCACGGGGTGACCAGCCCCTCCCCACCCAGCCCTACCCCTCCCACCCCCCACCCAGCCCCACCCTCCCACCCCCCACCCAGCCCCACCCTCCCACCCCCCACCCAGCCCCACCCTCCCCACCCTCCCCACCCAGCTTCTCCCCACCCTCCCCTCTCCACCCAGCCCCACCCCTCCCATTTTTGGATACACGACGGACGGACACAATAATCCTCTGTGGGCTGGTGGAACCAGGTGGTTCCTACCAGTAAAAGCAGTTGTGTGGTGAGTGCCCATTGCCTGCGCTGGCTACGAGGTGGATAATTGGCAGTGCAAATCTCTGCACCGATGGATTCTTGAATCTACCTGCTGGTGTGATTGGGTTTCACTTGGTGGTTTGTGTGCCAAATGCATATTAATGGGATTGGCCAAACATCCCAATGCAGGGCCCTCCGGACAAAATGTGGCTTTCCTAGATAAAAGGGCACAACCATAATTACTACTTTTCAATGACTCCCATGGAGATCATCCTTAAATTATCATTTACAGTAATTAACTGTGAATGAGAGTTGGTTGGTCGGAGTAATATATCTTGTGTAGCAATTGGTGAATACATTTACATTGTTCACAGTGATCGTGAAACATCGTCATCGTGAACCTCATCATCTCTTCAGCTTATCTAACTGCCATAAACAACAATTTATTGTGCAACCTCCTGTGTCTCGATTGACAAGTGGTGAATGCATTTCTGTTGTCAGCACCGGCTGTAAACCATCGTCAACCATCGTCTCTTATTCAGCTGTCACTAACTTTAAAACAGGTCGGTCTGTTTTCCCAGGATCGTCCTCTGTTTTGCGATTAGCTGTCCTGGGAATCTGTAAAAGTCTTCCCGGTTAGACTAGAAGTCCCTGTTTTTTGTCAGTTGCATAATCACACTGCTCAAGGCAACGCTTTGACACGTAGCTCTCCCCTTTTCCATGACGATGAGATAATCATCTTGCCGTGACGTGTCCCATTTTGTTTCTGTAGCCAAGAGGTGGTAACCCCCCCACACACATCACAAGCAAACGATCGCTTCTCCACCCAATGCAGCATGAACGACGCCACCGCCTCTGCCCCTCCCAGGTTTCTCAAGAGCCCAGAGGAGATTGTGCAGAGCAAAACCGACAAGCTTGAGCGCATGGAGGCGTGCGAAGCTGATGGCGCCACCTTCAAGGACGAGGGCGACGCCTTCAAGGACGAGGGCGACTGGTGAGGGGGCGACGACTCGGCGGGGGAACGGGCTCATCCACGCGGCGACCGGCAGAGACGGGAAAGGCGGCCGGGCGTTGAACACCAGCTTCTGCAGCCTCTTTGCACCCCTTTTCCATCGGCGCATCCCAGCCGAGCCAGCCGCAGGACCTTTCGACGGCACACGGGTGGGTTTTTTTCCCGCTGGCTATTTGCCGGGCCAAGCCGGAGCCAAACCGTGGCCCCCAGGTGAAAACTCTGGCCTCTTAAAGACATCGCAGTGGGGCTCGGGAACGAGCGGGGCCAGGCGTGACGTTGGTCGGTAACACTGCGAGGATGCAACGTCACCACGTCACCACGTCGTCTCGGACTTGCTCGTTGCGCGGGACCATCTGCGGTGGCGTACGGCTCGGCCTCCGCAGTGGAAAAACGACCTGGTGCCTCCAAAGCTGTGCCAAGTTGGCTCAGCGTGGCACCACCGGCAACGACTCGGTTGTGCAGTGGAAAAAGAGGTGTAGGGTTAGCATTGTGAAAACATATCTCCCTTTTCTATTCCAGTACTCTTATTATTATTTCATCACTTCCACACAGGTGCTGTTGGATGTGCCTTAAGTGCGGTGCTCACTTGGGGAAAACGAGTTTCCGCTGACCTCTGCGCGCCTGGCTCTCTAGGCGGTAACTCTCGCGAAAAAAACTGTTTTTACCGAGAGCTGAAGACAATTCTTCGCAGCCTGCGTTGTGCGACATCCGGAGAGCCCTGGCGGCGGTGGACGTCCGTGCCTATCATCGGCGGGACGAGAAAACCAAACGGGCTCGAGACGCAATGAGCCACCTCACCAGGGCCAGTGCGCCAACGACACTTGTACATCGCGGATTCACGGAGACATACGATTGTGTTGGGAATTTTTAAAAAGCGCTCTTCACCGTTAACCCTCAAACGAACACAAAAAAGACACAAACCACGCACTGACGAAAAATCAGAAGATGCGAAACTTCTGATTAAAACCCCCGTCAAAAGCTTTGAGCTGTTGGGGAAACTGCAGAGTGGATTGGTACGAAGTTAAAAAACAAAAGGACACGGCTGGCGTTTCTGTCGTCACAAACAGTAACAACCATCAAAGTTTCTTGTACAAACGGACTTTAGTTTGTTGAGGAACTGGCTTTAGGTTTTTCTATACACACGTTGGTCAAAATATTGCACAGTTTTTTTTTTTAATCAGAGTGCACTGTGTATTTGTGCAAATGACATTGAACAGAAAACAACCATTGTGCCTAACTTTATTGCTGTTTGTTTGGGGGTTACGAGTTCGCAAGGTACTGTTATCGCAGGATTAAAATGTACTTGATGTTTCTAGCTTAAGTCAACGTCTTATGATTAAACCGCGGCACGACGAGGGTGTGTAATAATTTTCCTGGTGGCGGGTTTGATTCCGAGAATAGCCGTGCGAAAAGCATTAATAATGAATTACTGCGTGCATTGCAATTGGACGTTTTAAAGGCATTTGGAAGATTCAAAGGGGCGGTTCACAATATTTACACCATTATTATTTTTCTAAAGGCAACAACAAGACGAGGCGCGCACTAACGAACACGACCCAGCCGTGCCGGTTAAGATGCTGTTTGTGCAACGCTGCCCAGTGCAGCGCCGTGCTGAAACTGTGCAAGCACTCGGGCAGCTGCACAAGTCGCTGACAACACACACCGAACGCTTTCCCCCTCTGCTCTTTCTTGCAAGGACAATGATTGTATCGGTGCTGGGCAAGGTGGCTCAGTTTGGGGGTTGAACTATACGTGAACGAGTTCCTGTGTTGTAAATATAGAAACAGTTTTTATCGACTTACGTTTAATTTTTTTGTGCAGACTTTATATTGTTATTTATGTGTTGGTAGCGGATGGGGGTTGTTAAAGAGTTGATTTTTTTCCCAGTTCCTTTTTTTTTGTTCATGTTGTTTCCAAATGATTATATATATAAAAAAAATCCGATGATGACACTGGATCCATTGTAAAGAGTCACTGCGTCCTCCGAGTTTCTCACACTAACGTGTTACACCGCTCCGCCCCCCTTCCCGTGTCTGCACCCTCACCCCTTGCGCACAGTGAATACGTTCGTGACCAACATCGTTAAAACATTTGAGGCATCAATAGGATTGTTACATTACGAGTGAAAACACAACGACAGTGTCACAAGGCAGTTGATGAACAGGCAGGAAGACTTGAGCTTGGTAGGTTTGTGTTTATTGAGTGTCACTTTGCCTTTGACAACAGAGAAACACTTTTAATATTTGGCTTGAACGTAACTTTCAATATGATTCATTCCACCGATTAATTTCAAGATGAGTGCATAAGTTAAAAGGGAAAATGACTGCAGAACGCCCGTATCTGCGACCGCGCAGGACTTCCGCAGAGGCTGGGATAAAACACGTTTGGGGTTTCCCAGTGCCCGAGTCGAAAGTTCACATTTCCCTGGTTGCTCATTTAGACCCTCGAAAGGGTTTTTTTTTGTGCTCGTACACTGGGGCAAAGTGAACGCGCACACACGATTCTACATTCCCCACTTTGGATGTTTAGGGGCAGCTGCATGGCCCAACCACAATGGCCTAGCAGTAACACTGACCCACCGGCCCAGGTTGCAACAAAGTCACAGGTTGAGATTCCAAGGGTAACAATTTGTAGAATTTTGCGGGGGAGTTTCCAAAGATATATATATGTTTTAATGAGTAGACCATTAAGCAGCGCCGCCAGTGTTGTATAATTAAACCAAAGATTTTTCTGAAAGTGACAAATAACCGCAAAAATAAACAAGCTCACATCGCCACTCCTGTTAATCAGTTTCCCTTTTCACAACAGGCAACAATTTGGCGATGGACTCTCACCTGGGTTAATAAAAGGCCGTTGACTTTACACGAGCAAGCCTCAATTCTTCGCAAAGACCTTACACTTTCATCCGAGAAAACCCATCAGCCAGTGCGATTGTTCAAAAGGCCTGCATGCTACGTATATTTGCTCCTCACCGCGCGCGCTTAACCCACTAACTTCACCTCTGCTCGGGCATTCATTGCGTGTCGCTAAATAAAAGGGGGCTGTCAAAATGCACACTCCCGCGGGCAGCTTTGAAGACACCTGTGGTGTGTGGAGCGGGGGGGCGGACGCCACGGGGTCCACGTCGCACGGGGGTGGTCACGTACGGCGGTGTGCGTGCGTCCTTAGAGGAAGCGGATTCCTGCGCCAAACTGAATCCCGTCGCAAATCCTACACACGACAACGCACGGAGAGACGCGCACGGTTACACGGTTACACGCCGACAGGTACACACGCTTGTGCACAATGCCACATTCCTGTGTCAGAGCGCAGGCTATACTTCAGGCAACCGTCGATGCTTTCCAAACCAAAAGGTGCATCTCAAACTGGGGCTGTGTTGTGTATGGCCTTTTGTTGGATGAGGATCTCCCCAAGGTGTGCAGGTCATAAGGGTCATTTGAATGGACTTAACAACGCTATGCAGAAATTTGAGCTGTTCATTCTTAAATCCATCTGTGCAAAGCCTGGTTATTGTCTCGCATGCGTACGTTTTTTTTCATGCCAGATTACTCCGGTGTTGATTGGGGATGCAGGGAGCGTAGACGTGGGCGCATAGAATTACAGTACAACGGATGTTTGCTGGACTGCCCCATGCTCACTGACTACGGTAGCACCATTGAAATAAATATTTACTTTATCCAATTCCTCCCACACGAAGCCAAACATGATTGATGGAAGTGGCTAAACATCCCAATGGAGCAGTGACCCTCTTTGAAAACATGTCTTGAAACTCAGCGACGCTTTCTGGACACATTTAAGGGTATTTCTGGTGTGATTAAGAATGCAACACATTTTTTCATTCCACGGACTGATATGGGTTCAGCGTGAGAAAACACTCCATGACCAAAATCGTCCAGAATTTGCCCAAGCTGGCCTTTAATGTTAAGCAGGCTGAGGCTGTATACAGGGACTCCTCTACTTACGAACATTCTACTTAGGAACTTTCAGAGAAGCGAATAAATATGTCCATATGTCCAGCTACCTGTCTGGATCGAGAGTCGTAAGTTCAACCACCGCGCAATAGATGGCGGGGGTGGCATCTACAGCTGCAGAACATGCAGAACCAGTGGCATCTACATCTACAGGAAATTATACAACTTTTAAAGCCATTCCCAGTGTTTAGTGTACACGCCGTACATCACGTTTGGAATCGACAAGAGTAAAGTTCGACCTACGAACAAATCTACTGGGGAACAGACCACTGGAACTTAACTCGTTTGTAAGTAGAGGCGTCCCTGTATATGGCTTTGCTTGAATGGGCGACCACCGCGTGAAATGGGCTACACTGCGGGCAGCAGCGGAAAGTGCGGCAAAAACCCAACGCGCCGCACTCGCCTCCCACATGTGTGCTGCCCGCCTTCGCCAATCCCGCACTGACCAGTGCACGGTGAAGTTCAGTCAATGTAACGCCCGCGACCCGCGACTTGTGGCACGGTCCTCATCCGGCGTTGGATGCACTCCAATCGGTTTTGTTTTATATTGTTTGTTTTCGTCAACTTTGTGACTCCCGCCCCTACAGGACGTGTGTGTGTGAAAAAGAGCTTAACAGCTCATCGGAATTTCTCCCGGATAAAATAAAGACCCCCGATTCCTACTCTTAGTTCTTTCGGTAAAGTCACGTAGGTAAAAAATGAAATAAAAAGAATAAAAAAATATTATTTTATTAAATAAAATAACTTCATTTTTCTTTTTTATTAATTTTAATTTCATTTTTTACCTACGTGACTTTACCGAAAGAACTAAGAGTATGAATCCTTGCAGTCACGAAAGCTTCAAATCTAGAACCCCTGATTTCGGATCGCCAAAGGGGACCGAAGGAGCGAGCGCGCGTACACTCGCACTACGTGGAGGGAAAACAACAAAGCCATGTGAACGGCAGCAGTGGTCAGGAGTTGGCCAGGGGACAAAATGCCAGGACACAAAGCAAAGTATGACCAAGATAAGCGGGGGGGGGGTATGAGTGGGGAGGGGGGCGAAAAGGAAGTGGTAGTGAAAACGGTTGAACAAATATACCACAGGGAGGAGCAGCAATGTCGAAACGCCTTCTTTCTTGTCACCACGCTTCTCGAGGTGAACTTTAAAAGCTAAAGTTTAAACAAAGTATTAAGAAAAAGTAGAAGAAAAAAAACTCGAAAGGGAAGCTAAGGGATTAGAAGCACTCCAAGCTCGCCGTTGCGTTATTGCCGCTCACGACACGGACGCACGTCGTGGTCGATGAATGAGAGGGCTCTCTATTTGTTTTCGTCAAAACATTCCACTGTGGCAGTTCTCCGACGTGTTGCCGGGTTGCACTGAGCGTTGGGACGAAACCCCCCCCAGCGAAACGTCGGACGTGATGCTCACGCAGCCCGAGAACGCACGGGAGAGGTACTCGCAGCACAATCGCGAAAAAACTTCAGCGGGCGAGGGATCCGTCGAGGCGACGCTTGTTTTTTTTTCGTTCGTGGCGCAAAAGGCGACGAGTTACGCAAACCGGACCTTTAGCAGCAGGAAAAGCAAGTTGAAGTTTAACTTTTTTTTACTGTGACCTGCAACTCAAGAGGCCACTCGGCACACCCACCCCCCTCCTCTACACTCACAGAGAGCGCGTGCGGAGGAGGAGAGCGGCGGGAGTGGTGGGGTGGGGATGGCGGAGGAGGTGAGATTCGGAGGCGGCGGGGGTTGGGGAGAGGAAAAAATCCACTCTCCTCCCCCGTTCCTCTCCCAGCCACCCCCTCCCACCATCACCACCTCCTGCACCGACCTCCACCCCCCCCCCAGAACCGCAGCACAAACAGCCCTTCCCAGAAACGGCACGTCGTGTACAGAGGAGGAAAGGGCAATGGCGTCAAGGCCACTTGTCAGATATGGCCGCGAGCCAAGCTGCCGCCACTGCCAAGTCAGGTCTGGGTGGCACGGCAACGAGTTTAGAAGTCCCCGGATTGGACCGCCAAAGAGGGCCCTGTTTGGGGATCGTTGGTCCCAATAAATCGGGAGGTTTTTAAAAAAGTCGCCGGAGCAACGTGGACGTAGTGCCCACCACGACGGGTGTAGTTCCACGTCGCTTATCCGACTCGCTGGGGACCGAGAGGCATTTAGGCAGGTGGACACGTGAGCATTTACAGGAAATGACAGTCGCACCGAGCACAAATTGCTCTTATCATGGGAAATTGCCTTATTGTATTTTCTAATTAAATGAATGAGCGTGAGATTAAGAACACACCTCATAGTTAAGACTGAACAGTAATATTACATGCTATGGGTCATAGCGACTGCATCTATTACATTATACATTGTAATAATATGAAAGTCAATACCCTTGTCAGCTTCCTCATTCTGTGCCAAGCAACATCTACATCGGTGGAAATGAGCCGGAAGATGAAAATTACACATCCAGCGAAGCCAGGTTTCCTTGTACGACAAACTATAGCTGGCTATCCCTCCACCCCTTCCCGCAATGTGCTTAAGCCTCGTCAAGGAGCGTTCATTTTAAAACTCGGGCGAAACGACCGACGGCTGACCATCAGCCATCAGGTCTCACAAGTGCCGCGATGCTGTCCGGGGCAAGGCACACGAAATCAGAGAGATGTTGTTCTCTTCTTCTTTTGCCAAGAAAATATCTACAACGTATACATGAAGTCATGCTCGTGAGCAAATCATCCGGAATGCGCCCGATCTCACCAGATTCCCGGAAGTAAAGGAGGGTCACGTCTGGATAATGCTGCTTAAGAGGGGGGGGGGTGACCACCATGCATAAACTAAACTACTACTTTAGCATGTTTTATTGCTGTGGTTGTTCCACCCAATGAGGATTGCTTGTGGTGCCATGGAAACGTCGTGATTTGTTTTATTTTATTTCTACCTACGTGACTTTACCGAAAGAACCAGAGAGTATAAACTAAACTATTTTTTTATTTTACTAGGGAAGGCCAACTGAGCTATACAGCTCTTTTTCAGAAGCGACCTGGCTACAAATGATCGTCCAATGAAGTGGCTTAGCATATGGAAATTTATAGCAGCCAAATGCTCCAACCGCGTGTTTCTAAATGGGGAGGGAAAACCCGGAGGAACCGGAGAAAAATCCACGTGACCACAGGGAGAGAGAGAGAGACATGCAAACTCTAAATATACAGGCGTCAGGGTCGGATTTGAACCCATGACTTCCTGCCAACCCGGCGAGGTAGTTAACATCTCGCCATGGTGGAGAGATGTTAACGAACGGGTGCTGTAGGACGCGGGCGGCGTGGTGGACGAGAGGGAGGTGCAGCAACAATCTATTGTTGCACTGTACTTCTGCGTTCCCGCTTATCAGCTCCCCATCTTCACCAACCCACGCTGACCAGCTTGGTAAAGTATGATCAAAAAACGCCCGTACAACTCGGCAAGGGGTGGCCCTCGTTCAGGTGTGGATTGCAAAAGGGGCTGTACATGAACATGTGGGAATACGCATGGGCTGTGCATGTACATATATACACATACAAGTGGGAATACAGCACGCCAGCAGTGGTTAGGAGTTGGCCACGAGACAAAACGCCAGGTCACAAAACAAGTACACGGATGAAGCAGACCAACAGCTTGCATTTCGACAGGAAACATGACAGGCAGTGCCTGGGTGTTTGGAAAATCCGAGTTGTGCAGGAATGCAAGATAATAAAATAATAAATGTTGAGTTTTAAATCGTGTTGTTAATCAAATTGCATCTCTCATCACCGAGGAAGGAGAGACAAGCTGGATGACAGCCAGATGGAAAGCAGGCACGAACAACTGCCCAAGGTCTGCAGTCCTCTATATAAATGTTTTTAAACCAATTAATGAGTTCTAGATTTGAAGCTTTCGTGACTGCAAGGATTCATACTCTTAGTTCTTTCGGTAAAGTCACGTAGGTAAAAAATGAAATTAAAATTAATAAAAAATAAAACAATAAAATCACGACGTTTCGGAGGCAACACAAGTCTCCGTCATCAGGTGGGACCGTCACAGCCACGTAGATTTGCTGCAGCAAATTTACGTGACTTTACCGAAAGAACTAAGAGTATCAATTAATGAGTGTTTCTACATATGGAAGCAAACTGGAGCGCCCACATAAAAGTGACGCGTGCGAGGGGAGACACTCCATCCCACACAGAAGGGACAGTATATATTAGCCTGCATTTTTCTGCACTACTTTTTCCCGGCAAGCCAGGATATGGCTCCTCAGCGCCCACGGGAAGGAAGTTTCGCAACATTGTGCGATCCGTCAACCCTCGCCTCCCCTCCACAGCGGCGAATATGCACGACCGCCCGCCACCTGCCACCCGCCATCCTTCTACATCCTCCGTCCTCCCAGCCAACATGCCCTTTCATATTGGCTGCCGGGTAGCTATTTGACCAGTAAAAAAAAAATCCCTCCCCTTTCTCTATTCATTGGTAAGGTATTGGGTTCCATCCGGCTGAAGGGCCCACGCATTTGCTGACTCATGCTGGGTTCCTGCTCAATGGTTGCACTGCTCCGCCGAGGCTATATTCGCAGCACCGCTGGGCACTCAACGCCGAAGGCAAGGCAGGCGAGAGGGCTCGGTTTGTGCAAGGAAAAGTTCAAATTTTTCAGCGAATGGCGTTCCACTGCTGAACTAGGGCCTGCCCCACACCTGTAGAGGTCGTGAGGGTCACTTGAGCATTCTTCACCACGAGGGTTACTTGAGCATTCTTCACCACGCTTTGTCAGCGTGGGTTGGGGGAGGTAGAGAAGCGTATACATGCTGGAGCACAGAACTACAGTACAACATTATGTTTTGCTGTACTGCCCTTCCGCTGCCAAAGACGTCGCACCCTAGAGTGCCGTAAACATGCAAATAACCTTAGTTTTTAAGTGTTCTTTCCCAGTAGCAGTCTCAAACTCGGACAAAACCAAATCTACAGGAGTTATTTACACATTTTTTTGCATTATTGCCACAGTCTCATCGTGAAAATCCAACGGGGGCCACGTTACAGACGGCGCTCTCCCCTGCTCACCCCCTCCCCCCTCCGCCCCCGCCCTCACCCCCAATAGGCAAACAGGATCTGACTGCCCTTAAGCCTCCAACAGACAGGTAAGTTCCACCTGGCTCAGGCATTCCCCAGCGCACGCTACGCTCCACTTGAGAGTAAAACCAGTGGGTCTCTTTAAATGGAGCGTGCTGTGAAAGTGAGGGCAGCCGCAGCGCCCCAATAATAATAAATATCCTCTTTCCCCACAAATATTATCCTGAATGTGCTCTCCACGTCATGTCAGGATTCGAAGAATCCATTCCACAGCGCGGTGTGGTCCTTCGTGTTAAGAGTAGGGCCCACGGAAGTGCAAATGGCAGAGCCTACTCGGAGATCGCTTCAAGGGACATCTGGTTCACCTCATAGGGGGCAGCTCATCGCCCATCACCCTGCTTGTGAGAGTAATGATCGTCGCCACCTCGTTAATTCTAACCGTTTGCGCAAATATTTATTGACCGCACAGATTTGGAGGCCCATTTGTATTACATTACGGTTACAGAGAGATTAATCAATTTCATCGTGTAGAATGTACTCTTATGCTCGCACAAAGGATAGTAACATCTCATCCTGTGTTCTTTGGAATCCAATTGTGTGCGTAAGAATCTTTTATTTTCAATTAATATGTATGGTTGGTGAGCGGTGATGCCATTAACTTAGTAGAGGCCTAAGTTCGATACCGAGTTACGGCAAATGTAAGCAGCAGACCATACTTCACCACGCTGCAGACCAGCGTGGTGAAGTATGGTCAAACAACCGTCAATGACTCCGACAGCATGGAGAGGGCTTTTTCATCGGGTAATATATCGATAAAGGGATCTGTAAATTGTTGTATTAATTTTTATCAGTTATTATTAAATATTGTACGCAATCGGTAGTGTGTTTCATTGATTCCATACAGCAGTGACGACAGATATTACAAGCGTCACAAGGGCAAAGAAGAATCTATTCTTGAGTGGAATCGTGAGCCTGAATCGAGACAATTCATCGAACCTTGGAAGGAGTAAATCTTTACAAGGCTACTCTACGGGACAAACGTCTCCCCGGAGCAATGGAATGGATACTCACCTCGCTATAGAGTAAATGCACACGCATGCTCATGCCTACGGTAACGAAATCACGGCACAAGTGCAAGGAACCCAATAATCGCAGAGTTTGACGTCAACATCCCACGATTGGGCCTTCATAGCTTCTAAATGTTCCGGCAAAGCAGGTGTGCGCAAACATAAACGAGCCTATTTCACCGTTGCGTCCAATGCATTTGCGATTCCGACACGTGGAATTTCCCACAATGAGCTCACACTTAAATGGGTGCCCTATGAAAGTATGCACTGTGTATAGCACGTGACTAAGCACCACGCATGTATTCTTGAGCAGTTGAAGCCAAAGCAAAACTTATGCGACGCAAATAAATGTTTTGTTACTTTAAACAAATTAAACCCTTATACATAGAGAGCATTGAGATACATTTTAAATCATTGTAACCGACCAACGGTACAATGCAAGATCCTGTGGATGCACTGTTTGGTTAAACCCATTTTTGCGGCGTGTTTGACCTAATGAACCCCTTGTGAGCGAGAGAGACACCGAGCCATTGAACTTGACTGCACGATCTCAGCGGCGCCAGCGTCTCAAAGACAGCCACCGTGAACTCAATGGCCGAGAACGTTCTATGATGTGCTGGTGCATTAACAACGTCAGGTAGTAGCCAGGACCTCAGTGGTGCAGGCCCAATTTATTTGGCGGGGCCAATAGCAAAACTCTGATGGTGATACACCCAGCAACTAAGATTGAACTCGAAATCTGTGTGCTGCCAGCTGAGTGTCTCTGACACAGCCATTGCGAACTCCCAGATAGAGAGGGTGAAACACACAGCCTGAGCGATTAAACCCATAATTCTAAGCGGTGCATTCGCAGCCACAGCAAAGCGACCGTTACGAATAAGACGCGACGGCGCCTTCTACGACTTGTGTGCACGCGTGAACGGGGCACTGTTGGTCAGCGCCGGTTCCCCACCTGTCTCCCGGCTGCACGCAGGCAGGGATGCAGTAGTTGAGTTCAAGCCGCGCGATGTTTCCCAGCCGCAGCAGTATGCCGGCGCCGTACGACCAGCGCAGGCCGTCCGCCAGGCGCGCCAGCTGCGAGCGGGGTCCCTCTTCTGCGAGCAGAGAGAGGCAGGGGTCAGGAACCGTCTGGGTCAGGGTCGAGTGTTCGTTAAGTCTTCCACTGCTCGAACGAGCAACGACGTGGTGCTTGTCACCACTGAAGGCCTGTGCCGCCATCATCATCATCATCACCTTCATCATCTCCGTCAGAATCCACAATCACATGGATTAGAAACCTGGTCACTGACAATGACAATTACAAACAAAAGCTGATAGGTGTGCAAAGAAGCACTGGGGGGTGGGTGCTTGGAATTAGAGTGAGAGATGGGAAAGGGAAATGATTGGTTAGAGAACATACGTAAGTTAAAGACATCGTATTGAGAGTTGCGTTTAAGCAGAACACATCGTTCCATTACAAGGGATGATGGGCGTGGTCAGGACTATCGACAGAGCAGCAGCCAAACAATGGATCAGGCCTGAGAGCACATCTACTGCAAAATATGGAACAAAGGAATTGGCTTCAGCGCAGGAGCGACGGATTGTTATGTCGTGGGACCATGAGACGTGGCGATGGCTTGAGGAGGCCTTCATCCAGCAGTGGATGGATAATGCCTGATAATAATGACCACATGTGGTATGTGATCGTTTCACGTAAAACCCCGCAGCTGATAGAGATTCCAAAGCGCACCACGATGGCAAAAACAGCAATCCTTGGATCGAATCACGTCGCCAAATTGTGATCATTTGTGGAAACACAAGGAAAGGGGGGCTGGCAATTGTTAAATGGCTAATGATGATTACGCAAGAGGATCATCATCTTAGGAAGAGTCGCCAGGCAGGCAGGCAGGTTTGATTCCGCATGTGTCCGAGAGTCGCACGCTCGGACACAGCGCTGAAGAAATCACGAGGAAAGGGGCGCTGGGGGGACACGGGGAGGCAGCGTGTGGCACGCAGGAAGCAACGCCTCCAGACGGCACAGTGCGGCCGGCGGAAGCAGGGAGGAAGGAGCAGTGCGATGGTGGCGGTGATGGTGGTGGTGACGGGGGAGGGGCAGGGCGAGCAGTGGTGGAAGGGCGAGGGAGTGGGATTTCAAAGGCATGTGTACAAAAGAAAACTGGGCTCCCTATATCAGACCTAAAAAAAAAGTTATGAAGTTGAAAACATGCTTCACGCAAATTTGGCACTCAAACTCATTCATCCATTAAAAACAACAACTAAATTAGCAAACGAACCAGGGATAAAAGGGGGATCGCCGGTACCTCCACCACAAACGGCTGCGCTGGGCGGCTTGGGAAAATTATTATTTTTGTTCCGCCCACATCCCCTGACTCCCAACTCCACACCCACACCAGTCCCCCCCCACTTCCCCTGAAAAGCCCCGGGCTGGGAGGAAACAGTTTCCCACACGCTCTCAGAGGCTTTCCCACAGCTTCCCACCACCACCACTGGCGCTTTACTTCCACGCGCCTACGAACAGGCAGTCTCACGAACCCGCAGGCCAAAATTGTCGGCCCCCTCTAATTCCGCGTCTGTTATGGTTGCTGCGTTTGCTGCTGCCGCTGCAAAGTACTAATCCTGCTGCTGTTGCTTCCTCCTAATGCGGACCGCACTGTGAGTGGTCTAGTAAATGACTGCAACGTGCACAATCAAATAAATGTAATGGCGCCTTTGTCAATCCACTGCTGGATGAAGGGCTTCCCCCCCACCCCCCCATGCCGTGCAGGTCATCGGGGGTTATTCGAGAGCACCTGGCGGGTTTGTCAGCGCGGGCTGTTGAAGGTGGGGAAGCATAAACGGGGGTGAACATGAGTACGGTACGACAACTGATTTTGTTGCACTGCCCTTTCGCTGCCCACTACAGAGCCTCGCAGCATGTTATAGCAACCTTGTTGCACAAGGTGGTTGCCCATCCACACGCTATCCAGGCTCAACCTGCTGAGCCTCTAAGTGTTTACGAATGCACCGGGGAATTTTTTTCAACTTGACCTTCCCATGATGTTTTTTTCCTGTTTTCTGCATCACATTGCTAAGCCAAACACGGCCCTTTCGGAAATTCTGCAGTCATCATCATCAACCATGGTCAATCACTCACGGCTGTGCAAAGTCACGATCCACCTAGCACCTGCAAGCGAGCCAATTCAACACTCCATCTCTCTAAACCGGACGTCCTCTCGGGAGCGCTCCCATCGTTAGTTGACCACTAGCCATGAATTTTTTTTACGGTCAAAATGACATCTGAAACCGTCGGTATTTATATTTGAAAAAATCAAGCAAGCAGAAGTGGGTTCATCATTTATCTCTTTGCAACTGTCTTCAAGGGAAGTCACATGTTGAACAAGATTTCAAAAGTTCCGCCTCGGCGTCTAGGGGTTTTGTACGACACCGTTTTAGTGTCACGTGCCCTGCAAACTCCAGCAGAGGACAGAGCGTCCCGATGTCGATTCTAAGAATAAAAAAAATCCTGGGTAATTCGTGGATTTCACTCATTTTACCAGAAATACTTTTAATGACACGGTTCCCGCACCAGCCCCCACCCGTGCCGCCTCGGCCATGAAACGCTGGGGCAATGTTCGAGAATTCATCACTGGCAAATGTCATCAGCAACGCATTTTCTAAGGGCAACTATGGCAACTCGGTACGGCAATGGCATTGAGTGGTGAAGTCCGTCAAGCCAACGAAAACAGTTTTTTTTTAAGCCTTACTGATGAACAGTGATTAGGTTTCCAAAGCATACAACTTCAGGAAGCCACGTGACCTATGTCTGTAATCCGATTGGAAGCTGCCATTCCAGTTGCTTGTTAAGAGCAGAGGTGGGAAAGCTGCATCAGTCCAATGACTTTACTTCACGAGGCCCCGCGGCAACGTTGAGGCCTACCACTTCAAAATTACACGCAAACGATATTTATCTATCACTGAAAAGCAACTTGGTAACACTACTGGGGTGCTACAATAGGTGACGTTTCAGGCAATGGTCCTTCTTCACAGCAGAGGGATAACTGATGTGTCTCTGTACACCACTGTCAAGGCAGTATCACAAAGACTTAGATTTTTTTTTCGATTTAAAGCTTTCATGACTGCAGGGATTCATATTCTTGGTTCTTTCGGGAAAGTCACGTAGAAAGGAAATAATAAAATATAAATAAAACAATAAAATTATCACGACGTTTCGATTGCAACACAAGCAATCATCATCAGGTGTGAAAACCACAGCAAGACATTTTTTGAAAAAAGTGGCGTTTTTTCAAATTTTCTTGCTGTGGTTTTCACACCTGATGATGATTGCTTATGTTGCAATCGAAACGTCGTGAGAATGTAATAGTTGGATTTTTATTATTTTATTATTCCCCTTCTACGTGAATTTACCGAAAGAAGCAAGAATACAAAGACTTTGGTTAACATTCGTTTACATTTGGTGAAAGATTTTATTTATCATTTAAATGTGAGCGGCAACTATTCACCCCAATGTGTCGTGGGGCTTCAAGAGAGTGCCTCTTATTTACAGCAGCACCGACGAATGGGGTCTCACTCCCCCCTCCGCGAGAGGACTTTGCGATTGGCAATCTCGGCACCAGCAGTGGCACAGGGGGCAGCAAAAAAGAGATTCGAGTGGGGACCCCCCCCCCCGACCTCGGGGGACCTGCCCACCCCATCAATGATCACACGAGTGCCTCTTGCGCTGCACGACTCTCTCTCCAGGCCCCCCCCAGATCCTGAGGCCATCGGCACTGCCGCTGTCACTGCCGCCACAGAGACCAGCCCCGTGTTTGTGGAGCTTCAGACCAAATAAATAAGCAGTGCTCAAAAATACCTCTCTCTGGCTGGACTGACAGCTTGTTTAATTTGGAAGTTGTGCAACGTTGTATTTATGACATATACATAGCAATCCGCAGACGTGGATTTTTTTTAAATTTCCAAAAGTGGAAAAAAATCTGTTTTTTTTGTTCATTTTTGTAAATCTTAGAAAAAACAAAACACCTTTCTATCAGCCAAATCCTATCGTGGTGTAATGGTTAGCACACTGGACTTGCTAAATCTTGAGGTCGCTGGTGAGATTGAATCTCCCCGAGTGTCAGTTGAAAGAATGGGAAAGTTTATTAAACTATCCCCGCCTCTGTCACAGCATAACTGGGTGCACCACAATCAGTTTACTCAGTAGGCTGCTTGTGGTGGGGTAAACCGTGGACGCTCCCGCCTCATCCAGAACGTCTGGCCAGAGTGGAAGTGGAGGCCAAAACTTTCCTCCCGAGGGAGCTCTCTAAAGCTCCCCTCTAGCGGAGGGCCCTTCTGCCAGCAGTGGCGTGAGCAAGACATTGCAGGGTTGCGCATTTACCTTTACACAACAGATTTTAACACGTTCAATGCAATGCACTGAGAGCCGTTTAATCAAGCCATCTGACAACACACTGAAATATAAAGGCTATTTTGCAGAAGACACCTGTATGACTGCAAAGACAAAAACGCCCTGTATAACCTTAACAGACTGTAACTGCAAAGATCCCCCATATAGCCTTCACAGACTGTTGGGGCAAGTGCTGTTACGGAGCACCGATGAAGGCCGGCAGGGTACATAAGCGGGTGGATAGCCAGTACCACGCCCGACCGCCTTTGTCTCCCCAGTGGCGATATTTACACATCGCAAAAGGTACTTATTTGAGGCCGAGTGGACCTAGGAGAGGCCCAGGACAGGTGTCGACTGTGAGCGGGAATCGAACCCGGGTCGCGCGTTTCATAGCTCGGCGTGCTACCCACACGCACACAGTAGCATGCCAGTTGTCGGACAACTCTGGGTTCCTCTTTTCAACCCAACACTTGACATTTCCTGGAAGCTGCAAAACCAGTTGTGTTCCGCAAAGCTTCCAACGAACACCGGCAGGCAGAAGGGAAAAAAAAGACTCCTTCGTAAATGAATACACTTCCTGCACAAAGGATCCAGGATGTGGCTTCATGGACCAATTCCTCTGTTGTGCAGGACTTGGTTGTTGTTTTGTGCCATTTTATTGTACCATTTCTCAATTTGTTTATTCATTTTATGAGGGTTTTCATTCACTTGGCGGTTGCTATCAAGAGGCTTTGGCCCTCGCATATAATTAATTTACAGCAGCATTGTGGGATGCAACAAGCATGAATGACACAATATAAAATTAAATAATGATTACATCCAGCGGCATTATCGGTAAATGACGTGGGCCATGTGTTGGTCTCCGCCTGGCTCCGTTAAACAAACTCAGACCCGGCAGAGTGTGGATGTTTCCAAGAGTAAAAAAACAAGTCATACACCGATTTGAATCTCATTTGAATCGGGCGATAACTCACAGGAGAGTAAGGGGTTGGAAATCATAAGGAAATAAAAGTGTGCGTACGTACACAAGATACTTTCGGTATGCACGCGCATACACCGACGACTTCCCTCTATAGAAATGCCCCGTGACCAAACGGCGCGGAATGCACCCTGGTTGTCAGATCTCGGAAGTTAAGCGCAGTTTGAGCCCTGGATCGTGCGTGGACGGGCGACTGGCCACGCTCGCTAGGTTGTCTTCGGGCTATGCTACGCTGTCAGCAGCAGAAAGCAAATTCCAACAAAACTGACTGTGGTACTGTGCAACTAGGCTATTCTACGTTGCACTTCGAACCTGGCGACCCGCGTTCGATTCCCGCTCATCAGTGACGATTATCTGACCCGCTCACGAGCCTCCCCGAGGTCGACTCAGCCTAAAATGAGGACCTGGTGCGGTGTGTAAACATCGCCACTCAGGAGACAAAGGCGGCCAGGGGTGGTGTTGGCCATCCACCCCCTAGTGTGCCATGCCGGCCTTCATAGGTGCTCGCTAACAGCACGCGTCCCAACAGTCTGCTAAGGCTATACGGGGGATCTTTAGCTATGCGACTACATCCACCTACATCAACGCACAATAACCAGCGTAGTGAAGTGTGGTCATATAATCATTCCGCCCGCCCCCTCTCATGAACTGCACGGGCGTACGGAGGCCCTCATCCAGCAGTGGATTGATAAAAACGGGTGTTTTTGTACATAGATGTCGAGATGAGCACACACAGCTACGCACTGCTGCACGTACAGCTACAGGTGATGGCTATGACTCTGGGTAGTGAGTTAAAACCTGTGGGGAGCCTCTGAGAAAATGTGGGGCCTTTTAAAACTTAAGTGGGCCAGCTTCTCGAGTTGGCCAAGGCGCATCAACGCCCTATCGTTGACGACGGAGTCGCCCGCAAATTTCCGCGAATGGTGAAAACGAACATTCGTCGAGATGCGAATCTGGCCCAATTTGTGTTTTTTGGGATCAAGCGTTTGAACTCCGACAGCTGCCCTCGTGGGCGCCCATAGTCGCGTTGTTGATGTTATCCAATGAACTGTGAAGTTCAATGTTGAATCCAGAAGCCGCCGCCCCCCCGGGTTATCACCGCAGGTGTAACAACCATCGTAACACTACGCGGCGTGCACTTCACAGTGGAAGGTAAAGAGATCCCGTGATGTAAGTCGCAAAGAGCGGTGTGGAGGTGCGTCAGGGTACATCTTTGCGAAATAAAAAAAAATCACCGCAAATTTACTCAATTGGGATTACATATAGCAATCATCCCATTTGCAGGCCACATGCTGAGTAACCTTGTGCTACACGGGGAAAACTGTCCTTTCAAATGTATGAGATGTCCCAAATAAGACTTTTAACAGAATATTGGCACCACTTACCTCTCTTTTCAGAGTTGTAGGTATATACTTGCATACATGTGCCGAACGCAATATATCGTGTACACACACTGCTACGTAAATGCGTACCATCAAGGAAACGACCGACACCGGAATTGCACCATTAACCCCAACAGCAACCGGTTTCACTGTGCGGCAAAGGAAACCACAGTGCATAACGACCCTCGCGATCGCCGCTTGTTTTTCACCGATGTCAAGACAACCGAGAGAGAGTGAGTTGCTGTGTCGCGGCCGTTAGCCAACGCCAAGACCGCGATAAAAATCGCTCGCTCGCCCGCGCGTCAAAAAAGCCACCGCGAGGGGCGTGTGCGGCAACGTGGACGATAATTGCCTCTGACTCATCTTTCCAGGGTGGGTTTTTGGGTCTCCCGCGCCTCTTACCTTTTTTTTGTGTTTAACCGTTTAGCTATTTGGCGGCAAAAACTGTCGTTGCGATGCTCTCCTTCCCGCCAACAAATATCTGGTGAAGCCAAGCGTGTTGTCCGCCGCTCCCTTTCCTTCTGCCGTGGCTACACACCGATCCAGCTCAGTGGCACTTCCCCCTCAATGGCTTGTGCGTGCGTGTACACGCACAGCCCCTTCTTTTGTCAATCCACTGCTGGATGAGACCCTCCCCACGCCGTGCAGGTCTCGGGGCGGGAGTAGGTAGGGGCGGGGGGGGGGAGACATTTTGACCGGGGAGCATAGAAGTACAGTACAACTGACTTTGCTGCACTGCCTTCATCTGTTAGTGAATGGTCGGCAGCCCGATCCAAGCACTGCACAGGCTCAACTTTGCTTATCTTCAGAGATTTGACTGGATCTGGTGCATTGTGGGTAATTTGTCATGGGCGTACACTGTGAGTCAATTGAACGACGGCAGTGAGAACATCTAAAGTGCAGTAGGCTGGTGTCAACATGAGTCTCCCTGTTTAAGTAACGGCACGCAGGAGCAGGCATGCACAGAACTGGCTTTGCATAGTGTGCTCAACTCTTATTGCACACAGCTAACAAGCTTGGTACTTCGGCTGAAAAGGAAACGCAGCTGTGGAGTCATACACATCATCAGGGAAGTGCACTCCTCAATAGTTCACAAAGTGGGAGTGCAGCGATCATTTGATCAACTCCAAAAGTGGTGCCAATGGAACTAACAGTGGTGTAAAGCTTCACTACCCTCACAATGTTATGAAAAAGTGGCAAATCAAGATATGGTCATTTATTTCACTTTCCTGGCTCTAAGCAGCAATCCTCGCGCTCGGCTCTCACCGTAGTTGAGGTTGCACAGGTTGCCGGCGTTGAGGAAGAAGTGCGCGTGGAAGAGGTCCCCGAAGCCTCCGTGGCCGGGCCGGAACGGCAGCGGCGTGTACAGGTGCAGGCCGGCCGCCCAGTAGGACTCACCGCCCAGGTAGTCCCCTGCCGCGCGTACAACACAAGACACAATGGGATTAACCCGCCCGTCAGCATCTCAACGCGGAGATTCATATCGGCCAGCCGACCGCCGTTCGTATCGTGGCACCCAGACTGGGCCTGTGTGCGCGGCTGCAGCTGAGGTGCAGCGTTGACACCACTGGCAGCAGCCACTGTGCCAAGGCATTTAGAAACATGCATTGATGTCATTTACATTATTTTGCTGATTATAAATCTCCACGTGATAAGCCACTTTGCTGAGCTATGATTTGTGGCCAGGTCGCTTCTGAAAAATAAGTTAATACCTCAGTGGGCTTTACCTGGTAAGATAACAAATAATTGAGCTTTATATATTTTAAAAGTGATTTGTTTACCTTTCCTATACTTTGCACTCCTATCGTGTTGTTGTACTGTTGTTGTCACGTTCTTACCCGCCCCCTACTGGACAACTGTTAAAAAGAGCTTCATAGCTCATCGGATTCCTCCAAAATAAATAAATATTCAGATTCTGACTGTGAAGTGCTGGCCGAGGGAGCCGCATTCTGACAGTAAAAAACGTCATTCATTTGCCTACTTTGAAAATGCTTCGCAAATTACCTAATTGTTTAACACCACATAGCAACAACACACCCACTGTGAAACCTCTCCAGACTGTAAGCGCGTCTGTGAAACACAGTGCCTTTGTGACAGCCTTGCACTGTAAGAATGGCACAGATGCCAAAAGCACTGGATTTTATTTGAATTTGTTTGATATTATTTGCTGCATGAAGCAGATTTCTGAACTCAGAATCAATTTAAACGTCGGTTTGTGATAATATGAAAATAATATATCAGCTATTTTATCTTAAAAGTAATAACAATGCATTTATTTAACCTGAAAATCCTAGCTTAGTATCAGCACTGCCACATTCTGACTAACTCGCAGCCTCACACTTACAGCACCTGGCTAGCCCTGGTAGTCACCCAATCAAGAACTAAAAAGGCTCAACTCCGCTGAACTTCTGATATCGCATGCAAGTCATATTTTGAGCGTGAATTGATTGCAAGAATTTCACTATAGGCATCTGAAAAAATTAACTTCCCTTGCGATCGATTAAATTTCCATGATTTCAGTTCACCGGATTTGTATTCGAAAATTTATTTTTGCTTTGCCGCAGTTGCGGATGCAAAACCTCGTGAACAAAATAAACATATAATGTTCACTTATCAAATGGCCAATTCACACGGGGACGATTCAACGCATGCATCGTGAGCGTAATAGATGATTATGGTAATGAATCGATGCACCATTACATGCCAAGCATACAGTGATACACGGTCCTAGAACCAATGTGTGTACAACTACACAGGTTAACAATGTAGTCAAGTTTTGCAGTCAATAAAAATACGGAAATTCTAAATGTCAAAAAAAAAACCCCCGTAGAACCAGGAAAGGCCACTGATGACCGACCCTCGTATAAATATGGACTTCGTGGTACTCAAGATTTCGGTGAACTCTGATACGTTCCATGAAAGATTACTCACTTTGTAGGTTTCACAGTTCCGGCGAGAAAACAATAATTATTGCGTGACAAAACAACAACAACGACGAAAAACCCCATTCCAGGAGCAAAAAAGGAGCAGCAAAGCGTGTTCGCAGTTACCACACCGCGTGTCGAGATGACCGGTAACTCATGTAAATGAGGTGTAAACTCCACTTATCTAAGACAACATTTGTGCTCATGACTGCAGCCCATGGAACAACGTTTATTGTTAGTTTTTTTTGCCAAGTGAATCCCCGCTGGCGATGCATGTACCTGCCAACGTCATTCCCGTACTTAAATACATCGCTACGGCACAAACAGCTGAGATCCCGGGTTCAAATCCACGCAGTTGCCTATGATTCTTAAACCGAGTTCTCAAGTCTCGTGAGATGACGGTCTAAGTCAGGTCATTAAGCAACCGCACAGTGAATCAATCAAACTCCCATGTTTGTCACTTGTTTTCACTTGCCTCGATCCTGTGCCAACATGCTGAGGCTATGCACATCTCTCTGACACCAATATGATCCAGCCATTCTCCACAGGCTCTTCCCCTTCTTCCAGTTCCCTCCATTATTCCCATCATTACAGTGTTTATTTTCCTGTTGTTCTCCATCCACAAGCTCAGTTTCATTCTCACGCAAAAAATACAACTGCATAAAATTAGTTTTGGCTCTTAACTTAGCTACATTCCAGCTCTTGAGAATTAAAATCTGGGTGCGATTGTAATTGTGAAGAACCTTCCTCTCCATAGCAGGGTGGGTGAATAAGTGCTGCCCCCTACTGTGTGGAGCAGAGGTCAACTACGATCTCAACGGTAGTTCTATACAATCTGCTTCCGAGGACCGTTCTCTAACATGATGGGTTGTGTGCTGCTCTGCGAGACATCCAAATTAATGCTTCATCTGAAGATGTGACACCGATGTTTACCGTTGGCATAAATTTGTGGAAAAATAAAATACAAATACATCGGGGTAGTGACATCACATGGACGCTGCTAACTGTTGTTTTTTAAAGTATTTTTTTTCTGATATACAAAGCTTCACACTTGTGTAGGACGGTCCAGGACAAAATATACAAGGCAGGTAAAGCAGGCAGCCCAGTATGGGTGGAGATTTCACTCTACCCCCCTTCCCTGCTTCCTCCTCGCCCACTCACCTTCACTCTGGGGGCCAATGCTGTACATGCTGAATCCTCGAACGGTGGTGGCGCCTCCCAGGAAATACCTGCAAAGCGCAGACGTAGCAGAAACCGCAAAGAGATTGCGTGCGTGTGCGCGCGTGCACATGTACACACACCGCGCGCGCACATGCACATACGCACCCACCCACACACCCACGCAAATCCTGACCGCGGCTGTTCTCTGTGAGGTGGCGGTGATGTCAGTGACGGTGCGAGCACCGCACCTTGTTAGCAGTATCCAAGCATGCAGAGCCTCGCTCACGCAGAAAAAGATCCCCCGTGTAGACTACAGAGACTGTTTGGGCAAGAGCCGTCAGTGAGCTCCTAAGAAGGCTGGCACCATGCGCAAGCAGGTGGTGTGGTCACAAACACACCCGGCCATCTTTGTCTCCCCAGTGTGTGATCTTAACACACCAACCCAAGTACTTAATTTAAGGTTGCGTCATCCCTGGGAAGGCCCGGGACTGGTTCTGATATCGCTTGACACGGATGTTAGCAGTAGCCAGGAATCAGACTCAGGTCAATGCACTGTATGTATGTTCAACTTCTTTCGCACCGTACGTAGCCAACCGTGCTAATCGGAGGTGCTACAATCTACTACACTACCACTTCCCCCCAGATGACACGTGCATACACACATAACGCACGACAACAGCGTTAGTTGGCATTCACTACACAGTGGTGGTGGTGCCACCACCGCACTTGTATGAGATTTGGAGGACTGGGAGCATTGGGGTTGTGAAAATACAAAGAGAGATTTAATAGGCATGTAATGATGCATCGATAGATTTTGTAACATACATTCACAATACATGCATAAAAGAGTGTGAATTAAACAATTTTACATTTTTGAATATGTAATTATTTAGAGCGGTGGTGCAGTGGTTAGCACACTGCACTATAAACCCAGCGATCCGAGTTTGACTTTCAGCTATTGCGAATCTGGTGCGCCGCGTGGGTGAGATGATATTTCTCACATTTGGTATAGAGGAGGTTGTGGGTTTGATCCCGACCCTGATGCCTGTTGTATATTTGGAGTTTGCGTATTCCCCCCGTTGTCGCGTGGAGTTTTCTCCGGGTCCTCCGGTTTTTCCCTCCACGTTTAGAAATACGCATTGACAATATTTGGCCGAGATAAATTTCCACGTGATAAGTCACTTCTCGTTCAGCGATTATTTGTGGCCAGGTCGCTTCTGAAAAAGAGCTACGTAGCTCAGTGGGCTTCACCTGGTCGTTTAGTTTATAGTTTAACGTCAGTGGCAAGTGATATTTGAACTGGTCCGGGGCCTTATCCCCCTTCACCTACACACCAAGAGGTGCATCGCGAAGGCCCAAAAGATCATCGCCGATTACAGTCACCCGGGGCCATGGCCTTTTCATCAGGAAACAACCCAAGAGGAAGCCCGGCTACATCAGCATTGTGGCTACCCACAAACCCCCTCAGGGACACCTCCTATCCCCAGGCCATCCGGATGCTGAGCTGAGCAGAGCCCCGTGCAATATGTGCCCAAGCCCCACCCAACCCCGAATTTGCTTGCCCATACTCCTATTCACACCCCCTCTCTCCCACCCCCACCGACTACACTAGAAATTAACCAAACAAGAACATAATTTATAATTTATAAAGCTCACCCGCAGGGGACCCTATTTCTGGTATGCACATGTCACTTTTATCATCTGCACAGCGATTTGACTTAGTTTTAAAGACATTTAAAAAATATATTTTAATATATTATTGCTGCTATTTACATTGCTGTTGTTAATTTGCACAAGCTGAGAGCGTGACACGGGAACAAAGAATCTCACTGCCATGCACCTCATGTACGCATGGGTACGTGATCAATAAAGCGAACTTGACTTGACCAACCCACACTGACTATCATGGTAAAGTATTGTCAAAACACGTTCCTTCGGAGTGGGCAGGTAGGAACTTGGTTGGACAGCGCATTCATGCACGACAGAAAGCTCGCGGTCACGTGACGCAATTTAACCAATCCGGGAGCGTATATGTTTGGGAGGGGCTATGCACGACAGACAAATAATCCCTGGTGGGCAGTGTGGAACTGTTGTTCCTACCTGTATAAGCCTGACAACTGACAAAGCATGGGGATGCCTTCATCCAGCAGTGGATTGACAAAGGGATGCAGATAATCATCTGCATCCCTTTGTTTAGATGAAGCAACAATCATCATTATTTATAATTGTTATATGAAGCAACAATTATAATTGTTAAATTTCGATTTAAAGCTTTCGTGACTACAGGGATTCATCTTCTTGGTTCTTTCGGTAAAGTCACGTAGAAGGGAAATAATACAACAATAAAAATAAAACATAATAAAATACAAAATAAAACATAATAAAATACAATTGTTATTTATTATGTTTTATTTTGATTATTTTATACAATTGTATTTTATTATGTTTAATTTTTATTATTTTATTATTTCCCTTCTACGTGACTTTACCGAAAGAACCAATAAGAATTATAATTGTTGCTTGATATAAACTCTGCAGTCACCATAAATGCCACACTCACAACAATAGCTAAACAAAATCCATTCTTTAATGGATTCACTACCCCACATCACGACCATTCATCAAAGCACAAAGAGGGACAATTTTTTTTTACATGGGTGAGATATAAAACACACGCGCGTGCAAAAAGTGGGGTATTCAGAGAATGTTACTCAATTCTGTAAGACTGCAAAGGCTTTGAGCTGTGGGTGTGGCATCGAAGAGAGACAATCGGTGGGATGAAGAGAGGAATGCAGAAGTTCTAGAGCAGGCTCAGGAGGAGAGACGTCTAATTAAGACAATCAAAAAAAAAGGCTAAAGATGTGGATTGGACACATTCTCAAGAGTCGAATGCTTGATTGAAGGGAATTCTGGAAGGCCCAGAGGGATGTTAGGAAAGAGGCCGAGAGACGGAAAAAATAATATTGCTGCTTGACAACTTGAACAACTGGTAGTGGAACTGGTATTTTTTTTACTAGCTAAGGCCCTAAAAGCTCTTTTTAGAAGCAACCTGGCCACAAATGATAGCTCAACGAAGTGGCTTATCACGTGGAAATTTAAAGCAGCAGCAGCAAAATACTCTAAACCGGAGGACCTGCAGAAAAATCCGCGCAACCACAGGGTAGAGACATGCAAACTCCAAATATACAGGCATCAGGGTCGGGATCGAACCCATAACCTCCTGTGCACCGGGCGAAGTGAAGGGAAGGCGGGAGACCACGCAGGGAAATGAAGAAGAAAGCTCAAGATCGGATAGGACGGCGGACGTTGATGCCAAACACCTCCTAAAGAAGAACACTGCGGTTGGAGCGACGGTTAAAAGTCACCACAGCAGACCCCGACACAAGAGGGGTCTCTTCCTACTGTTAATGCATTCGTTTTATTGTTGGCTATAAAGCGCACGTCCAGGGAGTGACTCGCTGCACGTGCTGGGGTTGTCGGCCCGCGTCAAGATGGAAGTGCAATGTGTAGGACCGCACCTCCGACGAGTACGGTTGGCTACGTAAGGTGCGAAAGAAGTTCAACGTACATACACACATCAAGGGCTTCATCATGCATGAGTTTGGAGCATAGTGCCGATTTTCCTATCGTTACATCAACCCGCTCGTTTTTTTTTTTCACGATGAAGATGCCAGCAAATGAAAATTACATTTGTTTTTGTAAGTGTTATTCATTAGTGAAAATTTTCACCCGGATAAATCTTTGAGATGCAACATATGGGTCGCAAGTGTCCCGGTCGTCAATTGACACTGCTTGGCAAACGAGTAATGATACGTGATATACAAACAATTTAAATCTATAAGTTATATGACTGGGCAAGGCTGTGGAAGCGGAAATAAAGAGCACGGGAGGAACTGTAATGACTGTGGATCCATCAGTGAATCATGCAACGCAATCTCGGGATCGCCGACTTAAGTGGGTTGTCGTTGCTTTTTAACAACTCAGATTAGCAGCAAAATGCATCGGCAAACGGCATAAAAACAACTTCCCAAGAAGCCACCAACTATAATCACAGTGTTTTTGTCTCAATAACGCCAACCCACAAATGTCTTGTCCCAATATAATCTTTTTTCATAAGCCAGCTGTAGGGGGTGAGAATAAACAAAATATAAGCCAAGAAACGACTGGGCGCTCACACACACGCACACCACACGTGCACGCCTAACACACGCCACACGTACACGACACGTACACACACACCACACGTACACACACACCACACACCCCCGCCACACATACACGCCACAAATACACATCACACGTACACGCCACACATACAAACCACACATACACACCACACATACACGCCACACGTACACGCCACACGGACACACCACACGGACACGCCACACGGACACGCCACACATACACGCCACACGTACACACTACACGGACACACCACACATACACGCCACGCACACCACACATACACGCCACACGGACTCTTCTTCCGCTGCCTCGAACGTCAACCGAGGGGTCCCGAGGTGAGGTGGCAGTAATGGCTTTTTTTTATAACATTTTGGCCGCCCTTAGTTCCTGGCCTGGCCTGAGATGAAACGGCAGTGAAAGCCCATTGCCTGCACCCCCCACCACTCATGCCCTCCCGAGCGCCCCCCCCCGCTCCGTTTTCTTCTCCTTGCAGGTCTGCTTGCCAGGTTTTATCTGCCGGCCAGATATATATAAAAAAAACACTGTTGTCGAAGAAAGCTTTCATCTCCTGCCATGCTTCTACCCCTCAATTCCCTCACTTTTTCCTCTCGTGCCGAGGGTTTTGCAAGATCACAGACGATCTGTAACAGCGGGGGGGAGGTGGGGGGGTAGGCAACTGCTAACGGTTTTTGACATCTCGCGTTGTTGTCACTCGCTTTAGTTTCTCCGTCGACACGCGGAGAGAGAAGAAAACCGAAGGAGGCTGTAGTAACACGGTCGGGGTTGGGATTCGGGATTGGGATTTGCATTTCATTAAGAGTCTAAAAATGTAGCTGCACCTCAGAGCATTTGACAACAGGGGACAAGAACGAGGAGGAGGGCAGTAACGAGCGAACGAACGAGAGGTGCAACACTCACGAGCACAGAGGAAACAGCAGACCACAAAACACGGTCCGAGGGTGTAATCGGAAGTCGGGGAAATCATTTTACGCGTACGAATAACAAAAAAAAACATTTCCCATCATACTAACTGCTTCGTCGACAAATTTACCTAAGAAAGACAAGGGGGTGTGCAAATGTTTGTTTTGGTCTCGAGCGGGTTACGTCTTTTCATTTTCGTCCGTTTGGTTGTAAAGCATCTGAGAAGAAGTCCATCGAGGAAACTGAGCTATTTATTTGCAACCTCAATCATCGAGTGAGTGATTTCATAAATATTTTGTCAGAAAGTAAAACATGCAAGAAAGAAAGGATGACCTGCGGTGATCGCAAGAAAGCGATAACTGCCAAAAACAAACGACACGATTCACCGTGCATAATATCGTCACGTCGCCGTCTCAACGCCCACACCGAGCTCCCCACAAGCCAAGCCCGGTAGCTTCCGAGTTTCAGTGCTGCCTCCAACCCTCGCTTGGCTTGTCACGCAAGTGTTTTGTTGAATGCGGTTTGTTTTCTATGGGGGACGTTCGAAAGTGAACGGTTGGTTACGCTTTCCGCGAACACCTTGAAAACAGTCGGTCGGGATCTGCCCAGATGCACGACTAGACATACGTCCGCCGCCATCATGACCTGCGTGACCTCTGCGTTGCATTATTTCGACGAACGTCTTTCGTCATCTGGAGTTGTAACACGTTGCGGCCGCTATGCGCGCTTCTGTGGCTGGGACGACGCGTCGACTCGTTGATCGATATGGATTCTTAAAAATCACGATAAGTGCACAGAATCGCGTGTATTAGGATCGACTTGTTATATTTGTATATATGCTGTACGCAACGGGTTCACCTCACCCCTACTACAGCTATTAGAGCCGATTACTTCTCTACAACATATATATAATCGATTCTTTCAACGAATCGTAATCCTAAATTGTGAGAATTCATTAAAATTACCAGAGAGAGTGAATCATTCCACCCCTAGTCTACACACAGTACCTATATGTGTACATGCGTACAGCCCTTTTAAAATACCCACTGATAGAGGGACTTCCCACGGCGTAAGGGTCATCGGGGTTTATCTGACTAAGTCACCAAGCTACTAATATCAGCGCGAGTTCGTGAAGGCAGGTAACACAGCTAAATATGGAAGCACCACCTATCCCCGCAGCCTATAACAACCTGTTGTGCACGGTGGTTGCCCATCCAAGCATTATCCACAATCTCAACCCTTGCTCAGCTCGAGATCTCACGAGATCGTACTCATCCCACGCGCTTTGTTCAAAAGCAGTTGGGAATGGAATGATGTGATTAATGCATGTGAATATAAACTGGGCTACGTTAAAAATAATAAAGCATAATTATGGCAAACGTCTTGAGAGGGGCATCTCATTACTTTTATAGACATGGCTTGCACAGTGGCACGTGGGCACGCAAGGCCACGGTGTCACCGCCGCCACTGCGGTTGTGCGTAACAGAGGCCGACCGACCGACCGTCGACGCTAAAACACTTCCGAAGGAGGCCCCGACACGGCCCGTGAATCCACGTCGGATTTGAACGCCGAGAAAAAACCCAGAAGCATTTGGTGGCAATGCGTTGGGCGCGTCCCACCTCTCCCCCCAGTTTTTTTTATCCGAGAGGTAGTCCAAGAAGGCATCCACACAGTGGGGAGGAGGAGGGGGGGGCTCTCATGAACACCGCCTGCAGCTGGGATCACGAAACATCTGAATTCCATTGTCTTTACAGGCATCTTTTGAAGAACGACTGCAATAAAAAATATATGAAGGGGCCAGAGAGATAAACTGTGCCGAAAAGACGACTTCAAGTGACTTAGAGTAGCAAGCGAGAGTACAGAGCGAACCTCAGATGGCACCTGCGTTCAATGCACTCGCACGCCAAAGTCCACCGTTTGATCAAAACGTTTAAACCGCCCAAAACGGGAGTGAGGCAGTCGTATTCCGCACAGGTGCAACTAACCGCGAGGGAGGCGGGGTGGGGGGGCCCCCTCGGGAAGTCCCAGAGCCCACACCGCCCAGCCGCACGCTAATGCGGAAACGTGGGCAGGCACACGAGCCAATGGAAGAAGGCCTCGGAGAACCGCGAATCGAAAATGTTTTAACTTTTGCCATTAAAAGGGGCTTGAAAAAGTCTTTCTCGAGATAACAAAAAAGTGAAATGTCACAGCTGAGTAGCGGAGCGAACTTCCCCAAACAGTACCCCCCCCCCTCTTTCAACAACGCGGATTGCCTCGTTTGCGAAACGCTTACGGCTTGAACGATGCTATCTTGCCAATGGACCTGCGCGCTTTGAAGCGTTAAATTCCAGTCAAGAGACGAATGTTGGGCAATCGCCACATCCCACATCATACACATAGCCTCTTGTGCCATCATCATGCAGGATGTCATATAACCGCAAGCATCTGGTTGGCTAAAACATTCTTACCGAGTGGTGGTGTGTGCGAGCACATAGTTACTTTTATTTCCATTAAAGGACGTTTTTGTTTTAGGTGAGAGATGGAAAGAATACAGGATATGAATAGTTACTTAATCGTAAGATTACTATTTATTGGGGGAAAGATGTATATGTTGTCTTGGACATACAAAATCACTGTTGTACCTTCCTAATTAACACTGCTTTTAAAACAGAAAAAAAAAGTATAATTGTCTAATATTTTCGGCAATAGATAGTCCTTTCTCATCGCAGAATGCCAACAAACACTGACGTATAGCTGGATAACTGGGACACGAGCGGATAAGAGGTCTCAGACAGAGCTGACAAACCGCCTCCTCGCACAGAGCAAGCAAGACGCAAAGAAATTTGTTTTCAACTTCACAGTACATGCACTCGTTAACAAAAAACCCAACCCAGGCACGCTCATTTTCAGTGGCCCCACCGACACCGAAACTGCCCTCGTCGCCAACTTCCTCAACTGTGCACGTTCCGAAAAGGTAATTTTCGAAAGTTAACAACTTCCTCTTTGTCGGAGGCCTGCTGGAGAATGCTGGGTGTCTTTATTTCATTTTCATCACGACGGTACTTTAAAAGAAGAAAAAAACTAAGCCACGAGTGGTGTGACGATCACCCCCCCCCCACTGCCGCCCCGAGGGGGGGGGGGGGCAAGGTGCCTACCCGGGCGCAAACATCAACGGCTTAGCACCATTCCTCTCCGGGGCCAACCCGGATTGATGGGAGCAGGCCATCTGATATCCCTCGCCCCAAATCTCGCAACGCTCGATTTGGCAACCCCCCCGTTCGCCATTACGAAACCACGATGTGTCTTACGCGGAGGGAAATGGCCAAGGGGAGCACCGTCACAGGTAAAGCCACCACCGCCGCCCAGCAAAGTCGCGGCGGTCGAAGCCACAATGCACTGCGGGTTTTCATGACCGCGGTAAAGAAAGAGCCGATCGAACTGCAGCGCCGTCGTTGTCACATTGCTGCCGCTCTTGCCAGTGACGAGTGCCATTTCCATCTCCTCATGCTGTAATGTTCTGCTAATTGCTTTTGCTCTGAGCCATTGGTGGAAATGCCACATTTATATGTTAGGGTGCAGCCTATCCTCCGATTAGCACGGTTGGCTATGTACGGTGCAAAATAAGTTCAACATACATACATCCTTTGGACCACCCCCGATTTTAATAATTTCACGCAGTATTTACTCACTCTCAGAGGGATAGAGGGGATGACTCAGGAGGAGCGACGAACCACAGGCAAGTGGGAAGACAGCCACGCGGCAAGCCGGCCCCAACAATTTCCCAAGCTCTCTATATATTTATACTACGTGAATGAAGGTGTTATCGGCCAATTAATTACGAGGAAATGGGAGCACCTGAGGAAAACCCCATGCACGAGGGGGAAACACTATCCCCTAGAGACGCAACAGGTGGAATACACATTTCTGCTGCACTGCATTCTCCTGGCGAGCCACGGTATGACGCCTCAACACCCCCGCGAAGAGCGTTTCACAACATTCACGCGCCCCACCGATCCTCGCCTCCACAGGACCGGATTACGGGCATGCGCTGCCACCACCGCCCGGCTATCAAAAGGTGCATCTCAGCCGAGAATTGTTTTGCTTCGAGCCGTGTGGTAAACCCACTGCTGGATGAGTGCCTCCCCATACCATGCGGGTCGCGGGGGGGTTATTCGACTCTACTTCAAAACACGGGAGACTCGTGTAATAACACATATAATTGCATTCTTGGAAATGCAAAGCCGATCCATAAACTTCTACTGGCGCGGCCTTGCGCAAATACAAAGCTCCTCACAATCATGGAGCCGAGGCATCTGCGCGATAGCAGCAGGCTCTAACACCTGCCAGAAAACGCCGTTCCTTTGCTTTCTCAGACTCGAGCGCCGCGGTCCCGCCTGGGCAGTGACAAGCGGGGAGGGAAATAGCCCGGACACGTGGCCAGCGGGGTTTTCCATAGCGTCAATAAATTGAGTAGGTAAATAACCAAATAAATGTCTGGTGCGTCTGCCCTTGCGATGCCCGGCCAGGGTCGTGCTCGCATTCCACCGGCTCGTAGGGAGACTCCTTCCCTTCCCTAACTGCCCTTCTTTCCGCAACCCCCACCCCACCCCGAAGCCAAACTGACAGCCGAACGACAAACGGTGGAATGCCCATCCAGGAAACAAATGTGTGGATGGGGGGGGGAAAGCCCAATTGCCACCAGTGTAAGCAAAAAGGGGAAAAATATATAATGCAGCACGTCACACGTCGCACGCGCGCTATGGTTGGTTTAGCGTGGGTCGTTATCAACTGAGAGCGACCGTCAAGGTCACACCGTGACAGAGAACGCGCTGGCTCGATCGCTCGTTGTGAAAGGAGCCGAGTGTTGGAGCGCAGTGGAGATAAAGGAGCCGGCGTGCACCCGTTCGCGTGTGTGCGTCCATGCGCACACACGCTTGAGCGAAACGCAAAGGCACGTGCGTCAAACTAATGTGTGCCGCTCTGCGAGAGCTTCTCATGGTCAGGTCATTTGCCACGTTGGCAGCGAGGCCCACGCGTTTTTCAGCGCCCCCGTTGCGTAACTCCGCGGCGCACCTTTATGCGGAGGTGTCATGGAACCTTCCTATTGGCTGCACGGTGCTGCTGGATGCAGTCGGGGAAGGCACAGGGGCAGTTCCCGTTCCAAAGCTCACGCGTTCGCTCATCGTCGGTTTTCAACTGCAACGTTTCAACGCTGCAAGAAAACTTGGCTGAGGCTGCACTTTGCCGTGGGTTAGCGCTTCCGAAGCGCACAGTGGAATCCAATTTACGGGGCAAAGAGTAGCGAGTGGGCGCAAAGTCCTCTCTCCAACAACAACACCACGTTTTTTATGACACCCTTGCTCACCGAGGTGAACGTCAAAAGTTTTTAGAGAATTCATTTCTTTCTTACGCCACTGCTCGAGGGAGCAATAGAGAGCCCCTCAATAGGGTATTTGGGCTGAAGCTTCTAGGATGGCCAGACATCTTGGAAGAAGTTGGAGTACCCACACTTTACCCCACCACATGCGACCAGCCAATCGATCAACTGCGGTGAACCCATTTACACTGCTGAGTGGACAGAGGCGGGGAAATATATGAAACTTGCAGCGTTGTTTTAACCGCCATGCCGGGAAATGAAACAGGCGACCTTTGGGTTGCAAGTTCAGTCGTTGCTAACAATTCATGACACCACAGTGGAACGATGCAGCAGCCAGACGCTTCGAGATCAGGGCACGCTGCGATTACAAAAATTATTGAGATTGCAACAAAAGTCGATGACCACAAGAGTAGGAAAATGCCATAACCGAACCACAAGACGCAGCTTGCGTGTGTTTTTGATCGTGACGAAGCTGCGAGACGATGCCTCCGAGCGCAAGGGACCAAGTGGAAAATTCTTGTACCTGGCGCGTGCCCCTTTGCGCCACAATATGGAAACCTTGCGATGGAAAGTGAGCAGAGGCTCTTTGAGGGCTTGAAGGAAGGTGGGCGGGCCCTTTGGGCGTGTTACGGCTGGGATGAGGGATAATAAAGAGGCTTTTTCTATATAGTGACAGAAAACCGGTTCCAATGCGAAAGTTTCCACTGGTTTTGGCTGGCGAGACAACCCCCAGTATCACGCACTCCCCACCAGACACATTACCCTCCCCTTAATCAAAACAAATCCCAACAATGTTAACTTCCGTACAGTTTAACTCTTTTTCTTGTTGCTTTACATCCACAGGGCCATGCGTCCTGCGCTTTCTGCGTCACTCACAAGTTCTATGCAAACCCTGCACATGACCTCATCACAGAAAGATGTTATTGTGTAATAGAGGCCCACACATCCAGTCTTATGTTTGGCGGATGACTTTAATGCTGTGCTCACACTTCCGGCTGAAAATCGTAAGCCAAACGGCAACGCCAAAATGAACAGTCCCAGACCATTTTAAAAAAATAATCTCATCCATGTCAAACAAATGCGCTTTTTAAATACGGATGGAAATGCATACACTGCAACTGTTTATCCGTGGCACGCCATGGGAAGGGGTGTAGAGCCACGAATATAATGTGTGGAAAAAGGAAAAGGGGCGGGAAAGGATGCCAGGACGGAAGTTCCCAAAACGACCAAAGAGGGCACGGCTCAAGATGAGCCGCGGAAAGAAAGGAGTAGCGCCGGGGCAGGCACGGGAGGAGGGAGAGAAGGAATGACCGTGCCAAGATGTCGGGGATGAGAGTGTGAGGATGAGAGGGGAGGGAAGAGAGGAGGGAGGGGGAGAGAGAGGGGAAAGAGCGAGCAGAAGTGAGCTGCACAGAGCAGCGTCTGTATTCAAAGGGAGCGGGGAGGGATGAAGATTGGGGGTGGCCACCCAATGAGCCAATTTAGATATATAAAGACCTGTGATAGGACTCACGTAACACCTTAGGTGACATTATTTTCGAGCAACATGTACCACTTCAAATCGCAATTCAACTTAAGGTGTTTTAAGCAAACAGCCAATAATGTTTAACTCCGAAACGTATTAAAAGAACGAATTGATTTGTATTGTAAGAGCAACATCACACGTGAAATGAGTTTGAGTGAAAAATGTCATTAATACATGGGCTTGGTCTTGCAATCATGCCTCACGTCACGTGACTTCACCACTCTGCGTGAATAATGCACATCGCCTTGTTTTAGACCGCCAACTCAAAATAGTTAAAATTACAGCCCCGGATTGTTTTCGACAGAAGGAGGGCAATGAGAAAACTGTACAGTAGACCAGTTTCATCCTTGTTAAGAATCATCACTACACCTCATGCCGCCTTGTGCCGCAGAGGCTTTACGTGCTCAAAACATTCATCGAATGATAGTTTGAATAATAGACGTATTGATTGCCGTTGTTTTGTATCATGTCAATGGGCCTACACATGGTTCTGAACAAGTTAATTAAAATTGTGTTGACTTATTGATTCACCGACTTTCTGCTTGATAAATCACCAAGCAAGAGATATGATTTCGGCGCATGGAGGGTTTCAAGAGGAAAAGTGGGTACCCTCCCCGGGGCAGCAGGGTTCAGGGTTTGAGGGCAGATGTACCTGTCAGCGATGGAAGACGGCCGATCTCCAATCGGCATGAGCATCCCACCCCACAGCGACGCAGACAGCACCTGTGGTGAGACGCACATGCAGCGCGGCGAGACGTTTCCCGCTCGTTCCATTTAAATCATCTGCAGCCAGTCGCAGTTACCGAATGATTCGCCACCCTTGCCTTGCTTGGGAAAGAGACAACAATATAGTGACATAAGATCATTTGGGTGCATGGGGTGAAGCGGTGGAGCAGTGGTTAGTGCACTGTGCTCTGAATCTGATGACCTGAGTTTAATTTTCAGTGGCGGAGTGAAAACCAGTCTTAGGCTTTTCACCCCCCTCCCCCCCTACACCTCAGCAACCTGCACGGATCAGCATGGCGAGGTGTGATCAAAGCAATCCCATGACCGAAAGGTGTTGGGAGGCCGTCATACAGCAGTGGACTGACACGAGGCCGTACGTGTCGATGATTGTGACTGTATATCTAAACACAGTGCAGAGTTGGGGGCACATCCAAGTGAAAGAGGCGACTTATGATCTTGAAGAAGAGGTGAGCGGAGAGGTAGGAAAATGATGTGGATTTGTAAGTGGGGAATTCACAATCTAAAGCAGGGGGGGGGATCTTAGGGGCGCCAAGCTGGCGAGATGTTATCTACCTCCCCTGGTGAATACGAGGTCATGGGTTCAATCCTAACCCTGACACCTATATATTTGGGTTTTGCATGTTCTCCCCGTGGTCACGTGGATTTTCCTCCGGGTCCTCCGGTTTTTCCTTCCACATTTAGAACCTCACGTGTTTAGAGTATTTGGCTGCTAAAAATGTTCACGTGATAAGAGACCACTTTGTTGAGCTATGAGTTGTGCAAGGTCGCTTCTGAACAAGAGCTAAATGGCCCAGTGAGCCAAGCCTGGTAAAATAAATAATAGCAAAATAGTAAATAGTGAGCCGAAACAACTAAAGAATTATTTAATTATTTTTAGGTGGATTTATTTAAAAACGCATTTTATACTTTCTAAAATAGTTTGTTCTGCATTACTTATTGTGTTTGATGTAATGGTGCGTTGGATGGCAGATCTGTACCAGGAAGGTGTCACAGGGTAATTGAAAATAAAATGGACTTGACGATGAACCTCCAGCTGCAATCATAGGAAGCTTTTACCAACCAAAATGAACTCGAAGGCATTACTAATCACCACAATAACGTATATCTGTTCACTACTTAGGCACCACTCATGGACAGATCAATATTGGAAAGTTGATCTCATTGCTTGTGAAGGTATTTTTCAAACCATGCAGTTCAGCTGGTTGGCCACCGACAAATACGTTCATTATCCGATTGGCGGGCGCGGTACTTTTCAAGGCAGCAGTGTTTGTTTAACACGTAGGCTTTCGCGACCAATATTATTCACACCAAAGGTTTTTATGGGTTGGGATCGCGTAAATAGGTGGCGTTAAGCCACCACTACCACCCGACGCAGCCAATTAGCGAGGTTTGTCCTGTAAACAAAACGTGCTAATTAGTAGATATTTTTAATTAAAATTTCCAGGCCACATTTCCTGTGCTAGGGCGGCGATGAGACCGGAATGTAGATGTGGTGTATGGT
Organism: Lampetra fluviatilis; assembly: GCF_964198595.1. NCBI lineage: Eukaryota > Metazoa > Chordata > Hyperoartia > Petromyzontiformes > Petromyzontidae > Lampetra > Lampetra fluviatilis. The sequence continues at coordinate 12,748,277 of NC_136290.1, forward strand.
ACCGTAGCGCCACCTAGAGGAAAAGACCGGCATCTGTTAATCTGTGTTGGAAGTGGTTTAAATAAGAGCCACTGACAGAAATTTTGCACATCATTTACTCTTCCTTATAACGCAGTGTTATTGACAAATTTGTTGAGATTGTTCTATACATGTATCAGAATCAGAATATTTATTTAGACTGG